>NC_090269.1:17031700-17660950 GCF_040414725.1 Anabrus simplex | reverse complement strand
TGTGTCCTGTAAATGTGTTGAGATACATTCATTTGCTCCAAGTTCGCATGGTATGCAACAGGAAGTTGAAGAGTTGTGGATCAATCTTATAAATCTCCAGCAATTGTACTTGCCAGCTATGCGGCACGGAATCAAAGGCTTTCTTTTAACCTATGTATGCCATGCACAGGCTGCGATGTGTAGTGTTGGCCTGTCTACATACGACTGCATCAATGATGACGCTGATTCAGAATATTTGATAAGATAATCGGCTATGTGGGAAACGACGTGGAAAGGAACGTGATTGTAGCGGATGATCACAACTTACCAAATGGCAATTGGGAAGGTAATGCGAACGACAGGAAACACGAACAACGAATGGCAAATAAGTTAATATGGGAAGGGCATCTGATTCAGAAAGTGATGGAACCACCTAGAGGGAAGAATCTTCTGGATGTGGTGCTGGTAAAACTAGATGAGCTCTATAGAGAAATCGAAGTAATAGATGGTATTAGTGATCACGAAGCTGTTTTTGTCGTAGTTAAAAATACATGTGAAAGAAAGGTACCGGTATATATTAAAAGTAGCACTATTAGGCAGTACCATATAGCTGATAAAACGGGCATGAGGGAGTTCTTAAAAAGTAACTATGGTCGCTGGAAAACGGTAAATAAAAATGTAAACAGATTCTGGGATGGGTTACAAGCAATTTGTGAGGAATGTGAAAATAGATTTGTAATTTTAAAGGTGGTAAGGAATAGTAGAGATCCACTGTATTATAACAGAGAATAAAGAGACTAGGAAGGAGGTACAGTTTGGAAAGTAATAGAGTTAGGGTTAACATGATGACAAGCAAAATTGACAGTCATACGAATTTTAGTGAAAAATGGAAGAGTATATGTAGGGACTTTAAGGAAGAAACAGGTTCCAAGAAGGACATTCCAAGAATCAACAATGAATAAGTTGAGTGTGTATGCGTGGATCTTCAAAAGGCAGAAGTATTCCGTCAGCAGTATGTAAAGATTATTGGTAACAAGTATAATGTCCAGATAGAGGAGGTGACTAATACTAAAGAAGTATTAAAATTTACCTATGACAACAATGATATTTACAGTAAATTACAAAAGTTGAAAACAAGAAAAGCAGCTGGAATTGAAAAGGATTCAGTGGATATAGTAAAGACAATGGGTTGGAATGTAGTACCATATCTGAAGTACTTGTTTGATTATTGTTTGCATTAAGGAGCTATACCAAATGAATGGAGAGTTCCTATAGTAGACCCTGTGTATAAAGGAAAGGGTGATAGACATAAAGCTGAAAATTACAGGCCAGTTAGTTTGACATGCATTGCATATAAGGTTGTGGAAAGCATTCTTTCTGATTATATTAGACATGTTGGTGAAATTCATGACTGGTTTGATAGAAGGCAGTTTGGGTTTAGGAAACGTTATTCTACTGAAGCTAAATTTGTAGGATTCCAGCAAGATATAGCAGATGTACTGTATTCAGGAGGTCAAATGGACTGTATCGCTATTGACTTATCTAAGGCATTTGATAGGGTAGATCATGTGAGACTACTGGCAATAATGAGTGCAATTGGACTAGGAAAAGAGTGACTGAACGGGTGGCTATATTTCTGGAAAATAGACCTCATAGAATTAGAGTAGGCGAAACGTTATCTGACCCAGTAATAATTAAGAAGGGAATTCCTCAAGGCATTATAATTATTGGACCTTTATGTTTTTTTAATATATATATCAGTGATATGTGTAAAGAAGTGATATCAGAGATAAGTATTTTTGCAGATGATTTTATTCTGTACAGAGAAATAAATAAGTTACATGTTTGTCATTGTACTGGGATGTACACATCAACTCCGCACATTCAAAAGAAGCGCCTTAATGAACTCTATCTATCCAACAAAATGTGAAACTGCTATTACATGAAGTTGGGACTTTAATCAGAAGATGTCACTACTGAAGTATTGAGTAATTGCGTTATTGTAAAGTTGCCTAAACTGATTGGATTTATTTGCTTTGTGTTTGTTTACTTCAAGAAGTTTGGACATTTCTCCATAGATGTCACTACCCAAAATTGTGGTCATGCACTCTAGTGCAAGGTAAAAGAAGTTATTATTGAAAGAAATTTTGTGTTCATGGGTTTACTCTGGTAACTCAACTTTTATTTGTTTTATTACATATTTCAAGGTTTGAAATACTTCTTTCTCATTCCGCCAGTTTTGAATCTGGCCAATGGGAATTTTCTGTAATTATTTTTCAGCCTTTCACAGGCTTCTTTTTTGTTCTTTGGGTGTAACTTTTGAATTTGCCAATGAAATTGAAAGGGTATGTCCGGACTAGTCCAGAATCCTCTCGAACAATCCTCTCGGGTACATAAGCTGAGGCTTTTCTGGCTACATTGTCTCGTTGATCGTCGTTCTTCTGAGTATGTGTGTCAATATAGGAGACGAGGCGCTTCCTTCTTCGTCAGGCAGTCCAGCAGCCAAGGTAATGTCCACCAGGCTTATTTTTCTTTAGCTACCTCCTCAGACTTACACGAGGAACGGTTCAGATTTCTAATTATGTAACCTCCTGTCTTCCAAAAGGTAAACCTTCTTTCGGCTAATGCAAAATTTCATAAATTCTTAAAACTATAAATCGGGGATAGAGAGTGCGTTACCCTCTCGAGTTCCCTTTCAAATTAATTTGATGTGACAATGATTTTGTAACTTTTCTCCTTTGGTAAAGTGTTAAAATTAATCTTCACTCTAGGCACCTCCGTAGCTTGGGATTAGCCTCTGTATCATCGGGCCGAAAGCCCAATTAGGGTTTATATTAAAGTTTCTGGGAGTGCAAGTGTACGCCTCCATTCTATTTGTGTTTCGGACCATTAATAAAATTTAACCTGTTCTTTTTCCACAACGGCCCAGTAGGGTGGGTACTAGATACCCCTGCGTACTAAATTTTGTTAAGTGGAAATTGTGCCTAGAGGGGCCAGAGTTTATAAGATGTTGACGTAATGTTGCCTTGAGTAGGCTCTAAGAAATTTGTTAAAGTTGGAGAGCATGTAGCTTTTTTCTGTGTTTTATGAATTCAACTGCAATTTTGAGGTGCGCCTATGGAAGGCTGTAAAGTTGTTGGAGCAATGTGCTCTTAAATTGGAATATTCCGGTTCTTGTCTAAACATTGAGACTTTGCAAAATTTTGTAAACTGGATCCGGTATCTCAGAATTTGTAAACTAAGGGCTTGAAGCCCCAGATCTCTAAAATTCCCTAATTTTGGTTTTTTCCATTATTGTTTCAAGATTGCTATTTGTACCTGTCACTTCATTGTTTCACCAAGTGAAAAGTTTGTTACGTTTGTGATTCTAAAAGTAATATAACCTATGTTAAAGTTTAAAATTAATTTTTGATAACGTAGTTAGACCCATTCCCCTAGCCCCTCTTTTCACCTCTTTCTGCTCCTCGGGTAACCCAGTGACAGTGATCAACTTCAAAATAACCTCGACAATGTAGTGAGATGGACAGTGGGGAAATGGTATGTTGATAAACAGGGTTAAAATCTGGTTTTGAGTTTCACAAATAGGAAAAGTCCACTCAGTTTTAATAACTGCTTTGATGGGGGTGAAAGTTGCTTTTGGGGACCATTGTAAGTATCTAGGTGTTAATATAAGGAAAGATCTTCATTGGAGTAATCACATAAATATGATTGTAAATAAAATGGTACAGATCTCTGCACATGGTTATGAGGGTATTTAGGGGTTGTAGTAAGGATTTAAAGGAGAGGGCATATAAGTCTCTGGTGAAACCCCAACTAGAGTATGGTTCCATTGTATGGGACCCTCACCAGGATTACTTGATTCAAGAACTGGAAAAATTCCAAAGAATAGCAGCTTGATTTGTTCTGGGAGATTTCCAACAAAAGAGTAGCTTTACGAAAATGTTGCAAAGTTTGAGCTGGGAAGACTTAGGAGAAAGGAGACGAGCTGCTCGACTAAGTGGTATGCTCCGAGCTGCCAATGGAGGGGTGGGGCGGAATGACATTAGTAGACAAATAAGTTTGAGTGGTGTTTTTAAAAGTAGGAAATATCACTATATTGAGGCAAATATTCCTTTATAGGAGTAGTTAGGAATTGGAATAATTTACCAAGGGAGATGTTCAATAAATTTCAAAATTCTTTGCAGTTATTTTTTTTAAACTAAGTAAAATTCAGGTAAGGAATCTGCCACCTGGGCGACTGCCCTAAATTGCAGATCAGTGCTGATTGATTGATTGATTGATTGATTGATTGATTGATTGATTGATTGATTGATTGATTGATTGATTGATTGATTGATTGATTGATTGATTGATTGATTGATTGATTGATTCTGATGTTGAACCTTTTCATCCAACGGGACTCGAACCGGCTAACCACGGTGTCAGACCATATAGACTTCAACACCTTAATGATCATGGCTACCAGGCGCGCTAAATATGTAAGGATGCAGATTTAGTTCCCTGTTTGGACACGACGATCTCCTAATTCCCATTTGAACAGATAAATGGCGCTGAGATTTCGACGGACTTCTTTCCAGACTTTCCGTCACTCGGGCAATGATTTCTGGTGTTCGAACTCTTTTCGGATAGTTAGGGGTTTTATTCGTTACCGAGTCCGTTTCGCGCCATTTCGCCACTAAGATTTGCATTGCAGACGTTTCTGGAGGTTTTTCCAAAACACTTCCTGTCTTACTGTCAGTTCCGCACGGGTTTTCCATGAATCGTGCTTCGCATAACACTCGACAATAAACTCGCGCTGTTTTATCTTGAGCACCATTTTGCGCTGCATTCAACTGGTCACTGAACACGTCTGCAGCTCTCACTCACTCACACGCAATGACACAGCGACGTACTCGGGACAGAGCGCACGCGCAGACATATGACAGCAATCGATTAGTGCATCAAAATCACGTTTTCCAGCATTTCCTGTCCTGGGCAGTTCTTCTCTCCATTAACAAGGGTCAATTCCGGGCCAGTTTCATTTTGTCCACCCTGTACTTCATGCAGGTTTTAGCTAAAAGGTGAAGAAGGAAATAAAATAGACATATGAAGATAGGAAGGGAGTTGAGATAACAATTGCTTTGATAATTGTGGTTAGAATATTCACATCTCATCAACACAGCTGGAGCCGAAGAACGACCATGAATAATTCCCATTACAGATCTCGCTGATATTCTCCCGCACATCCAAGAACGGAAAGTGGTAGTTATCATATCTTCTTATGTGACTCATCACTTGACATTTAATACCCGAGCGATCAGATACGGTGAATTTATATCAAGAATATTGATCTCTTGTGACCTTTTTCGTACCGAACGAAACTCGCACGATTACTAAAAGAGAATTTCGGATTATTTATCAGTTTACTTTTGCGGTAACAGCCAATTATTCCAAAATGAAAATGAATTCATTATGAAGTGAGGGACGATCATGAGTGAGCAGACAAGATGATTATAGGAGAGAATCTTTTGCCACTTCAGCTATGCTTCAGGGCATATGACGTAAGTATGACCCATTCAATTAGACACTCTGAGGTTCACACTAGCAAACTCATGACCATAGCGAGCGGGAATTGACCTCTCACCCTTGCGACTTATTTAAACACCCCCACACGTAATTATATCCGGCATGTTTGGGTGGAGACGCCACACGCACCTATGTCTTGATCAATAGATAATGCCTATCTATTCTTTTCTGCTTTGGCTTGTTAAAGTTGATGCATAGCTTCGAAGACTATTCAGTTCTTGGAGAATGTCTGTGGTTTGAATCCGGGTTCAGGCATGATTTGCAAGTAGTGTTAATTGTAATTCGTGTCCTACCAAATATCCGTGGCATCAAAACATATCCCCAACCACTCTTCTACCCGAGGTAACATCTTAACAATGCTCGTGAGCACATCATTTCGTTGTACAAACATGGGTAATGAGAGATGAAGTTATTTTTCTAAAAAAGAAAACAGTTCATGCATAACAGTACACGCACATTGCATTGCATTACCTCTTCAAAAGTATCCAGAAATACCTATGTAACAATATATTTAAACCTGGATATAAGGTAAGCAGCGCCTATCAATCAATCAATCAATCAATCAATCAATCAATCAATCAATCAATCAATCAATCAATCAATCAATCAATCAATCAATCAATCAATCAATCAATCAATCAATCAATCAATCAATCAATCGATCGAGTTGGTGTACATTTTCTAATCGTTAGATTGGGCGCCAAAAGCCTGGATTAAATTCCAAAACCTCTTCGCTGTTCTCATATGAAGTGCGGGTATATGACGCTGTTCTTGGTGAATCGTTCGTCGGATGGGGATGTAAAGCTTTGAACATATCCCTTGGTGTTACACGACAGCGGAAGGCTATGTGCAGACACCGGTTTTCACCCTCTCCCTACGTCATTATCATCGTTATCCCACACCCAGACGCAGGTCGCCTACGGGCATCAAATAGTAAGACCTGCACCAGGCCAGCCGTACATGTCCTCGGACCCTCCCGGCACTAAACGCCATACGATAAATGAATAAATAAAAATACTGTTGTGCATTCGAAAAGCGTCCAGACGATCCTTCGAGTGTTGACTTCTGCCGGAGGTTTCTGAGTGAATTGAAGTAAGGACTTTTGGATCCTCTGTTTTCCATTTCTTCATATGAGGCCTGCTTCGGCCTTTCAGGGTATGTGAACTCACAGAACACGCAACATTACGCATTAGAAAATCCCCATTAGTACGTCGGAAAACCGTTGCATAATCTCATGAGTGGTGTGTGGTGCGCAATGTGTGGTGTCCGCACCGTAACAAGATTCATTCAACAAACTGCCTGTGATTTTTACTGTGAGGCAAATTGAAGGGTCAGGTGTACTCCAGTATTCCTTATAGACTGCAAGAGCTACAGCAGAACATTGAAAACGTTGCTGCTGCTATCCCTCAGACAGAGGTCTACGCATGTCTCACAGTTTGATAAATCGAGCACAGCGCTGCGTCGACGTCAGCGGTGGACATTTCCAGCTCAATTACATGCCAGTCTTATTGTACATATTTTGCGGACCAGTTTTATTTTTCCCATCCTGTACTTCGTAAGCCCCACGGCTCCCTTGTTTGAACCACAGCACAGTTCATTGGCACTGAAGAATGCTTAAATGCGGTGTTTGTACTATACTGTCCTTCTAAGCACAAAGTGGGTAACTGAGATTTACTTAAGGCCACCTAATGGTTCGTACTATCAATTTTTATCAAATACTAACGTAGAGAAGCCGTATCATCATTTCAAATGGCTTAATTTACAATATAAATCCTGGAGAATCTAGGGTATAAACTCTGTAACTGAGCAGACTGGGGGTAAGCATTAAATCCTTAGCCAACTTGGTGGTACATGCAATACAATTGATTTCGGAATGTTCACTTACTTCCTTTTTGGTTTAACAATGCAACATTTACCGCCGACATTAGTTACTATTGTTGATTAGTTATGAGTGGTAGTGACTTAACTGTTCTAAGAAGTCTGCTTGTGAATATTTCGAAGGACGTTCTTTACAATTCGTGGGAATCTTGCCAGGTATGTTAGCAGTATTAAACCATTAACCTGAACTTTATTGCTTCTCTTATTCAATAAAGGAACATCGGAGTTTACTTACACCATATTTTCATTCTGATTATTTCAAAATGAGCAGGAGACAGAAGATTTTAGATCTGTCTCTCTTGATATCTGAGGTAACTTCTAACGAAGAGGAATCGCAAGTTAACAATAGATTTCATAGAATCATGCAGACAGAAGTAATGAAAAATGTTGCGATTAATTCGGAATGCAGAAATAATAATCCAGAGCTTTAAAACAATAAACTAAAACAAGAAAATATTACGGGATTTGTCAATGAAGTTCCAGCAGCCAGTAACAATGAAGTAAAAAAAATATATACTGGAGGTTGAATTCAGCCCCACACAAAATACTACAGATAAATCTGAAGATGTTGAACTGGCAGATGTAAATGCAGTGCTGTGTAACGTGATCAAAGGAGGAGAAAATTTAAACACAACCGTTCGGAAAGGGGAATGAAACTTAAGAAGCAAAAATATGAGCATTCAGTTAGAACAGACTGCGTGAAGTGAGGAAAAGTGTAGAGAGGTTCTTGATGAAGAGAAGAGATTAGATATAAAAAAAATATTCTGGGATTTAAGCAAGAATATGCAGAAAAACTTTATTCTGTATTGTATAAGCATGGATGCACTAAAACCTAAGCTAGTAGGAATTGATTCTCGAAGATCGTCCACACTTCCTTATTTTTTGAAATAAACAATGTTTATTTTTAATGAACTTACTAATTTTTAGCTTTTCAACTATCTTCTATTGTACCGGAAGGTACACCTCAACGCCGCGCATTCAAAATTAGCGCCTACTGAACTCCTCTTTCAATCAAAACTGAAACTACACCAACTTGGAACATTAATCAGAAGATGTCACCACCGAAATATTGAGTAAATTTGTTATTGTAAAGCTTCCTAAACTGACTGAATTTCTACTAGTTTTGTTTGCTATACATCAAGAAGTTTGGACATTTCTCCACAGACGACACTACCAAAAGCTATGATCATGCACCCTGGTGCAAAGTGAAAGAACTTATAATTTAAAGAAATTTTGTATTTCTAGGTTTTTGTAACTGTTCGATGTTCATTTATTTTGGGTTTGCAATATTTCCTTTTCCTTTCCGCCAGTTTTGAATATGGCCAGTGAATATTTCTGTAATTAATTTTCAACCCATCACAGGCTTCTTGTTCGATTTTGAGTGTTACTTTTTAACGAAACCAATAAAATTGAGAGGGTGTGGCTAGTTTAGTCTTGAATGATCTCGAACCTTCCCTGAGGGTTTACAAACTGCGGCTTTTCACGTTTCTTGGCCAATTGATCGTCGTCTATCTGAGTGTGTGTGCTTAAGCAGGAGGCGGGCGGCCTCTTTCGTCGTCAGCTAGAACATCTACAAGGTAATGCCCACATAACTTTACTTTTTCGTGCTACCTCTGCAGTTTAATCCGAGGGAAAGGTCCGAATCGTTAACTATGTAACCTACTTTTCTGAAACGTAAAATGTAAAATCTTCGTAAACCCTTTAATTGTAAATCGGGGATAGAGAGTGAATTACCCTCTCGAGCTCCCCTTCATCTTGGTTTGAGGTGACTACGTTTTATAACTGTTTTCCATTCTGTAATGTGGTAAAGTAATTTCTATACGAGTCACCTCAGTAGTTTGGGAATAGCCCCTGTTTCATCGGCCTAGCGCCCTGTAGGTTTTAATATTTCATTATCTTGGAGCGCTCCATTCCTTTTGTGTTTGGGCCAGTTATTTAACCTTTTCTGTTTTCATGAAGGCCCCCCCAGGCTGGGTATTACATACTCCTGCATAAAGCTATTTTCAAATTGAAAGTTGTGCCTTGAGAGGTCAGTGATTTTAAATTGATGTTGCCTCGAGTAGGCTTAGAATACTGAGAGCCTGTTAGCTCTTTTTCAAAGTTTCGTAACTGTAAAGAGTGCCTCTGGGAGGCCAGATATTGTATTTAGGGAGCAAGTGCTCTGTGAATTAATGGATTTCTGCCCATGAATAAATTTGTGCTCTTTTGTAAATTTGAGCTGGGAGCTCAAGAATTGTAAAGCGAGGGGCTTGAAGCCAAGGACCTGTAGGATTAACTAATTTTGTATTTTCCTTGACTTGTTTCAAGATCGTCATTATACCTGATATATTATTGTGTTCACTCAGTGAACGATTGTTAAGTTGGAAGTTCTAAAAGAAGAATATAAACTTTTAAAATTTTAATTCAATTCTTGATATTGTAGATAGACCCATTCACCCCGGCACCTTCTTTAACCTCTTTCTGCTCCAAGAGTAACCCCGTAACATCTTTAATACGGTATTAGTAAAAATCTTTGAGTGGATCAGGTTTATTTTTCGTGTAGTTACATATTTTTAGAGTAGAATATTTGTAACTTACCATAAGCTTAAAATTTGTATGAATTCTTCATTTAATAGAATCTAAATCACAATTCAATGTTCAATAACAGAAATTTCGTATAAAATACTATTGCGGAGACAGATTTATATACTTTTGTTGTTAAAATTGAAAGGAGCATAAAATAAAATGTAAAAGTCTATATGTGTCAGAAGTAGAAATTTAGCCATTACCCGTCTGTGCTTAGTAGAGCAGTATACTGTATAACAGGAGTGTGGAGGTTCAATTAAGTAGTTTTCGCGAATCTCTTGTGTTCTTATAGCAATGTACATAATATAAAATATTGACCTCGCAGCAATCATAGCAATGAGGCCTCAAATTTTACTCGGAATCAGAACCACGCCTACCTAGCTTTTCGTGTCAAAAATTCCAAATACTCTGTCCGGGTTATGCTTTGCTTGCTTTATTCTGCACCAGAGAAATTAAAGTACCGGTAAAAAGGTTAGGACCAAATAAAGGAATCATGAAATGGCATCTATAACCTAAAATTGTGCCACTAGATCTCTGTAATTTTCGTTCTACAATCTTACATCTAATAGGATTATGTCACCTGATTTCATTGAGTTAGTCCAAGTATTGGAGAAGTCATGAATTTTTAAGTTGTAAGGTCACACGAAACAAAAGTAAGAAATTGGTAATATAATGTAGGGAAGTCCGTATAATTTGGACCACTTAAATTTAAACGTCAATAACCCTTCTAACCGTAATAACAATTTTCTGAAATTTTGTACACGATAATTACTACAATGTATCAAATGATTTGGTGAAAATAAATGTTAAGTTATCGTGTGATTTGGACCGATAACATGTACCTTGGACCAGGTGATCGTGTAATTTGGACTGGTAAATGTAAACACTTATAGGATATTCAATGAATTTATTATGACGTTCTAAGCAATAAAATACGACATTATGAATTTTGGTCGTCACTTTTGGCATGTAGGACAATGATAAACCAATTCATTATGAATTTTTTCGCAGTTTTTATGAGCGTGATTTTTGCAACTATTGCACTGTATCCAATTGTCATAATACTTGTCACCTACAATGCCGTCGGATAGTTCCTCATTTGTAATCCCGTAGGCTGAGTGGACCTAAAGCCAGCACTCAGATCCAGTTAAAACTACCTGACCTGGCCGGGAATCGAACCCGGAGTCACCGCATAGGAAGCAAGCACGCTAACCCTACACTGCCGGCTCGGCCTCAAATTTCAAAACAAGTTATTTTAGAATCATCGGTAAAACTACGAAGAAACGTAATTATTACTATTGTTTCAACGGTCCATGTACCGAGAGGTACACCTCAACGCCGCGCATTCAAAACTAGCGCCTAAAAGAACTCCTCAGTTGGTAAAACAGTGAAACTGAAACTACACCTACTTGGAACTTTAATCAGAAGATGTCTCCACCTAAATATTGAGTAATTTTGTTATTGTGCAGTTTCCTAACCTGAGTGAATTGCTCCTTGTTTTGTTTGGCATTCATCAAGAAGTTTGGAATTTTTTTTCACAGATGACACCACTAAAATCTATGATCATGCATAATGGTGCGAAGTGGAAGAAGTTATAATTTAAAGAAGTTTTGTATTTCTTGGTTTTTGTAAATGCATTATGTTCATTTATTTTTTGGTTGGCAATATTTCCTTTTCCTTTCCGCCAGTTTTGATCTGGCCAATGAAAATTTTCTGTAATTAATTTTCAACCTCTCACAGGCTTCTTGTTCGAGTTTGAGTGTTTAATTTGAATTAAATCAATAACATTGAGAGGGTGTGGCTAGTTTAGTCTTGAATGATCTCGAACCTTCCCTGAGGGTTTATAAACTTCGGATTTTCACGTTTCTTGACCAATTGATCGTCACCTATCTGAGTGTGTGTGCTTAAGCAGGAGGCAGGCGGCCTCTATCGTCGGTAGCTAGAACATCTACACGGTAATGGCCACATAACTTTAGTCTTTCTTGCTACCTCCGCAGTTTAATCCGAGGGAAAGGTCCGAATCGTAAACTATGTAACCTACTTTTCTAAAATGTGAACCATCTTTCGGCTAATGTAAAACTTCGTAATCCCTTTAATTGTAAAACGGGGATAGAGAGTGAATTACCCTCTCGAGCTCCCCTTCATCTTGGTTTGAGGTGACTACGTTTTTATAACTGTTTATCATTCTGTAATGTGGTAAAGTAATTTCTATACGAGTCACCTCCGTAGTTTGGGAATAGCCCCTGTTTCAACGGCTTAGAGCCCTTAGGTTTTTAAGAGTTCATTATATTGGAAAGCCGTGTGCTTCCATTCCTTTTGTGTTTGGGCCAGTTATTTAACCTGTTCGTTTCCATGAAGACCCAGTAGGTTGGGTATTAAATACCGCTGTATAAATCAGTGTTCATATAGCAAGTTGTGCCTTGAGAGGCCAGTGTTTGTAAGATGATGTTGCCTTGAGTAGTCAGTAAGAAACTGAGAACCAGTTAGCTGTTTTCCAAGTTTTTTTACCTGTGAAGTGTGCCTCTGGGAGGCTAGATATTGTGATTTCGGGAGCAAGTGCTCTTGAATTAGGGGATTTCAGCCCTTCATTATATAGTTTCTCTTCCCTTTGTAAAACTGTAAAACTAGGGGCTTAAAGCCCGAAGTGTTAAGGTTCTGAATCGTGGACTTTTTACCTATTTTGTTTGATGATTGCTACTTGTACCTGTAATATTGTCATGAAAAAATTGTTAAGTTTGAAATTCTGAAAATATAACCTACAGTTTAAGTTTTAAATTAAATTTGATTTTGAAGTTAGACCCATTCCAGCCCGCACCTTCTTCAACCACTGTCTGCTGCACGGGTAACCCCGTAACAGTCCAAATTACACATTCTCGGGCAGTCCAAATCACACGACCTGGAAAGATGTAATCAAAAATAAATAATCCGAATTTTTTTTAAAATTTATGAATGAAACTATGTTAAAACTTAACTAGAAACTTCATCGGTTCTTGTAAAAATTAACCACCCTCCTCAGTGAAATAACTACTTCGCAGCACACTTAATTGTAACTGTATAAACTTACGAGGAATATTGTTTTGCTCTTTCCCTTTCAACCTTAAGTCCATTAGCTAAATAACTTCCAGGAAGAACCAGGGAAACAAGAAAATGACACTTGGTAAATGTTTCAATGACGGTGAAATCCTGACATTCACCTCCCGCGATAGAGGGGGTGAGGCAACGACTGCATATAAAAATAATATTTTATATGAAGGCGGCTAACGAATGAAGGGACAGATTATCTCCCGGTATAAGGAGATCCCCTATACCAAATGCCAACAGTCTCTTTGAGAGTGGATGAGCGGGTATGGGTAAGGGCACTCTATTGTCCTGGGGATAAGAAATTTTTCCCAAAGTCGGAGGAACCAGTTTGGTCAACGGCATTAGGATGCAGAAGGCAACGGGAAACCACTGCATTAAAGATCCTGAGAGATATTCCAATAAATCCACATGGCATGGCTGCAACGTCAAGATCGGAGCTGGCCGTGTGGATCGTCCACCTCCGTTTGGAGCCGACGTCTTAACAAGAAGAAGAGAAGAAGAAGAAAGCTATCTTTGGCTGTCTCGCTGATCCTGCCTCAGACAGGGGGTGAACTTGCAAATACCAAAAATATTATCGGTCCAAATTGCACGCTTGTTCAAATTATATAGACTTCCCCTACTTATATTGTAATTGATTGCTAGTACTATCTCCAAAATTTCTTTGTAGCCTTATCAAAAGGTGGGGGTAATCTGTATAAATAAAATCGTAACGACCGTGTGTCTGTACATTGATTAATTTTGGCTTAATTTCCGTACAGTTATCTGTTTCAGGTGTAATAATGACCATCTGCATCATTTTTAGCTTTGGTGTCTGTTTGTCTGTTTGTTTGTCGGTTTGTCTGTTTGTCTGTTTGTCTGTCCTTCAGTAACTTGAAAACTGCTGGATATATTTCGACCAAACTTCATATTTAGAATACACCTGTCCTTGGGTAGGTTTTAGTACAAATATCTTTTCTAAATCCCTGAAATGAGTGGGGATTTTTGCGAAACCGAAACCATGTTTTTGCACTCCATCAAAGTATACACAACCGAACTTAATGGAAATCTACCTGCCTTAATGAAAATTAATTTCTAAACCTTTTTTTCTCATGTGCATCTTTTCGATAACAGGATTTAATAAGGGAGATATCATTAACGGACCGTTTTTCGGTACAAATCCCAGCGGACTTAACGCAAGAGGGGGTGCGTGTAAAGCGTATTTCTTACAACTTGAAAACTACTGAAGATATTTGAACCAAACTTTATATATAGCATCCATCTGTCCAAGGGTAGGTTTCCTCGGTGTCAGTTAGTTAGTTAGTTAGTTAGTTAGTTAGTTTGTTTGTTTCTTTGTTTGTTTGTTTGTTTGTTTGTTTGTTTGTTTGTTTGTTTGTTTGTTTGTTTGTCTTACTGGATATATTTCCACCAAACTTCATATTTAGAATCCACCTGTCCTTGGGTAGGTTTTAGGGCAAATATTGTTTCTAAATCCCTGAACTAATTGGGGGTTTATACGAAACCGAAACCGTGATTTTGCACTCCCTCAAAATATACACAACCAAACTTAATGGAAATCTACCTGCCTTAATGAAAATTAATTTCTAAACCTTTTTTTCTCATGTGCATCTTCTCGATAACCGGATTTAATAAGGGAGATATCATTAACGGACCGTTTTTCGGTACAAATCCCAGCGGACTTAACGCAAAAGCGGGTGCGCGTAAAGCGTATTTCTTACAACTTGAAAACTACTGAAGATATCTGAACCGAACTTTATATTTAGCATCCACCCCTCCAAGGGTAGGTTTTAAGATTCATACCATTTCAAATTCCCGGAATGGACTCCCACAATATATAAAGTACAAGACCAACCTGACTGGAAATCGATCAAACTGTTTGGAAATCCAATTCTAATTTATTTTTCCCATGTGCATTTTTCAGCGGGATGATTAATAAGGGAGATAAAATGGAAGGTCGGTTTTCAGGCTAAGTCTAGCGGACATAGCACAAAAAGTGTTATACGTGGAACACATTCCTTATCTATCTAGATAAATCATATCGTAACAACCGTGTGCATGTGCATTGACTATTTTGCAGAAATTTTCGTACAGCTTCCCGTTTAAGGGGTAATAATGACCACCTGCATATTTTTAGCTATAGTTTCCTGGAAGTCTTAAATTTTACCCCCCCCCCCCCCTCGCCCAAAATCAAGATTGCCTCACAATCTGCCACACGAGCTGAAAAATTGAAATTAAGCAAATTTATACGTATTAGCCGGTAACCTACGGAAAACTTCCAAGATCTCTAAATATTTCACTTTTTATGCCGAATAATATCGAAATATAGGCACTTTAAATGACGGTGCAGGCCTTCGTTTCGAGGCATTTCGCGGCTAAACGGTAAGTCCTATCACAAAACGGATGGCAAGATCTCCGTTCAATTTCGAGTGATCTACAACTTTGGTCCTGTGGTATTTTGTCTTATCTCTCTCTCTCTCTCCCTTATAGGGTAGATTTGGCTGTATATTTTGATGGTTCGTAAATTTTGTGCTTTTTAAACGTGTAATACTTAGTTTGACACACTTGTAGGAAAGGTAGAGTCATCGAATTTGGCACGTACATTGACACGACCAATGGCTATATGCGAACCCAATTTCATGATTCTAGCATCCACATAAGTATGTCAAAAATTATGTAAAATATGAAAATGTACCCAAATTTCACCCCATTCAAATATCGTAACTCAGTCGAACCCATAAATATGTGAGATACGAGAAAATGTTTTAACACCAAACATGTAGTGCGATAAAAGAGGACGTCTGAGGGTGCAAACCGTTTGTTGGTATGATGTACCGGTTAGGAGCAGTAAATATCGAAATGAAGGTTTGCACTTTCAAACGTGCCCATGCTTATCTGTCATCTATATAAATATAATCGCAATGACCGTCTGTCTATACATTGGCTATTTTGGCAGAATTTCCTTACAGTTATCCGTTTAAGTTGTAATAATGACCATCTGCATATTTCTTAACTTTGGCGTCTGTTTGTCGGTTTGATTGTATGAGTTTTCATAACTTGAAAACTACTGAATATATTTCTACCAAACTTGATATTTAGAATCCACCTGTCCTTGTGTAGGTTTTAGGGCCAATATTATTTCTGAATACCTAAATTTACTGGGGGTTTATCCGATACCGGAACCATGATTTTGCACTTCCTCAAAATATGCACATCCGAAATTAATCGAAATCTACAATCCTTAATGGAAATCCATTTCTAAAACTTTTGTTCTCATGTGAATTTTTCAACAGGAGGATTAATAAGTGAAATATCATAAACGGTTGGTTTTGCAGGTTAAGTCCAGCGGACGTAGCCAAAATTGTGTTTTACGTGGAGCAGATTCCTTATCTATCTCTATAAGTAAAATCGTACGACTGTGTGTGCCTGTACATTGACTATTTTGGTGAAATTTTCGTACAGATACCCGTTTGAGGGGTAATAATAATCGTCTGCATATTTTTGTTTTAATTTCCTGAAAGTCATGTTTTTACCCCCTCACCCAAAATCCAGATTGCAACATAATCTGCC
Organism: Anabrus simplex; assembly: GCF_040414725.1. NCBI lineage: Eukaryota > Metazoa > Arthropoda > Insecta > Orthoptera > Tettigoniidae > Anabrus > Anabrus simplex. The sequence continues at coordinate 17,644,318 of NC_090269.1, read as the reverse complement.
AGACAAGCAAAAAAAATTGAAATTTGGCAAAATTATACGTTTTAGTCTGTAGCAAACGAAGAACTTCACAGATCTTTAATTTTTCATTTTTTATCCCCGAAGAATATAGAAATATGGAAGCAATTTTAATGATGGTGCTGACCTTCGTTTCTAGGTATTTCGTGGGATAAACGGGATGGCTCAAATGAGTAACTGAAACTCCCCAAATCCATTGTGACCGTGCAGTAGGCAATGGGGCCTGCAATTATAATGTAAACTTGCCAACTCGATTGTGAATGGCAGTAGGCAAGTGAGCCTGCCGTTATCATCACAAACCCGTAACAAGCACTTTACATTGGAAACAACGTATGGGGACCTCCCCATGCTATTTCTCGGATAAGGCTGAGAGACATGCAATTTTAAAACAATCTCATTTACTGCAAGCGCAGTATTTACGTCGATATCCGTATACAATGTAGAATACCGTAGCGAAGCACGGGTACATATGCTAGTTCTAGTATAAACATAAAAAATCCAAAAATATGCTGCACCTTTCCTTTTTTTTTTTTTTGCGTAACCACTATTTTCCAAACAGGGCCGAGATAGTCGATTTTTTCCTTGTTCTTGTCATGTACGGGTCATGACCACACAGCGTCAGACTTATCACCCCTGATAGTTGCATTTGGGCCCTGCAGGTGGCATCAAAAACACTGTTCTGATGCCTATAGCTCACCCCGAGACCTATGACAAGAACAAGGAAAAATCAACAATCTCAGCGCTGGTTCGAAAAATCGACATACACACAAATACCGGTGCCGTATTTTTTCGGAATTTTTATATTTATAAAACGACCGCCACCCATTGCCAAGTCTACAAAAGAATCTTCGTGGTAATACTTGCAACCAATTAGAGTATACAGTACAATCTACGAGGGCTGTAAATAACGTACTGGCAACATTGTTAGAACGCAATATTTAATCAATTAACAAGTACAATTGCAATACATTCTTTTAATGTAGTCACCCGCAAAGTATATTACACCTTGTAAAATGTCAGGAAGCCGTTGAGGATGGTTGATAAGGCGTTCTCTGTTGATGACAGGAACGAAGCGCCCTATTGCGCGGAGTACAGATGCCACGTAAGGAAATCGGTGGCCTCGGAGTGGTTCCTTCAACTTCGGGGACTGGTGAAGTCACAAGGACTCATGTCTGGTGACTAAGGAGAGTGATCCAAGACCTCCCAATGTCACCGTTGCAATAAGATCTTGACATTGTTTGCGACATAACAACGTGTGTTGTCATGCAACACGATAAGGCAACCGTCTCGGACACAGATGTCGCTCCAAAAATCGGCAATTTTAGCCACTGTTGACGGTTTGTCCCTCAGGTACAGCATGCCTAAGTATAACATCCTCGTAGTCGTATGCAACAATCAGCATAAGTTCCACCCGACTGGGTTCTTGTCGAAATTTCTGTGGATGTGGTGAACCTGGGTGACGCCATTCATTCGATTGAGGCATTAATTCAGTCTCGTAGACTCATGCCAATGGCGACAATACGCTGCAGAAATGCGCCACCTTCGTTGAGGTATCTGTCCAGGTGGATGCCAGGCAGTGCATACCAGTGCCATTTCTACGTCGGTAAGTTGATGAGAAACACAACGGGTCGTAATTTTCCTCATGTTAAGACATTTCGTCAGTATATGTCACACCATTTGATGACTGAGACCAACCTCTACGGATAATCCCCGGACAGTCCATCAATGGTCTATGGAAACGAGACCACTCACGATGTCAATCTCATCTTGAGGAATGGACGGCCGACTTTGCGGTCCAAACCCGCAGTCTCAATCCGACCCGAATGAAACACCTTGACTCATCCTGGAACCGTCCTCTACGTAATGCATTCTCGCCATAGGCTTCACGTAATCGTCGATGTCATTCTGATGCATTTTTATCACAGGCACCCCCCGATTTTTATCCACCAACGCTGATCACCTTTAAAATATGTTTTAGAGAGTTAAAATCATCACCTTTACTTCAACGCCACGCAGCAACAACAATCCTAACTGAATGCCCATCAAATCCACACTACGCATCGACAAGAGCGCCACCTGACCGCTTCAATTTACCCATGCTTGATCTCCTGCGAATGTCTGGGCTATGTTGCCAGTACTTTATTTAAAGCCCTCGTTTTTCTAAAACTTTTATTATTTTGATAACAACAGTTAAAAATCCATAACTTCTGCAATACGTGGCCTAACTCAATGAAATTAGGCGACATATATTCTGTTAGAGCTCAAGAAAAAAATACAGTGGTCTAGTAACACAATTTTAGTTTCTACATTACATTTAATGATTTCTTTATGTGGTCCAAAACGTCTGATCGGTACTGTACAGCAATTTGACAATTGATAGGCCATCTCGAAATAAATCTCATTTATCAAAACCCGCTGTCAGAAGGTTTCCAGTAAAATAATATGCTCTCTTCAAGGTATTGTCTTGTATTAGCACTTTACATTTACGACGTCGATAAAAGTCTGACCTCAAGCTCGACTTCAATAACAAGTCTGTGAGTATACACATAAAGAAGACGGGTGTTGGCAAGGCCACTACCGTCATTAAGAAAGTATAAATAATGTATAATTTAATCAATTTTCTAACTATACTGCATAATATTAATGTAACCTAAAGACAAATTAATACCACATAAACTTCATAGAACGACATTCCAGCGTTTGCAGCTCATAATAAAAAATATACAACTTTATTATTATTATTATTATTATTATTATTATTATTATTATTATTATTATTATTATTATTATTATTATTATTATACACCCGCTCCGCACATTTAAATTAAGCGCCTTGGAGAAGGCCCTCTGTAAAGTAAACTGTGAAACAACTAGTCCAAGATGTTTGAACATTTCTCAACAGATGTTGCTACTGTAAACTTATGTTGTGCCCTCTGGTGTAAATATGAACTATTAAAATTCTAGAGTAATTTTATTTGTTAAGGTTTCCTAAACTGAATTGTATATACTTTGTTTTTGGTGTACTAAACTTTACAACACTTCTATCTCTTCCCGCCAACTTAAGGCGTTGGCCAATCAAAAATTGTGTACATTAATTTATTCACCATTGAGAAAATTTTGATATTATTTCGATCATCCAATGAGAATTGGGTGTGTGTCGGGGTGTAAGCCCTGAGTTCTATGGAACTTTCCCCTCGGCTATAAAAGCTGGCACATTTTCGGACCAGGTTGTTATAGTGATCGTCCCAGTTTAGAATGTGTTCGTAACGGTGACGGGGGCCGGCTCATCCACCTTCGGGAGGTCCACCAGCTCAAGGTAATGGCAGATCCAATTTAAAATCTGATAGTCTTTCAAAGCTAGCTTAAGGAGAAGGTGTCAATTCTTTAGTAATGAAACTTCATTTTCTAAAATGTAAATTTCAAACAAGCCGAAAGAAATTAAACGAAATCAGGGAATAGAGAGTGAGGTACCCTCTCGTATTCCCTCTCAATTTGATTTTGAAGTGACTATGATTTTGTAATCTTTTCTATCTTGTGATTTTTATAACTTAAATATTTTTCTCCATCTAGTCACCCCAGTAGTATAGACGTAGCCTCTGTAATGTCGAGCCATAGCCCCAAATAAGGTTTTAATGCAATCCTGATAAATTTCTAGGAGCGCAAGCGGTCGCTTCCTCATCATTTTCGTTTTATGGCCAGTAACATTAACCTTTTGTTTTACCGAAAGCCTTGTAGAATGGGTACTTGTTACCCCTGTTAAACTCTGGTTCATTCTTTACATGTTAAAGATATCGGGCTGTATAGCATATAAGGCAGTGAATAAGGTTTAATTTTGTTAAATGCAGGTTGTTACTTGATAGGCCTGCAAAGTGTAATTTTATAGAGCAGGGACGCTCTGACTATCAATGTAAAGGCGGAATGATGCCTTTGGAACGCCGGAATGGTATAATGTTTGGAGAGTAGTCTCCCAGATAAGTTTGTGGAGCAAAGATGCTCTTGTAGTATGGCATATTTTGGATACCCTGCCTCTTGGTGGTGTAAAAGAAATGGGGAGACACGTCTCCTTGACGATTAATTCAAAGGAGCAGTAGTGCTCAAGTAAAAATTGTACTTGGGAGCTACAAGCTCAGCCTGTAAAACTGTTATCAGATTATTTTTGAACTCTCTGAAGCTAATTTTCTGTAACTGGTTGCTTATTACTTGGCAAAGTATTATGATTTGAGAAGAAAAAAGGCAAAGGTTAAGAAAAGAAATAAAAATACCTATTTTAATATTTTATACAATCTTTCAACCTTCGTAATGAACCCATTATTCTACGCTGAAAAATAATTGCAGATATTTATTTCAGCTACAAATAACTTTTTTGTGAGTAGCCATGTTTTATTTCGAGAGTCTCGCTCCCTCCGTGGGAACAGAACTCACCGTGACGAGCGAATCACCCTCTCGTGAAATGCCGGGATATTTCCGTTGATATCGAGTACTGACTAATTTATCAATTTTGGAAAAACCTTCACAACGGGAGATTTTGGCGAATGGTTAATCCAGGAATAAAGGATCGAAATTATTAATAAACATTACATGAAGACAGAATCCACAGGGTGAATATAAATGCAATTAAGCCTGGGGAAATTTGGCGTCCATACTGACGGATTTGCGACACGTGCCGAGGTCAATCCCTAAGAAAGCCCGCGAAGTTACATGTCGGATATAAATTTATTACGCCCGTTGCAAGTATGGGAAAAATATAAAAATAACACCATAGTCAATTATAATTCTGTCTGAATTTATGGAATAAATTTCAGGAAGATTGGTCCAGCGGATGTGGAATTAGGAGTTTGCACCACCAAGCTTCATAATCAGGGTAGCGTCCCCTCAGGGGGTATAAAAGGAATCCCCTCCACCTACATTTACACATTCTATCTGAAGGTCTGGACGGTGGAACCCACGTCGCTCGTCTACAAGAAAGTGCGGGATTTGTGTCTTAAAAATAACTTACGTTATACATTCATTTAGATGGTTCAAGTAGAGTATTTAATTGAAGGTGATAGAGATTTTTCTGAGCTTCCGCTGAGGAAAACCGTGAAGGCATAGATATCTACTTAAAATACGTAGGTGATTTCCATTTATTACACTGTGTATTTGAAATTGTCAAGGGAGGTTTGGAGGCAAGTCAGAGACAAGTCTGATTTCGTTATCTTTTGAAACACCTGTTATTATTAGGGTGAACGAGTACAGAGTCCTGGGAGACAGTCGCAGTCGACAACAGAGAGGGAAGTACGCTCGCTTTGCTAAAGAGCGAGGAAAGTGCGTCATTTATGTTGTTAATCAATAGCGAGTATAAAATTTGTGTAATTTTAAGTAATCTATAAGACGATGATGTATTTTGCAACCATGAGTGGCTGAATCTGAGGTCAGCTGGCTAAATTGTAGCCAGAATCTCCAAGATGACTACTTTGCACGTCTCTCTATATTTTGTATTAATGTTATAGATAGAAAATGTTTGTCCCAATAAAATTTTCCAGTGCGTGTGTCGAATTAGTGTTATATTTCTGGTCGTCGTGTGAAACTCTTCAGGGCAGTAAAATTAACGTTGAGAAACTGTAAAATGCAAAGTTTAAATAATGTGTTAAAATTATTTGAGATATTGTTCAAAATGATTCAAGTTAGGAAGGTGATAAGGATAATGTAGTCGTGGTGAATACAATAATTTCGAATATCCTATGAGTTCAGAAAAAAATAAAGTGAAATAATAATAATAATAATAATAATAATAACAACAACAAAAATGTTGAGTAAGATTTGCGTTCGTATGAAATCCAGTGAAGTGTGACAAAGTTATATTTATTCGTGGGAAGTTAATTACCGGAGGTAAACCAACCTCGTTCATATAAAGTGAGCGCCTTTTAGAAGGTCATTTAAAATACGACCAGTGAACATTCTTGCACTACAATCTGGAACGTTTATGATCAGATGTCTCTACTTTCTCCTTATGCGTCCCTCTGGTGGGAAGATGAACAATTAATTTTCAAACTAATTTGTAATTTCGTGGTTTTCAGAACTGAAATGTTGTAAATTATTTTTGTGTTCTTAGGATATTAGCACTGCTATCCCTTCCTCCTTCTTCAAAATTTTCGACCAATATGGAATTTTCGGTATTCAATTTGGTAACCAATCAAAACTGTTCGTGTGGACGGGCTTCGGCCCAGAAAGTTCCGGAATGTTCCTCTCTACTGTAAAAGCTGGGACCCATTTGGCCATGTTGCCTTTTCGATCGCTCCAGTCTATACAAGAAGTACAGTGTGTTCGTAAAGGAGGCAGAGGGTTAGCCTGGCCCACCTGCGGAAGACTCACCAGCTCAATGTAATTTCAGACATATTTCAATCTTGTAATAGCCTCGCAAAGCTGAATTGAGGGGAAGGTTTCAAAATCTTTCGTAATGTAAAATTTCATTTTCTATGTAAGTTTCAACGAAGTCTAAAGACCGTAATCTAATTAGGGAATAAAGAGTGTGAACTTTCTTTATTTCCCTTCAACGTGGTGTTGAGCTGACTAGGATTTCGTAAACTTTAAAATTTATCTCTTCCTTTTATAATTTAAAATTTTCTCTCCAGTTATTCACCTCCGTAGTATAAACTTAGCCTCTGTAACGTCGGGCCGTAAGCCCACATAGGGTTTTAGATATTTTCAAGTGTATTTCAAAGGAGTGCAAGTGTTCCCCTCCTAACATTTTGATTTCCGGCCAATAACTTTAACCATTCGATTAACCATTTATTTTTCACAATGGGCGCCTCTTGCGTCTTTAACTATTTTTATTTCATTTTTCTAGACTATCGATCGAGTAAGAAAGTGGAATCTGGTTTGTACTTTTACCAAATGTAAAGGTTAAACTGTGCCTTTGAGAGGCTTGAATCATGTAAATTTTGGAGAGTAGTCTTCTGGGTCATCGTGCGTGGCAGAGGCGCTCTGTCCAATATTTTTAACTTTGGAGCCTCGTCTCCTTACTTGTAATTGATTGATTTGTGCAGTAGTGCTCTTGGTAACAGTGTAACGTTTGAGCTATCTGGCTCACCTCCTTATAGTACCTGTTTAGATGTTCTTGTTTAACAAGGTTTAAAAGCTGAAAACAATAAAATGAAAAGATTACCGTAAGCTTCAAAATGTAAAAGTTTTAAATTACAATTCGACCTTCTCTCTATCCACCCATTCAAGCCCGCGACTTCTTACACCTCTGCGATACCTAGAATACCCGGGACAATAAAAATAATAATAATAATAAGAAGAAGAATGTGTTGTTATTATTAATATTGTTATTATTTTGATGATTATTGTTATTGTACCTGACGTACACCCGCCCTACGCATTTAAATTAAGCGCCTTGGATAATGCCATCTGCATCATATACTTCGAAACTATTAGTACCGAGCTCGATAGCTGCAGTCGCTTAAGTGCGGCCAGTATCCAGTATTCGGGAGATAGTAGGTACGAACCCTACTGTCGGCAGCCCTGAAGATGGTTTTACGTGGTTTCCCGTTTTCACACCAGGCACATGCTTGGGCTGTACCTTAATTAAGGCCATGGCCGCTTCCTGCCCATTCGTAGACCTTTCCTCTCCCATCGTCGCCATAAGAACTATCTGTGTGGATGCGACGTAAAGAACTAGCAAATAAAAAATCGACGCTCACAAAAACTATTAGTACAAGTAGTTTGGACTTTTCTCAACAAATGCTGCTACTATAAACTTATGTCACGTCTTTTAGAGTGAAGATGAAATATTAACATTTAAGATGAATTTTTTGTGCTAAGGTTTCCTAAACTGGAAAGTGTAGTGTTTGTTTCTGATATTTATCAACACATCTATCTCTTCCCGACAACTTAAGATGTCAGCCAATCAAAAGTTTTGTACATTTATTTATTCACCAATTATATATTTTTTAATATGATTATCCAATGAAAAGTGGGGGTGTGTCAGGCCTTGGCCCAGAGTTCTCTGGAACTTTCTCCTCGGCTATAAAAGCTGGCAAATTTCGCACCAGATTGTCTTTGTGATCGCTCCAGTTTAGAGTGTGTTCGTAACGGAGGCGGGGGCCGACTCATCCACCTTCGGGAGGTCCTCCAGCTCAAGGTAATGGCAGATCCTCTTTAACATGAGATAGTCTTTCAAAGCTGGCTAATGGGGAAGGTTTAAAATCTTTAGTACTGTAACTTCATTTTCTCAAATGAAAATTTCAAACCTTAAATATAAATTTCAAATAATTCGAAAGAACTTAACAGAAATCAGGGAATAGGGAGTGAGGTACCCTCTTGTATTCCCTCTCAGAGGTGAACAGGATTTTGTAGCCTATAAAATCTATCTTGTAGTTTCTGCACCTTCATTATTTTTCTCCATCTAGTCACCTCCGTAGTATAGGCTTAGCCTCTGTAACGTTGGGCCATAAGCTCAAACAGGGATTTAAACAGTTCTGTAAATTTTCAGGAGTGTAAGTGTTCGCCTCCTTACCATTTTTCGTTCTTGGCCAGTGACTTTAACCTTTAGCTTTTACCGTAGGCCATGTAGAATGGGTACTTGTTACCCCTGTTAAACTCTATCTCATTTATTGCATATCAAAGATATCAAACTGTTGAGCAGTTAAGACAGTGAATATTGTTTAATTTTGTTAAATGTAGGTTGTGCCTTTGATAGGCATGGAAAGTGCGAATTTTCGAAAATAGATTACTAAGTGTAAATTTGTAGAGCAAGGATGCTCTTCCTTCTGATGTAAAAATTAGGAGATCCGTCTCCTTTACTGTTGATTGAAGGGAGCAGTAGTGCTCAAATAACATTTGTAATCGGGAGTTTCAAGCTCAGCCTATAAAATTGTTATCTGATTATTCTAGATTGCTTTTCGAGCTCACGAGCTAAAATTGTACCTGATTTTGTCATGTCAAAAGTACAAACTTTGAAAAAGAAAAAGGAAAAGGTTAAGAAAGGGAGTAAAACTTCCAATTATAAAGTTTCAAATTAATCTTCTGACTGTTTTATATCCACCCATTAATGCCCACACCTTCTTTCACCTCTGGGTTCCACAGAATCACCGGAACAAGTCGTAGAAGAGCATGGTTGAATGGTTCTGAATAAAGCCCCCTTTTGACGGCACTTCACAGAAATCAATACCGAACACTAAAAACTTTTTGGTTGCTGGAATTTTCAAAATTTTGTCAGGTTTTCTGTCACAATGTCTTGTTCTCGAGAAGTCCTTGCACCGGGAACTTGCGCAAGGAGTAATTAATTTATGAACTAATTAGGAAGGCCCAGCCTGGCGGCACGGTTGCGGCAGATATCCCCAAACTTAAGGAATCTTTAGAACTTCCATTTTTATCCCGGTATTTGGGGAGAAAGATATTGATGGGGCTCTGTCCACCATCACCGATAACACCACTGATCTAGCGTCTGTTGTTAGTTTTTTTAAGTAAGTGATCCTTCTAATAAGCAGATTAAGCGTGTTCAAGCTATATTTTTCCATTTATACAATAGGGCTAGGGACATATTGTCTCTAAAACTAAAGCATGATCATGCGAAGGAATCTAGTAATTTATTGGAACATTCCTCCGACATGTCAAATACAGTTATTCAATTGTCGTCAAGGGCCGCTAGTGCTAAAAGTGACCATGTTCCAACTGTAAAACTGACTAAGGAAGAGGACTCTAGTAGGTCTGCTGAAAGTAGGAAATCGATGGCTACACAGCAAACGTCTTCCCCATCGGAACAAGCATCGGATCATCTAAAACAACTTCCACCTTTATTTAAGAGTAATGCTGTTTCTGAGCCCTCACAACCACCAATGTCGTCCGCTATTATCTTGCCACGTTTTAGCACTTTGTCCCACCCCTTAGCCATGTTCCTGAAGAGAATATCCAAATTTTCGATTAACTCAACTAATGATGTAATATCATTTCTAAGATTCCTACTTGAATTTCAAGTTCATGCTTTGGTATTTGCTCTCTCTCTCACTCGCAAATTCTCAAAATAATTTACCCCTATTCTGTAGAAGTCCTCTCAGACAAAGTCGTGGAAGCAACAGCTGATAGACCTTCTTTAGAAGACTTCCACACCCACACCTTTGCTAACATCATTCCGGATAGAGCCATGTCATCTTTAATACAGAAGTCCTACTTCCGAGTACTGAGGTTGGACGAGAATTTGGCCGATTTCATTTAAGATATAAAGTTCTCTACCAGGGTATTCGCTCTCCATTTTCCCTAAGATCAAGTTGTGCAAACTATTGTTGAAGGAATTTCTTCATTTTACAGATCGTATTTATGTTTTGCCTCTCGACACCAAACCTTCTCTGAACTAGAGGCAATGGCACTGTCAGGCGAGGGATTAAGGTACGCTGACACCTTGCAAGTCGCCACAGTGCCCTCCCTCATTTAACAGCTCTCGGCACCACCTCGCCGTACCTTCCCCACACGCAAGTGCTGTGGGTGCGGTTTGACAGAACAACTTCGGAATAAGTGCCCCTTAGTACCTAGTAGAACTAGGAGTGGAGCAGTCCTGTCCAGAGGTTGTTTTAAGTGCGGGTCGTTTTCCCATCCAGCCAAAAATAGCACTTCACTTAACGGCACACCTTCCTGTTCCACTTCTGTTGCTGCCCCCACTAACTTAGACGATAGGAAGTGAAAAGTGACATCAGCTGAGTCAAAATGTTCAACTTCCTGAGGCTCAGCCCACGTTAAATCAGGCATCGAATCCTTCAAGGGAGAACCCCCCGTTAATTTATCATTTGAAGACCCTAGGGAATGCCTTAGAATTGCTTCTGAGACACCAGGATTCGTGCCATTTCTTAAAATTGAGGAAAATAACGAACCGGTCACGGCGCTATTAGACACAGGGAGTGTTACCTCTATTATCTCCGAGGAGTGTTACTCTAAGTTGAAAGCCTGCTGTAAATTTTCAGACTATTGTTTGTCTTGTATCAAATGTGATTCGTCAAATTCTTCACCTTTATGAATTTTGGGTTTCATTTTTTCTAAAGTTAGTTTTTCCAAATTTTCATGGAAAATTAAGTTGTTTGTTGCTAAACGGTTGTGTTGCCCCGTAATATTGGGGCTCGATTTCATGTCGCATTCTGGTCTTGTGCTCGATATTCAGAGCAAGTCGTGCACATTCAAATTTAGTAGTAACGTTAATATTCATTCCTCTTTTGAAATGTAATTCGGTGTCAATTTCATCTATTTCGCTTACCCAGAGTGAGGTGTCGTTTGATCTTCGGCATCTATCTGAGTACCAGGCTAAGAGTATTCGAAAGTTGTGTCAGTCTTTTCCGGGTATATTTTCGGAAACTCTTGGTGTTACTGACCTAATTGAGTATAAGATTGCGGTAAAGTATGCTATGCCTGTAAGATCTCCGCCATACAGGCTATCTCCACCTAAATGAAGGCCCATAAATAGATCATCGATCAAATGTTACAGGATGGCATTATTCGAAATTCCATGTCGGCCTATTCATCGCCCATTTACCTTCTACCGAAACCCCAAGGTGATTTCAGGCCCGTCATAGATTACAGATCTTTAAACCGTAAGGTTGTATCACAATAATTGTTCCTTCCTGATCTTCATCCATGTTTTTCATTGATTCGTGATGCTAAGTTCTTCACCATCTTAGATGTTAACCAAGCGTATAATCTGATTCCTCTGGCGGAAGAATCCAAATATCTGGCGGCTTTCGCCACTGATTGGAATTATATGAATGCAACCGCGTGCATTTCTTGCTCCCCACGGGCGCGGCTGTTCTTACCAGACTGCTGGATACGGTCTTCTTCGACATAAAATCTGAATATCTTTATAATTATCTCGACAATGTCGTGGTGTTTTCTGAGACCTTTGAAGAACACCTAGACCATCTTGAGGAAGTTCTAAATCAGCTTCGTAAGGCTGGGTTGACAGTTAAGTTATCTAAGGTGGCTTTTGCTAAGCCTTCCATGTCTTTCTTAGGGCATATTTTGTCTCCCGATGGTGTTTCTATCGACCATTCCAGAATGCAGGCTATTCGTGACTTCAAGCCGTCTAAGGACATCAAATGAATCGCCAGGTTCATAACAATGGTGAATTTCTTCAGGAGATTTTTTCCGAACTTCGCTAATAGGGCTGTGCCCCTAAACGTCCTTTCTAAGAAAGGTATCACGTTCGAATGGGGGCCATTGCAGCAAGCTGCGTTTGAAGATCTGAAGTTAGCTCTTTGTAACGCCCTAGTATTAGCCATGCCTGATTTCTCTAAGAATTTCATAGTTCAAACCGATGCCTCTTCAACAACTGTTTCTGCCGTCCGTCTTCAAGGAACTGAATTCGGAAGACGGCCTATTGCCTATGCGTCTAGGACTTATCGGCTCCAGAAGCCAAGTACTCCATCTATGAATTAGAAGGACTTGCAGTCGTGTTTGCCCTGAAGAAACTCCGTCTTTATCAGGAGCATATCAAATTCAATTTAGAAACTGACAAACATGTTTTAAAGTTCGTTTTTAGCTAGGCCTCGTCGTACAGGACGTATCGCCCGTTGGGGTATCCGTATTTCTGCTTTTTAATTCGACATGCGACACATTCGAGGATCAGAGAATGTGGTCACAGATGCACTAAGTCGCATGCTTTCTGGTGACGTTGAGTCCATTGAACAGGAGGAAAATTCTTCTCCTTCCATTTCCATACCTCCTTGTATTATCGCTATATTGACTGATGCCCCTATGTTATTTCGTGACATCGAGATGTATCAATGGGAAGATCAAGTGCCGGCTTCTATAAGGAAAACACTTTCTTCTGGGGAACCAGTTGTCCCTTATGTGCTGAGGAATGGAGTTCTATGCTACCCGGCGGGGCACAATCAGGAGATGAACGTTGTTGTTTCAGATGTTCTTGTGCCCATGATCTTCGAGTACTATCATGAGACCCTATTAGATGGGTGCGGGGGAGGGGGGCAGTTAGGCATCTTTAAAACTAGAGAGAAAATTAGAAAATTGTTCAATTGTAAGAGCATGGACGACAAAAGTAGAGAAATGGTTAAAGATTGTAAATCTTGCTTGCTTAGTATCAAGAAATTCACTGGCTAAAACGTTAGAAAAGACGGAAATATAACCCACTTGTATTAATACATAAACTCCTACATAGCAACTCGACCCTGTACATTTTCTCTAAATTTCACTTATCTCCTTTCATAACTGTAACACTCGGGCTGGCACTCCCCTTGGGTTCGATTCCCACCTCTACTCAGTTGACCTCCCGAGGCTGAGTGGACCCCGTTCCAGCCCTCGCACCACTTTTTCATATTTCGGGGCAGAGCCGGGAATCGAACCCGGGACTCCGGGGGTGGCAGCTAATCACTCTAACCACTACACCACAGAGGCGTACTTAATTATAATACATTTGTAATATTGTTCCTTTGGTAAAAGTGTTATTATATAATATTGAATCAATATCTGAAAAATCTATTATTGCCGCACATAGTCTAAGTTGGCTAACTGTCAACGTTTACCTCTTTGTTGAAATTCGCTCAGTGATCATTAAAAAACCTTACCATTTTGTAACTTTCTTTCAGTTTTGATATAATATATATATATTTATATATATATACCCTGCGACCCTCTCCACCACAAACCCGCGTTTATAAAAGTAGGAAAGATCACGATATGAAGATAAAGTTGGAATTCAATAGGACAAACTAGGGCAAATATTCATTTATAGGAAGGGGAGTTAGGGATTGGAATAACTTACCTAGGGAGTTGTTTAATATATTTCCTATTTCTTTGAAATCATTTCGGAAAAGGCTAGGAAAGCAACAGATAGGGAATCTGCCACCTGGGCGACTGCCCTAAATGCAGATCGGTATTGATTGATTGATTGAACCCGGGTACTAATTTGTTGTCTGCACATCCCCCCTCTCCCGATCACTTCTAAACCCCAATTGCTGCTACTAGTTGCGAGCCTATCCGGAACCCACAAACGCAGAAACCATCTCATGTTTCATATTTTATCGATTTTGTACATCCAGGCAATTAATATAACTCACTCTATTAATTTACGTATGTTTCCTGCTTCCTTTCTTGCTTTCCATTAGTTCATTATTTCACTGCGTTTTTTCCTCCTCTCTTCTGTCCAGGTGTTATTCCGTTCTTTCTTTTATTCTCCTGAAAACCCTTGAAATTTTGTATCAATCTCCTAAAAGTTGTTCTGTCGTGTATTATACATGCTGTTATTCCAGTCTCTGCAATATCTCTCTTTATACTTTGCATCCATCGATTACCGTTCTTAAAAATGTGTTATTTGAGTCTTTCATTATCCATCCTCATTATGTGACCATATTGTGTGATCGTATCACACATTCTTTATCAGACATTCTTTCAGTTTCCGTATTTTTGTAGAGGTCTGCATTCTTTCTGTGTCTGAACTCCCCATTTTCAGTATTTAATGGGCCCCAGATATTTCTTAGAATTTGTCTTTCCTTTTCTTTAGCTCTTCTAATTCTCCTGATTTCATGAAGAACATACACGCTGTAGCATAGAGACATTTTGGTTTAATTACGGTGTTGTAGTGCCTGATTTCTGTTTTGATAGATAGATAATTATTTCATTTCATTTCATTTATATTTACAGTATAGATAGGTAACGTTTATCTAATATCGACACGCTCATATTTACAGAAATTCCGAGACCTGTATACAACTTTTGGAGCCGGCTTTCTTAATGGAGGGAGAAATCATTATCTCATAATACTACCGTTTCTATTTTCATTTTCATGATTATCTAACTTCTAGGAAGTCACTTACAGCTGTACCATTACGGAGCAAAGTCTTCATGATTAGACCTACTTGTTGCTGTTGTTGTTGCTATTCGTTTTACGTCGCACCGACACAGATATGTCTTATGGCGACGATGGGACAGGAAAGGGGTAGGACTGGGATGGAAGCGGTCGTGGCCTTTATTAAGGTACAGCCCCAGCATTTGCCTGGTGTGAAAATGGGAAACCACGGAAAACCATCTTCAGGGCTGCCGACAGTGGGGTTCGAACCCACTATCTCCCGAATACTGGATACTGGCCGCACTTAAGCGACTGCAGCTATTGTAGTGCCTATTGAAAGATTTGCTGAAAGGTCAGTTTAAACCCTTGAAATAAATTTTGCCACAGTGCGATGCCAACCTGGAGCCATGACATTTCAATACAAATTTATAGGCCATGTCTAAAGATCTTCCTTTTCTTTTACATCCTGCAAGACAAGGATGACAGTCCAAGAGAGAAGAAGCACCGGAAACTAACGCGAGAAATTACAATCTGCAACGCTACTGCACTGTGTGAGCCGCACTGCATGCCGTGCAGATCATCATTATACCGAAACTTATGGGCAAACCTTAACTACGGCGTTCTCCAGTAGGTGACTAACAATGGAAGGACGTATACCTGGGAATCACGCCTCTTACGTAAATTTTGCATACACGTTAAATGAGCCAAGGATAACACAAGGGCCAAAACTATTCTTTCGTAAATTAACTTATGCAACCTACAGAAAGCTTTAAATTTTAAATTGGCGCTTGGCTACGCAGAACTGCGGCGCGTGCCAGGTTCACTCGTTTACGCACGTGTGACATGCTTTAAACCCCGCGCAATGTTCTTCAAAAGCAACTTGCATAGCCCACTGGTGGAAGGTCACATCGTCCATTATTCCACTTTTTTGATGCGAATTTTTTTTCTGACAGTAAGTGCTATTGCCCTCAATTTGTCGCGGCGCATCCCACTGTTTTTAACATGCTTTTTCCCAAAAATATATATTATTTATTTTATTATTTTGACATGATTGAAGTTTTGTTTCACAGACGATAACGAAAGCGGGCTCCGCTTGCCATTCCAATATGGAATAGCCTTTCTTTTATAGTCAGTATCTATATGTTCATCTTTAACATTTTCTGGTTGGCTATCACCTTGTACTAAAGATTCGTTGTCGGAATTGTTTGTTTCAGGATCACATGACATGTCATTTGAGACAAAAGTGACGCACGACATGCTGTCTATGTAAACATCATATTTCTTCGAGGCAGCTTCTGATGACATCTGTAAATATCAGTACGTAAAAAGTTTAAGGAAAGCTTTGAAACAGTCGGAAACCAACAAATAAACAGACCCAGCAACACACCGTCAGTAGTGTCCAGCACATCATGTCCTTCCAACGCAAAAATAACTTTGCCTATGTTGATAACCGTTATACAAAGAACCATTTGTTCCATAAAACGACTATAAGTGTATGTCAGCGAGGCCTCTCGAGGAGTGAACCCAGATCGCGGTACAGTTCTCCGTACCTGAGCGCGTCAGTTCGAACATACGAACATACGAACGCTTTCTGTAGGTCATACGAGCTAATTTTCGAAACAAGTATTTTGACCACTTTGCTCACTTAACGCGTGTGCAAAATTTACGTAAGATCGGCGATACCCCGGTACGCGTTCTTCCCTTGTAAGTGATGCTCCCATGCTTTCGACTTACTGTGCTGTCATTCACTGATCCAAGCAAGTTCGCCAGATCACCAGTAACTGAATGGGTATGAAACTCTGGCTCGATAACAACACACAATATGAACGATGGGATCGCTCATCGCTGTATATTAGGATATCTTTTGACATAAATTTGTCTTATGACTGGAGTTCATCCGAAAATTTCTATAACGTGAATCCACAAAATGTGTGACGGAAGCGTAACCATAGCAACCGTGCAGGCAGTGACGTAAGGTATGAATGGATGGTTAGATAATGTCATCTAGCAACCGTGCAGGCTATGTCCTATGGCTAGTTGCCATCTGATTTAGCAACCGTTGATGGATGGCCATGACCGGGAGCCATATTTATGATCATTTCATTTTCGCAAAGGGAAAAGTGGTTTCCTTTCATTCTGGTGGTTCTGCAATTCGGCAGATAGTATTATAAAGCGGCGCCTGACTCAGATTATGCATCCACTTCGAAGTGAAGCGAATTTTCTCGGAGGGAACGAATTTTCCAAATGATTCAGCATTCCAATTTTATTAATATAGTATTGAGACTATGAATGTAAAGGATTCGTGTGCATGACTTCAGAACCGGCTTATGCATCAGATGTACTAAAGTTTAGTGAATGTTTGCCAACTATCTAAGGCTTTTGCTGACTGGCGAAAACGTCTGGTATGAGTGCTACACGTTGTTCATCTCTACTAGTTGTCGCTTCGTGATCAAGTTGTGAAATGCTCGTGTCAGTCAGTAGTGTTCTTTTCCTCATTTCAAATCTCGTCTTGGTCTTATTTTCCGACACTCTGCATCTCTCAGCCTGATAGGCTCGTTCGTCCTATACTTTCAAACGTCACGATCTGCTGTTGTTCTCATAAATTTTCCGATATACACGGGATAAAATGAAATACCAATCCAAGAAGGAGTTGTAATAGATAAACAAAATTCGGGAGGCATATATTCATGCCTGAATGATGACATATATTCAAATTTGAGCGCCAGTCGAGGGAGAGTGGTACTAGTAACGCCGTTATGACTTTGCAAAACAAGTTTGCATTAAATACTCGCTGTACACTTCGCGAGTCATCGTCCGGTGTTGACGTTGTGAGGTAAGTGTGAGTCAAACATGCCTTTTAAGGAGACGAAGAAGGCAATATCAGCACTTTGCTGAGTTTGAACGAGGCCGTGTAATAGGGCTACGTGAAGATGGATGTTCTTTCCAAGATATTGCAGGAAGACTTAGCAGGTATGTATCCACAGTGTATCGGTTTTGGAAACAATAGTCACGGTAAGGTACTGTCTCATCAAGACCGGGGTCTGGCTGCACAAGGGCCAATGCGGAGAGGAAATAACGCCGTATTCACCGCATGGTGAATCGTACTGCATATCCAGCAGCCACTAGAACTTTAGTTGGCACCAGAGTGACACAGCCAACTGTAAGAAATCGATTACTTGATGGACAGCTCAAAGCCAGATGTCCTGTAGCGTTCATGCATTAACTCCGAATCACTGCCATCTGTGACTTCACTGATGTCAAGCCAGAGCTCATTGAAGGGCGTAGTGGAGATTTGTTGTGTTTTCAGATGACAATCGTTTCTGTCCTGATGCCCGTGATGGCTGTAGGTTGGTGAGATGGAATGCTTAGAATAAATTAAGCCGACACACTGGACCTACACCAGGAGTCATGGCCTGGGAAGCGATTCCCATTGACATCAGGAGCACTCTCGTTCTTGTCCCAAGTACCTTCACAGTGAATTTGTACGTCAGGCTGGTGGAGAAACAGGCTGTGCTGCCATTCATTCTCAGTCTTCAAGAGGGTGTTTTGCAACAGAACAACATTTGTCTACATACAGCTGCTGTCACCCAAGGTGCTCTGCTGAGGCTCGACCAGTTGCGTTGGCCTGCGAGATTGCCAGACGTTCCGCCCATAAAGCAAGTATGGAGCATTATGAGATGAAATATCCAGCGTCACCCTCCTCCTCCTCCTCATGTGTTCATTCGGACATTGGTTTCCGGCAGCTCTCTATTCGGCTCTATTTTCCAAAATCCTCTTTGAGTTGAGAATCTCTTCCACATTTAACGTCTCCCATTATCTGTTTAATGTACTGGGTACGGGTTTTCCTCGGTACCCCTTCCCTTCCTTCTAATATCAGTTGAAGTATATGTCCTATTAATTTTGTCCTTCTAGCTTTTATGCTCCTTAAAATAGTATAATTTTCCTCTGCCTTCTTATACACTTATTCATTTGTTATCCTATCTCTCAGCCGATCTTCTACCTTCTTCTGTAGCACCACTGTTGAAATGCGGTTCCTATTTTGCAGGTTTCACACCCATATAGAGCAACACTCGACACATATTTTTTAACACTCTATTACTTGTAAGCCAACTGATGTTATTTATGTTAAAAAAGCTGTCCTCTTTACTAAATGCAGCATTTCCCTGCCTCACCTATTTTTTATCACTTCGACCAACTTTTGTAACCTTATTCCCCAGTAAGTAAGACTTTTCTCCCATCATGTAAACTTTCTTCTTTCATGATGATTTTTACGTTTTATCATTCTGTGGCAAATAACATCATGTTAATTTTCTGTTTATTGATCTTCATATATGTCATATAGTGCAGTCGAACGAAGTCAGGTTATGCAGGAAATATTCGATTAGGAAATGAAGTCTTAAAGGAAGTAGATGAATATTGTTACTTGGGAAGTAAATTAACTAACGGTGACAGATTAAGGACGAGATAAAATGCAGGCTAGCACAAGCAAAGAAGACCTTTCTTAAGAAAAAAGAATTTGCTCATTTCGAAAATTGATATAGTAATTAGAAAGACGTTTCTAAAGACTATCATCTGGAGCGTGGCACTGTGTGTAAGTAAAACACGGAAGATGAATTGCTCAGAAAGAAAGAGAATAGAAGCTTTGGTAATGTGATGTTACAGAAGAATGCTAAAGGTGAGATGGTTAGATCGAATCACGAATGAAGAGGTGCTGATCCGAATTAGTGAAAAGGGATCGATTTGGTTAAATTTGACCAGAATAAGAGACATAATGAAAGGGCACATCTTAAGATGCCCAGGACTTGTACAGTTGGTTTCTAAAGGAAGCCTAGGCGGTAAGAATGACAGGGACAGACCAAGGTATGAATATGACAAGGAAATAAGAGCAGATGTAGGAAGCAGCAGTTACGTACAAATGGAAGAGTTTTCACAGGGTAGGGTGGAATGGAGAGCTGCAAAAACCAGTGCACTATATCTACAGGTATGGAATAGGGCTTTCATTGACCTTGGCTTTGACAATATGAATTTACTGAGGTATGAGTGATGCTAGTAGTGCCATTCCTTATGCACCCAGTCACTGATATGAATGGTGTGAAAATATCGCTCATAGGGTAATTTGGTGCATCCATTTCACTAGGTTTGTCAAACCAATATGTAATAGCGACTTCTGGCTCTCCCAAGAAAGCAACGGGAAAGTAACTTACTTCTCATTTGCCGGGCACATCACTTCAGTGACTCCTAGGCCCTCCGTGACGGCTGATGGAGGAGCTGCTAGGGATCGGACCAGACATGGGGCAGAGTATTCAACATATAACATATTTCTTTATTATACAGTATTAGAGGACCCAAGGTGCTCCACAGCATTCCTTATAAATAGGTCAGATAACTCGTCTTATATGCCTGTCCTAGTCATATTGTATTGCCTGCCGTTTTCAATGATTTCATTAACGTTTAATAAGAAGCGCCTTGCGGTTTGCCGCATTTCGTAGTCAGAATTCACCCATTCTGACGTCACCATGCCCTCTGTTTGGTAAACATATATATTCGCCTTTTTATCCTGCAGTTCTTGATGTAAATCTTGGTATTGTGTCGTAGAAGGAAAAGGTGTTTTTAATCGCAGTTCTTCTTTGTAGAACGGTTGTCCTGTGAGCTCATAGGTTAGTCTCGAATGAGCCTTTTTTGCCAGGAAGAGAACTTCATGGCCTTCACTCTTTCTAGTGTAGCTAGGTTATCCTTCGATAGGTGTTCCCAGATAATATCTAAGGCGTACGTCATGATGGGGTCTGGTTTTACCTACACATTTTTATCTTAGCAGCTCTGCCATCTGTTGAATATATTTGGAAGCTGGGAAAGGTTGGAGAATCAAGGAGTACCTAGCATGGAATAGTATTCTTCCATGATCAGAGGAAGTGTATACTCTCTGGCTTGACAGGTAGTAATCAAACATGGTTGCATATTAATGGAAGTGTTAGTCGCTTAACAACCTGCTAAGTACGGAATATAATGCGGGTTAAAATGAGCCTTCGACTGCAATGACCTCATTTTATGATTACTCAAAGTCGGTTGAACTTAGAGGCCTATCAATGTCTCATGATTCACCTGCAGGTAATTCCGGAGAGGATAAAACAAAATTAAAGCAAATCGGTCCAGCAGAACAGGCGGACGGATTTGCCAAAGCTGTTTTCAGTAAAGTCTCTCAATACATAGATTCGTCTCCCATGACTTATTCCACCTTTTATAGGATGTATTCAAGATCTTTCTCGCTCTCTGCGACTGTTTTAGTGTCATCTGAATATCAAATCATATCTAATGTCTTTCCATTTACCTTTACTCCCACATTGACTTCTTCCCTGGCCCTGTTCAGCTTCATCCAATACCAACATTAATCGCTGTTGATTTAACTGACCAAGTGCAACAAGCGTGGAACTCCATACCACAAAATGACATATGATACCTGCACAGCGGTTGTTAATGTAACATCATGTCGCATGTGTTCTCGCGGGTACTTTAACCGGTGACTTGGAATCTTAATGAAATAAATATGTTATCCAACTTATTGCTTAGCCTTAATTGCATTCCGTTACACTAATATCTTCTTGGTGTTGGGATTTCATTTTCTGCCAAAGTATATTTATTCATACAACAGCGCACGTTAATGCTAGTATTTAAATTTTAAGCAACTCTTAACCAAAATATGACGTCAATAAAACAGCAGTTTTTGACATAAATATATCTTATGTCTGGCGGTCGTCCCAAATGTTGTGTAATCTAACGCGATAAAACGTGTGACAGAACTGTAACCGTAGCAACTGTGCAGGCTGTGATGTAAGGTTTGGATGGATGGTCAGACAATGTTACCTAGCAACCGTGCAGACAGTGATGTAAGGTATGAATGGATGGTCAGACAATGTTACCTAGCAACCATGCACGCTGCTGTTGATGGATAGCCATGACTGTGAGACATATTTATGATCATTTGATTTTCGTAAAGGGAAAAGTGGTTTCTTCTTTTCTAGCAAATATTTCGTGACAGGCTGAGCAGCCTTTGAAGAGAAAGCCACATAGAACATGCTGTGCTGAGTGCAGTAGTGCATAAAACAAAGAGATTCGAAGACAAATACCACTCGTCCTTCGAAACCTTTTCAATAAAACCAGGCTTACCTTGGGTGGTCACTGTCAAACGTGCTATACAGAGAATAAAAGTTGAAAAAAAGAGAAGCATACCTACAAATTCTGAATTTCCAGCATTCAAATAACCACGTCTTCTTCTTCTCCTCCTTGGACTTTTCCCTATTTATTGAGGTCAATGCGTGCTGTGGCGTTGGACCAGTTTCAAGGCCAGATGCCCTTCGTGGCCCTAATCCTGCGTGGAGTGATTTATTCACAATTACGTGTCTCTTAAAGTGTGACGTGTTATGTGTAAATGAAGAAATGGCCCATGTGTTTTACCCTCTAAGACAAGGGTTCCCAAACTTTCCCGTCACAAACCCTTTGTAAAACAACAAAACGTTCAAGGACGTCCTCTTTAGTTTTGAAATAAAAACAAACAAAACAATCCCCATGGCAAAACAGCTTACCAAGCGACCTCTGCTCAGCCTAAAGGCCTGCAGATAACAATGTGTCGTGTGATCAGCACGACGAATCATCTCGGCCGTTTTCTTGGGGCCGCCATCTCGCCTTCAGATACCTCCTCAATTGTAATAAAATAGCGTAGGCTGAGTGGACCTTGAATCAGCCCTCAGATCCAGATAATAATCCCTGATCTGGCCAGGAATCGAGCCCGGGCCCTCCGGGTAAGGGACAGGCACGCTACTCCTACACCACTGGGTCGACGTTTGAAATGAAACGAACGGTAAATCTATTTTAATTCAAATCCATTAAAATAAAATTCAAGATTAATCAAACACAACAATGAAAAATGAAACTGTTTTTGAACAGTTACCCCTTCTATCTTCGGTATAAATAAATAAATAAATAAATAAATAAATAAATAAATAAATAAATAAATAAATAAATAAATAAATAAATAAATAAATTTAATTACATGTGAAGTTCCTCTCAACTTCAGCTTTACTTCTGAATTTTCTATTTCAAATCCATGAGGTGGTAAAAAGCGGTTTCACATAAGTATTAGAGAACACGGTTAAGCACATCAAAACTGTTATTGAGAGTTCATCACATTCTACCAAGATATACAATCAAAAGTCAAATATGTCACAATTCGGCGTGTTCTACAGATGGTCATATAAGTCTCTGAGAAATACACTGACTGACAGAGCAAATGCAACACCAAGAAGGAGTGGTTCGAAAGGGATGAAAGTTGGGGAAAAAACAGAGACAGCACGGACGAATAATTGATGTTTATTTCAAACCGATATGCAGGTTACACAATGCGCACGGCATCGACTCAGTAGGATGTAGGACCACCGCGAGCGGCGATGCACGCAGAAACACGTCGAGGTACAGAGTCAATAAGAGTGCGGATGGTGTCCTGAGGGATGGTTCTCCATTCTCTGTCAACCATTTGCCACAGTTGGTCGTCCGTACGAGGCTGGGGCAGAGTTTGCAAACGGCGTCCAATGAGATCCCACACGTGTTCGATTGGTGAGAGATCCGGAGAGTACGCTGGCCACGGAAGCATCTGTACACCTCGTAGAGCCTGTTGGGAGATGCGAGCAGTGTGTGGGCGGGCATTATCCTGCAGAAACAGAGCATTGGGCAGCCCCTGAAGGTACGGGAGTGCCACCGGCCGCAGCACATGCTGCACGTAGCGGTGGGCATTTAACGTGCCTTGAATACACACTAGAGGTGACGTGGAATCATACGCAATAGCGCCCCAAACCATGATGCCGCGTTGTCTAGCGGTAGGGCGCTCCACAGTTACTGCCGGATTTGACCTTTCTCCACGCAGACGCTACACTCGTCTGCGGTGACTATCACTGACAGAACAGAAGCGTGACTCATCGGAGAACACGACGTTCCGCCATTCCCTCATCCAAGTCGCTCTAGCCCGGCACCATGCCAGGCGTGCACGTCTATGCTGTGGAGTCAATGGTAGTCTTCTGAGCGGACGCCGGGAGTGCAGGCCTCCTTCAACCAATCGACGGGAAATTGTTCTGGTCGATATTGGAACAGCCAGGGTGTCTTGCACATGCTGAAGAATGGCGGTTGACGTGGCGTGCGGGGCTGCCACCGCTTGGCGGCGGATGCGCCGATCCTCGCGTGCTGACGTCACTCGCGCTGCGCCTGGACCCCTCGCACGTTCCACATGTCCCTGCGCCAACCATCTTCGCCACAGGCGCTGCACCGTGGACACATCCCTATGGGTATCGGCTGCGATTTGACGAAGCGACCAACCTGCCCTTTTCAGCCCGATCACCATACCCCTCGTAAAGTCGTCTGTCTGCTGGAAATGCCTCCGTTGACGGCGGCCTGGCATTCTTAGCTATACACGTGTCCTGTGGCACACGACAACACGTTCTACAATGACTGTCGGCTGAGAAATCACGGTACGAAGTGGGCCATTCACCAAAGCCGTGTCCCATTTATCGTTCGCTACGTGCGCAGCACAGCGGCGCATTTCACATCATGAGCATACCTCAGTGACGTCAGTCTACCCTGCAATTGGCATAAAGTTCTGACCACTCCTTCTTGGTGTTGCATTTGCTCTGTCAGTCAGTGTATGTAAAGTGATAAGGGCAGCAGTTAATATACAGTTTAGGCTTCAGCAACATGTGGGTCGCGAAAAACAAGAGGTATTCGGAATACCACTGGATGATTTGTATATTCTCAATTGTATTGCTTGTAAGAATTGCATTTTTAAAAAGTACTGAGATATTCTTCTTCTTCTTCCCCTTCTTATTCTTCTTCTTCTTATTCTCCTTAATCCGTTTACCGTCTAGGGTTGGCTTTTCCCTCGCACTCAGCGTGGGATCCCACCTCTACCGCCTGAAGGGTAGTGTCCTGGATCGTGAGACTTTGGTTCGGGGATACCACTGAAAATGAGGACCATTACCTCGCTCAGGTGACCTCAACTACTATGCTGAACGGGGGAATTATTGGGGGATGGGAAGATTAGAACTGATAGACAATTAAGAGGGAGGGAAGCGGCCGTGGCCTTAAGTTAGGTACAATCTCGGGATTTAGCTGGAGGTGAAGTGGGAAACAACTGAACACCACTTCGAGGATGGATGAGGTGGAATTCGAAATCCCCTCTACTCAGTTGACCGCCCGAGGCTGAGTGTACCCCGTTCTAGCTCTCGTACCACGTTTTGAATTTCGTGGCAGAGTCGGGAATCGAAGCCGGGCCTACGTGGGTAGCAGCTAATTACACTAACCACTACACAACAGAGGCAAAAATATCATTCTCTCAGGTGTTTCTGTTTGCCATGATGAATGGCTCTGACGGTTGAGGAGCTGGCCTTCTAACCCCAACTAGGCAGGTTCGATCATGGCTCAGTCCTGTGGTATTTTAATGTGGACAAATACATGAATCTCATGTCTGTATATTTACTGGCACGTAAAGAACTCCTGCGGGGCTACATTCCGGCACCTCGGCGTCTCTAAAAACTGTAAAAGAAGTTAGTGGGACGTAAAGCCGATAACATTATTATTATTAGTAGTAGTAGTAGTAGTACTGTATCTATCATATTTGGCAACACCAATTGCATTCATTTCATTACGAGTTAAAGGTAATGTGGATAATGCGCTTATTTATTATGTTGGTTAAATATACATTTACCTGTATATTTTCGGGCCATTTTCTCTCTCTTTCTAAGTCATTTTTGAGAATCTGAGGTCTTTTTGGCTTTAAATAGGTCATAAAAATCCAGGCCTTGTTTATAATAATAATAATAATAATAATAATAATAATAATAATAATAATAATAATAATAATAATAATAATAATAATAAAAGAACCCTTTCCAATAATAGATACTACCGCATGAGCTCATACGTCTGTTGCTGGCCTGCAAAGCAAGGAAAAGAATGTTGTACTGGTGTTTTCAATCCAAGAGGTTAATACATTTGAATTAAAACATACAGTAACTTTGCAAGAGAAGATAAGCAAAAAAGCTCTGACTACCTTCAAGTTGAAAAAGACCTTTCCGAGTCCTTAAATACCGCAAAAGTATGCATTTTGCCTCTACAACTTTTGATTTATGCACGTAATGAGCACATAATATCCGTAAGCTGAGAAGTGCACGTAGTAATTTGTAACCCTTATTAACTCATTAAACGGCACGCATGAGCTAACGATAAATTTAATAACGAGAGTACGTAGCTCCAAATAATTGTTAAATTACCAGCCAAGACATTAACGAACATGTATCTCTGCAAAGCGAACAGTTAAGTCAGGTGATTATACAGTTTTTATGGATGGAGCTCGTGACAGCAGAAATTATCCATGAACACTAAAGAGAGGACTGCGAAATCATGCAATTTTTACCACAAAAAATTGGTTTTGTTCCAGAAGGTATCTGTTAATAAGACTACTTAAGCATTTGATAGTAGTAGTGAAAGGGGAACTGCCATCCGAGACAGTGAGAAATAGCTCGGTTCGTCCTGAATGATGTGGGTTCGATTCCCCGGCAAGAAGACGAAACATTTAGAACAATGAGTCTTCCTTTTGCCGAAAGATACGTGACCCTGAGTTTTACTCAGCTAACACCAGAAATGATTACCAAATTAACACCTGGCAGCAAAAGCGATCAGACGTACCTCAAACCATTCTGTTTGGGTTGGAGCAAACCAAACGCCCGAAACATGGTACGATGATGGCTAGAATTCATGGTTTTAGGCAGTAATAGGTTAGAATGCAAACGTATTGAAACGGGTATAGACTACCCTACACAACGGTTATGTTACTCTCGTTACATTACGGAAGAACGGGCTAGACAACACTTCATAATACCCAAATTAGTTTTCATTCTGACCTACTACTAACCAAACAGTCCGACTCCATGGCTAAATGGTTAGCGTGCTGGCCTTTGGTCACAGGGGTCCCGGGTTCGATTCCCGGTAGAGTCGGGAATTTTAACCATCATTGGTTAATTTCGCTGGCACGGGGGCTGGGTGTATGTGTTGTCTTCATCATCATTTCATCCTCATCACGACGCGCAGGTCGCCTACGGGTGTCAAATCGAAAGACCTGCACCTGGCGAGCCGAACATGTCCTCGGACACTCCCGGCACTAAAAGCCATACGCCATTTTTCTTACTAACCAAACAACCCGGAGTCTAATGATCAATCAAGACCATCAGCTTAATGGATGGTCTTACCGTGTAAAATAATATTCACATACTTTAACATATTCACATACTTTATGCAATTTCAAATGAAGCTTTAAATCTTTTATGCAGATCAAATAGTCAGTGGGACGTACAAATCAATAATATTAATATTATTCCTACGTTGAAACCCTAAAATCAGACATAGAACCATTAATGCTTTGCATGTTCCTTAATTATATTTTTTCGGAAGCCAATATGACCTCCCAACTTGGCTTCAATTTGTCTTGATACATATGTGTCTGTCAGTGTCCCTGGTCACCTTCCTACTTGTATACCCCTTATACCTCGTCCCTGATCCTCTTCATATTTCGTAAGAGTTATTTTCGGTTTGTTTTTGTAAATGTGTAGAGCGAGTATTATTAATATACTGAAAGTAATCATCTGAGTTTCAGTTCCACCACAGCTCTGCCAGGTCGGGCTCCGTCTCGAACTGGATTACATCAGATAGTGCAGAAAAGAAATTACAATAGCTTTCAGGTCTGTTTTACGCTTTATAACTGAAATGGGTCAGCGGAGTTCTCTACACGGTGATTGTAAAATTTAAAAGACCTGCTACTTACCAAACTATAGTCCCGCTTTCTTTCCCGGTACATTTCATACGTACATATTTGCAAGTTACCTAATCCGTTGTTTCTACGATATCTGGTGATCGGTGAGTTAAAATCTAAGTAACATGTAAGATGAAAATCTACAGCCTGTTTCCAGTCATTTGACAGGGTTAGGAAAGGAATGAATGAAGCCCCCATCTAGCGACGTAGATAGAAATTGTTCCGGCTGCCCTAGCCTGTCGCACTACTCTGGGGCAATGATTAACGACTGATAGATGAAATGAAATGATACTGAAGAGTGTTTATTGAATGAAAGATGACAGAAAAAATCGGAATTCCGGGAGGAAACCCGGTCTCGCCTGCACTTGCCTAATACAAATCTCACATGCAGTGACTGCGTTTTCAACCACGGAACCCAACGACGAAAGGCCGGTACGCTGCCATCTGAGTCACGGAGGCTCTTAATATGTAACAGATACTGTAAAATACAGCAAAATATTCGTGCGAACAAGCTGGGGTGGGGGGTGTTTTTTTTTATATCAAAATGAAGAATCTGCTGTGTCACCGAAATCTTATTTTGAGAACGAGACTACGTGCTATCCCCGTATTAATGTATGGACACGAGGATCACGTTAACCAAAACCTTGGAGAAGAATTTGGAGACATTTGAAATGTGGCTATATCTTCCCATGCTTGGTTTACCGTGGATCGACTGGGTGAGAAAGATAAAGGAGCTGGATCGGATGGGCAAGGAGATGGAGGGGCTCTACAATATCGAGCGACAGAAACTCCATTATTTTGGCCACGTGATTAAAAACTACCACCTCCACCAGATAATCATAGAAGGCGCAGATCAGGGAGGAGGAAGATCTCCTGGTTCAAGAATTTGCGGGAATGTTTTGAACCTGATTCAGCGTCTCTGCTTCGAACGGCGATCTCGAAAGGAAGGATGCAATGATGATCTCCGACTTCCGATGCGGAGACGGCATATAAAGGAGAAGAAAAAGAACACCAGAACATGCACACTGAAAACCATGAGGTTTGATAGGTTACTCTTCCACAAACAAAAAGGGAAGATGGCACGCCTCGCTGTTAACACTGCAATATAAAGACACGTTGTAATTACATTGATAACCAACAAACGTACCCGTGCTTCACTGCGGTATTCTACATTGCTTACGGATTTCTATGTAAATTACTGTACACCCAGTCAGTAGCATTATATTAAACTGCATGTTTCTTAGCATTATCCGAGAAACACCACGGGGACGATGCCATACTGAACCCTTGAACTTACCGTTCCATTGTTGGTCGTCTGATACAGCTGCTGCAATAGACCAGTATTTAACTCTTAGATCTTGGGATCATAGCGGGTTTATTTCTGTCACTATATTGACCAAACGATGGGGTTCAGAAGAGAGCCTAACTACTTTAATGAGGAGCAAAAATGTGCTTACTAAATTTTATTCATATAACAATGCAAACTATATTTACTAGAAATCATCCGTCAAATCACTTAATTATTTATAATATTTTTGATACAGTTACAATACATTGCGTGAATGTTGTATTTTTATTACTGTTTAAGATCATTTCAAAGAAACGTAAAAATATCATGAAATTCTTGGATAGTAAAACTAAAAAATGAAAATAAAACCTGAAAATCGGGAACCATTGATCCAAACGATAACTGAGAATTAATCCACACGATCCGTGGAAAATCTGACCTTCAACAAGTAGAATTCCAGATTTACATTTAATTAATATTATCCACCAGTCTGATATCCTATCGGATATTGGAACACCCGCCGAGTGGATCCTTAATCGAACCAAATTGACTATCAGTTGTTTTGGATAGGTTGCGAAATATTACTAGAAAACATGGTGTTCACTACAAGTTAACAGCAATGGTCACAATTAAAAATAAAATTCCACCATGTATTGTCATCACGTGACACACTTAAGTTACGGAATAATCTCTATGCTGAAACAGACGTCACCCAAACAGCTGTTCAGAAGGAACCAACAACAACTTGATCCGAGGGGATCTTACGTTACGTCGTTCTGAAGGAACAAAACTGCGAAATGCAGGATACATTTATTCATTATGCATTTAGAAGGAATGTCAAACAATGAAGTTAAAGATAAGTGATGTCACTTGAAAATATTCTTATAAAACCAACTTTCATGTTATAAACGGTTATGTTAAGTTTAATAAATTACAAGTCCACACGACAAAATAAATGAAAGGAAATCTTTCCATGTTCAATAACTACGACTACCATTACAAATCTGTCTACCTACGCTTGTCCCACTAAATCAAACTACAAGTAATTGGTAGACCAATGTCTCACCAAATATAAAGTGAAAGAACGAAAATTGAAAAAATGCCTTAACAGCTGACGAATCGAAACCGCATTCGTAGCACAAATCCTACATAAATCAACTAAGTGTCAACACACGGCACTATCACAAGATACCAGGCATCCGAACCGTAAATTAAAAAGTCAAGAAAGAAAAATAAAGAAACAAAAGTTCATTGAACCTGAACGTGTGTGGCTAAACAGTAATAATCAATCTCCATTAGCTAAGTATCCACGTTGGGCAACACTCACGTTCATGCCACTATTCGTGCCATGCTATTATGGGAGTAGTAAGGCTAGTAAGGGTTATGCCGAAACATGGCCTTGATAATACCTGCTAACACTCTTAGCATTCACATTCACTAGTGCAGACGCTAACATCGTTCAAGTCGATTCGCAAAACAACTAACCTAAGACTTGACTATATACAGACGACACACTAACCCTGTCGTCGAGCCTACGTAGTGTTTACATATTCTTACAATAAATTTATACAATACACGCAGCACCCTAAATCTATCGTTGAGCGGATGTTGGGATATTTACACATCATCTACAATGTCAGGCGAATTCAAAACTTCAAACACAAACTCCGTTCTTAAATTTAAACCTTGTTGAAACTCTAACACAATGAAATGAAGCTTGCCACAGAATGAACTCGAATCTGAAAATATAACTGTGTCCATTCCTTCCAATAAAAACGTGAAATTGAAATTAAACAACATGTCCCGCTACTTTAATCCATGACTCAAATACAATCTCACCACACGCAGTGAAGTTCAATAAATAAAAATAAATTCAACACTCGTCTAACTTTGCGTAATATCGCCGAAACAGTAATCACCACCATCACAAAATCCACAGTGTAATTCAAGCATGAGGTTCAATGTGGCCCTTCATCTCCACGTTTCAAACATGTATCTCCATGAACTATCCAGTGAAGCAAATCTCCATTGATCTACACAAGCCAGACTATCATCCTAACAACATCCAATATTCTATCCCGCAATGCTTCCAATAAATAATAATTTCGTCTCGTAAAAGTGTACAGAATGGAATTTGGTTACAATAATCAAATAATACCTCGACCGTGTGTCAGAATGCACTTTGTTCGTGAGGTCAACTATCATAAAATGCACTACGCTGGTTTTACATAAAATCGTCACTTGGAGTTAACTGTCAAGAACTACAATCCTCTACAAAAATTGTTTATCATGGGAGATGCTCGACTTGAATTACAATAGGCGTTACAACGCGCTCACTTAGATTCTGACCCCTATTAAATTAATCAGCTGTTCCGAATTGCTCATAGGACATCGTCATCTTATACAGCCTGTCTCAGAAATATCACATTTTAACATACAGCCTGTCACAAAAATTCTTCTCCATCGACAAACATAGCCTCCATTCTCGGCTACACGTTAATTATACATCACTCATAAAATACAGTCTTACTGTGCCTTCAACGTCTTCTTAACTATTCTCATAATATTTCATTTCCAATACAATCCAATTCTTCCTGTTAACAACTTTTCAAGTATACGTAATCCCATGATAAACAACGTTATAATAATCTCTCAATTTACTTAATTACATCTTTCTGACCTCAAGAACAAAAATAACATACCGTGATTTTCTGTATCACAAATACACGGTGTCGCAAAATTTAAACTTCCCAAAAACAAACGTTAACTTTATCAGACATCACTAGATTTCGGTAAAATCGCAAATCTCACTTGACATTACTGCTGAATACATATTTTAATATAGAAAATTTATCCCGAAGTAATTATTATTATTATTATTATTATTATTATTATTATTATTATTATTATTATTATTATTATTATAATTTATCACTCTCACACGACTATTTTATCGTTATCATATTTATAACTTTTATCAGCCTGAACAATATTTCGTTGATTTTTAGTACAATATAAAAACTTCGCATTTTACAGTTTCATCATCATCATTATCTAAAGGCTTCGCCTTGTCGCTGCAACCATTGATCTCTTCTCTCTGCGATCCTTTTCATCTCTCCATAACCTTGGCATCCCATCATCTCAACTACCTCTTCAATGATCTTCTTCCGTGGTTTCCCTCTGCCTTTCTTCCCCATCACCTTGCCTTCGAACAAGTTCTTTATGAAGTTATTATGCCGGATAATGTGACCGAAAACTGACGCTTTTCTCCTTTTTATCGTTGTTATTAAATGTCTCTGGGTGTTTATTTCTCTAAGCACTGCTTCATTAGTTTTCTCAATACAGCTAGTACTTTTCATCTTCCTCCATAGCCACATTTCCACTGCCTCTAGTCGTTTCACGTCCTCTTTCAAGAGAGTCCATCCTTCACGACCGTATAGCAGCACACTCCAAATGAACGTTTTGATAAATAATTCCTTTTGTTCAGTATTTAAGGATTTATTAGTTAAGAGCTGCTTCTTCTCCTCAAAGGCTTTCTTACACAGGGAAATCCTTCTTTTTATTTCCACAGTGCATCTGTTGTCATCGGTAATAACTGATCCTAAGTAGCAGAACTTGTGCACCTGTTTTATTAAAATATTTCCAATTCTGAGCTGTGCGTCTGGCTTCATTTTAGATTTGCTTACAACCATAACATTAGTTTTATTTACATTAATGTTAAGTTGGAAATCTTTTAAGATGGATGTTAATTTGTTGAGCATGATCTGCATGTTCTTCTCATTGTCAGCCAGAAGTGCAATATCGTCGGCAAATCTAATAGTTTCTTAACGTGGTTTTAAACGCATTTAAGAGTTCCGCACCCTGACATGAACAATAGACACTTCGCCTGAACATTATAAAATACTTATTCGACACACGCAACATAGTAATTTAATGGGACAAGCATTTACAATCTAATCTACTACATTATTAAAGTTAGACAGACCTGTTAATGATGTCATCTTAGGGATCCTGGCTATATATTAGCCAGCTCGTCTCAGATTTAGCCACACATGACTGGTTAATACATTATCTTCTTATACATTACTTACAATTAACCGGTTATACACTTGAAAATTTTAAATACAATCAAGTAACGCACTACTCTAGCTTTACACCACGCAAACGTACTTCCCGTATGCTGGAAGAAAACAAACTGTTTGTGAGAGCTGCCCGCTCTCACCCTTTTCTTGGGACAGGTGTTCAAGAGATATCAGACTCGAACTTATCTCTGGATAGTTTCCAAACTCCATTCACTAATTTCCAACAAGCAATAGTTAAATGAAAAATATCTAGGCCTTCGCTGTTTTCGTCTGCACAAGTTCAGAAATTCTATATCAATTCCACTAAATATTTTAACTCGAACAAACTAAGTTAATACATCTCACAAGTTATTTTTAGGAGACAATTAAAGAACCTCTTCTTGGAAGGCGCGACGCGGGTTCTTCCTTCCGAACTTTCAAATAGAGCGGGTGTGATATCCAGAGGGGGATATATTTATAGGTTTGTAGATGACACTTCCCTGGTCATGAAGTCTGGTGGTGCAATCCTACAGTATCATAACCGCTGGACCAATTTCTCTGATATTCGCTCAAACATTCAACCCAAATTCCAAATCACAACGGTGTTGTTTTCATATTTTTCCCGTACTTGTAACGGGCGTAATTAATTAATTTCATTCATGCGACTTCGAGCGCTTTTTGAGGGCTTGGCCTTGACACGCACGGACAGTTTATTAGAATGGATGTCCAGATTTTCCCAGGCCTAATTATATTCATTTCCACCCTGTGGATTCTATCTTCAATTAATATTTTTTACAAATTTTAATTCTTTATTCCTTGATTAACGATATTACCAAAATCTCTCGCTGTGAAGTTTTATTATACATTGTTAATTATTTAGTATTCGAAATCAGCCGAAGTGTCTCGACATGATACGAATAGATCGCTCGCTTGCCACGGTGAGTACGATCCCACGGTAACTTCTCACGCCATGAAGGGTGAGATAATTTCGCAATAAAGAATATGGCTGCTCCAATAGTTATTTCTAGCTGCAATATTTTACTGCAATATTTATCATGTTAGAATTATGGGTTCAATACGTTGTTTTCGATGTAAGGTCCGAGTTCTGGAGTTTTGATGATAATGACAGGCCATGTTCCTGCTGCCATTCACAGTAGAGTTCAGGTGTTTCTACTGTAACTGCAGGCTCACTTGCTCACTGCCATTCGCAATTTAGATGGAGAGATTGCATTATAAAGACAGGCCCCTTTCCCTAATGCCAGTAATATTCGAGTTGGGGAGATTGGCTTATATACGAAAATTGCATATAACGTATAAGGTATAGAGATACGACAAAAATCATAGGACCAAATTTGTAGATCTCCCCAAATTGAATGGGGATTGTGCTATCTGTTTTGTGATACGACTTACCGCTTAGCCACCAATTATCGCGAGACGAAGATCTGCACCCTCATTAAAATTGCCCACATAGTTCGATTTTTTGGGGAAAAAAGTTACACAATTAAACACCTTGGAATATTTTCTCAAAGGAAAGATTGTCCAGTTTTCGGGATTAGCACTCTCATACATATAGATACATTAAGGAAGAAAGTAATACAGAAAGTAGTAAGAAACTAATACAGTTAAGAATATTGACATAATAAATGAGGCCAGCTGGATATGACAAATATATGTAAATACTAGGTGGATGTATTGGAAAAATAAAACGTCCATCACTAAATTGTGACGATAGGAGTTATGGCGAAAGCGGTAATAGAAGAGAAATTTAGGCGCAGCGATTCTTAAATAAGATGAGTTATGGTGTTTTTACTTAAGCCTAAAGAGGCAAGAGGTTATAGCAGAAAACGGAATTAGAAGAAAAATACAGTAAAAATTATAGCAAATGCCGTAAAAAACATTACGGTGTGACATAATGGGCACACTCCGCGGTACTTTGAAATATTAACAGCCACCCTTAGTGCTATTCAAAGACGATTTTAACCTCCAACTTTATTCAGGAAATATCCCGCAGAATGACAGCTTGACGTCTCTCTAGCCTTTTGCCCAACGAACAACAACCAATTTACAGGAATAATGAGGAAAATGGCACTACGTTACTTCTCTGTTTTCAAATAGCCAGAGACGTCGCCAAAGTAACCGGTAGGTTCGTTGTCGGTCTGCGCAGGTGTCTGTTACTCAATGCAGAGCATCAAACCCGCAGAAAAAATCTTCACAGTCATTTGAAGAGTAGGCGAAATAACAAAAGTTGATTTGGATATAGATTCCCTTAGGGAACCTGAATTATATGTCTCAAATGAGTAAATGTATAATAGTCTACGCAGTGGCTTCCACGGATGCACTAGCCATACGTCTTCGTGGGTGCGCTCTTTACCAACTGATGAGCCCAAATTAGTACAAAGGGACGAAAGGCTGACAACAGGAATGAGTTAGCCTGAAGGTTTATAATGTCCAATAACGGACCTAATATATTGTATAAAAAACAATGTTTCAAATTAAGGGACGTTTCACATATAGTCTACGGATTTTACAGACAATCAATAGTATAAGAAAAAAATAAAAAAAACCTGTTATGGTCTTCCTCTAAACACCCAGTCTATTCAGTTTTTTTTCTATTTGCTTTATGTCGCACCGTCACAGATAGGTCTTATGGGGTCGATGGGATAGGAAAGGCCTAGGAATGGGAAGGAAGCAGCCGCGGCCTTAATTAAGGTACAGCCCCAGAATTTGCCTGGTCTGAAAATGGGAAACCGCGGAAAACCATATTCAGGGCTGTCGATAGTTGGGGATCGAACCCACTATCTCCCGGATGGAAGCTCACAGCTGCGTGCCCTTGACCCCACGGCCAACTCGCCCGGTATGCGTCTAACTACAATATCAAATTTTAGTTTAAAACTTTAAAATAAAGGTTATATTTCTTTTCAGAACCTCAAACTTAACAATATTCTTCACTTAGTGAAAACAACAAAGTATTAGGTACAATGACAAATTTCGATACAAGAATAGAAAACCCCAGAATAGGGAATTTAACACATTTTGGGTTGAAGCCCCTAATTTACAAATTTACAAGGTCGCCAATGTAGCGTTTACTTCGACACAAAGTTCCAGAGCACTTTGCTCCAACCGTTACAATTTACAGCCTTCCAGAGGCACCCCTCAATATTACAGCAATCTCAGAAAAGAGCTTACATGCTCTCCAACTTCAACCAAGGAGGCCGTGCTCCCAAATTCTTACAGCCTACTCAAGGAAAATATTACACAAAAATCTTAAAAGTTTTGGCCTCTCTAGGCCCAACCTACAAGCAACAATTTTGGTACACAGGAGTATCTATTATCCAAAGTACTGTGCCTTCGTGCAAAAGAAAAACAGGTTTAATTTCTGGCCCAAACACAAAATGTATGGAGACGTAAATTATCGCTCCTTGAAAACCAAGCATAAAACACTAATTGGGCTCGCGGACCGATGATACAGAGGCTAATCCCAAGCTACTGAGGTGACTAGAATTAAAGGTTAATTTATTGCTTTACAGGAAAAGAAACAGTTACAAAATCGTAGTCACCTCAACATAAATTGAAGGGGTACTAGGGAGGGTAAAGCACTCTCTATCCCCGATGTACAGTTTAAGAGTTTATGAAATTTTACAGCCGGGCTGAGTGGCTCAGACGGTTAAGGCGCTGGCCTCCTAACCCCAACTTGGCAGGTTCGATCCTGGCTCAGTCCGGTGGTATTTGAAGGTGCTCAAATACGACAGCCCCGTGTCGGTAGATTTACTGGCACGTAAAAGAACTCCTGCGGGACTAAATTCCGGCACCTCGGCGTCTCCGAAGACCTTAAAAAGTAGTTAGTGGGACGTAAAGCAAATAACATTATTATTATTATTATTATGAAATTTTACATGAAGAGGAAGAAGTTTACATTTTAGAAATCAACCGGTTACACAGTTAAAGTTTAGAACCTTCCGCTCGGATAAATTTTCTAAGATAGCTACAGGGATAGAAAACTGGTGGCCATTACCTGGGCTGAGGTTCTGCCTGCCGAAGAACGAGGCACCGCGCCTCCTGCCTTAACACACACACA
Organism: Anabrus simplex; assembly: GCF_040414725.1. NCBI lineage: Eukaryota > Metazoa > Arthropoda > Insecta > Orthoptera > Tettigoniidae > Anabrus > Anabrus simplex. The sequence goes on along the minus strand of NC_090269.1, from coordinate 17,607,277 downwards.
CACTCAGAAATTCGGCGATCAATAGGACAAGGTAGCTTGAAAAAGCCGCAGCGTATATACACGAGGAGATGGTTCGAGAAGGCCTTGGACTGAATCAGGGCACACCCTCTCATTATTATTGGCCGAATAAAACGTTTCAAGAAGCCTGTGATAAGCTGAAAAATAAATACAATAATTTCTAATTGGCAGGATTCAAAAGCTGGCGGGATGAGAAGGAAGTGTTGCCAGCCTTGAAATAACAAAATAAATGAACGTCGATTTAGTTATGAAAACCTTGAAACACAAAACTTTTTAAAATCACAAATTCTTCCACCCTACACCAGAGTGCATGACCTCAGTTTTTTTGTTAAGGACAACTATGGAGAAAAGTTCAGACTACTTGCTGTACACCAAAACAAATAAATCCAGTCAGTTTAGGAAACTTTAAAATAACACAATACTCTATTATTTATGAGTGACATCTTCTGATAAATGTCCCAACATCATGCAGTAGCTGTTTCACGTTTTGTTTGATAGATGGAGTTCCTTAAGGCGCTTCTTTTCAATGTGCGGGTTTGAGGTGTACCTCCCGGTACAGACCTCCTCCCCCAAAGGTCCTTCCTAGCGTGACAAGTCGAACTTGCAAGAAGAAAATTTTAACGTTGGAATTTTCTAGATGAGAAGTATCTTGCTAAAAGTCCATTTTTAGAAACAATAATTTGGGAACCTGGTTTGGAAGTCTTTTTGCCATCATAGAAGTCTAAGATATGCCGATTAAGTTTGACGGAAAGACCGGCCGCCGTTGCCGATACCCAGGTGAGGTCCTCCCGACCCCCAAGTACCCTCAGATACGCCTCCACCGCTACTATGAGAGGGGTAGTCGTGGTGATGGTCGCCGCAGATCAGATGTAGAAGTGCAGTCCACAGATGGGTTGGCGGCAGCCCTGAATATGGTTTTTCGTGGTTTCCCAATTTCACACCAGGCAGCCCTGAATATGGTTTTCCGTTGTTTCCCAATTTCACACCAGGCAGCCCTGAATATGGTTTTCCGTGGTTTCTCAATTTCACACCAGGCAAATGCAGGGGTTGTACCTTAATTAAGGCCACGGCCGCTTCCTTTCTACTCCTAGGCCTTTCCTATCCCATCGTCGCCATAAGACCTATCTATGTCGGTGCGACGTGAAGCAACTAGAAAAAAATGTTAGGCCCATTCAAGCCCGCACCTTCTTTCACCCCTCTGCGATCCACGAAACCTCGGTAACACCCCCAATTAGTCCAGATTAATGAGTTTCAACTGTACTATTATTATTATTATTATTATTATTATTATTATTATTATTATTATTATTATTATTATTATTATTATTATTAATTATTATTGTACCAGGGGTACACTTTATCCGTCCCGATGAACTGCGCGCCTTGTAGAAGGCCATCTGTGCTATGAATATTGAGATAATGTAATACAAGGTACTTGGAACTTCAACCATTAGATGTCTCTACCATCGGCCTATGTACCCCCTCCGGCGGGATTAAACACAATTAATTCTTGAGGGAATTTCAATTTTCAAAGTTTTTTAACCTTAGTTCTGGTAGTTTTTTATGTATTAAAGTTGTCAACACTCCTACTGCTTCCTTCTTCCTTAAGTTATTAACCAATCAGGAATTTCGTGTATATCTCTCTCGCCAATTGAAATTGGGGGTGTGTGCAGGCATCCAGCCTATCTGTAAATAGTTCTGGAAACTTCCCCTCTTTGATGCTATAAAAGCTGGGCGCTTTAGGGCTGTATTGTCATCTTTATCGGTCCAGTCTAGTGAGTGCGGCGTGTTATTCGGCGGCAGGGACTACCTGTCGTCGTTCAGAAGGCCCAACTTGGTAATGGCAGAAATTTCTTAATATGTGAAAGCTCCAGGCAGATATCTTGAGGGGAAGGTTTAAAACCTCTTTAATTTTATGCAAAGTCCTAATTTTAAGTTTTAAATGTAAATTTTCAGCAAGCCTGAGAACTCTGTTCATATCCCTGCAGGGAAGCATGTAAGTTAAGGGAATAAAGTGTTATGGGGTAACTAAAATTTTCTACACTTCTAAATTCTTAAGACTCTTTCGGCCTTTAATATTTCTCGTTTAGTCACCCCTCTGCAATATAGGCTTGGCCTCTGCAAAGTCAGGCCATAGGCATATTTAGTGTTTTAAGATTTGTTTTCTTAAAAAGAGTGCAAGTCTTTCGACTCCTAGCCTTTTGTTAATGGCCAATCGTTTATTGCCCCTGTTTATTTGGTAATTGTTTATAGACGAGTGTGTAACAGACTTTTGAGCAGAAGTGGCTGTAAACGCAGTATTTGAAGTTCGTAATGCATAATTTTGTAAGAAGCTTGTGCCTGTTTAGAGGTATACTACTTATCCCTTGCAGATTATCGTCTCGATAATTTTCTCTAGTTTGCTCCTGACTTTTGGACTTACAGTCCGCTGTTTTTATCAAAGCTGACGATTTCATTGTTGTCGTTTCAAACTGTTTTCTTTTAAAAGAAGGAAGGAAATAAAATTTCAAAATGTAGTGCTTTAACTTATGCTCTGGTCATTTCCTTGTCCGCCCATTCACCCCGACACTTTCTTTCTCCTCCCTGTTCCACGATATTTCCGTAACAATCATTATTATTTACTTACTTGTTTGGACGCCAGAGCCCTGTGCTCAAGGGGATAATGAAATACTGACACAGTCGGATGGCACTTAAGACTGCTAAAATTCGTATAAGTAGGATTACTATTACGTTAAGCACTCCTTTTCCAGCAAAAATTCGAGTACTCTGGATGAATTTGACAAATCAGTAACAGTTGAAACGGTGTTAAAAACTCGCATTGTTATTCTGACTCCAGAGGTAAAGAACAAATCGTCGATGTGCCTGGGAAAACCGCTATGTGTAATATTTCAGCTTGGAAATTTGCCCGGTATGATTCTTTCATGTAAGGTTCAATATTGTGTGAGTAATTTAAAATTGTCTCTCTTATGATGTATGTGCCGTGGATCAATATTTCTTCCACAGTATTATCACACAGCTATTTTCACAGGCGCAACGATGAAATGAAAAAGGAACTGTGAGAAGGAGATCTAGATGCGGGAATAAACGAGGATCATAAATTCTAGCGAGTGTTTTGCTTGGTGAAAGAGTTCGCAACGTTCACTGGACAGAGAGGGAGGAGTACTAGCGTTCTCCTTGGTCGAAACATGCGCAAATCGTGCTGAATGGAGGAAGAGTATTTATTAACAACAGTTAATAAACAACAGAAAAGTACTTTCCATGAAATATTCTCCTCCCATAGAATATTCATGTGTTTAGCAAGTATGGGTATTAGGCTAGTAATTACAGCTGCCGAGACCACTCATTAGAGGATAACCTCCTAGTCAGGAAGCTCTAACAGGTGTTCTTCTGTGATTTATGGCCTCGCACCCTGTTATGCTCTCCCTCGTAAATAATACTGTCATCTACATCCATCCCACATGTATCCATTTTCTTATTCCCATCGGTTCGAGCCTCGGTTTAAGTGCAGCTGGGTACTTAAAGGTGCCGCCTTTTTGGTTTAGTGAGAGAAAATGAGGAACTTCTTTCGAAGGTGTCTTGAATCATAAATAAAAATTTGACATTCAGATAAATAATTTCAAACAATTTGCATTAAAATCCAATATTGGCACTGAACTAGCGAAAGTCCCCACTGTTAGAGAGGGTAACAATAGTGCCACATAATCTGGAGATAAGATATTTTGGAGATAAATTCTTTTGAAGATGGTCAAAATCGTGAAAGCCCTTTGAAGTATAGAAGATAATGTTTCCACCAATCCAGTAACATAGGCCAGTTCTATCATCTATTTGTTATCTATACGATAGCTACACTGGAGATAAACTACCGGACGTGTAAATGCCTTGGCACTGTGTGTTGCGTTCTACTACGACCTACTTACCCTTTGAGTCCTCGGGATATGGGTGCAATACGTGGAAACAAGCGCCAGTTAGTTAGCAGAAGCTAGAAATTGATATACAGGGGGTAACTAAACTGATTTTCAGCAAATTCTATCTTTCAGTTGAAGTTCTTCCTATCTTCAGAAGAATGTTCACTTCGATCATCTTGTTTCCTTTACTTGTAACAACAACCTTAATTAAAATGCGATGAGGAATAAATATACTTTCTCAATACTTAAGACGATGTGTATGGTCCAGATATGTTAGCCTAATTTCAAATATTTTTATCTAGGTATATGGTACCTATCCTTTAATCCCATTTCTTAATTCTGGGCCTAGGATGCGGTGAAATGAATTTATATGGCAAGCTTTTACAGCCGGATTCCCTTCCTGGTGCCAACCTCAGTTGAGGAATTGAAGAAATAAGTAATAGTGAATGAAATTGAGTAAGGAGGTGGAAGGAATCAGCTGTGGCCTATGAATTGCAAATGTCCCAGTAATTGCCTGGAAGTGAATATTTGAAACCAGAGAAAGCCATTCTCAGGACTGCCGACGTCCGCCGACCCCTCTAAGCCGCAGCGCGTTAACACGCGCTGCCATTCCGCTTAGTTAGCTGGTAATGTGAAAATGCTCAAATGACTTACAATAATTGTGACAGTCGTACGGCTTTCTCTTTGAGTTTGAATTCCTGCTTATATACTGTTAGCGGAGAAATGTAAGAAAAACTCATTTAACTTTACCATATCCACAAAGTTTATTGTATTTTCACAAGATGACACCAATGTTGATTCTAAGTGCCACCTAGAGGATTGAAGTGTAATTAACTAGATCGGGAATGTTCATGTTTTAGGGTTTGTTTACCGGATCCCCCTTCGTTTGTTTTTGACTTATTTTTGAGTTTTACCACTGCCGGAAACTTTGATCAACCAATCAGATTTCTGCTAGTGCCTTAATGTCCATGTAGTCCGACAGTTTAATTACGTCATTGTTCTAGAACTGTCAGCCAGCCTACTATACATACTCGTAGTTGTGAGTTTGGACCTGAGGGTGCCAATCTTCATCGAGACTTTGAGCATGCTACGTTATTTGAGAAGGTCTCCTTCCGGAGCCGGTTGCAGATGCAGGAGTTGGCATAAATTTGGTGTCATAAGGTAAAGCAGAACTATTATCTAACTATGTGAACTTCATCTACGTGTGACAAATGGAAGATTACAGCGTTCCTCTTAGCACATAAAGGTTAGGTCGATCTCGTTTCATCTAAACTTAATGTAGGATTTTCTTAATTTGTTAGGAATAAAAATGTAGATGTTCTAGGCAGTCTTTGGACTTAACATAAAAAACCGTCACAGCTACTGTAACATGTGAGGACGCACGAGCGTGTATCAAGCTTTCCCTCGTTCACTTTGTTTTCTGGTGACCAAGTTTCTTAATTATAAAATCTTTCTTCCCTTGTTTTCGAACTTAGGCTTTTCTTCCCTTAGTCACCAAGTAGCATGGCTTATCCTCAGTGCCATTGGGCCTTAATCCCTACTTGATTTTAACATGTCTTGTACTGGGAGTGCTTAAGTGGGTTCAACCTCAATTTTTATTTTGTTCTCGGCCTTTCCATTAACCCGAGAGAGGTAACGTGACTTTTCGTAACGCCAGTAGTAACGTGGGGTGTTCCCGGACCCCCATCAGGTTCTTGTCTTTTGCGATACTGGAATGAAAGCAAAACCAAATTTTATTAAATAAACAGTAAGCGATGTTTTAACAGAAAATGAAACGGCAATATTCTGTGTAAAGTAACTTCATTGTCTCGTCAAAAAAGAGATACAACAACAATACCCGACAACACCGTTTGCCATCATTTGAGTTTTTATTGCAATTCTGTTTCATTGTAAGATTCATTCAGATTCATTTGTTATGTGTTCTCCAGCTTCAATGGAAGGTTCGCAAACATTTTTCATGTGGTTCATGCACATAAATTGTAATCACCTTTAACAGTATAGCCTAGTCTTATGTAAATTAAAAGTTCCAAAAACGGTGACGTAGGGGTCCACCAGTACCCCAGTCACATTAACTGGTTGTTTTCTTTCTCCAAGGTATAGAACACTGGAGATGCATGCAGGAACTTGTTAAGAGAACACCTGAATGAAGGTAGACCAAGTATTAGCAGTATAGCCAACCAAACACGGACGCAGTAGTTCCAGATTTTACCATGGGGGTCTGGCAGTACCCCGCGTTACCTCTACCGGGTTAAGCTCTGTTTTCCACTTCTTGGCCATGTAGCATGAGCTTCGGCTGCTGCATTTTCTGGATCTTTCGATCTACTTTCGGGTGTGGCTCGGCTATGAAATAAGAGTAGCCAGTGTGAAAGCTGTTAAGAGCAGAACCTAGGATTTAGCTAAATGTAACTAGAGGTGTTTTGACGTCACGATGATGATGATGATGATGATCAGGTATTCTAGAACCACACAAGTTTCACGGTTCTAACAAAAATAATTTGAGGCCCCTGATTGTCGTTTGATCATTATCACCGAAAATATCAATGATGTCAAGAAAGTCATTCATGATTACAGCCTGGAAACGTAAATTTGTTTTGTAAGGTAGGTGGCGGTAATAAGGCCAGCAGGTATTAAGGCCCACTGTTTGATTTTCGTATTTGCCGCTTCTTTAGTCGGTAGTGAACCTATACGTCTGCTTACTGTCTATGCCTGCTACCTGTTGGAGAAAGTGAGAAATCGGCCCTCCTCAGTATTTGGTTGCTAGGCCAGAGTCAAGACGCGGGAACGTGAGTTGATCTCATTTTTATAACTTTTCTTTGGAAAGGGAAGTAAAAAATGGGAAAGTTAGTGCTAGGATAGCATTAAAATAATATACGTATCTGCTAGTGCATTAAATAAGTAATGAAATGGTGTATATTTTATCGAATTTGGTTAAGAACACAAGATGGTGCAATCGAAAAACCCTCAAGGTCACGATGCAGGAAATAAGGCCCACGCTTGGCAACATGTGGGCCTTATTCCCTGCAGCTGCTACGAAAGATTTAGTTGCAATTTAATACAAAAATATGCTAACACAATGTTAATTTAGGTCGCAAAGTTTCACAAATATACTAAATAGACTAAAATTATTTTAAATAAGCGAACAATTTTATATTATTTATCCAGTGTACACATTGGTATTGATCTGAATTTGAAGTCGAAGACATGTTCTTACACATGACTTTTGTATTAAAGACTACCGCGGTGATCTCAGGGTAGCGTGCTAGCTCCTTGGTCTGGATTCGATTCCCAGTATTGGCACGTAAATTATGAAAGCCAGGAGGCCAGGAGATCTGGAATGGCGTTATCCCAGCGTCGTGAGAACAATTGTAAGTAGCCGCATCGGTCAAAAAATCAAGGGAAGCGTTATGCTGACCACATGACCTCTCCATCTGTCGGCTACAAGCCGAGCAGCAGTTGTCTTGGAAGCTTTCAGTTTTATATTAAAAACAACCCCAGATACAAGCTGGTTTTGTGCTGCATGCCAGGAAGAATACGTGGCGGACATGCGAGCTTGCAGAACTTGCCGAGTTTGGGTGCATGAAATGTGTGTTGGACTGACTATAAACGACAGGGAAGATTATTTTTGTCCTGACTGCTCATAAGTTTTTGTGTTTTCAGACTTCGTTTTCAAAATATCAAAGACTCTTATTTCATACAGAATTAAATGTTATCTTAAAGTAAATTAACTTAGTTTTTAAATAAAGAAAAGTTAAAAATGACTGTCTGAAAATGAAGTGTTTTTTGAATGTTTGTGTGATTTAAATAAAGTTTAAGAATATTATATTTAGTGGTTATGATTAATTTTTTAAAAGCACATTAGCTTAGTTTTTCGAAGTAAGATGAGAGGAAATTATGCTTCCTGTAACTTTTAAAGAAGAAAATTCAGGTCTCCTTAACTTAGCATGGTGAAATGTTTCATATTATATTTTCATTTTTAAAATTTCAACTTAAATATTTTTGAATTAATGAACATGTCTTTTAACACTTCTTATCTACAAAACATGCCATTTCCTCTTCCAATTTGACGTCGTAATTGCCCATAGAGATGAGGTTAAGGTACTCCTCCACTGCGGGCCTTATTACATGTTAGAGCAGGAAATAAGGCCCAATTACATTAATTATATAATTGTGCTATGTGGGAACCACGGATACATTTACAATTATTTATTTCTGATATCTGGTGAAAAGATACATCAAGGAACATTTTTTTTTTACTTGAAACAAATTCTTGTATCTCTGTTACTTTAAGAGCAAACGGCAATCAATCTGTAAGTGGGCCTTATTTGCCTCACCTACCTTACAATACGAATCAGCGTTCCTGAAACTTGCAAACGTAAGTTGTGTCCAACGAACAAGTTTCAGCTCTCGAGATAAACCTGGTAGGTAAAGATCTATCTGACCTTTGAAGTGACCGACAATTTTTTCTAAAGGCAACTCGGACTTATGCTGCTGGTAGCATTACCCAAAAATCGTCGAATGGAAAGAAATTTTTACCCCCGTATGGGTTACCCGTTCCTTTATCAGCAGATGATAGAAACGGCCCTAAAGAGGGAAGTATTTGTGTTCGAACGCTCCTAATTGCATGGAAATTCGTCGGAAAGCTTAAATATGGTCGTTGATAAAGGCTCCAAGTCGTCACTTCCCACTCCGAAGGCCAGTGCACAGCGCGTCATCTGGTGACGAACGAGAGCACAACTTAGGAATGCCAGGAAAATGTATGGGGCTAAATCCAGGTAAAACGCAGAAAAAATGTGGATGGTATAATGGAGGATGTGCAATGAAAGAGACACTAGTTATGAAGGCGCTTACGGTGAGAGGGTAGATGGAGGTCAAGTAGTTTGATATTTTTTTAAACGAAAGAATACAGAGAATTGTTGAGAAATACAAAGTCGGAATGACAACGAAAGATGGCTGCAGACATAAATAAAAAGTGTAAGGACAATGATAGCAGAAAGTGTGGGATAAAATAAATTAGATAACCAAGAGGAACTCGAGTTCTGGTGGAACCAATATAAGTCATCGTACATGGGTCGAGCATTTCGAGAAATTATTGAATAAAAAAGACAAATGGAAAGCTCATCATGAGGGGACTGTAGCCTCGGGGTGTTTGAGTATCAGTCTGCCTCAATTAGATGAAACTCTGTCGACTCAAGAAATTAGGAACCTGTTACAAAGATCCAAAAACTGAAAATCAGAAGCTATTTCGGGTATCAAATACGAATTATGGAAAGAGATTGGGAAGCGAAATGGCATGTTGGAAATTTGATAAGGATATTAAATAAAGTCTTCATGAAAGTGGTATTCCTGAAAGCTTGGAAAGAGGGGAGAGTGCCACTTACAATATAACAACGGTGAAGCATTCTTAATATCAAAACTTCATTATTAGGGATGTATTGCTTGTTTAGATGCTCATGATCAGATGAGATTTTCTTCTGGAGACGCAGAGCAAAGTTCTCTGCGATACGTGAAGAATTTCACCTCGTTTTCTGGCACGGGGAAAGCCCAAAAGTGTATTGTCATGTCTTCTATTAATAACGCAATTCCTTTAACGTCTCTTCAATTGTTACAAATTCTAAGAGATGGCCGATTATCCGAATTTCTTCTTGCAAGAGTTCTCTAAAGTGCAAGCAGCCAATGAGACGGAGTTGTTTAAGGAGAAACGACTGGAGTACTGCAGCATGCTCTATTGGCATGTATTCCTACTGTAAATGATCCAAACAGTCGACAATTTGGTTGTTAGCGCAACGACACTGTGGGATGGCAGTATTGCTCCTCTTGCTGGAGAGTGGAATTCCACAAAAAGTAGTAGTCCACAATCTCGAACTCGTCGCTTCTTGACTAACAGATTCTAGTCACGTGTTTGAAAGTCAAGTACCAGGTACATTCTCCAGTTCAAATGTAAGCTCACAATAAATAGTCTATTCCACTTACGTTCTACTCTGTAAATGGAAAGAAGCCGAGTTGTGATTTAGAAGATAGGAATCAGCGGTTTACTTTGATTAGCAGTGTCGTAGATTTAGTGCTTCCTCATGGTGGGTTAGTTACAATAACAACACAATATTACAAACATCAAAATAAATTGTTCACAGCATGCTACAGCTTTCGGTAACGGGTGACAGGCCTTTAAAGGAGTACCTCCATCAGGAGAAGGTGATCATGTAGGAGACAGACACACGGTGCTCATCAAGTAAAATAACACTTGAATATGCCCACAATACGGTAGGGGGGTGGGGAAGAAATTGAGTTAACCTCGATCACCCTCCCAACTCCCCCTCCAAATAATTCGATCAGTGGTGTCAAACTGTGGTGCGCTGGGTCGTCTCAAGTGGTAGCTTGTAACTGTTGTCAGTTAGCACTTCAGGAATGAGTTCAGCCTGCTCATTTTCAATGAAGTTTTGCTTTGATTTAGTGTTTTTGTTTACCATTAGACAGAGTCCCCTTTCCGAACTATTCATTCTAGAATATGTGTCATTGTGTACCTTCCATTTATTAGGTACCGTACGTAAAAATGCCTGCTTACGTTGGATTGCTCTTTTTAATTTTTTTTTTGTTTCGAAATCCACTCATTCACTCCAATTTTCTTCAGTAGCAGTGTACCTCGTAGTAATTGTTGCATTAGTAATTATACTCGTTTATATATCGTTGCTAGGCAATGGAAACCTCGTAATTTCACTCACGAGAAAATCGCGTTTCTCCATCTGAAGGCTTGCTGCGTTGCCTGAGAAGGGAACAGAAGATTCCAATGGTCGAAAAATGGGTCTATCGTTAAACAATGAAAATGCCAAGAAAATGTAAACCTTACTCCTAGCGACGATTGTATAAAATATATTATTGTTATTATCGGGGTACAGGTTGGTGTAAGAGTTTAGCTGCTTGCCTATCATCCCGGCCACAGCGGTTTGTTGGGATGGTACTTTCTGTTGAAAATCCCGCGGTGTCAGGAAGGGCAAGCGACTTTAAATCCCCGGCTACAGCTCTTCCATATTTTAGTGCGTGCAGGGTCCCTGAGCAAGCGGCATAAGCTGCGAAAGATGATGATTTTGATTATTATTATTATTATTATTATTATTATTATTATTATTATTATTATTATTATTAATGTTATTGTTGTTACGGGGTTACCGTGGAGCAGAAAGAGGTGAAGGAAGGTGCGGGTGTTTAATGGATCTAACTACCACATCAAAATTGAATTTTAAAACTTGAACAAAGTTTATATTTCTCCTTAAACAGCAAACTTAACAATCTTTTCACTGCATGAGGTTACAGGTACAATGACAAATTCAAAAATTGGAAAAATGTAAGATTCAGACCTTAACAATTCTGAGCTACAAGCCCCCAGGTTACAATTTTACAATAAAAGTGGTATTATTTAGGTAAGGGCAGAAAACCCCTTATTCCAGAGCTCTTGCTCCCCAAAAATTACAATATCTAGCCTTCTAGAGGCAGCCTTCACTATTACAAAACTTGGAAAAGAAATGACATACCCTCGATTTCTTACAGCCCACTCAGGGCAACATCACATCACAATCTAGCCTCACAAGGCACGAAAATAATCGAAATACACACATACCTCGGGAGAATGAATGTAAAACAATTGCAAAAGTCTGAATACCACTGCTATAGAACATTCCATGTTAAGAACAGTATTGCTCTTATGACAACAGGGTTGCCACATCAAACAGCTCTGCTGAACACCATCACGGGAAAACTGCAACACATATATCAGCATTTAATTTCAAGATGACAGGGAGAAGAAACTAAGTTGACAAGTACTTTTTAGGAACTCAAGCGGACGGGCGTTTTAGAGGGAGCTCACTTTGGTTTTCACAGCAATACGGGAAAACGGCGGCACATAAATTTGTGAACTCATCATTCAAGTTTAAGATCAAAGGGAGAAGAAACTGAGCTGCAAATTCGTTTTATTAAATATAGGGATTGTAGAAGGGGCTTATTTAGGTTTTTACTGTAGATGCAATACCTCAGTAATGAAGTTGAACGCAAAGTAGGGAGAAAATAGATAACAGGTGGGGATGCAGTTAATTGCATTTGATAAATTAGCGCAGGCAACGCCGGGTACAGCTCCAACATTTGCCTCGTATGAAAATGAAGAAACCAAGAAAAAATATCCTCACGGCTGAAGACGGTGTGATTCGAACTCATCATCTCCCCAATGCAAACTCATATAGGGTCGAAGCATAAGTTGTTGAGGTATTCTTTTGGGTTGGCAACAATGAGGTATGAAGGGATTGCTTATCGTTATTCCGTTGTTTAAACTGAGGTTGGAGTTTGTGTTGTGAAACACAGGTTTTCTTGATTGTGAACGTATTATTGTGTATATTTCAGACAAACGGATATGGAATGTCAAGTTGAGAAAAGTGATCATTTCCGATACATTTTACTCTTTTTGTTTAACCGAGGATCCAGTGCAGCACGAGCTGCGAGGACAATTTGTGAAGTGTACGGGAATGAAGCAATTGCTGAAATAACACCACAAGAATGGTTTTCCCGCTTTCAAGCAGGACGGTTTGGCTTGTCTGATGATCCACGTTCTAGAAGACCTTCAGATTTTGACGAAGATTGCTTGAATGAGTTGCTTCATGAGAATCCTCGTCCAAACAACGCGGGAAATGGCGCAAGTTTTCGAATGTGATGAGTCAACTATTGCACGCAATTTGCATTCGATGGGTAAGGTGCAGAAATTGGGTATATGGGTACCACATGTGCTAAGTGACAGTAACAAAAATCAACGAATAAACATCTGTTCGTCACTGCTTGCCAGTCACTGGGTGTCTTATGATAGGCAAGAAGCATTCATTTCGAACATTGTCACCGGTGACGAGAAATTGTGCCTATATGTCAACATGAAGAAGAGGAAAGAGTGGCTCAGCCCATCAAAAAAAACAGCAACTCCCCGTGCCTAGGATAGTACCCATCCACTGAAAATCATGTTGAGTGTTTGGTGGAAAAAAGATGGCATTCTTCACCATGAACTTCTTCCGAAAAACGTAATGATTAACTCTGCTAACACGGATTGCCGTTGCTATTGACAACAAAAGACAAAGACAACAACCAGTCTTATTGCTCCATGATAACGCTCGTCCGCATACAGCGCATTTGACCAAAGGTGTGATTGCTGAACATGGCTGGGAACCTCTTCCTCATCCTCCGTATGGCCCTGACATTGCCCCCTCATATTTCCATCTTTTCTGCTCTCTTCCTAACCACATTCAGGGGCAAGTGTTTCCCGAAGAAGCTTCTCTTGATCAATGGCTAACATATTTATTCCAGTCAAAACCAAAACAGTTCTACAGGCGAGGCATTCAACTGCTACCGGAACGTTGGCACAAGGTCATAGAGAGTGGAGGTGAATACATCACTGAGTGAGTGCGGTCGTGATTGTGAGTTACAGTACGTGACAGTGACAGTAAAATAAAATAAGATATAAGAACTGCTGTGCACGAGCTTATGCGTCGACCCATGCACGGCCAACTCGCTCTGTTCTTTCTAGTGTGCAGAGCAAGTTACGGGGTAATATTCCCCAGATAAGGATGCCATAATTTAGTACAGATTTGTTGAGTGGTCAGAATCGAACTGGATACAACGTTGAAAATGCTCCATCATTTTAAATTTATTCTATTCCTTTTATCTTTCGTTGCTCAGGGCAGTACCGGCTTCTTTGACAGTGATAAAGCTAAAGTTTGGAGATCACTATCTTAATAGTTCATGTATTGTATATTCTGTTTGAAGCAGGGGCTCTTTTGTTCCTCAAATTGCTAAATATTCATATAAGAGTGGGTGAATGTTTCAAAACAAATAAATTACGCTTCCCTTAAACCGCGTTAGCCCTTGAGGAAACAACCTCATTGATGAGAGTACCCAAATACAGTAGTTCCTGGACGATTTATGAGTGTTCATTTCAGCCACACGCTGAGAACCAATTAGATTCGTGGTGCCTGCCTACTGTATATTTATAGAAACGGCAACAAGAAAAACTGCACGCCTTAGTATGGAATTCTAATCACGCCCTAAGACATATTTGTCACTGGCGGTAAATTTTAACTTTAGCGTTAAAATATTTTTCTGAAGTATTCTGAATGAAGAATGCAGTCGTGTAGAATTCAATAGGATTTACAGTAGCAAATCCCGCTCCATCGCTCACGCCGCCCCGGACAAAAAGACAAGATTCTGCCCTTTAAAAATACACTTTTAAAAATACTGTGTTTCAATGAAAAACAAGTACAGTCAAATAACTAAAAGAGAGAGAAAATCCTCTTTGGATAGCTTCCCTCATAGTAGATAAACCACAAATGTTCAGTCTACTGATTAATCCGTATGGACAATAAGAAAACACATTTAATTAATTTCATTGGTACTTTAACCCTTTTAGGACCGGGTAAATTCAGGGAGGTGCGCCTAAGAAGACCACCTGTTTGGCATGTGGTATGGCGAAAAAGACTAAGGCGTTCGAGGCATATTTTTCACATTTCCTTTCAGAAACCTGTAACTTAGTCTGTAGTAAAGTTTTCTTCACGATTCTTTTTCCAAAATATTGAGAAAATAACCCTTTTTTATGAGATGTAAACGCAGGCAGTTTGAAAAAATAAACATATTTTAAAATAAAAAATATTTTAGATATACACAAAAATATTTTTTTAATGTTGAAATAAAATATCTGTAGCTTCTAAACTAAGCAAAATTTATACATTGCAAATGTATTATTTACGTTACATACTTCATTTTTCGTATTATCACAAATTTTATTGGCGTTCGTATTGAAATAATTAACAAAATATTGTTATTTTCAACTTGATCTGAAGTCTAAAAAGAACAGCACAGCAGTAAGCACACATTGTTTGCCTACATTTCGTAGATACAAATCCAGAACCTCTTAATAACACCAATACACACGTACAATATCACACACTGAAACGGACCCAATAATGTTTTAAAATGTTTCCAGATGTTTTCCACACTTACAAAAACTTATTTACAAATATGTTTCGCAATGCACACACCATTGGCATACTTCTTGGCATTTGGTACACACAGTTCTTCAGCAGGTCCTATAGGGGTTACATATTAATCATAATAATAATAACAATAATAATAATGATAATAATAATAATCTTATGATGTTAGGCTGCAAGTATCCTAGTGCACTCTTCTCAGTTTTATCGTTTGTTTTTATGTTTGTTTGCTTATTTACGGTATCTCCTTTCCAAGTGGATAATTATTTTGAGTGCTTTTTTTTCCGTTTCGAGTGATAGAGCCATCGCCTTTGTAAAAAATGAGTGTTTCTCGTAAACGTAGAAGTTGCGAATTGTAGGCAGAACTCGACAAGAACTCTGACGATGACTTGTTAGATTTATTAGATTTCTTTTTTTTTTTTGCTTTACGTCGCACGGATACAGATATGTCTTATGGCGACGATGGGATATCAAAGGCCTAGGAATTGGAAGGAAGTAGCCATGGCCTTAATTAAGGTACAGCCCCGGCGTTTTCCTGGTGTGAAAATGGGAAACCACGGAAAACCACTTCAGGGCTGCCGACAGTGAGGCTCGAACCTACTATCTCCCGTTTGCTGGATACTGGCGGCAATTAAGCGACTGCAGCTATCGAACTCGGTATTAGATTTCTGGAAAGGAGATACCTTAAATAACCAAGCGAGCAAACAAACAAACAAACGATAAAATTGAGAAGAGTGCACTATGTTACTTGCCGCCACACGTGGTTTATGTTGAAACGGCAACAGCAGACTGCACAGCTCGACGATAAGTTTAGCGCGAGGTGGCGCTCTGCATTAGATGTGCTGCACTCTACTTGTTGGTGTTTATTTCGTGTCCTGACTCTCATACTCAATCAAACATTAATCTAACAGCCCCAGCAGATCTTCAAGACACTTAATATAGCGTCATAATATTCATGTGTTAAATATTTGGCCTACAAATATCTTTTTCCAGTGACGAAATATCGCCAGCTGGTCCTATAAGGGTTCATGTTGAAAATATTTCTTGACAGACAAAGTAGAGGTCTCCATTACCATGAAAAACGTAAAATTAAGTATTTTCCTCAACTGTACCGAAATTTGAATGGATAAAGGAGTCGGAAAGGTTTCAAATTGTAAGTCTTGGATAGCTATATCATGCTTACAACAAGAAATTTCGAAAATCACTTCCGGCCTAAATGCTGTTTCGGGAAAACAGCCTAAAATCACCTGTTTATTTACTCGTCTTCTTTTTTCATAACAAAATGAACTTATTTACTTAGTTCAATACACTCAGGCGTTTTTTATTATATTGAAAACTGTCTACATTGAATGTAGTTGCAAGGGCTTAGGTGAGACTCTGCATTGCCTCACATTAGCGCTCGTAATGGTACAAAAAAGCAACTACTAATCTGATCGACCGCATAACAATGATTAAGAAAAGTATTGCAAATTTTAGCAATAATTAAAGAATATTTTAATACTTTATTATATTTTATTATATTTATCCCTAGGATATTTTGAACATCGAGTTGCTTGCCTGAAGGGCTAAAACTGTAGATTTTTTAAATGTTGCAATATTTATTAATTTTCGTACAACACCCCCCCCCCCCGATGGTTTCCAATTATTTAGATAACTTTTAAGTTATACAGATGATTTTGTACTGTTCAGAGTGAATCTCTCAAAATCTCAGTTGACATTTCTTGTCGAACGTTAGTAAGGAGTCGAAATCGTTTGAACATATTCACAGAAGAATTTTCTGATTGTTCCGCGCGCACCATAAAACATACCAGTAACTTACCAGTTGTTAATTTTATACTTGTGTCCCAAGTCACTAAAGCAAGGCTCATGATCCCTTTTCTTTTCTGTATCAACCTCTTTGGACTGCTTTTCGTCTCCCTCAAATCTGACTGTTGGATCGATAATGACGCCCTTGTTAGATTTCCTATCAATAACTACAACTACAACGTAAAGGTTCCTTTTCCACAAACCTCACTGGTTTGTAATTCGAAAAAGCCTGATATACAGGGTGTTTCAAAAATAGGGGACATAATTTAAGGTATGTGTTTGTTACATGTAGACAATCAAAATAGTGCATTACAACATGTGACCGGAAATGTTTCATTTCCGAGTTATGGCGTTCACAACACTGAACTTCACCGGAACGTTTTTCTTCCGCAAGTCATTGTCATTACAGAAGAAGTTAAAAATGCCCACCTCCTGCTAGAATGCAGACCTCACATCGATGTCTCATTGACCTGCGAACACGATACCAAACTCCAGGAGTATTGCGTATGTCCTCACACGATGCCACAATTTGATTCCGGTGGGTTTCCACAGCAGGAACCGGAGACGAATACACCGATGATTTTAAATAGCCCCACAAGTAGAAAACGAGGGGGTTCAGATCAGGTGAGCCTGGAGACCGAGCAATCGGGCCACCTCTACCTATCCATCGATCAGGAAACATCCGATCCATGTCAATGAGACATCGATGTGAGGTCTGTATTCAAGCAGGAGGTGGACATTTTGAACATCTTCTGTAATGA
This sequence comes from Anabrus simplex, assembly GCF_040414725.1. Taxonomy (NCBI): domain Eukaryota; kingdom Metazoa; phylum Arthropoda; class Insecta; order Orthoptera; family Tettigoniidae; genus Anabrus; species Anabrus simplex. Next base: position 17,589,781 of record NC_090269.1, on the reverse strand, counting down.
CAACGACCTGCGGAAGAAAAACGTTCCGGTGAAGTTCAGTGTTGCGAAGGCCATAACTCGGAAATGAAGCATTTCCGGACACATGTTGTAATGAACTATTTTGATTGTCTACATATAACAAATACATACCTGAAATTATGCCCCCCATTTTCGAAACATCCTGTATTGTACAAAATAATAAAGCGACAAATACATATTTTAACAAAAAGTTGTAATTAAAGTCTGATGAAGGATTATTCGGCACACCTGAATTGAGAACTCCGTGAAGAGATGACTGTGGCAGTCTATATTTAGTGTAAAGTGAAAGGAGCGCGGGATGCCGAGTTGCCGTAGCTGAATTGTATCGTCTCCAGCTCCTCGCTGAGGTGGCGACGGTTCTATTTCTGGACAATAAGTGAACAATCTTTGAAAATATAAAACACGTCTCACCCGTACCTGATAATACTAACACATAATCTTCTATTTGTAACTAGTTCTACTACCTCGTTTAATTCTATGCCACTTATTTTGAAATCATTAGAAAGTAAGTCTAACCATAGTCAACTTGGTCTCCGTCTACTTCTCCTGCCCTCCATGAACGAGTCCAGTATTCTCCTAGGTAACCTGCCCTCCTACATTCTCCTCTCATGACCCCACCACCGAAGCTTTATCGGTTCAATTCATTCCTAACTTAGCCTTTATCACCTCATTCCGAGTACATTCGTGCCATTGTTCTCATCTGTTTGTGTCAACGATCCTTCTCGCTACTTTCATGTCCGTTACTTCTAACTTATGAATAAGATATCCTGAGTCCACCCAGCTTTCACTCCCGTATAGCAAAGTTAGTCTGAAAACAGACCGGTGAAAAGATAGTTTCGTCCGGGAGCTGACTTCCTTCTTACAGAATACTGTTGATCGCAACTGCGAGCTCACTGCACCTTGATTCAATATCACTTACTATACTACCATCCTGGGTGAAAATAAATACTAAATAACTGAAATTATCTACCTGTTCCAGCTTTGTATCCCCAATCGGATATTCAATTATCTTTTGTTCATTACTAATGCCTGGATTATATGTAATTAAATATATTATGTTCCCATATATGTAGCTACAAGAAAAGTTAAAATGTCGGTGAATCACACTAAAAGGACCATTATTCCAGGAGTTTAAAGTTACATATTTTTACATATTTCGAGGAACAATACATATTTTGATAAATATTACATATTTTAAATATTTTGAAGGCTATTGCACATTTGAAAGAAAACACAATTCTGTTTTCACTAATTTTAGATCGGTTTAAGCTTTTTAATTAAACATTTGATATTAGTTTTAAATCCTGTACGTCTCTAAGGTTTAAAAATAATGTAATAATTTAAAGCGAGTTATTCTGTCAAAGCATCGCATCCCTTAGCTATGTTGACGGTGCAAGTCTTGGATATCTCGATCTGCGTCTATCAGTCTTCCCTTGCACAAATTTTGTCACATTGTTCTCGCCTCAGATTTAGTGACTTTTCTTTTGTGATCCCTTCGGCAGTCCTCAGTTGAACGTCACTTGTTAAAAACTCCATCTCTCTTTCTCTTTTTCTTTCTTTCTTTATTTTTTCTTTCTTTCTATCTTTCCTTCTTCTTCGGTTATTGCCCATGCTTCACTTCCATAAGGAGCTACACTCCATACAAAAGTCTTCAGAAACTATTTTCTAATAAGAATATCCGTTTTTCAGGAGATCAAATGTCTTCTCTCATAAAGACCTTCCTTGCTTGAGCAAGTCTACAATTAAATACACTGACTGACAGAGCAAATGCAACACCAAGAAGGAGTGGTTCGAAAGGGATGAAAGTTAGGGAAAAAACAGAGACGGCACGGACGAATAATTGATGTTTATTTCAAACCGATATGCAGGTTACACAATGCGCACGGCATCGACTCAGTAGGATATAAGACCACCGCGAGCGGCGATGCACGCAGAAACACGTCGAGGTACAGAGTCAATAAGAGTGCGGATGGTGTCCTGAGGGATGGTTCTCCATTCTCTGTCAACCATTTGCCACAGTTGGTCGTCCGTACGAGGCTGAGGCAGAGTTTGCAAACGGCGTCCAATGAGATCCCACACGTGTTCGATTGGTGAGAGATCCGGAGAGTACGCTGGCCACGGAAGCATCTGTACACCTCGTAGAGCCTGTTGGGAGATGCGAGCAGTGTGTGGGCGGGCATTATCCTGCTGAAACAGAGCATTGGGCAGCCCCTGAAGGTACGGGAGTGCCACCGGCCGCAGCACATGCTGCACGTAGCGGTGGGCATTTAACGTGCCTTGAATACGCACTAGAGGTGACGTGGAATCATACGCAATAGCGCCCCAAACCATGATGCCGCGTTGTCTAGCGGTAGGGCGCTCCACAGTTACTGCCGGATTTGACCTTTCTCCACGCCGACGCCACACTCGTCTGCTGTGACTATCACTGACAGAACAGAAGCGTGACTCATCGGAGAACACGACGTTCCGCCATTCCCTCATCCAAGTCGCTCTAGCCCGGCACCATGCCAGGCGTGCACGTCTATGCTGTGGAGTCAATGGTAGTCTTCTGAGCGGACGCCAGGAGTGCAGGCCTCTTTCAACCAATCGACGGGAAATTGTTCTGGTCGATATTGGAACAGCCAGGGTGTCTTGCACATGCTGAAGAATGGCGGTTGACGTGGCGTGCGGGGCTGCCACCGCTTGGCGGCGGATGCGCCGATCCTCGCGTGCTGACGTCACTCGGGCTGCGCCTGGACCCCTCGCACGTGCCACGTGTCCCTGCGCCAACCATCTTCGCCACAGGCGCTGCACCGTGGACACATCCCTATGGGTATCGGCTGCGATTTGACGAAGCGACCAACCTGCCCTTTTCAGCCCGATCACCATACCCCTCGTAAAGTCGTCTGTCTGCTGGAAATGCCTCCGTTGACGGCGGCCTGGCATTCTTAGCTATACACGTGTCCTGTGGCACACGACAACACGTTCTACAATGACTGTCGGCTGAGAAATCACGGTACGAAGTGGGCCATTCGCCAACGCCGTGTCCCATTTATCGTTCGCTACGTGCGCAGCACAGCGGCGCATTTCACATCATGAGCATACCTCAGTGACGTCAGTCTACCCTGCAACTGGCATAAAGTTCTGACCACTCCTTCTTGGTGTTGCATTTGCTCTGTCAGTCAGTGTATTTCTTCGCCGGGCAATTTGAAATACGCGCCAGTGACTTCAAGTGGAGTAGAAATACGATTTTCTATAAATAAGAACATCCTAACAGAGAGAAGGCATTCGATGAAGGCAGAAAATTTGGAAAAATATTTCGTTACTAATTGCACCTCCAAATAAAACTTATAGGCTGAATAATATCTGCACTTTTAAGTTTATTCCCTTTCGTTTCCTTTTCCGTGTACAAGAAAGCTTAGATATTAATTAAATATTTTTACTTTTTACAAATTTAACTACATAGTCTGTCAATTTTAGCTACATATTTATGTACATATTTCTCATTTTTATATTAAATATAATCCGGGCTCTATTTATTACTTACTGACATCACTTCAGTCCTGGATAAGCTAATTTTCAAGTCATACTCACTGCCCCTATTTTCATATTCCAAGATAATACTGGAGGTTTTCACCACAACTTGCCATTAAGACCAAGTCGTCTGTATAGACCAAACCGCTTACTGCATTTCCACCTAACTGAATTCGTCGCTGCCACTAAATAGCTTTCAGAAAAATGAAATTGCCTGTGGCTTTTAGTGCCTGAAGTGTCCGAGGAAATGTTCTGCGCGCCAAGTGCAGGTCTGAGCGTCGTGATGAGGATGAAATGATGATGAAGTCGACACATACATCCAGCCCCCGTGCCAGCGAAACTAACCAATGATGGTTAAAATTTCCGACCCTGCCGGGAATCGAACCTGGGACCCCGTGACCACAAGCCAGCACGCTAATCATTTAGCCATCGAGCTGGACATCTTTCAGAAGATTAACAGTGACGTAAAAATGCTTGTTTGCTTGCTGTTTTATTGTTGATGGTATTTCCTTCTGATTATATCATATTCAAATCAGCACATATTTGTCCTCCTCTCCTCACTTCTCCCGCCAAGGTGCGAAATATATCGAAGAGCTTTATTTTCCTTAGTGGATTAACATCACACTAACATATCAAAGATTTTCGGCGCTGCAAGGAATGGGAAATGTCTAGGATGTGAAGGTCTTCAGTTCACCCAATAATTTCTAGGTCGCCGGAAACACATTGTTCATTTTGAGTTTTGAACAACGGTACAAAGCCAGATGTCCCTGATGACGTGATTAATCAGGGGATAATTCAATTTTTTCCGCTGTATGCAGGATTTCGGTCCATAATGGTGGTTAGAAATAAAATTTAAAAAGTAACTGTATACCTCCGTTAGATAATCAAGCAATAGATTTATATGAGTTTGTGCGGTAGTAGATACAATAATGACTCTAATCACATATTTGTACCATCAGCTCAAACACAAATTTGTTCTTGCTTAGAACCTCTTCACATTGCACATTAGTAGAGTACATGCATATATTTAATACACATCACATGTTCTATAGAAATAACACCAAGAGTAATACTGTACAGTACCGTCATGTACTTCTTCCGGTATACCAGAATTGCAGGCTGGACACAACCATCCCCGGTAGCACGGTTTTCAATTAAAATACGGGCACGGAAAATAATGTTGAACAGTTTCGCGTCATTTTTCGTTTGCGAAAAGGGCTGAATGTCCTTTATGACTGATAAGGATGAAGGAGGTCCTAAGTTTCCTGTGTCAAGTTTCGGTCGTTCTGCAGTTCTATAGTAAAGGCTGTCCAAATCACAGAGAATATCCCTGTCATGGTCTCCAGATAGAGATGCTTCCTTACAACTTGACGGTCCGAGTTCATTTCCTGGCCGAATGTTATCTCAACCATCTTAGATCTATTCGAAATACACATATACTGAAAAGGTGATGATGATGATGATTATTATTATTATTATGTTTGTTGTTTAAAGAGGCCTAACAGCTAGGTCATTGGTCCCGTATACTGAAAAGGGTTAGAACGCACATTTACGTATTTTTCCGCAAATTACCTTCTGTTTCCACGTCAGACAGGTTCCGCTAAACACAGGTGAACTTCTACATGAATATTAAACCACAATCAAGGGACCGGGAAAATATTCCGGTATGGACATGTTTGTGGTCCATAAAGGTTCCGCTACAGGCAGGTTTTACTGTATCCACCATGATCGAGCATCGAAGATGAAATTCAGCAGTTAATTGTAACTGAAGTAATCACACTCCCATGCATATAACTACTTTATGCAACTTAAATATAAAGAATCTTACAGTATATAGCAAAGGAGTTTATTAAAAACAGTTTTGGCAAATCCGTCCATCCGTTGTACTGGACCTATTTGCTTCAGTTTTGTTTTATTCTCTCTGGAATTATCTACCGGTGAATTATGAGACGTTGATAGGCCTCAAATTTTCGTCCTCTGTGGGTGGGGGCGGTAGAATAACACCCACGGTATCCCCTGCCTGTCGTAAGAGGCGACTAAAAGGGGCCCCAGGGGCTCTGAACTTTGGAGCGTGGGTTGGCGACCACGGGGCCCTTAGCTGAGCCCTGGCATTGCTTCCACTTACTTGTGCCAGGCTCCTCACTTTCATCTATCCTATCCGACCTCTCTTGGTCAACTCTTGTTCTTTTCCGACCCCGACGCTATTAGGTTTGCGAGGGCTAGGAAGTCTTTCATTTTCACGCCCTTCGTGGCCCTTGTCTTTCTTTGACCGATATCTTCATTTTTCAAGTGTCGGATCCCTTCCACTTTTCCCTCTGATTAGTGTTATATAGAGGATGATTGCGCAGTTGTACTTCCTCTTAAGACAATAATCACCACCACCACCACCACCCCAAAGTTCGGCCAACTTTGAGTAATCATAAAATCAAATCATTAAAGGATCACTCCAATAATTGCAGGTGAAGGCTTACCCTAACCCGCAATACATTCCGTACTTAGAGGGTTGCTAAACGATTAGCACTTTCATTAATATTCTTATTTGCGATATGTGATTTTCATCCTTGGTAATCTGACCGCATGTAGCCATGTTTGAATACTACCTGTCAAGCCAGACAGTACACACTTTCTTTGGTCATGAAAAAATACTATTCGCTGCTATATGCTCTTTGATTCTCTGACCTTCCCCAGTTTCCAAAAATACTCAACAGATGGCAGAACGTTCCTAAAAACTTGCATGCTGCTAATAGAAAACATCGATGTACTCACAGACGGGAAGGTAACAAGTCGACTGGCCTTCTTTATGACCATCACCAGTAATAAAGCGCAGGGACAACCTCTTAAAAATGTGGTTGTCTACTTACCCGAACATGTATTCAGTCACGGCCAATTGTATGTTGCACTATTTTGGTCAAAGTCGTTTGAAAATGTTAAGATCCAGATACGGCCGAATGGCCGAAGCACAGAGAATATTGTATGGACAGAGTGGCAGAAACTACATTACGAATGAATCAGTTATTATTAGACATATCAAGACGCGTTATCTGACCTATTCATTACGAATGCTGCGGGGCAGCATGGGTCTACTACATACATACATTATTATAATAGACCGTTATGTCTTTCAGCGTTCAGTCTGCAAACCTCTGTGTATTTACTAAACGTCACCACAATCCTCGAGTTGCAACTAGTGTTGTGGCCTCATTTAGTTCCATTTCTCTTATCTTTAAATCGTTAGAAACCGAGTCTAACCATCGTCGTCTTGGTCTCCCTCTACTTCTCTTACCCTCCATAGCAGAGTCCATTATTCTCCTAGGTAACCTATCCTCCACCATTCGCCTCACATGACCCCACCACCGAAGCCGGTTTATGCGTACAGCTTCATCCATCGAGTTTATTCCTAAATTAACCTTTATATCCTCATTCCGAGTACCCTCCTGCCATTGTTCCCACCTGTTTGTACCAGCAATCATTCTTGCTACTTTCACGTCTGTTACTTCTAACTTATGAATAAGACATCCTGAGTCCACCCAGCTTTCGCTCCCGTAAAGCAAAGTTGGTCTGAAAACAGACCGATGTAAAGAGAGTTTCGTCTAGGAGCTGACTTCCTTCTTACAGAATAATGTTGATCGCAACTGCGAGCTCACTGCATTAGCTTTACGACACCTTAATTCAATCTCACTTACTATATTACCATCCTGGGAGAACACACAACCTAAATACGTAGGTGGATCAAAAGGTTACTTACACTCACGCGCCGCAGCAGCGCGCTGTGTGTCGCAAACGTGCGCACATCGGAGAAAGGGACAGACACTGCCCACACGTCTGTTAGGCAGGTCGCTGTGCTGTCTCGTCTAGTATTGTGTGAATAGCGGCCAAATGCAATGGCGCGTCAACTGGACGTTCACTCCAAATACGAGGTGCGTGCGACAATCCGATTCCTATGGGCCAAAAGGAAGAACTGCATGGACATTCATCGTGAAATTAGTGCTGTGTATGGGAAGCGGGCTATTTCCCGGCGAGGTATCGTAAAGTGGTGTCAGCAATTCGAAGCCGAACGCACGGATATCACGGACAACCATCGCGAAGGCAGGCCCGCAACGTCCAGGACCCGTGCAAAGGTCAACAGTGTGAATGCGATCATTAGACAGAACCGGCGCATTAAACTGAGAGAAATCGCGACGCAGCTGAACATGTCGTATGGCAGTGTGTTCGCCGTTGTTCACAATGACCTTGGATATCGTAAGCTGTGTCAAAGATGGGTCCCACGTCTTCTCAACGATGAGCACAAGGGACAACGTTTCCAATCCTTCCTGGCATTTTTGCAACGCTATTCCGCAGACGGCAACGGGTTTCTGCGGCGAATCGTCACAGGCGACGAAACGTGGGTCCACCACTTCACCCCCGAAATGAAGTGAACATCAATGGAATGGGTGCACCCCTCATCAACACAACTAAAGACGGCCAAGGTTCAACCTTCAGCCGATAAGGTTATGGCGACAGTGTTCTTTGACATGGAGGGTTTGCTGCACGTGGAATTCATGCCGAAAGGAACGACGATCAACGCGGCGTCGTATTGTCAAACGTTGCACCGGTTGCATAAAGCGATTAAAGAGAAGCGCCGGGGGAATTTCAGCGCCGGTGTGATTTTGTTGCACGATAACGCAACACCTCATAAGGCCCGCCAAACGAGAGAACTGCTGCAGCGTTTCAAGAGGGAGGTCTGGCAACATCCACCCTACAGTCCCGACCTAGCACCATGTGACTTTCATCTGTTCGGTAAGCTCAAAATGGTGCTCGGTGGTGGACGTTTTCAGACCGATGAAGAGGTGCTGTCTTCGAGTGGTTGCAGAACGCTGGAGGAAATTTCTATGCATCCGGCATCGACAAGTTAGTTGTGCGTTCGCAGAAATGCTTGGAATTTCTTGGAAACTATGTGGAAAAGTGACGTTAAGTGTATGTCGTTATAGTCGTGTTGCTGTTGTATAGGTGGTGTAATAAATGGCCATAACTGGGAAGTGCAACTTATTTTCTGATCTGCCCTCGTACTTGAAATTATCGACCTGTTCTAGCTTTATATCACTAATCTGACATTCAATTCTGTTGAGTTTCTTACCTACTGACATCAATCTAGTCTTCGAGAGGCTAATTTTCATACCATACTCATTACTCCTCTTTTCAAGTTCCAAGATATTAGACTGCAGGCTTTCGACACAATCTGCCATTAAGACCAAGTCGTAAGCATAGGCCAGGTTGGTTACTACATTTCCACCTAACTGAATCCCTCCCTGCCATTTTATACCTTTCAGCAGATGATCCATGTAAACTACGAACAGCAAAGGTGAAAGATTATACAGCCTTGTCTAACCCCTGTAAGTACCTTGACCCAAGAACTCATTCTACGATCAATTCTCACTGAAGCCCAATTGTCAACATAAATGCCTTTGATTGATTTTAATAATCTACCTTCAATTCCATAGTCCCCCAGTATAGTGAACATCTTTTCCCTCGGTACCCTGTCATATGTTTTCTCTAGATCTACGAAACATAAACACAGCTGCCTATCCGTCTTGTAGCATTTTTCAATTACCTGGCGCATACTGAAAATCTGTATCACTTTAATTGTTTTAGTTTGTCTTCCGTACTTACGAGCATTTCCTGCTCTCCTGTGTAAGATGGCCATTCCATTACTTATTTAATATTATTTTTGAATGGCGGTATACTTTTAGAGAAAATCGTATGGTAAAGAAAGGAAACGCCTCTGTGGTGAAGTTGTTAATGTGATTAACTGCCACCCTCGGAGGCCTGGGCTCAATTACCGGCCCTGTCACGAAATTTGAAAAAGTGGTACGAGGGCTGGAACGGATTCGACTCAGCCTCGAAAGGTGAGCTTAGTAGAGGGGGTTCGATTCCCACCTTTGACATCTTAGAAGGGGTTTTCCGTGGTTTCACATTTTTATTCCAGGCAAATGCTGGGATGGTACCTAACTTAAGACCATGACCATTTCCTTCCCTCTTCTTTGTCTACCTCTTCCGAAGTACTAGACCTCCTCCCCAGTTGTTCCTCCCCCGACCCAAAATCTCGCGCTCCAAGGCACTGCCCTTGAGGCGGTAGAGATATAATCCCTCGCTGAATCCGAGTGAAAACCTAAACCTGGACGGTAAACGATTAAGAAACATAGTTTGGCTCGGGGAAAAATAAAACTTAAATTCATCAGTAATTAGTCCATTCATGATAATGAAACGCGGCAATCTGGAAACTTACATGTCCCTAGAAGGAATACAGTGAAGTATGGAACTAATGGTATATTGTATAAGGCTATAATAGCATTTAATTCCATTCCAGACACGATGATAGGTTGTCAGAATTTCAATAAATTCGAAAGAAATCTTAAGAAACATTTACGGCCAAAATTTAATATCCTTGGATTCAGTCTGCATAAATAAACTTATTATCAGGTTTCAGTTCGAGTTACCGGGCGAGTTGGCCGTGTGGTTAGAAGCACGCATCTGTAAGCTCGCATCCGGGCGATAGTGGGTTCGAACCCCACTGTCGACAGCCCTGAAAATGGTTTTCCGTGGTTTCCCATTTTCACACCAGGTAAATGCTGGGGCTGTACCTTAATTAAGGCCACGGCCGCTTCCTTCCCATTCGTAGGCCTTTCCTATCCCATCGTCGCCATAAGACATATCTGTGTCGGTGCGACGTAAAGCAACTAGCAGTTGTACTTTCGATTTAAATTATAAACATCATTTCTGTATTGTAAATCATTAATTTTTTCTTTAATACTGTAACTGTGCCAGCTCTTTACCGTACTGTCCCAATACGAGCATTGGGTCATGTGATCTTTGATATAATAAAATAAATGAAAGAAAGAAAGAAAGAAAGAAAGAAAGAAAAATAAACACCACCTCTTCTGTTCTGATAAATATCTGCCTATGACCAAATACTGTAGAGAAAGTCGGAGAGGAAGTTTGTAATTGTCACTTTCCCTCCTTTGCTCTTTTGGATCAGGAACATATGGTGTACTGAACGCTTCTTAATTTCCCTCAGCTATCAGATTACAACTTCCTTTAGCGAAACATTTGAACTTTCGAATCTCTTTCTTAAGTACATTGGTCGGCGTACGCTTAATGGCAACGTTCACATTGATTTCCTCCTCGCAATTGAACAAGCGGCTGGCCTTAATAGCTTTGAACCTTTTTTTCTTTTCGAAACAACAGTATAATTATTACTGTGATATCTTGAAATGATCTGACCGCTCTTTCGAGTCGACCTATTCTATACTGATGACTAAGGCGGTGCACAGTAAACTTTTACAATAGATAAAAAATACTGATAAGACTAATGGGTGTTCTATGGGTCAGCACCACCTCCTTCCTTGCCACGCTCATTGACTAAATGGTTAGCATGCTGGCTTTTGTTGCAAGAGGTCCCGAGTTCGATTCCCGGCCGGGTCGGAGATTTTAACCTTAATTGGTTCATTCCTCTGGTTTGGGGGCTGGGTGCGTGTATCTGTATGTGTGTGTGTGTCGTCTTCATTGCAGGCAATCATCTTAGGTAGGGCCCCATCCTCACAGACATGCAGGTCGCCTATACTTACGCCGTCTACTCGAAAAGGACCTACACTAGGCCTCTCTGGAGGCTATACAGCATTATACTTACTCTTATACTTATTCTTATCCTTTTTTTTGCTAGTGGCTTTACGTCGCACCGACACAGATAGGTCTTATGGCGACGATGGGATAGGAAAGGCCTAGGAGTTGGAAGGAAGCGGCCGTGGCCTTAATTAAGGTACAGCCCCAGCATTTGCCTGGTGTGAAAATGGGAAACCACGGAAAGCCATCAACAGGGCTGCCGACAGTGGGATTCGAACCCACTATCTCCCGGATGCAAGCTCACAGCCGCGCGCCTCTAACCGCATGGCTAACTCGTCCAGTATTCTTATTCTTATTCTTATTCTTATTCTTATTCTTATTCTTATTCTTATTCTTATTCTTATTCTTATTCTTATTCTTATTCTTATTCTTATTCTTATTCTTATTCTTATTCTTATTCTTATTCTTATTCTTATTCTTATTCTTCGTTAGGGCCACTAAGGTCCGCGAGACCTCAACGGTTTATCTTCTTGTGGGCCCACCGGGTTTTCATCCTTTGTTCCATGCATCAAAATGGATATTCTTCAGTCGTGTTGGGACTTCTTCTTGGTGACCCTGCCTAAGTTTGTGTTTGAGTGGTGCTCGGAGTTGAACGTCTGTTTCGATGATTCCATACTGTAAAATATCCCTATCGATCTCCACCAACCAAGGAGGAAGCATTTTGAGACTTCTGAAGTAGGATGACAAACGTTTACAGATTCTTTCAGCTGGCAATCTGAAGAGGCGAGCGTAAAATGTTATCGTTCTTTTACGGATTACGCTTGATATTTTTTCGGTGTGGGTATACATATTCTAAGTTCCTTCGAAGTGTGTAAACACCATATTTGAGGTTGGGACCAGGAATTTTTCGGATTTTCCTCCTTTCCTTTATTGCCAGTTTTCAAGTAGGCTATGTGATCAAAGTGGTAAACATTCAGCTATATATAATGCTTCAATTGTTTTTATTATTATTATTATTATTATTATTATTATTATTATTATTATTATTATTATTATTATTACGGGGTTTCCCGTGGAGCAGATAAGGGTTAAAGAAGGTGCCGGGGTGAATGGATCTATCTACAACATCAAAATTGAATTAAAACTTTAAAAGGATATATATTTTTTACAAAAACAAACTTAACATGTCAGGTACAAAAGCAATCTTGAAACAAAAGTAGAAAAGTCCAAGATTAGTGATTTTTACAAATTCCGGGCTTCACTCCCCTAGTTTTACAATTTGACAAAAGGAAGAGGTATTATTTAGCGAGGGGCAGAAATCCCCTAATTCAAAGAGCGCTTGCTCCCGAAATTACAACATCTAGCCTTCAAGAGGCATTCATTAATCTTACAAAAACTTTGAAAAAGAGCAAACAGGCTCTCAGTTTTCCAAGCCTACTCAACGCAACATCTACTTACAATTTCTGGCCTCTCAAGGCACAACTTACAATTGGAAAATGATTATACCACGGGTATTTAATACCCAACTTACTGGGCATTCATGGAAAAAGAACAACGGTTAAATAAATAGCCCGAATACAAAATGACTGGAGGCGAAAACTTGCACTCCTAGATGTGAACACTTCAAACCTAAAGGGCACTACGCCGATGAAACAGGGGCTATTCCCAAACTACTGAGGTGACTCGTATAGAAATTACATTACCACGTTACAGGATGAAAAACAGTTATGAAACGTACTCACCTAAAACCAAGATGAAGGAGAGCTCGAGAGGGTACATCACTCTCTATCCCCGATTTACAGTTAAAGATTTAATTAAGTTTATACATTAGCCGAAAGAAGATTTACATTTTAGAAAACCTGGTTACATAGTTAAAGATTCGGACCTTTCCCTCGGGTTAAACTGCGGAGGTACAAAGAAAGAAAGAAAGAAAGATATTATGTGGAAATTACCTTATAGATGTACTGCTGACCGATGAATTAAGCCGCCCGCCTCGTGCTTTGACACACACAAACAATAAGATGACGATAGTGTGGCCAAGAGACGTGAAAAATCGCAGTTTATAAACTCTCAGGGAAGGTTCGAGATCATTCATGAATAAACCAGCCACACCATCTCCATTTAATTGGTCAATTTAAAATTTACACTCAAAATCGAAGAAGAAGAAGAAGAAGAAGAAGAAGAAGAAGAAGAAGAAGAATGTGATTGGTAGAAAATTAATTACAGAAATTGGGGATTGGCCAGATTCAAAACTGGCGGAAAGGAAAAGGAAATATTGCCAACCCATTAAGAAATGAACATCAATTAGATAAAAAACTTATGAATACAAAACTTCTTTAAATCAAAAGTTCTTTCACTTCGCACCAGGGTGCATGATCATACGTTTTGCAGTGTCATCTGTGGGAAAAATATCCAAACTTATTGATGAATGTCAAACAAAACAAGTGTAAATTCACTCAGGTTAGGAAACAGTAAAATAACAAAATTACATCATATTTCTGTGGTGACATCTTCACAGTAAAGTTCTAAGTTGGTGTAGTTTCAGTTTCACTGTTTTGCCACCAGAGGAGTTCGTTTAGGCGCTGAATTTAAATGCGCAGCGTTGGGGTGTACCTCCCGGTACAGACCTCACTCCCCCTCACCAAATGTCCTTCCTTGGGGTGACACAGAAGAATTTTGAGAAAACATTTTCAGTTGAAGAGGAAACAATTTCTAAGTTTTTTTTTTGAAGCTGATAGGTAGAAGGTAGTTTAACTCCAGCCATAGAGTGTCCTTGTTGTGGTAGAATATGAAATACAATGTTGATAAATTTGAGGGCAAGTCCTGCGGCCTCTGCAGATATCCAGTTGAGGTCGCCCGGACCCTTCAAGTACCCTCAGATACGTCTCTCCCGCTACTATGAGAGGGGTAGTCGTGGTGGCGGTCGCCGCAGATTAGAAGTATATGTGCCGTCCACAGATGAGTTGGCGGTAGGATCACCGCACTTCCGCCTTCGCCTGGAGCTGGACTCCGGCGCGCCGTTCACAAGGAGTCCTCACGGGAGTGGAGTGGACTCGTACCCCACTTCAGTTGTAGTACTGCGGCAGGCAGCTGAGGGGAGGAATGAAACAGCAAGATCTCGGCGACAGAGAAGTGTTGTAGCAGATTTGAGAGTACGATCTTTATTGTTGATGCAGAGGGGCGGGCGGCGTGGAAAGTGTTTTAGTGCCAAGAGTGCGGAGATACAGGAGACGGGGGCATGGTAATGACCACTCAGGAATTGACAGCAGGAAAACCAAAGGGGAAGATCGTACATAACAGGTCATATACATAAAGAAATGAAACCATAGGGCAGAAGACCTTTAATTTAAAAAATATAACCTTCAAAGCTTCTGCTAAATGTTAGTTGCAACAATTTACTGCCATTAAACAGGTTTTACATGGGAGAGGTGCACTCTAAAGATCCTCTGCGTGGCTGGATTGCTCACTAATAAAGTAACGGGAGTTATGAAATCCAATATAATGCACGGCCCATGAAATGCACGGGAACAAAGTTTCTAACCATGACTTGATCTCCGACTTTTAAATTGGAGGGCCTCCATCCACGATCATTTCTTTCCCTAACCGTTTCATGGGACACTTTAAGATTGGCCTTAGCCTCCTTCCATAGATCTCTAATATTATCGGGATCTATTCTCTCTGGTAAAATATCATTGAGTGACCAAAGGTTAGAGAGCGGCGTGTTAGGCACAAATTTAAACATCAGAGACGCTGAAGTGAACTTATGGGCGAATTCAAAGCAAAGTCCAACCAATGCAGGGAAGTATCCCACCTGGAATGATCTTCATGATGAAATGCGATGAGAGCAGATCTAAGATTACGATTGACCCGCTCAGCCAGAGATGGTTGAGGATAATACGCCGATGTAGTTACATGTGAAATGAACAGATCAGAACAGAATTTACGGAAGAGATTAGAGGTAAAAGCTTTAGCATCATCAGAAACTATATTGACACGGACCAAAAGAAGCAAAGATGGAATTTAAACAAGAAATAGTGGATTGAGCGGTAGCCAGCTTAGTCGGAAATAACCAGGAAAATCTAGTAAAGCCATCTACACACAAGAATGAATTTGTTGGCGTTCCGCTTTGATTGTGGGAAGGGTCCGACGTAGTCTATATAGAGGCCTTCCATGCGGCGCGACGCTTGATGAGAAGATAATAGACCTAGCTTAGTGGACAAGGTGGGATTACTAAGCAAGCATGATGTAAAAGCTTTACCAATTCACGAATTTCACCGTCCATACCTTTCCAAATGAACATTTCTCGGATCGTTTCCCGAGTTTTGAAGATGCCTAAATGTCTCCCTAGTGGGGTCTCATGATAGTACTTGAAGATCGTAGGTACAAGCACGACTGGAACCACTACTTTCATCTTCTGATCATGCCTCGACGGGAAACACAAAACCCCGTTCCTCAGTACATAAGGGACGACATGTTTCCCAGAAGAAATGGATTCAATAATAGGGGCCAGCACAGGATCTTCACGTTGATATTTTTCAATACCCCTAAACAACATGGGGAATCAGTTAGAATGGCATTTACACCAGAAGGTATGGGCGCGGGCAGAGAAGAACTATCTTCCTGTTCAGTGGTCTCCACATCATGAGAAAACATGCGGCTTAGTCCATCCGCAACAACATTTTCAGATACTCTGATATGTCTTACATCAAATCGAACGCAGAAATCCTAATGGCCCAACGGGCTATGCGACCAGTACGACGTGGCCTAGCTAAGACCCAACTTAAGGCTTGATTATCAGTTTCCAGGTCGAACTTAACGTGTTACAGATAAAGGCGGAACTTCTCTAGTGCAAATAAGACTGCCAAACCCTCAAGTTCTTAGATGGAATATTCAGCCTCCTGGGCTGGTAACGTCGTAGACGCATAGGCGAAAAGTCGCCTTCCGAGTTCTGTTTCCTGAAGAAGCACAGCAGCCACCGCCGATGATGAGGCGCCGGTTTGGACAATACATTTCTTGGAAAAATCAGGCATAGCCAGGACCGGGGCATTACAGGGAGCTAATTTCCAATCTTCAAAAGCGGTTTGTTGAGACGGTCCCCACTCAAATTTGACGCCTTTCCTACGTAGTAAGTTCAATTGCGCCGCTCTGTTAGCGAAATTGGGAATAAATTTCCTGAAGAAGTTTACCATGCCGATGAACCTGGCAATACCTTTGATGTCCTTATGAGGTTTGAAATCACGGATTGCCTGTATTCTAGAATGATCGATCGAAACACCATCGGACGGCACAATATGCCCTAGGAATGACATGGAAGGTTTAGCAAAACCTACCTTAGATAACTTCACCGTTAACCCTGCCTTACGATGGCGATTGAGGACCTCATTCAGATGATCTAGATGTTCTTCAAAGTTCTCCGAAAATACGACGACATCATCAAGATAATGATACAATTATTCAAACTTGATGTCAGAGAAGACCATATCTGCAGTCTCGTGAGCACGGCTGCCCCGTGGGGAACACGAAAGGCACGCGGTTGTACTCATACAAGTTCCAGTCCGTGGCAAAAGCTGTTAGATGTTTTGATTCTTCGGCTGGAGGGATATGATTGTACGCCTGATTAGGGTCTAAGATGGTGAAGAACTTAGCTTTCCGAAACCATGTAAAACAAGAGTGAAGTTCGGGAAGAGGCACAGATTGTAACACCACCTTCCGATTTAAAGCCCTATAGTCAATCAAAGGCTTAAAGCCACGTTGAGGTTTCGGAACCAGGAAAATAGACGATGAATACGCCGACTTAGAGGGCCGAATAATACCATCCTTAAGCATTTGATCGATGATCTCCTTGAGAGCCTTCATTTTAGGAGGAGATAACCTGTAAGGAGGACATCTAACTGGGATCGAATCCGTAATCTCAATCTTGCATTCAATAAGGTCAGTAACACCAAGAGTATCGGAAAATACATCCGGAAACGACTGACACAACTTACGAATAATATCAGCCTGCTCCTCAGGTAGATGTCTAAGGTCTAACAACATCTCATACTGGGTAGACGAAACAGTTGAACATAATGCAGAACTACACTTAAGCTAAGGAATTTTACAGTTACTAGCAAGTTTGAAGGTGCAAGACTTGCTCTGAATGTCGAGCACTAGACCGGTATGAGACATGAAGTCTGCTCCTAATATTATGGGGCAAGGCAAGTGCTTAGCCAAAAACAGTTTTACTTTCCAAGTGAATTTAGAAATACAAATTTTGGCCAATAGGAAACCTAAAATTTCTAAAGAAGAAGAATTAGCCGAAACGCACTGAACTGTAGTCGAACAGTAATCAGGAAGTTTACAGACAGACTTTAATTTTGAGTACCATTCAGCCGAAATAATAGAACAAACACTCCCTGAGTCTAATAGAGCGGTAACGGGCTCACTATTCAATTCAACTTTCAGAAAAGATACCAGTGCAGGGGTCTCCGCCGCAATCCTAAGGCATTGTTTAGGGCATTCAAATAAGGGGTTAGTAGAACTTCTACCCTGTTCTGAGCTTTCGGAGGTTTTAACCGGGGCTGAGCCTAGGGAAGATGAATTTGCTGACTCAGCCGATGCCAGTAGTCACTTTTGATTATTGGAGTTGGTGGAGGTTGCACAAGAAGTTGAACAGGAGGGGGTGCTATTGGCGTTAGGGCAATTCTTGGCGAGGTGATTAAAGGAGCCACACTTGATACATTCTTGTGATGAACCTGCTCCATTCTTTGTCCCACTCGATTTTATTACTGGGCACTTTGTACGGAGATGATCTGCCGATCCACAAGCATAACATTTGCGGGTGGTCGAGGTTCGGCGAGGTTGGGGCCGAAAATTACTCGAAGACGGAGGAGGCTCCTTAGCGATTCGTAAGGTGTCGGCATACCTAACTCCTTCGGCTGAGATCGCCATAGCCTCTAAGTCAGCAAAAGTTTGAGGACGCGACGCAAAACACAAGTATGACCTGTAGGAAATCCCTTCAACAATTGTCTGCACAATTTGATCTTCGGGGAAATGAAGAGCAAATACCCTTTTGTAAAACTTAATATCCTGGATGAAGTCGGCGATATTTTCTTCCAGTCGCTGTACTCTGTAATAGTACCTTTGAATTACGGAAGACATGGCTCGAGCAGGAATGAAAATCGCCAGAATGTGTGCATGGAAGTATTCTATTGAAGATTGCTTAGCTATGGCTCTGACTAATTTGTCCGAGAGGACACCTATGGAGTAAGGGTAAATAATTTGAAGAATTTGCGAAGGAGAGAGAGAAAACACTAGAGCGTGATCTTGAAACTTAACTAAAAACTTTAAAAATGCAATTACATGTGTTACGGGCCTATTATTATTATTATTATTATTATTATTATTATTATTATTATTATTATTATTATTATTATTATTATTGTTGTTGTTGTTGTTACGGGGTAACCCATGGACCAGCAGAGGTGAAAGAAGGTGCCGGGGTGAATGGGTCTAACTACAAAATCAAGGTTAATTTAAAACTGTAACAAAAGTTATTTTTTTCGTTTAAAAAGTAACAATGTAACAGGTACTAGTAGCAATAAACAAGTCTTAGGAAGGACAAGAATGGTGGTATAAACAGACCTTGGGCTTCAAGCCCTCACTTCACAATTCCTGAGCTACACGCTCAACTTTACAAAGATCACAACTTTACTTCTTTACTTAAGGGCTGAAATCCCCTAATATGTGGAGCCCTTGCTCCAGCAATTACAATATCTGGCCTCCCAGAGGCACTTTTACAACACTAGAAAAAGAGCTAACGTGCTCTCAGTTCGCAAGCCTACTCAAGGCAATATCAGAAAATTACAATTACTTGCCATCAAGGCACAACTTACAAAATTTGAAACAGGGTTATCTAGTACCCAACCTATTCGGCCGTAGTAGAAAAGAACAGGTTAAGTAAATGCCCCAAAACACAAATAGAATGGAGGCGTGTATCTGCACTCCAAGATATGAAGTCTGAAAACCTAAGGGACACTAGGCCGATGAAACAGGGGCTATTCCCAAACTATGGAGGTGACTCGTATAAGAATAAATTAAGACTTTACGGAAAGGAAGAAAACCAGTTACAAAACGTAGTCACCTCAAACCAATATGAAGGGGAGCTCGAGAGGATACATCACTCTCTATCCCCGACTCACAGTTAAAGATTTTATGAAGTTATTACATATGCCGGCAGAAATTACATTTTCAGAAAAGTAGGTTATATAGTTGAAGTTTCGGACCTCCCCCTCGAGATAAACTGCTGAGCTAGCAAGAAATAAAGATGTTAATAGGCCGTTACCTTGCTGAAGAACTGCTGCCTGATGAAAGAGGCGCCTCCCGCCTCATGCTTGACACCCACACTCTCTTAGTTAGATGACGATCAAATGGCCAAGAGACGTGAAAATCCGCAGTTTATAAACCCTCGGGGAAAGTTCGAGACCTTTCATGAATAATCAAGACACACCCACAGGGTTTTATTGGTCAAATTTAAAGGTGACACTCAGAATCGAGGAAGAAGCCTGTGATAGGCGGAAAATTAATTACAGAAATTTATGATTGGCTAAATTCAAAACTGGTGGAAAGAAAAGATCAATATTGCCAACCCAAAAATAAAAATTTAGTACAAAAATAACTTATGAATACAAAACTTCTTCAAATCAAAGTTCTTCTACTTCGCACCAGGGTGCATGATCATAGTTTATTAGCAATGACATCTGTTGAAAAAAGTCCCAACTTCTTGATAAATGGTCAACAAAACACGTAGAATTTCATATAGTACATGAAACTTCAAAATAACAAAATTTCATTAGATTTCTGTAGTGACATCTTCTGAGTAAAGGTTGAAGTAGGCCTAGTTTCAAGTTCACGATTTCTCCAGATGAGAAGTTCTTTCAGGCGCAAGATTTAAATGTGCGGCTTAGAGGTGTACCTCCCGGTACACTCGGCATGGCTCTTAAGCTGGTTTTAAGCCACGTGGACCTTTAGCAATCCCAAATAGCAAAGGCCATTTGAGTTCACTCACGTAGCGATCTGACTGTCTAATTTAAGCAGCTCATCATATGACAATGGCGAGAGATACCGATTTTTAAAAAAATTATTTATCAGTATGACCGACCCTCTAAAGCTCACATACCCGTTTCACGTTTTTTTCCGTCCGCCCTGTATATTCAGAACGCCGTGGATTCTACGAAGGCAGGGTAATGCCCGATAATCATTTGATACTTCCATTAAAACACATTTTTCGTGGAGTAAACATTATGTTGGTACATTTCCCAGACACGAGCTTAAAAGGTTAATAAAGGTCACGACCGCTTCCTATCCAGTCTTTGCCGAACATTAATCCGTGTTAGGGTGATGTTAAATCACTCGCAAAAAATCTGAAATTCCTGGTAGATCGAACCCGTACAAAATGAGCGAAGAGCTACAACACTACCCCTAAGTCAAGTAGACTTTAAACACTTACACACAGCACCCCGCTTCCCTTCTAGAATATAAAACTCATTGTCTCCCGTTCTTACTACTGCTTTTTGCACATGAAATGCCGTATACTTTTCACAATACACTGCTGTATACCTCGTCTCTCTCTCTCTCTCTTTTGTATTATTATTATGACATAAAACTTTCTTCAGCTTATCCCAGTTATTTCAGGGGTCGCTGGAACCACTGAGGCTTATTTTGGTTTTTTTTTTTTTTGCTAGTTGCTTTACGTCGCACCGACACAGATAGGTCTTATGGCGACGATGGGACAGGAAAGGGCTAGGAGTGGGAAGGAAGCGGCCGTGGCCTTAATTCAGGTACAGCCCCAGCATTCGCCTGGTGTGAAAATGGGAAACCACGGAAAACCATCTTCAGGGCTGCCGATAGTGGGGTTCGAACCTACTATCTCCCGAATACTGGATACTGGCCGCACTTAAGCGACTGCGGCTATCGAGCTCGGTATTTTTGTTTTAGTCGGGGTTTAGGACCCGTTGTCCTTCCTGACACCACCTTAAATTTGGCTCGACGGGGATTCTAACCCCTGCCTTCCGAGTGGGAAACCTGCAGCTAAGTAACTGAGTTAATTACGACTCCTTTTATTATTATCATTATTATTAATATTATTATTATATCGGTGTACATATTCAACGCCCAGGCATATGTAGGCTGTCATTTAACCAGTGATATTACTAACAAGAAGTCATTATCCACTAATACTAATACCAGTACTTTTTTTTTGCTATGGGTTTTACGTCGCACCGACTCAGATAGGTCTTATGGCGACAATGGGATAGGAAAGGCCTAGGAGTTAGAAGGAAGCGGCCGTGGCCTTAATTAAGGTACAGCCCCAGCATTTGCCTGGTGTGAAAATGGGAAACCACGGGAAACCATATTCAGGGCTGCCGATAGTGGGATTCGAACCTACTATCTCCCGGATGCAAGCTCACAGCCGCGCGCCTCTACGCGCACCGCCAACTCGCCCGGTTATACCAGTACTAAGCTTTACACGGTAATGATTCATCCAGATGCAATTTATGCAGCCGAATGTTTGACTATAAGCAAGATAACGATGGAGAAAGGAAGAGTACCTATAAAGAATACTAGGATCAATTCTTAATAGAGGATAATATAGAAAACGCCATAAACTTCATCCTTACGCATATTGTATTAACAATAACGTTGCCTCATCTACGGTATTCAGGCATTTCTAACGGCCTTTTTTAGACGTATTGAAAATAAAACATTACGCTTGTGCCCTTTCCCATGCCAACATTTAAAATAAGAAGATAATATATTCATTAAATTAGTTTAATTGTAAATTGAACGGTAAATCAAAACACTTCTAAAATATATTCCTTCATGGCAAACTTACTGCATTTAAGATTTAAAATTAAATAATTTCATACATTCTCTACGTTCTCTGTAGGAATTAGAACTCAAGATGCGTATCTCTCATCATACGGTGGTCGGAATGAATTAGAAATGGAGATATCTTTCGTGGATCTCTCTAACGAGAATTATACGCTCGACACTCTGGGATTATGTTATCAAAACTTGGTACAACTAAAAGTGTCATCATTTTAGCTCGCAGTGATGAAAACGGAGCCTACTGTCATAAATATCACCTTCTTGACAAATTTCTAAATTATTGCCAGTAAGACCCGGGGCATAATTACTATGTAATTTATGATGAGAGATATAGTCAAATTGCCCATGTTCCTCGATAAAAACTGCACTACACTAATGTGCTTAGGAACACTTCAAAGGAAGGTTGATCTGTTAAATACGTGGAGCACTTTGATAACTCAACAGTTCTCGAACTTTGTTCATACATAAAAGACGATCTGGTTTTTGCCCTGTGCATATTTACGCATAACTAACGATGTAAGCTGGTGCGGTCGATTAGGCTACCTGCCTTCCAACCTGCCGCAGGAAAGAATTTATGTGAGAAAAGCAGCTATTTGCGAGGTTCAACAGAGCCCGGCCGATCCCTCCAGCGAATTTTGAATTTAAATCTGCCTCGTGTTTTTATTTTGTCTTGTTTTTATTATCTCTGGGTCCACATTAATAGCGTGGTCGAAGGTTCTGTCTGCCTCGGCAGTTACGATTACTGCCAACGGGAACAAGATCAATTATACCTACCTCAAAAGCCGTGCGCACTGAGACGCTTACCATCTTAGAATCTTAAAATCAAAGTTTAGTGGTTCGAGTCCGATTCTTACCATGTTCCATGCTAATTTTGAACAGTTTTGATTGTGTAAGACTCAACCAAAAGACTCGTGATGTAAGAGCAGCATGTCTGTCTCTTGCTCAGGATTCGATCCCTGGCTATTCGGTGGATGATAATCCTGGACTGAGGACTAGAACGGGATTCACTCAGCCTACTGAGGAGCAGTCTGATATGAAAGGCAACGCAGCCGGTGAAGATACCCAAGCTATACGGTCAGGAAAGTTGTCGGTCTGACCGTGTAACATTCTAGTATATGTACAGGATGACCCAAATGTCCGTTAACATTTGACGAGGCAATACTTCACGGAATAAGGGAGGTAGGGAGGTAATAATTGGCACATATGATTGGCATAACATGGGGTTTTATTGACGACTAAATATAGTACACAAAATGCTCAACAGATTGCGCTGAACAACAACACATCAATAATGCCGCATGAGACCCGTGTACCGTATAGATGGAGCTGTCGAGAGAGAAGGCGTGGGTCGGTGGATGCAGAGTGGGTTTCGTCCCTTAAGAGGCCACAGCTTGCCCGTGGTCCAACAGCTCTGTACTCTGACCGGCCAACCGAGCAGAGGAAAGTTGGCCACGGCTCTACCGTCGCTCTACGCCTCTGCAATTCGGGAGACGGGCCTGGGGCACAGTGCCGGACTTCACGCCTGGCCCCACCTGTCGGCTGTCCTGAGAATGGTTGTCAGTGGTTTTCCATTCTCTTGCACTAAGATGAATGCCGGGACAGTTCGTAGTGTAGGCTACGGCCACCCACCCCCTCACCTTCTCCGCACATCTCCTTTACCGTAGCAAATCTCCCGGCCTGAGAGACGGCGTCACCGTCTAAGAGGCCCGCCTCCCCCTTCAGGGGTGGAATGAAAACGTTTAGTAGTAATAGCAGTAGTAGTAGAGAAGGCGTCAGATGCACCTGCAATCGCGGCATGTTGACGTTACCAGAAATGGCACCATTAGTGAAGCTTTATTTACTTCTTTTTCGTGAACCCCATGTCATACCAATACTATTTCATGTTGTCATTTATTATCTCTCTACTTCCAATATGCCGTGAAGTATTGCTCGTCAAACATTAACGGACGCTTGGGTCAACCTGTATATCATTTGAATGGGAAGCAGGCTCCTTTGCAAACAAGGGCTGTGTATGCCACAAGGTTGGTTAGATCCATTGAACCCAACCGAACATCATTTCAGCATCGTTACCCTTCTAATGGGACAATCGCTAGTCATACTTCGTAATTAATTGCATAACCCTTCAAAAACCGAAATTTGCTACTGCTATTTTATCTTCAAGGGTGCATGCGATAGTCTCTTCTTCATTGTTTTAATTTCTTTTCTAATGTGATTGGTATGATGAGCTCCTGTGACAACCTTATTATGAGGGGACGTATAATAAATAAATACATAAATAAATACGTAAATAGAAAAAAAAGAATAAAGAAAAAAATTTAATCTATTCTAATTTAATATAAAACAAGCCTGTAAGACCGAATTGGTATGCACAATCAGAAAAGGACGTTCAAGAGTAAGGACAGCCAACTGTAGGACCGAAATCAAATCAAATACAAGTCAATTGTATTAAATACGTAGGTGCTTTTTTAACCTCCATACTACACTGAGACCAACATCTGAAATTTATTAAGAGTAAAATAGTACCTGCTATTAATAGGTGTATTGAACAGACTACGTGGAGTACTTCCTGATTCTAACTTGAAGTGTGTTTACTATGCTTTAATTCATAGCCATCTACAATACACTAATGTCATATGGAGTTGCTGCACTCAAGTTCAAATAGCAGAACTTCAAATCCTTCAAAATAAAGCACTCAGATACCTTTATACAGTTTTCCTTTATTAATGTAGAGACAAGTAATATGCTCATCAAAATGCATTCCTCTGGTTAGCTTATCTATTACATATTCTTTGGTAACACTTGCATTCAAAAGTTTGGCTCGGGCAAAAATAAAACTGAAATGCATCTATAATTCGTCAGTTCATGATTATCCAACACGGCATTCTGGATACTTATATGTCCCTAGAATGAATACAGTGAAGTATGGAAATAACTGAGTGTTGTATAGGACTACAATAGCATTTAATTCCATTCCAAACTCGTTAAAAGCTTGTCAGAAGCTTCAATAAATTCAAAAGAAATATTACGAAACATTTATGGACAAAATTTTGTCTGATTAGATTATTTTATTAACTGGTTTGATTTCGAGCTATATGCTTCCGTTTATATACACTCTTAAACATAAAATGTTATTCTTAAAAAATGTTGTATTTAAATTATTATAAATTTTTATCAGGTCTGAATTGTCAATAATTTAATTTTCCGTTAGTATTGTAACTGTGTCAGCTTTTAAACGTACTGCCCCAATACGAGCATTGAAACAATAAAAAAATATAACAATTATTCAACTTTTCATTCTAGAAGTACTACTGTATATACCCAGCAAGTGGCTGCGTGATTTGGTCCACGTAGCTATCAGCTTGCATTCGGAAGATAGTGGGTTCGAACCCCACTGTCGGCAGCTCTGAAGATGGTTTTCCATGTTTTTCCATTTTCATACTAGGCAGATACCATGATTATACCGTAAATAAGGCCACGGTCTCTTCCTTTCCGCTCCTAGCCCTTTCCTATCACATCGACGCCATAAGACCTATCTGTGTCGGTGCGACGTAAAATAAGTACAGTACTTCCTATTATTGTTTGTTATGACCTTGCTGTCTGTTACGTGACCTCTTACTCAATATCTGAGACAACTGATGCCCACAGTGTGATGTAGAACGGTGTCATTTTAGTAATTACACTTAAGATGTTAGGCTACTCTTAGTGTTTCCTTCCTATAATGTGATAGCAATTGTTAGACCTGTCACATATGTATATCAGCACTAATTTCTAGCAGTGTGAATAACTTGAATAATATAGTAATTTATATGGATATAATTTTATTGATAATATTCGAGTAGTTATGACATTTTGGGCCCGGTCCAGGAGCTGGCTTCAGGTTCTGTACGGTGTGGGGGTGAGGAGGAGTATATCTACCTGCAAACAAAAATTAAAATTGGTCTAATTATAGTAGATTTCATTAAATAAATGCTTTTGCATTAATTTTAACTAAGAAAATGTTGAAATTAAAATTAATTTTAAAATGCTTTTGGGACATTATAATTGAGTAAAAATGAGCAAGAACAACTTATGGATCTCACCAAAACGTACTAAAAAGACAAACATATTTGTCGGAGTTCTTGATGTATATTGCAAGAAATTTCCAGTATTTACCCAAGAAGCACTGAAGATTCTAACCCCTTTCCCAACAGCTTACATATATATTAGAGAGCCTTTTCTGTTAGGCAGAAATTTAGTCATCGTTCAAGATAAAATACTGCAAAGCAAGTTAGAGTTACTATTTCTGATTTTGCACCATGCTTTCAAAAACATTATTCTTAAAATAGGGCCAGTCACGTTTTGCTGAACACTGATAATCCAATTTTTATCTCTTTCAAAGGTAAGACTTAGTTACAGGTAACTCAAATATTGTTTCATTCGAATTATTTTTATTTTGATCGACTAAAAGTTTAGAACCTTTTCGTAGGCTTAATATTGTGATAATTGAATACCAAATAAGAGAAGTATGAACAAAAACGCAATGTAAACCTAATAAAGATGAAACTATTACTTCTATTCTAACAAAGAAAGGTGGGAAGTGGGCCTGACAGTAAAGTATCTAAGAAACACTTTAAAGCAGAGTGCCCTTGTGCTGGTGAATGCCTCCGAATGACAGGAATGTCAGGACTTAGAGGAGCCAAGAAATTTGAGAGAAAGATCCTCCGCAAGATAATGAGTCAAAAAATCCTGGATGGGTAGCATAGGTTATGAGGAAGGGGAGAACTATACAAGCATACAGCATAATGCTATTGGTTTTTACGTCCCACTAACTACTTTTTGATAGTTTTCGAAGACACCAAGGTACCGGAATTTAGTCCAACAAGAGTTATTTTACGTGCCAGTAAATTAATGGACATGAGGCTGGCGTACCTTCAAATACCACCGGACTGATCCAGGATCGAACCTGCCAAGTTGGGGTCAGAAGGCCAGCGCCTCAACCGTCTGAGCCATTTAGGCCGGCAATCTCTGTTTTGTAGTGTCATAGTTTAACTCGCCTTTAGATGGATTTCCTCTTGACAAAGCATGAGGCCTGTGAAAAGCAGTGGCCATCGTCTCTCGCCTGGTGTAGTTGGCTTCTCTCTCACTATTTTTCAGCTGTGCGAATAATAATATTAATAATTTAAAAAAATCATGGTGACGATGGGATAACAAAAGGCTAGGAAGCTACGAAGTGATAGCTATGTGACGCAAGCCGCGCGACCACTTGCTCGATGTATTATTATTAACATATTACGGATTGTAGATAGACAGATAACTTACTTATCCTGTCAAAGTTAGGGACAGCTGTCCCTGTCTTGCACTTAGAAACTTTTTGTTTTCACAATTTGCTTTACATCACACCGACACAAATAGATGTTATGGCGACGTTGGGATAGGAAAGGACTATGAATGGGATGGACGTGACCATGGTCTTACATAAGGCACAGCCCTGGAATTGTCATGGTATGAAGGTGGGAAACCACGGAAAACCATCTTCAGGGCTGCCAACAGTAGAGTTCGAACCCACTATCTCCCGAATGCAAGCTGATAGCTACGTGATCCAAAACCGCACAGTGACTTGCTCGATGAAGAGTAAAATTGCTTTGTCAGTGCACGAATCCTATTGAATTTTACATGAGATTCCCTGCTGTTAATTTACTTTTCCTTTAGCTAAGTATAATGCGGAAATTATCACATCGATTTCTACATAGGCACTGTTGATGATAAGTAATTAACAGAGAGGGAAAGAGGAGGCCGGGGGAGGTGGAATAATTTCGTCCGCAAAAGAGAGGTAGTTTTGAGGTTGTGTTGTCCACCGCTTGCATCATATGCTAATTTTCAATACAGTAGCGCAACAGGTGTAGTAAGAGCCTCGGGCAACTTGTTCCTTATCCCCTCTCGTGAGATGTAACGTATCATGAGTTTCATTCTGCTTTTAATTAGCGGTATTTATGTTCGTTTTGCTAAAGTCTGGGGCATGGAATGCCGTCGGCCAAGTAGCATATCACATTTATGTTTGAGAGACAAACTGAATGTTAGAGGAAACGAGCTGAACTTCACAGTGTGGATAGTGTATCGGATTTGTGACCTGCAGTTAATACATCAGCGTCAGTAATTCACCAAGCTTAAACTCAATGAAAAATCAACGAGTAGACTAGGTATATTAGTTACTACATATTCCATAGTAAAATAATGTAAACAAATAACTTAATTGTTTTCTGTTCTAAATTAAAATGTCGTTTTGCTTAGTCTTACTGCTAAGTTCATAGTTTTAGTTCACTTTCTAGTTTTTTGTAATACCATTTACCTCATCATCAATATCATCTTAGACAACGCCACTACCGTCTTGTACAATTGCAGTAGTAATACAGGTTTAAAGCCGTTAGTAAATCATTTTAATTTTAATATTTTAAACACCTTATTACATTACGAGCATATACATATATTTGAAATGATATGCTATGGTTATTTTGTGAATAAAATTCTAGTTGGTACGTTGTATGTGATGTCATTTATTTCGCCAAATTTTGATATATTTATCCGTTTCAGGTCAATTCAAGATCGTATCAGTGGTTTTTAGTTTTCGTGTCTGTCTATTTGAATGTTTGTTTGTCTGTTTGTTACACCATTACGGATAAACAGCTGAATAGATCTCGACAAAACTTCATATTTAGAGTTTACTCATCCAGGAGCAGGTTTCGATACCCTTATCATTTAAAATCACTGAAGAGACTGGAGGTTTATAGGAAGACGAGAAGAGGTTCGTTTTCAATTTCCTCTTACACTAGTGATAATACATCGACCAAACTTCATATTTAGAGTCTAATCATCCAGGAACAAGTTTCTACATGCACATCATTTAAAAATCACGCAATAGACAGGGAGTTTATAGGAAGAAAAAAGAGACTTTTCAATTTTCACTATTGATTACATCTCGACTAAACTTAATATTTAGAGTCTACTCACCAAGGTACAGGTTTTGATATGCATATTATTTAAATATCACTGAACAGACTGGGCGTTTACACGATTACCAGAAGAGTTTTCTTTAATTTCCTCTTACACTATTGACTATATCTCTGTCAAACTTCATATCTATAGTCCACTCATCCAGAAGTAGGTTTTGGTATGCATATAATTTAGAATTCATTGAAGAGACTGGGAGTTTATAAGAATACCAAACGCGTTTTCTTCAATTTTCTCTTACACTATTGATTATATATGAAATATCGTTACATTTTGAATATTTTTCGTGATGTCATAATTTCTCTTACTCTTCAAATGACGGTGAAAATTACTATTTTCTACGGACTTCATGTTCTGCGGCAGTGGCTGACACCCTCACAGACGTACGGTTATTTGAAGGATCCATAACAGGCTTTAAAATTATCCCCACTAATGTACTGAACACCGAGGCTATATGAGATTGTCTGTCTGTCTATCGGTATGTCTGTTTGTATATTCCTAAAAGTGGAAAACTGTTGGACTTATTTCAACTAAACTACGTATTTGGATTCTACTCACTCCGGATTGTGTTATTAGCTGAATACGATGTCATTGTAATCACATAGAGTTGGTATTTATAGGAAGATTTTTCTCAAATATTTTCGATAACATTAGGTCTATCAAAAGACAGTAGACAACAGACTTTTAAGAACATGTTATTTCCGTTCCTTTATGCGATGTACGTATTTATTGTAAGACAGATAATAACGCAGGTGATTACAGAAAATTGGACTTTTAGTCCAAGTCCGCGGGACATATTGTGCATGTCACTTCAATGTGGGCAAGGGGAAAACTAAAGAGCCATTTTACTCTTTTCGATAGGACGGATATTAAGGGAGGTATCATCAATGTCAGAGCGCCACGCCTGTGGTCAAAGATACAATACGCAACCTGAGAACTATGGAGAATTTCGCACAGCGTCGGACCAGGAACTGTACCGTACAATAGATTTGGAAACCATCATCATTCTCTCTCCACTTTGTTCAGCTTCGTCATATTTCACGTTACTGCCGCGCGCTTTGGTTCAAAAATATCATTTTAATATGTCGCATTGAACGTGTGAATGGAGCCATGTCGTTCGTTCGTAATCTGTTTACCCTCCAGGGTCGGTTTTTCCCTCGGACTCAGCGAGGGATCCCACCTCTACCGCCTCAAGGGCAGTGTCCTGGAGATTCAGACTTTGGGTCGGGGATACAAATGGGGAGAATGACCAGTAACTCACCCAGGCGGCCTCACCTGCTATGCTGAACAGGGGCCTAGTGGAGGGATGGGAAGATTGGATGGGACAGGCAAGGAAGAGGGAAGGAAGCGGACGTGGCCTTCAGTTAGGTACCATCCCGGCATTTGCCTGGAGGAGAAGTGGGAAACCACGGAAAGCCACTTCCAGGATGGCTGAGGTGGGAATCGAACCCACCTCTACTCAGCTGACCTCCCGAGGCTGAGTGGACCCCGTTCCAGTCCTCGTACCACTTTTCAAATTTCGTGGCAGAGCCGGGAATCGAACCCGGACCTCTGGGGTGGCAGCTAATCACGCTAACCACTACACCACAGAATGGAGCCATGTCACTTCGCATAAATTTCTGAAGATAATGTGTAATCCACTGCAAATTACCGTGCTAGTTTTATATATGACTTTGTTTTACAAGAAGTATATATATGTTTCACATCATTAAGTTCAAACCTGCCTGAAGCACAAGAAATAAATAAATACAGTTAAGTGCAGTTGATGACATGTTACCTTCGAACTGGTGCCACGTACACATTGCTAATTTATACATAGATCTTGAAACGTTCCACAATACTAGTTTTTAGATTGCAAATGATGGATACATCAAGATTTTATATAGGCTGAAAAGTCCTTGTTGAAAAACTCCTTGCACTGCGTTCTCAGTAGTTAAGGCCAGTGATTTTCAGTTGAAAATCTCGTGGTGTCAGGAAGGGTATGCGACCTTAAATCCCCGGCCACAACTCTTTCATTCCTCAGTGCGTACAGGCAAGCTGAACAGCCGGGATAAATCGCGGAAGATGATGATGATGTTGATGATTATAGTTAATATTATTTGGCATCCAGCAACAATAATTTCTTATTTCTGATATAATCCCAATAAATTCGTACTTCGGATTACGATGGTGAAATAATTCTATTTTGGTAGAACACCAACAGAAAAGCTTGAATATCACCGGTTTAGTCCGACGTTTTGATCTGTGAATGAATCGTTTGAATGTTGCAGTTACAAGAGTACCCGATTTATTACGTACCGGTTCCGCAAAGCCATTACAGAAATATATACAGTGTGAAGCGAAATTCGCGCACTCGGGCGTCGCAGCGCGGCTCCTCACATGCCAGCAATAAAAAAAGGTCCCTCACAAAAGATCGTCCTGCGAGTATATCCGGGAGAAAAAGGACGTTGAAGATGTGGCGGTCTGGCAACACTGTAACCACATGTAGGGTAACTACCTCTGTCAGCACACAACAGTCGTGCTGTACAGTTGGTGCAGTGGATAGAGTTTTGGGTTAACATGCAGGAGGTCAAAGGGGTCGATGCTGGTTTGAGGCGTATGTTTTTATTTCGTTAATGTAGTCCAGGTGGTATAGTATCATCATCATCATCATCTGTTTAGCCTCCAGGTTCGGTTTTTCCCTCGAACTTAGCGAGGGATACCACCTCTACCGCCTCAAGGGCAGTGTCCTGGAGCTTCAGACTCTTGGACGGGGGATACAACTGGGGAGTATGACCAGTACCTCGCCCAGGCGGCCTCACCTGCTATGCTGAACAGGGGCCTTGTGGAGGGATGGGAAGATTGGAAGGGATAGGCAAGGAAGAGGGAAGGAAGCGGCCGTGGCCTTAAGTTAGGTACCATCCCGGCATTCGCCTGGAGGAGAAGTGGGAAACCACGGAAAACCACTTCCAGGATGGCTGAGGTGGGAATCGAACCCACCTCTACTCAGTTGACCTCCCGAGGCTGAGTGGACCCCGTTCCAGCCCTCGTACCACTTTTCAAATTTCGTGGCAGAGCCGGAAATCGAACCCGGGCCTCCGGGGGTGGCAGCTAATCACGCTAATCACTACACCACAGAGGCGGACTGGTATGGTATCTGGCAGCTTAATCGTCAACAGCGATTGCAGCGCGTCCTCTAGAAACCATTTGCACTTACATACTACGATCCTAGAAATGGACGAACATTCGTTTTCATTGGACAGCTTTGAAAGACGCCCTGTCCACGTCGTGGGAGTGAATTTGTTCGCACCTCTTCATCTACTAGATGCGTTACAACGTGTTCAGCTTTACTAAATTTTGTAAATGTAGGATACATGTGACCTAAGAAACGTTGTCTTACTGTATTACAGTATGTAATGTCTGAGGGAAACTAGCAAACAAAAAGTGTGCCTCAACCTACGATCGAACCCTCAATCTCCTGCATGCTAACCCAAAAATCTATCCGCTGCACCAACTGTACAGCACGGCTAGCATGTGCTGACAGAGGTAGTTACCCTACACGTGGTTACATGTGGCCACTCTTCAACGTTCTTTTTCTGCCGGATATACTCGCAGGATGAACTTTTGTGAGAGACGTTTTTTTTTATTGCTGGCATGTGAGGAGTCGCGCTGCGACGCCCGAGTGCGCGAATTTCGCTTCACCCTGTATTTATTAATTCAGCTTATTGTCATTGTACCTCTTTTTACTTTTGGATTCTTTTAAATTTTGCCTCGTTAATTTGTCATTTTCAGCGATTCGTTACATTAGTCTTTGAAGTCCTTTTTCTTTGTCTTTCGTTTAATAATTATTAATTTATTACGAATAATCAACATCTCGTCGCCTAAGGAACGATACGATGTATTTCCTAATGATCATCCTATCCATTATTTTCCTTAAGACTAATCCGCCTCCCAGCCACATATAGATATGCAGTCCATCAGAACAACTTTATTTTCGTTGAGTTCATCTTCATACGCACGTGTGTAAAGGGAAATGAACCTTAAATACAGAAGAATGCTATAGAAGTGCGTAAATACGTCATGCAACCACATATCCTTCCTGTACGATGCAATATGGTACATTTACCTTTTAAATGTTTTTTTTTTTTGCTAGGGGCTTTACGTCGCACCGACACAGATAGGCCTTATGGCGACGATGGGATTGGAAAGGCCTAGGAGTTGGAAGGAAGCGGCCGTGGCCTTAATTAAGGTACAGCCCCAGCATTTGCCTGGTGTGAAAATGGGAAACCAGGGAAAACCATCTTCAGGGCTGCCGATAGTGGGATTCGAACCTACTATCTCCCGGATGCGAGCTCACAGCCGCGCGCCTCTACGCGCACGGCCAACTCGCCCGGTCCTTTTAAATATAACCATAGGAAGATTAACGTAACGATTTATCTATTTATTTATTTATTTATTTATTTGTCCGCCTCTATGGTGTAGTGGTTAGCGTGATTAGCTGCCACCCCCGGAGGCCCGGGTTCGATTCCCGGCTCTGCCACGAAATTTGAAAAGTGGTACGAGGGCTAGAACGGGGTCCACTCAGCCTCGGGAGGTTAACTGAGTAGAGGTGGGTTCGATTCCCACCTCAGCCATCCTGGGAGTGGTTTTCCGTGGTTTCCCACTTCTTCTCCAGGCGAATGCCGGGATGGTACCTAACTGAAGGCCACGGCCGCTTCCTTCCCTCTTCCTTGCCTATCCCTTCCAATCTTCCCATCCCTCCACAAGGCCCCTGTTCAGCATAGCAGGTGAGGCCGCCTGGGCGAGGTACTGGTCATACTCCCCAGTTGTATCCCCCGACCAAGAGTCTGAAGCTCCAGGACACTGCCCTTGAGGCGGTAGAGGTGGGATCCCTCGCTAAGTCCGAGGGAAAAACCGAACCTGGAGGGTAAACAGATGATGATGATGATGATTTATTTATTTATTTATTTATTTATTTATTTATTTATTTATTTATTTATTTATTTATTTATTTATTTATTTATTTATTTCTTAACGTCCCATCGACACAAATAGGTCTTATGATGACGCTGGGATGGAAAAGAGGTAGGGGTGGGAAGGAAGCGGCCGTGGCGTTAATTAAGGTACACCCCCAGCATTTGGCTGGTATGAAAATGTGAAAACTCGGAAAACCCTATTCAGGGCTGAATACAGTGGGGTTCAAACCCACCATCTCCCGAATGCAATTTCACAGCTGCGTGACCGTAACCACCACCATAGGTCAACATAAAGGCTTTTTTTAGCATAAACAGTGAACAACGAATGAGTTGCACGATTATATTGCGGAAACATGATATTCTCATTGCTGTGGCTTTGCTTACACCTTGACTCCGCATATCGCAATCTAGTCTTTACAGCACAAAGTGCTCTCGGCTATGCCCGCGCTCATGCCGTTAGTTCAACGAGCGGGGCGCTGTCTCACTGTCCACCTATGCTTCATGAGAACTGATTTCCAGTTTAAGGAAATTCAATGAAATAGATACAAATACAGTATAATAATATTATTCATATAAAATATGTTAATGGATATGAAAACCCAACCGAAGAGGAAACGTGAGATATTTTCTATAACTTATCTTTTTTAAATATATATCTTTGTTCCTTGCCTGCTGCCATTTCTTGATGGGTACAGTACTTTTGTATCCATCTCTTGGCACAGGCCAGAGTAAAGTGTAGCTTTCACCGAAGTCCCAGTCTCATTCATGGCTGTGACAATATGGAAGCTGCTGGGGTATGGGTAGTGCTGAGTAATGACATTCAGAGCACGACTAGTGCATCTGAGTGTTATGAAAGGTGTTGCTCATAGGGTCAGTCGTACTGCAATAGCACTTTCTGACCCAGTGAGGAAAGCAATGGCAAACTACCTCACTCCTCGTCTTGCCTAGTACGCCTCATTTTGGTGCTGCCATTGGTTTTTGTGGTTTCCTGATAAACCGCATAACCTTTGGTGGTGCTATTTGAGGATCCAACCAGCCTCTGGGCTGATGACCTAACAGACAGACAGACATCTTTGTTCCTTTAAAGCTAAGCAGAGTATTGTACAAATCTTTTTCTTTAATATACATTTGTCGAATATATACTTTCCTCTGATGAAGTTGATGTCATGAAGGGCATCCGGTCGTAAAAATTGCTATAGAGATTCATTTCACTTCATACTCGACCACGTAGTGAAATGGGATAAGAGTTGGACACACACACGTGCTCCCAATTAATTTTCATAATTCTACTTTGTTTTGAAAATGATTAGCAGTGTTTAGGGCGATTTGTATCGTATATTGTCATTTAAACTCGTTTTCAAAATGCAGGAAGTGAATCATTTTTGGTGCGGGGGAGGATTGTAGATAAAATTCCGTGTATTAGCTATTCATGGCATTGTCAGTTCAAGGGATCCCATTCACCTCTCCATGTGAGGGAAGGTCTTTGTGCTTATAAAATCGTCATTATTAAATATAAATTTTCAACCACTGCACGAAAATTATCTGAACCAATGTTATTACAATGCTTGGCCTACGAGTTTGCTGTATATCTGCCAAGGGCGAGCTATATTGGGTGGTGTTGCAGTTCATTGCAGTTGTCTAACTTACAGCGATAGGATCAGATAGCTTCATGCTGCTCATGTAACTAACTTTTATTCGTCATACACATGAATTTATATACAACTGTTTTATTCTGCGTTGTCACCGTTCATTTCTTCATCCTGTTCTGATCTTCTTTCCTCTTTTAGATCATTCCTACTTTACACTTATATCAGAATCATTCGAGAGCCAGTACAAATAGCAAAACATGCAAATAACTTCAATAATTAACTGTATTGTTACTACGTCCCACTGACTGGTTTTGACGGGTTTCGGTGATGACGAGGTGCCGGAATTGTGTCCCGCAGGAGTTCTTTTGGGTGCCAGTAAATCTACCGACACAATGATGACCTATTTGACTACCTTCATATACCACCGGAATGAGACAGGATCGAACCTGCCAAGCTGTAGTGTTAGAAGGTCAGTGCCTCAACCGTCTGAGCCACTCAGCCCGGTCCAAAATACTTCAGTGGTGATAAGAATAAACTCGAATCGCCTGAAAAGCCTAGTGCAGATCTTCGAAACTGACTAGACAGGGGTGACTTCCATGTCAAAGATACCATTCCAGTAACTCAAACCAGAAATTTCGAGCAGAAAAAAGAAATTACTCTTAATGCAAAGACAGCTCTAGATTTTAAATCGAAGGCTGAATATACAGTAGTGGCAATATTGATAGAACGCAATATTTAATGAACTACCAATACAACTGCAGTGCATTCTTTCATTGTAGTCGCACGCAAAAACTATTGCCTCTTGCCCAATGTCGGGAAACCATTGTGGAGGGCGACGGAGCGTCGTATTGAGCGTTTTTCCCACACCGTTTGATGACAGGGACCAACCTTTACGGAAACAGCCTACCTGTGCGGTGCAAATCCACAATCTTATTCCGACCCACACGAAACGTGTTGACCCATCGTGCAACCGTCCTATACGGTCATGACGCAGGCTTCACGTATCTCCAATAACATTCTGACGAATTTTTGCCACGCAAACCTCAATTTTAATGCACGAACACTGATACCCTTTTGAAAGCATGCTTTACAGCGGTGAAATCGACACTCTTCACTTCAACGCCACACAACAACAACAACACTCCCAACTGGAGCCACATCGACAACACCCCACCTGACCGCTCCCATATCCTATTTGTGCATGCCGGTTCTCCCGCGAGTGTCTGGGCTACGTTGCCAGTACTTCATTTACTGCCCTCCAGGGGAAGCTCCGATAGTACTGGTATTTCTTTCATACGTGTGGGAAGGATGTGGGGACTATACTACGGGATTCTCGGAAATTCAGGTCTTTGCCTCAGCCTGTTTTCATCTTCCTCTCCATGTTAGATCAATCCTGTTTTAATTATTTCCATATGATCCTGTGACATACTATTTTCAAGTCTGCACAATATAATTTGACAAGCTGCGTGCTATGTTATAAGTAGAATTCTGCACGGATGCAGATATCCGCGAAGTTAGTATCTTGGCGGATCCAAATCTTATGGCAGTGCGGATAATTTTCCTGATTATTTCTATATAATCATGTTTATTGATTTCCACTCACGTATACTCTGGAAATGTCGACAAGTCAGTCTTTCCTACATTTCATGGAGTTATTTCTGCCTATGGTGAGGCAACTCTTGACAATGATATGGGTGAATGATGATATATAAACAGCCTGGAGTCCATAAAGTCGCAAATCGGACGCGAAACCCATAGTCGCCTGTCTGCTGTGTATGGCGAACACTGCTTGTCCATGACGAGTGTACACGAGTGGCATAAGAGATTCCGAGAAGGGCGCACATCACTGCAGGACGATGCGCACCGTCGAGCCATTTCACTTGGTGTGAAAGGGCGGACTGATGACCTTATCTGGGAAAACCAACGAATCACAAAGGAAGGAAGACATTCGTGGACGTCCGTTTCATTCGGACGCAGAAGTCAGAGATTTTGTGCGGTTGCAGATCCGTCAGCGACCTACATCTTTCTACAAAACTGGAGTTGATCTTCTCGTCTCTCAGTGAGATAAATGTATTAACGCTTTTGGTAATTATTTTTGAATAAAATCATTCAATGGTCACATATTAGTGAATGTTCATTTTCTTTTGATTGCCCATCATATTTCAATATCCCCGGATAGCCATTCGTGGATGCGGATGAGGATAATGTTTTATTTATATTTGTAGCCGTTGTAATCGTTACACCGGGAGAAGTTAGTTCCCAATATTTCACAATTCGCTGTCGGTGACTTATGGATCATACTGTACCACCATTCTGTATGTCTTGTATTAACAAGCAACGTCCGGTTATTATTGCATAATCACAACAATCAACCCAAAAACGCCCACGGCTACTATTTCCTTGTACCGCAGTAATATATGAGCTAGTTTATTCATGGCGATGAATCTATTTGTATGCAGTAAACCCTTGCTTGACATACTATAATCGCTATTCAAATTCCTCCTACTGTGCATTTCCCAGTTTTGAAAGTTAAGTGGCCAATCCACCAATTATTGGTTTGTGTATTTCCATTGAGAATTCTACTTAAGTGTGTAGTTTCAGCACCTCGAGCCAGTCGAACACTGGATTTACATAGCTAGTAATATTGAATTTACTAGCGTCTATTTACTTTCTATAATCAGACCAGGCCGTCGTTGATGGGAGCCAAACAAAACAACTTATTTGAATGATGCCAACATCTGGTTCCTGTAATTTGCCGCGCACACCACGTGCTGCTCCCAGAAGAAGCGAATACATCTTCGGAAAATGTTAACGTAGAAGAGAACGCGAGACTTCAGGAAAATTATGTAGTGCAACACTCTGTACTTGGAAGGGCACTCTCCACTGAGAAAGTTCGGATGGCGGCACTGGTCGTACATAGGTGAGTTTGCATTTAGAAGATAGCGAGATCGAAGCCCACAGTCGATCACTATAATCGAGGTTTGTCGTTCAAAAGGTGCTATTTCCATTTTCAGAAAATAAATAGGTATTCCGCCCACATTCATCACAGTAGTTGAATATTATCGATTGCTATGAGCAATTTGGACCAGAGAGATGTAATTCCTAAAAATTGTATCAACCACGAGCATGGGTACGTTTCATGTACCTTTTACCTTTCTTGCTCTCTTCTCTCAACTTTTTTTTTTTTGCCACTTGTTTTACGTCGCACCGACACAGATAGGTCTTACGGCGACGATGGAAAGGAAGCGGCCGTGGCCTTAATTAAGGTACAGCCCCAGCATTTGCCTGGTGTGAAAATGGTAAACCACGGAAAACCATTTTCAGGGCTGCCGACAGTGGGGTTCGAACCTACTATCTCCCGAATACTGGATACTGGCCGCACTTAAGCGACTGCAGCTATCGATCTCGGTACTCTCAACTTTCTTAATGTGAAAATTGCACCTTTCCAACAGACACTCCTCATCTTAGCTCTTTCCTACCTTGCATCGCCGACGTTACATACCAACAGAAAAGAAACTAATTTCCTGAAACGACTATAATAATAATAATAATAATAATAATAATAATAATAATAATAATAATAATAATAATAATAAGCCTAAACACCATGACGGAACAATAGAAGTCTTCAAGGAATATGCTGAAAAAGTTGGGCTACAAATTTCATTGGAGAAAACTAAGTTAATTTGTACTATAATTAACATTCAGAAACTAAACCCAAAATACGGACGGATAAAACGTGTTCTACACTTCAAATATCTTGGTGAAACTGTAGAACCAACAGTGTTAGAAAACGAAGCTCACAATTTTCGGCTACAGAAACTCAAGATAGCGTACTGGAGAACAGGTGATATTTACAACATGTAGTTGTCCACACACATAAAGATCAGGCACTACAATAATGCGATCAAACCTGAAGTTCTATACGCGAGCGAAACGCTGGTACTCAGTAAAAAAATGGGGGATCTAGAGAACATTCTGAAGGAAGAACGAAAGATCATGAGAAAAATGTTGGTCCAGAAAAATCTGAAGACGAATACAAACTGAAATCCCATAAAGTAAAGGAGAAACTGATAAATCTGGTAGCAAATATTAGAAAACGAAAAGAACATGACATACAGCAGAAAATTGAAGAGTCTGCCATGGATTCAAGAAGTCAAAAAGGAGCTGGAGAAAGCCCAGATATATATATTGGAAATATTAGACATAAATTTGTTCCATAGAAAGGTAAATAGATGGATAGTACAGCTAGAGAATGAAGTTCCAAGGAGACCATGAGCCAAGTGGACTGGAGAAAGGAAGAAAGCCCACGGAGAGGAAAATGAAACCCGTAAAGAAGACCAGAAAGGCGAATCATAAATGCACTGCGTGGTCCAAAAGGGTCCGTTCGCAATTATTATTATTATTATTATTATTATTATTATTATTATTATTATTATTATTATTATTATTATTATTGCCCATATAATGGTAAAATTTAGTACAGTTTGATCACGTTATACTTACAATATGCATAAATCTCGTTATCTGAATTTTTATTTAACATTTTGACTACACTTCATTTGGATATAAGCACACTGGTATCATTCAAACTTCACACTGTAGAATTTCATTTCACTTTGCAGACAGGCTCGTCGAATATCAGTAAGGAGAGTGTTGAAACAGCTTTCGTTAGGCATCCTTTCAAAGCGCACTGGGGATAAATTGAACGCGGCAGAATGACTAATTTGTGTATGGACATTGAGAAGAAGTGTTATTAATCCTGAACTTCATCATCGGAGACAAGGCATTATTTCTAACCATTTCTTTAAGGTCTCGCTATAAATAACAAGCTCACACATCATTGATAAGACATCTTTATAGACAGAGTCAATGCTATATCTGATTACATGTAAGTGACAAAGCTAACGGCTTCCTATATGGCCTGGAGAATGCAAGTCACAAATGCATGTGAGAAGCATTCATTTTTATTTTAAAACTGGCTGAACGTGTATGCAAACAATGCGAGGAACATTATGTCATAAAATATCTGGCACGGGGCCATTAGCAGGGTTTCTCATCGGTTATGAGGCCTGACGTTCGCTGTGTCGTCATTTATTTGCTGTACAAGAATATCGACTCCACCCTTTCAATGTGAGATACTGTATCTTTCAGACGAGTTATAATAGAGTCCATATATTGTGCTCCTGGGTGATCGTTCCTAGTACATAGTTTGAAGTGCGTATCCGGGAGTCAGAGGTGACTTGCTTTTCTCCACACAGGCCGTAGATGCTGCGAGTTCAAGGTGGTGTACTTCGTATTTCATTGGTTGATGTCGGAGAAGAAGGCTAATTAACTGGCATAGATATCCGCCTCATTGCTCAAGGTGCAGTTGCCTGTCTAATTTCAATTTATCATTTCATTTAGCAGCTACTATTCAGCCCAGTGGTGAGTCTGCCTTTTACCGGACAGTCCCGGGTTCGATTCTGGGACAGGTCAGCGATTATTTCTACATGGATACGAGGGATCTCAGCCTACGTGAGAATAAGTGAGGAGATATCTGATAACGAAATAACGGCCCCGGTCTAGAAAACTAATAACTAGAGTACAATTTTTTAGGCAGAAGTAGATCATAATGCAAACTTACCGAAGCGAGTGAAAGTATAGTCTAGCCTACACAACGTTTATGTTATGAGTACATCTCCGAGGTTGAGGAAATATCTTTTTTTTTTCCAAGTATCCGAAGACGAGGCCCAACTTAATATATGTTCATTCTGGGCCATTGTAGGCCAGAAACTGACGGTGTTTATTTGTCCTTTTCTGCCTCTTGCTGAGTTTTTGGCTAATAGGTGTTTTAAAGCCTTTCTTAGGTCTTTAAAGCCCCTTTTTGTTGTGTAACTTCACCTTCTTTTGACGACATATGCACCGCCCAATTCTCAATTCAAATCATCATTAGTTCACCCATCACCTCTTAAACATCTTTTATTAAGAGAGAAAATAAAATGAAATGAAATGAAAAAAGAAATTAATGCCTGAAAAGCAGGGGTATCAAATTATGTGAAAAATAAGGCAGGTATTGAAAGGAAAAATTTTGATGCGAGTGTTTTCTAAAAGGAAGATCTCACTTGCTGCAAGTATGAACCCTTAATATCCGTTGACGTGGAGAGAAGTTCCTCGATGTTTCACAACGCGTTGTCTGAAAAACGACGATCGTTTACGTCTAAGAACCAGGAGATGACTATTGTTATCTGTTGCAAAGCCAACTGAGGTGAGGTTTCCGAATAACAATTTCTGTAATCCTCGTGTGGTTGAGCCAAATACGATTCCAGTTATACTAATTTCAGTTTCATTATCCGGGATGTTCACTGCGGTTTCGCTAAGTTCATTCTAGGTGGAAAAGTACATTTCATTCTAAATGCTACAAGTGTTTATTTTATCAAAGACGGAATTCCTTTTTTAAATTACGTTAATCTAAAAATATATAATGTCTGAAAGGAGAAGTATTTCACTCATGTATTTCTGCACTGTATGCCGTATACGACAAATATTTTGCATTTTAAAACATCATATGTCTCTCTCTGTTGTGTAATGGTTGGCATGATTAGCTGCCACACCCGGAGTGCCGTGTACGATTCCCGGTTCCGCCACGAAACTTAAAAAGTCGTACGAGGGCTGGAACGGGGTCCACTCAGCCTCGGGAGGTCAAGTGAGTAGAGGTGTGTTCAATTCCCACCTCATCCATCCTGGAAGTAATTTTCCGTGGTTCCCACTTCTCCTCCAGGCAAATGCCGGGATGGTTCCTAACTTAAGGCCACGGCCGCTTCCTTCCCTCTTCCTTGTCTATCCCTTCCAATCTTCACATCCCCGACAAGGCCCCTGTTCGTCATAGCAGGTGAGGCCACCTGGTCGAGGTACTGGTCCTCCTCCCCAGTTTTATCTCACGACCCAAAGTCTCACGCTCCAGGTAGAGGTGGGATCCCTCGCTGTATCCGAGGTAATAACCAATCCCGGAGGGTAAACAGATTCCTTCATTAAATATGTAATTAAAACTAAAATTGTGAATGAATTTGGATCGCATTTTTACGTCCTTTCTTGGATACTTTCATTGTTTTTTCAGTTCTTTCAAGGCAGTTTATAGGTCTTCAACTTTCCAGCCCTGGTTTTGAGTCTTGCGTAAACTTTACGGGTACGGCTCATCATAACCCCTAGAATTTATGTTACTCTTGCTACATAATGGAGGAACGGG
Organism: Anabrus simplex; assembly: GCF_040414725.1. Classification (NCBI taxonomy): domain Eukaryota; kingdom Metazoa; phylum Arthropoda; class Insecta; order Orthoptera; family Tettigoniidae; genus Anabrus; species Anabrus simplex. Next base: position 17,547,032 of record NC_090269.1, on the reverse strand, counting down.
CTAGTCAACACTTCCTAATGCAAATTAGTTTGTATTCTAACCTATTACTGCCTAAAATCCGGAGTCGACTAAGAACGACCGAGAGGATTCATTGAGTTGACCATGCGTCACCTTGTAATCGCCAGGCCTTCGGGCAGAACAGTGGTCGCTTGTTGGACATGGACCATAGGGAGTTTTATGTTTTAGCAGCCTGAAACTTTACGTGTTTTCGATGTTACATTTTTTCAAATGAAAGTTTTAAAAAGGATATTTCGATGGCCGAGAATGAAAGGGTCATAACTTTTAAAATGCATTTTTGAGATTTTTCCAGCACCGTATAGCTTTCTTCAACCTCTGCAACCTCCAAAAGGATTACAACAAAAAAACTAATGAATTCATGTCAGGAAGCTCTTCTAACGATTTTCAATGTTCTGATATTAGTCACTTTGCTTAATTCGAAATGTCTATTTTGAGTTGTAACTTTCATTGATTACAAGAACTATGTGCACACTAATGTTCATAGAAAATGATGTAACAAGCGTATTTTTTGCGAGGCGTTGATATAAAGTGCAAAAACTTTAAACTCATTTCCTGAAAAATCACGGATCTAGAATTGGGACCTTTTAGTTACTGGCCATCGAGTTGGACTAATTCATGTAGATGGTATTTGAAGACAAAACAAAAAAAACAAAAAAAAAACAAAGCGAAAACGTTCAGTATACGCATCAAAGTAAGTTGGCTGAAGTGATCAGGGCGTTTTAAATGAACGAGCACTAGTAGAGAGGCGAAGAGAGTGTTTGACAATAGATGTATAGGCATAAGACGGCCACGGACAAGATGGAAGGACTGTTTAATAGAAATCACTGTAAAAGTCAGCTATACCATGGAGTGATGTCAGAAATGTTTGAAAGTAGACGGTAAGTCAAGCCAAGGGCCGATTGATTCTATTCTGCTAACAGAAAAAGAAGAAGAAGGAGAAGAAGAAGAAGAAGAAGACGCGCAATAAGATTTTTGTCATCATTTTTCGTTCGATGATAACGAGCGAGTTGACTAGGAAGAATGATTCGTGTAGCTGTAAGCTAGCATTAACAAGATGATTTTCCATTATTTATCATTTCCACATCAGGCAAATACCGGAGCTGAACCTTAACAGCTTAACCGTAAAAAAAATAGCCTTCTGTAATTTCCGTCATTTTCCATAAAGTGCTTTGTAAGAATTTTAAAAACTATTAGGAAGTATAACATTTTGAATAACTACTGCATCATCTATCATGAACTCCAAATGGGGACTAAACTTAACGTACCCGTCATCGAAACAGGAAATCAATTGCCAAAACAAAATGTCTTCAGATATATCCTATATAGTTTTGGGGGTAGCTGAGATGAATAGTGGCAATCCGTTTGTCGTTTACGTCCATGCTCAGTTCCCATTGGCATGGGGATTGAGAAAGGTAAAAGAGAAAATGTACTAAATCAGGGAGATTACAGAAGTATGTGTGAATGTTCCAGAATAGCTCCCAACGAAATTTGGTGCACATATGACTTGCCATCTTGAAAGAGAACACTATGGAAATGAAACATCCCAATCCCTCTAGGGGTGGGGAATAGAAGGAATCGACATGAAGAAATCATGGAAAATAACAGATATTAATGTCGAATCTACTGTTTACGTGTCGCTGAGATGTGTTGTGACCCTATAGATACCGTTTAAGTGCACGTTCAGCCAGGTAATTGTCGGGGAGGAATGATTAACATGAACACAGGCATATGAAATGAAGAACACCTATTAATGTAAACATTCCTACATAATAACAACATCAAAAAACAAACAGAAAAGGCTTATTTTTGAACGAGTCTTAGTACAGAGTTTTCAATAATATTCATATGTCATCAGAAAAATAGGACGATTCATAAATGCTGTAACTATTTTGAGGGAATGTCTTATGTGCGAAACAATAAAAAATAATCACAAGAAAACAATTTAGAACTTGCTTCATAAATACATTTTCTTTATAAATATCCCATTATTGAATTTGATATTGCTTATTTCATGATACGAATTGTGAAAAGCTCTACCACCGGATGTACAATCTGAACAGTCTACTTTGGATATTGTAGTTCTCTGAAGGAATGTCCGCTTTCTAATCTCATTTCTTGACATAAAACCATCTACCACCTTCTCCACATTTAACGCCTTAGCAGCCTCCGAAGACTACCAACACGTTTTAAGGGGACTTAACATCTAGGAGAAGAATTTGCGGGAGGGGTACGGGAAATGGCACTCTGCCCCCCCTCACCATAAGATCATTTGGGGGGGGGGGCAGAAAACACCTTGCTGCCCGTAAGTCAGCGCCACTGCGTTCAGCCTCCATTTAGATGGGGGGCTGGTAGGGAGTTAAAGGTCTCAAATGACCGAGATTTTTGGGTCGCAAGGCTGATTGGTGACACTCTCGGTGACAGCTGGAATCGTGAACATCAGTGGTATTCAACTTTTATGGTTGGCGTAACCCCTAAATTCAATTGTTTTACCTTCATACCCCGAAGTACGAGAATATTGCAATTATACCAGAAATAACAAATTATTGTTGCTGGATGCCAAATAATATTAACTACGATCATCATCGTCATCATCATCTTCCGCAGCTCATCCCGGTTGCTCAGCGTCCGACCACGCACTGAAGCATCAAAGAGTTGCAACTGAAGATGTAAGGCTGCATGACCTTCCTGACACCACGGGACTTTCAACTGAACATCCCACCCCTGAAACACCATGTATCAAACCACGATCGCCGCGATAACAGGCAACCAATGGTAGCAATAGTGTATTTTACAGTCCTATATATAGTCGTTGGGCTAAGAAAACCCATATCCTACAAATTTCTTCATTTTCAGCATGATTAGTCCCGCTGACACGCCGGGTCACTGATGTGGATCTGTCTCCTCCGTTCTTTTCTGCTGAATATTAGGCCCTCCTGCATTTGTAGTTCTTTTCTTCTTTTCCCGGGAAGATGCATATCCAAGAGATTCCTTTCCACATAACCACCCCCTCCCCGTATGTTGTAGCCAAACCGTTTTAGTCTTGAACTCTTGGATCCACCGTGATCATGTATAATTTCGTATAGTCTCGTTTCTGATTCTATCCTTCCTTTACATGCCGCATGCCCATCGCAGCATTTTCATTTATTACACCTGCTATAGACAATAAGAAATAACAGAAACCATCTTTCCCTTTCCGAAAATTAAAAGATCATAAATATGTCACCTGATCATGGCCATCTATCAACTGCTGATAATTTCAGATGGCCGCCAGCCATGCGACATAGCGTGCAGTTGCTAGGTTACAATTCCGTCACAAATTTTGTGAAACTAGGTTCTGTGACGCAAATTTTCAAATGACGCCCATCCATAAGACACATTTATGTCAAAAACTGGAACTCGTGCGTCCCCGAAAATCATAATAGTTTTTTGGGACTTTGTTTGTTATGTGTTTTTACATCACACCGAAACAGACAAGGTCCTATGGCGATAACGGAATTGTAAGGGAAGCGACTGTGTCATAATTAACTCAGGTAATTCCCGGGTTGAAATGGGAAACCATAAAAAAACATCTTCAGGGGTGTTGGTTCGAACCCACCAACTCCCTAATGCTAGCTAACAGCTACGTGACCCAAACTGCAAATCCAGATCGCTCGGTAATGTGTTGTGTATATGAGAAGAGAAGTGTATTGAGACGATCACAAACACCCAGTCCTCGGCCAGGCCGGTATTCGAATCGAGATCCTCTGAACAGAAGACCAGTACGCCGAAAATTCAGCCATGGAGTCGGAACTTTATTATTATTATTATTATTATTATTATTATTATTATTATTATTATTATTATTATTATTATTATTATTGTTGTTGTTGTTGTTGTTGTTGTTGTTAATGCGGGGATCCTGTGGAACGCAGAGGTGAAAGACGGTGCGGGCATTAATGGGTGGATAGAGAAAAGATCAAATGTTAATTTAAAACATTAAAATTATAAATTTTATTTCATTGCTTTTTTCTTTTCAAATTTTGAGTTTTACTAAGCAATAACAAATAATCAGGTACAAAAGTGAGCTCGAGAAACATTGTTGGAAAGGTCTAGCACAAACAGACAACATGATTTAACAACCTGAGCTTGAAGCTCCCCAGTTACAATCTTAACGAGAGCACCATGGCTCCCTTCTATAAATCTACAAGTATACTGAGCTCCAAAATTTACAAGTTCCACGCCTCTTAAAGGCAGAATATATATTTTACCAAAACCAAACAATACTCATTGTCTTAACTGCTCAACAGTCGAATTTACATAGGGAAGTAGTTAAATTTAACAGGGGCAATAATTGCCCATTCTACCTGGCCTTAGTAACAAGAAAAGGTTAAAGTTATTGGCCGGAAATCAAAATGTTGGGAGGTGACCACTTGCACTCCTCTGAAATACACTTGAATAATACCTAAAACCCTATTTGTGCTGATGGCCGTAAGTTGCAGAAACTACGTAGGTGACTAGATGGAGAGAAAGTTTAAATTACAAAGGAAAGATAAATTTAAAGTTGGCTAAATCATACGAGAGTGTTTTCGCTGTTTATACCCCTAAGTTTAATTAAGATCGTAGACCTGGATCGAAGATTTACAGAGATACATTACGAAAAGATTTTGAAACATTCCCCTCAAACTAGCTTTCTGAGACTATTACATGATTAAAAGAAAACTGCCATTACCTTGAGCTGGTGGACCTTCCGGAGATCGATGGGGCAAGCCATGTCCTGCATCCACTACTAACACACTCTACTGCGGACTGGAGCTAGCAAAAGACAAAAAGGCCCAAACGGTCCCAGCTTTTATAGCCGAGAGGAAGGTTCCAGATTTCTCTGCGCCGATGCCCTGACACGTCCGCAATTTACGTTGGGCAATCAAATAAATATCAAAACTTTCTGATTCGTGGATTAAATATACAAAATATCCTATTGGCTACAATATTAAGTCGGCGGGAGGAGACAGAAGTGCTAGAAACCATAGAACACCGGGAACTATCTATAAACAATTCAATTTATGAAACCTTGATACACAAAATTGTTTAAAAATGTATTGTTCATCCTCGCTCCAGAGGGTGCACATAAGTTGACAGTAGAGACATCTGTCAATAACAGTTCAATCTTCTTCCGAAATGAGTTTCAATGTTCATGTTATAGATGACCTTCTCAAGGGCGCTTATTTTAAATGCACGAGGCGGATGTACCTCCGGTACAATTATTATTATTATTATTATTATTATTATTATTATTATTATTATTATTATTATTATTACGACAGCTACAGTACATGGGCATAAGTTACGTTAGACTGCATCAGTCTGCAAGTGGATGAAACTTCAAGAATAATTTAAGAGCTATGAAGATGTGTATGTTCTTTTATGGTAAAAGAATACTAACCCACTGAAAACTTTTGACAACGCAAGGATGGGAAAGGGAAGGAATTGGCCGTGGTCTTAATTAAGGTGTATCCCCAGGCTTTTCATTGTGTGAAAATGGGAAAACACGAAAAACTTTCCTCACGGCTGTTGACGGTGGGATTCGCATCCACCATCTCCCGAATACAAGCTCACAGCTAGCCGCACGCCCAACTCGGTTGGTGTACTAAGTTAAGAAATTAGATGCATCTCGGTTGAAGTTTAGGGCCAACACAAGTGCCCGGTGGGATATTTTTTGTACGTATCATAGTGCATAGGCTTCATATGTGCTGGGTAATGCAACTCATTAAGGCAATGGCACTCAGGATAAATTGAACGTGGCAGAATGACTAATTTGTGTTAGTTAAATGAGTTGACCTATCCTACCTCCTTTCACTTAGGCTACACCTCTGACTTAAGGTCTTTTATAACATATCTCGCTTTTGAAAGTATCTTTCTTTCTTTCTTTCTTTCTTTCTTTCTTTCTTTCTTTCTTTCTTAATCCACTTACGCTCCAGGATTGATTTTTCCCTCCGACTCAGCAAGGGATTTCACCTCTACCGCCTCAAGGGCAGAGTCCTGGCGCGTGAGACTTTGGATCGGGGATACAACTGGGAGAAGGACCAGTGCCTCGCCCAGCAGTACCTCTGCTATGTTGAACTAGGGCCTTCTGGGGGGATGGAGATTAGTAGAGATAAACAAGGAAGAGAAAAATAATTTTCTTAATAATGTTATTGTTTCTTACGTGCCACTAACAGCTATTTTTGACGGTTTTCCAAGACGCCCAGGGACCAAAATTTTGTCCCGCAGGAGTTCCTTTACGTGTCAATAAGTCTACCGACACGAGGCCGACGTATTTGAACATCTTCAAATACCACCGAACTGAACGAGGATCGAACCTGTCAAGAGGGCCAGCGCTTCAACCGTCTGAGCCATTCAGATCGGCCAGAGAAAGAAGCCACCGTGGCCTTCAGTTATGTACCATCCCGGCATTTGCCTGGAAAAGAAGTGCGAAACTACTGAAAACCACTTCTAGAATGGCTCAGGTGGGAATCGAACATCCCCACTCCTACTCAGTTCACCTCGCCTGTGTGGATCACGTTCCAGTCTTCGTATCACTTTCCAAATTTCGTCGCAGGGCCGGGAATCGAACCTGAGCCTCCGGGAGTGGCAGCTAATAACACTAACCACTCCACCACACAGGTGTATTATTATTATTATTATTATTATTATTATTATTATTATTATTATTATTATTATTATTATTATTATTATTATTTCCGCCTCGTTCAGTAACTTCGCCATTCTCAGACTCTGTCACTGTGCCAACTCTGTTTTTCTTTATTATATACTTACGTGCAATATATCGGTGTTAATGGACGATATGGGATACAATAGTTGGAGCGAACCTAGTTTGTTTTCTCAACAATAAAACAGCTAAACTTACTTTCTGACTTACTCACGTATTAAACCTGATAGTAACTTTATTTGTTTTATGTCCCGCTAACTACTTTTTTCGGAAATGCCAAAGTGCCACAGTTTTTTTCCCTCCGGAGTTCTTTACGTGTTAGTAAATCTACTGACATGACACTGGCGTATTTGAGAGCAATTTAAATATCACCGTTATGAGCTGGGATCGAAGTGGACAACTTCAGCTACTCAGCCTGGCAATATCGTGACAATAGATTTATGAATATTACCGGTGTATTTGTCAAGGAAATTGCATAATGCACGGAAGTTGAAATTCAGACATTAGCCCTTAGTTAAATAGTTTTCTACAGTAGTAACAATGTGCTGTAGTTCCTAATGTCTGACGCTGTAAAGGTAATAAATAACCATTAATAGTGTTGCAAAGTGCCATTATGTTCAGCTAATACAACGTGAAAAGCATTTGAATGGTTCTCAAGGTACTGGTGACCTATACAGCATGTTGTATGACCCGGAAGAACCATTACTATAATGTTCTCAGATAGCTATTTATTTAACACGGAGTTCCCAAGATGCAGAAAATTGTATTGGTTACGGTTTGTTGTCGTTCTTGTTGTTGGTTCGTTTCTTAGGTTTTGTAGTCATTCCCGAAGAATTTTTTTATATGTCATTGGATTATCTTTAAAATATGGAATTATCATCATCATTCACAATTGGCTTAACGTCGCACGAACTCAGACAGGTTTTATAGCGGCGATGGGATAGGAAGGAGCTAGGAGTGAGAAGAAAGCGCCGTGGCCTTAATTAAGGTACACCCCCAGCATTTGCCTGGTGTGAAAATGGGACACCATAGAAAACCATCTGTAGGGCTGCCGCGAGTAGGATTCGAACCTACTACCATAATCATCATCAATATCATCACTCCCTTATCTCATGTTCTGTAAGGTCGGGATTCGTTCTTGACTTTTCTATACTCATTTCAGTTCTTTGCTAGGTTTTCGTTTTTAGCGTATGTTTTTGCTATAGTTGGGACGGGCAAGATATCCTCAGCCAGCAGTAAAGGAAACGGCATACGTTTAATCTCCTGGCCCCTCGCATGCCCAGCAAGGGGTGATGTATGACGGTAGCGGGCTTTCAAACGGAAGTTCTTATTCCCCAATATAAACAATGCAGCTCTTGTTACAATAGACATCAGTCTCTTTTTTCAGCTCAGACTATTGGCACGTGCTTTGATCGCTGTTTCCTAGACTTGCTTCATTATTTAATATTTGTGAAGCGTATTACTTTTCACCTAGCTTCATGCAATAATGTGGAGGCCGCAAAATATGACAACCATGCTCTAGCGCTCGCTTGCCTTTTAAATGACACGCGCTTCTTATGTTCAGAGGAAAGAAATTGACCACTAACCCTCATTATAACTAGGGCTGATCACGTTTTGGGACTACAAGCTGCCGCCTGATAATAATAATAATAATAATAATAATAATAATAATAATAATAATAATAATAATAATAATAATAATAATAATCGTATGGCCTCAGCCACCGTGTGCAGACATTTCAATTTGACGCCATCTGGCTGTCTGCTCGTCAATTTCGACGTTCCGTTTTACTCTAGGCCCCCACTAGGTGGCAGACCGAGTAAACCGAAACTCTCTTTGGGCGTCAATGGCTGAGATTTAATGAATTTTGTCGGGTAAACACCAAATGTGTCACCAGAGATCTTTTACATGCCAACATCGTACGACATGGAGTGTCGAATGGACTTTTTTCCGCCCTTCAAAAATCCGACTACCTCTGCCGGGTTTGAACCCGCTATCTTGGGATCCGGAGGCCGACACTCTGCCGCCTGATGATAGGTTCTCAGGCCCATGTTTACTTAGAATGTACGAGGACTGGCACGTCAGTTCTATAGCTGCATTTTCCGCTTTTCCGCTACACCTCATGATTGATGAGGGTGTTGTCTGTGCATCTAGGAATGGGAAGAAAACGGCCGTTGCCTTGAGAAAGGTATCATCCCAGCATTTTCCTGGGGAAACTGCGGGAAACAAATACCAGAATGGCGGGCGGGGAATTCGAACCCTCCTGTCTCCCGAGTACGGAATTAGCAGCCATAACTGCCCGTGCCGCAACACATTGTTTGCTAGGACAATCCATTTGTCTTTCTGGACTCCCACGGTCCCCGAACGTCATCCATGAGCCTCTCTTCACATTGCCTTCCTCTACCGCGTCCCCTCCTTTTCTTCACATTCTTAGATCGATCTGAACAAAAATTCTATTCATGAATTCTCACTAAATTGTTTTCCCACCTTAGTCTAGATGTTGTCATTTCCTTACTTACAGTATTTACAATAGAAAGTACCTTCTTCTTCTCCTTCGTTTGTGGCATGTGCTTCCGGTGGTCTAAAGTTATTTTCTATCAGAGGCTTCCCTATCCTCAGCTTTTGAGTGTCGTACAGTTTCCAATCCATACATTAAGCGAGACCTACTACTTGTGATGAAAAGTTCTCCTTTTATTTTCATACTCAACCTAAGTTCGTAGATCCCCGTGTAGGTGGCTGTGGTAGAATAACACTCGCGGTACCGCGTGTCCGTCGTAAGAGGCGACTAAAAGGGGCCCAGGGTCTCTTAACTTGGTAGCGTGTGTTGGCTACCACAGAGCCCTTAGCTGAGTCCTGGCATTGCTTCCACTTGTGCCAGGATCCTCACTGTCATTTATCATATCCGACCTCCCTTGGTCAACACTTGTTCTTTCCCGATCCCGACGGTATTACGTTATGAGACGTAGGGAGTCTTTGATTTTCACGCTCTTCGTGGCCTTTGTCTTTCTTTGGTCATCACCTTCATTTATCGATGTACCTGATCCCTTTCAGTTTTTATCTCTGATTAGTGTTATATAGAGGATGGTTGCCCACTTGTACTTCCTCTTAAAACAATAATCACCACCACCACCACTATGGTCATACAACATTCCGGAGGTTTAACTGTCAGTCATGCGCTGCTTGTTCTCCTTAGCACTTCATCCTTTGTTCAGCCAGACTGAGTCCACTTCCAAAGTAACTTAAACACATCCTATAAATCGTTCATGGAAGTCTCTTTACTATAGAAGCGCTCCGACAGCTAGCGCAGGCGGGATGGGCTACTGTAGAGTCGTTGCTGAAAAGTGACAGGTCTGCCAACTGCAAGTGGAGAGCATACTCGTCTCCATGGCGACCGCAACGTTTCCGTACCAACCATACTCCTACTCCCTTCTGTCCAGCCAGACAGGCATAAACTTTCCCTCCCTGCGCTAGCTGTGAATCTATAATAATTTAATCCATTATAATTACTGATCATAAAATCTTTGGTTTTCCTCCCTGTGCTCAGAAAGAAAGGTGTATTTTTGTGTTGGTTGGAAGAGAAAACTGTGAAAATAGACTGTCTCCAACTGGCGAAACAATATAATGAGTTCGTGGAGGGGAGTAGATACTGTATAACAGATTATGTTGCTTGAGGTATACAGAATAGATATAAGATCGGTCAAGTGGAAAATGAGAATTGTGTAGTGGTGTATTAGTGTTGCAGTAGCCAGTGATTGACTACTGTATCGTAAACATAAAAAGCAGCCAGGATAAGAATGTATTTCCTTGTACAATTTCAGTTAGAAATATCTCAAGCACTGACTAAGGCAGGGAAGTTTCTGAATCGAAAGCTTGGCCGACCAGGTGACAGTCCAATTCCAGAACCCAGTCGAAAAATTTTGCTCCTAGACCAATCGATGTCAGATATGATGCATATGGATACTGGCCTCAGTATGAAACCAAGAAAGGCCGATATATATGTTGTCCTAATTGAATCACTCAGCTGACCTGCTCTAAATGCAGAGTTAATATGTGCTTGAGAGGAGCTAAGAACTGCTTCTTCCAATTTCATAACAAGTAATTGTGGAAAAATTACATTTAAACGCACGATTTACTGCTGTATTTACTTTGCGTCTTTACTCATAATTTGCACATTCCCAGTCATTGGATGCCATAGCCTCTGTGATATAGAAATCTAAAGATATATGATTCTTCTTTTACCGTAGCTCCTGCAGCAATGCGCTGCTTTGAGTTGTAGCAATATCTGGTATCTCAAATCGTCTATGAAAAGGGGCTCTTCTCATATACCAACCTTGATGGGGAATATTTTGTTATACATAGGACCAAGAGATATCATTGCGCGTACCGCCATGTTGAGGGCACTCCTGAGCTCGCCGAGTAGATCGTAGTACGGAATACATATATTGACTTACATTAACACGCGCATGAAAAGAACTGTCGATGTTATTATTATCTCTATGACACGAGATAACACGGTAAGAACGAATGTTAATTAGAAAATATATAAAACGGGACCGCAATAGGAAACAGAAGATCCGTACGGATATTCTCGTCAGTTCGCAAACAAAAAAAAAACACCGTATTGCTAATTTGAAATGAAATGCCAGGCAGAAGTTGTATACAGGGAAGAAATCCGAGGTCTGAAGTGATGAAGTGGACCGTGAAGTGTGAAAGTCTGTGTGTTCTTTCACATTGTTTCTCTGTAAATGTTCGACGTCTCCATGGGTCCTCAGGGAAACTTTGCCATTCCCAAGTAATTGATAATGAAAGACACAGCATCCATCAACTACCGTGCACAGATAAAAACTGAACACATTTTGCATTGTTATTGAACAATTAAATTAAATTAAATTAAATTAAGAGAACAGTCTCCGGAAACAGCAAAAAACCGGTACATGAAACTAATAACCTTAATAAATACAACGTAGCTCACAGGCTTGTATTAAGCATTTTATAGACTTGGGCATAGCAACAATTTTAGAAATAGCATATTTAACCATTCGTTTACTATAAAACGGGTGTGAAAAAGAAGAAATTAAGTCTTACGTTCCTTATAAAGAATTTTTCAGATAATGTATAACAATTTCAAGCAATATATTTTCCTAAAACAAGACAGGTTTTATTAAGCTTTATCAACCACATTTTCTAGATTCTAGGCCCTGTTTTTTTAAAACGGGACACGATCTGTAAAAAAAAGAATTATAACTCAGTAAATTGGTAAAAGGCCGATGATAAGAAGCGTACACATTCAAAATTGTATGTTCACAAGTTCTCTGAATTCACCATTCTATACCCTCCTTAATGCAATATTATGGTAATTGAAACTAAGTTGAGATCCCTTCTGATAGCAATCTGTACGATAAAAGCTGCACCATAGTTGAATAATTATCCACTCCACACGTACGGCCTAACATAACTCTCCTTTAATATTTCCCATCAATTTAACTACTGCAAAAGCTCTCACTTATTCACGGAAAACATTAAGCAATATATTACCACTCCATCACATATAATACCTCGTACAACATATCCACTAACCGACACGATTCAATATGAAAGCACGGAAGGAACTGTAAATATTATCACTTGCTAACCATGCATTCAAAGATGAAGTGCCCAGAAAAATGGCGATGCGCGAATATGTTCAACATTCCTCGTAGCATCAACGTGTATTGTGAGTCTAGATAATTAATATTTAAAGTCTTTGCACGGGACTCTTTTCAAGCAGATGGGCATTACTCGTTCTAGCTTCAGCAGATTACTCTTAGTTAAATACTCCCAAATCAGCTGTAGACCATACGCCACTATTTGAACAATCTTGAATCTGAATAGTTTATTTGCTGCCTTTAAGGATAATCGATTCAAATGGCAAACGTCGTTTATTACTCGTATTGCTGCTATGGTCCTTTCTCGTGTGTGTACTGCGAAACAATCTCGTCTGGTCTGAAAAGTGATTCTGAGTATTTAAACTGGTGTGCCAATGATAGTTTCCTTCCATTCATGTAGATACCATAGTCCTTGGATGGTCTTCCTCCTCTCCTGGACACAGTTTTCTTGTAATTAATTATTAGGTCATTTTTATTTGTCCATTCGATGAGTTTGTAGAAGGCTTTGGGTTAGTCGAGATCTAGTCTCTAAGTTACAGCAGGGATCAATTACTACATTCCCTGCATCATTTATGTACTATGTCAGCCAATCAACAATCTGAACGGAACTAATATTAATTACACAGCCAACCTAAGTGGTGCACTCAATTAGCCGTAATCCCTCTGTTCCCAGGAAAATGAGGTCGAGTAGCATTTAAATACGGTAAATACTTGTCGTTAGATTACAGTACTTGAACGAACTCCTGTGGAACTACATTCTTAGCCCCAGTGTCTCTTATATATATATCAATTAAAGGTACGTTGAATGAAGTAATATTAAAGAAATAAATAAAACTATTCCCACTTTTTTCACACTTACTTGACTTGTCCAAGAATATGTGTTTCCTGCTAATAGTATTGGTTACAGTAGTGCTTCATTATACTAGCAGTTACACGTTTTCACAATTTATTTATTTATTTATATAGGACTATTTACTTATTTGTTTCCTTTACATAAGAATTAGAGTCGTTTTACATTTATTAAGATAAACTGACATATGTTTGTTAACGTATCATACTTTTACTTTTACATACTTCACTATATTCTAAACATTTTATCATACACTGACCCAGTCCGTAAAAATTTTATCTTGCTTATTTTGATTCTATGAGTTTTGCTCATGGCTGAATATAGCGACCACATACAAGCTTTGTCAATTTGTTCTGGACCTAACCTGCTGCGTCTATTGTTCTCGATTTTCTGCCTATCGTATGATCTTCCTTTAAAGCATCTGGCCACTTGATCAAACCATCTGTTTGGTGTTCTTCCTCTTGACCTTTTACCAATGACTGGTCCTTACACTACAGCCTTTTAGTACGCCTCATTTATGAGTAATGTTATTTCAGCACAAATATTTACGTCCAGTTCTATTGTTGTTGATATTTAGAGCTTAGGACGTGGATAAATATTTAAACATATTGTTCATTACTGAGATTTTCTGAGAGAGAACGACGTACAGAGACATTTCAAGAGAAATCCTACATGTTGTGTTAAAATGCCAATGTACTAAAACAGGAAACTTCAGGTCGAGTTTGGGTGCAAAAAATACAATGATTACCGCTTTGCTTAGTTAATGATTCTCTACGAAGCAAAATCTCGACTAGCATTATAAACTTGCCAAGGAGACCTTCTTCATCGATGACCTCCGGATGAAGAGAGGGCTACTATTCACAGACGCCTGGGAGAAACTAATGCAGGACAGAGTGAAGAAACGAGAAGAAATCTGGATCGACTTTTATACAACGGAGGCCATGATGAATAGGGCTTGGACAAACACCAACCAAGACCTGCGACACTTTGTTAACTCGATGGCGGTACATGGATACCACCATAAGTTGTGTAATAACAAGTACTTCCTCAACACAGACGAAACCTGCGTATGTAAATTATGCGGTGTGCAATACAGCCCCCTGTACTCACTCGTACAAATAGGAGATCATCTATTGTGATGTTTTGTAAAAGTAAGTGATGTCAGTAATTCTAGTTTGTTCTCAACTCTATGCACAATTTGTGTACTGTATCTTCAAAAAAAGAAAAAAGTACATTTCCTATCGGAATAAGAAACAGTTATGTTATGGTGTGTAGTTCTGTTACATTTACTACGATTGTTCCCATTCAAAGTTTGGAAAACATAATTTTGTTGATAACTTTGAGGGCACCACCCAGCATCTACCTCGCATGCACAACTTTAGCTCGAAATAGAAGCCTTACAAAAACCTGTACACTAACTTTGTAGTAAATTGGAATTTATAATTTGTATACAAAATCTGACAAAATGATTAAATTTACCTAGTCGTACATTTTATAGCACGTATAGAATAATAATTGGCAGTAAGCTTCTCGTCAAAATACGAGGGCCATCCATAAATTAATTTTCCCTATTTAAAAAGAAAGTTACACAAAAAGGTTCATTTGCACGATAGTGCAATGCTAAGTTATTTTTTGACATAATCACCACCAGAACTGAGACATTTGTCATGTCGTTGGATCAACTTTTGTTTCTCGGTTTCGTAGAATTCCAGCGCCTGGGAGTTGAACCAGCGTGTGACATTCGTCTTCAGCTCTACGTCCGTGTGAAAATGCTGACAGGAAGACAGGAATTTATTGAGATGCAAGAAAAGATGGAAATCACTGGGAGCATGAACAGGACTGCATGGTGCATTGTCGAACGCTTCCCAGGCGAACTCCTGCATAATAGTAGCAGAGTGCCGAGCCGTATGCATTGCCATGGATCAGCACAACTCCTGCACTGAACATTCTATGACTTTTGTTTTGAATGGCCCCTCGCAATTTCCGTAGAAACTTCAACACAGACCGAACCTCGCAGGCGGCTGGAGAAAGAATACGAGTCACTGCTGCTGCGCTACTGACACCAAGCGGGACTTGCCGGACCGGTATATGAATGCTCGTATTTCCCAGCTAAATACGTTTACTTTACAAGAAAAGAAATAGGGAAATTTAATTTCTGCATGGCCTACGTGTACTTTTTTGATTGAAAGATACTCCTATGCACTGCTTATTGAACTTCAATTAAAACTTAGCGCAGTAGTCTGAACTAGCCAACTGACATCTGACTAGTTTTCAAAAGATATTTACGAAACATTTTCTGACCATCATGGCGGAACAGCAATTTTTACCCTAACATTGGGACATATAACTAACCGAAAGGTTATCCGCTGAAGAACGATGGAAAGTTAACATAGAGTGGCGCAAACAGCATCTGCATTCCAGTAGCAGGATGGTTTATTTGATAAAGGCGTTCCGTTTCGCTAAATGTGCGCTACAGTTTACAAAGGAGCAAAGTAGACTTTTAATGTGCAGCGAGTCACTGGACTGATGACAAAACTTTACTCCAGTGAAATGACAAGTAGCGTCATAAACAAGAGTAAACTTTCTATTATTCTCCTGTGTTTCCCATTAGCAGCTAATGATAGCGTATGGGTTCATCGCAAGTACTCGTAACTACAGATACTGTAGTTCTACGTGCCTGTTATTACTTCCTTCAACTGAGATACATTTTAAATAATCATTAATGGAACTGTTCTGGACATACTTATTAGTTTAAGTAATATATTGGTATTTAAGAGCGTATTTCGTAATTGTATAAAGACATAAGCTTTTATTTAATTTTACGGTATAGGTACGTTTTATACTTCCTGAAGTAAAACAGTCTCCGAAAAAATCATCAATAAAATGACGTTCATTCAACCTAAAAATGCCTAACTCTAAAGTTTATTTCCCAAAGGTGCCACATCCAAAAGTAGTAACTAAGTAACTTCATTTTCCCGAAAAGAAAAATCCGATTGCACCATCGGAAGAGCATTTCTGGTTTTGTGTCGGTATATTTCTGATACACCCTGCTTGCAGTTGTTTACTGCAATTACACTGAAAGCCCGGTTAAACGCGGTCCGATTCACAGCAGATTCGGTTTGAAGGCTAAATAAAGTACGTCTCCGAAAAAATCCTCAATACAAGTCTTACTTTTATGTAGCAACGAACTGGATAGCGGGACTCTGCACTAAACAGGACTTGAAGAGATGACTGGATGGGGTTTTTAGAAACTGCGTGCATGTCTGCTTGCAGAAATAATTGGACGTGTGCTTTTGTGTGCACAGTGAAAATACAAAATGACTTTCCTCCGTCCCCACCAACAATTAAACTTGTTTGCCCGCACCCGAGCTTACAAATTTTTGCTACTTTCCTTACGTCGCACCGACACAAACAGGTCTTACGGCGGTGATGCCATAGGAAACGGCTAGGAGTGGGAAGGACTTGGTACAGCCCCAGCCTTTGCCTTCAGTGAAAATGGGACACCGCGGGAACCCATCCTTCAGGACTACCGACAGTGGGGTTCGAACCCACTATCCCACTAATGTATGCTCACAGCAGCGCACAGCCAGCTAGCTCGGTCTCTAGCTTACAATATGAGCGACCGTGTTGGTTTCATTATTTAGCTTTTCTCAGACAATATCCCAGTTAATTCATAGTAAAGTTTTCGATATCAAGACAAAGAGAACACTTAGCTTTCCCAATCATCTGTCACCCTATAGGTCATTTTCCATTTAAGCTGCAACGCGGGGTAAAGCATGTTCCCTGACAACCGCGTAAAATAGAGCTGCTATTCTACAAAGAAAAGGGTCAATAACATGTAATCCATGAATAGTTTCTATATTTAACTTGCTGGAAATATATTTTGTAACGTTCTTAAATATCTCAATCTTCTTCTTGTAGTGCTTTCTACATTACTGAACGTTGGCCACAATCACAGCGATGTTTGCACATTGTTCGGCTGTCCTCATCAGTCTACAAGAATCTGCTCCTGTCCATTCCCGTAAGTTCCTCAGCCAATGTTTACTTCAACCACGACCCCTACATCCATCAGTTTACCCCGCCCAAGGTAGGCTGGCTTTCTGTTCTTGATTGTGCACATCAACATTAGTTTGAGTATGAGAGCATTGGAGACGAGATCAGTCAACGAGATCCGTAACGTACTTCGGAACACCCACATCTCGAAGGTATTTATTCTCCTAATGGTATTACATCGCAGAGTGCATGTTTCGGCGCCGTACAGAAGCACTGAATATACATAGCATCTGACGAAGTTGTGACGTGTCTCCAAGCTGAGGCTTCGGCCACACAGTAGATTCCTCATTTTCAGAAAGCTACAGTAGTACGAGTCATTTCTATTCGTACACCGGTCTCGAAATCAGGGTCTAAGTCCTCAGTAATCCAGCTCCCAAGGTACATAAACTTCGCACTTGTTCACCTATCTCAATGAAATACGAACATTTACAAATAATGAAGAAACTATTTTAGCCATATGAAAAGTCTAAAACGAAAGCTACTGTAAAATGACCTAACAAACCGATCCCTCGTAATAAGCATCCGATACCTAACAGTTTAAGCAAACTAGTCGATGTAAAATGTACTAAGAAATAAACTGCCAAACAATAGAGGTGATGCCCGACAGAAAGGGGGATGTCGGAATCTACTAAGACTATCGTGTACCGCCGAAGCGAGTACAATAGGCTATATTGGTTAAACTCAGTACTTGTATGTGTATGTTGGGTATTCAGCCCGAAGGCTGGTTGGATCCTCAACAGGTTCACCATTAGCTGTCATAGATAGCCTAGGTGTCACTGAAGAGGCGTACTAGGGAAATGAGGAGTGAGGTAGTTTCCCGTTGCTTTCCTCACTGAGCCAGCAGTTGCTCTTGCACATCAGTCTGCCAAGCCCACTGAAATGCATGCACCAACCGATTCTATGAGCAAGATTTTCACACCATTCATAGCAGGGACTGGCTGCATAAGAAATGGCATTACTAGCATCGCTCATACCTCGGTCACTTTCATATTGTCAAAGCCAAGTATAAGACTGAGACAGGTCAATGAAAGTAACAATTTTATTCTAGCCCATACCAGAAGACACAGTGCACTGTAAACACTACATCTTGCCATGTTAAAAAAAGGAAGAAATTAAGCTACACATTATTTTTGTGAAATCTAGGGTACAAGGGTTGTAGGGCGGGTGGGCGGATTTATTTCGGGTTTTTACAGCAACATGGATAAACTACTACACACACAAAACCTTAGTATCGAAGTTCAAGGCAAACTGGGAGAAAATAGACAACAGAATATAATTTTAATAGGCTCGGGGCAGGGTATGCAGTTAATTGCGTTTAATACATTTTCCCGGGCAACGCCGGGTACTACTGTGCAGCCATATCACCCCACGAAAAGAATAGGGACTGTATTCTGCCCGAAGGCAGGTCCGAACCTCCGCAGAGGTGTTCCTGAGCCGGAGTTTACGTGCGGTAGGATGGCCAGTTCCTTTCCGCTCTTCCATTCCCTTACCAACCACCAACAGCGCGTGGCAACCCATCCAAATCTTGACCACGCCCAATATTGCTTAACTTCGGAGATGTCACTGGATCAGGTATGGTAAGGGTTATTCTGCCCGAAGGCAGGTCCGAACCTCTGCAGAGGTGTTCCTGAGCCGGAGTTTACGTGCGGTGGGGTGGCCAGTTCCTTTCCGCTCCTTTCCCTTACCCCCACCAACAGCGCGTGGCAACCCATCCAACTCCTGATCACGCCCAATGTTGCTTAACTTCGGAGATCTCTCGGGATCCGGTGTTTCAACACGGCTACGGCCGTTGGCTCACTGGATCAGGTGTTTCAAAAATATTTTTATATAAAAGTGTTAAAAATGAGGCAAACATAAAATGCGCTTAAGAAACAAAAGGGTCCGCCTCTGTCGTGTAGTAGTTAGTGTGATTAGCTTCCACCCCCGGAGGCCCGGGTTCGATTCCCGGCTCTGCCACGAAATTTGAAAAGTGGTACGAGGGCTGGAACCGGGTCACTCAGCCTCGGGAGGTCAACTGGGTAGAGGTGGGTTCGATTCTCACCTCAATCATCCTGGAAGTGGTTTTCCGTGGTTTCCAGCTTCTCCTCGAAGCAAATGCCGGGATGGTACCTAAATTAAGGCCACGTCCGCTTCCTTCCTACTTCCTTGCCTATCCTTTCCAATCTTCGCAACCCCCACCAATGCCCCTGTTCAGCATAGCAGGTGAGGCCACCTGGGCGAGGTACTGGTCATTCTCCCCAGTTGTATCCCCGACCCAATGTCTCACGCACCAGGACACTGCCCTTGAGGCGGTAGAGGTGGGATCGCTCGCTGAGTCCGAGGGAAAAACCAACCCTGGAGGGTAAACAGATTAAGAAAGAAAGAAGGAAATAAAAGGTAAATAACTAAACCAAACACAGATAAAAATCATACCGGTTGTTTATTTCTGTGTCAGTACAAATCATGCCGTCATGTAATGCAGCACACCACATCATCAAAATCTTCAGTAACTACTGTTGCGCAGTACAAGAATATTAGAACACACACTAATTAAATAGATGACTTATCTTCAACAATGATTAGCTGCCGGCGGTTCACAGCGTAACATGTACCAGAGCAAGTCAGAAGAAAAATAAAGGAAAGCAACAAAGCGATGGCTGTTCCCTCCACTGTGCTTCCCCCCTGCGAATTAATTTATTAAATAGATAATGTTCAATAATTATTTTAATAAGTCAGGGCAAAAACATGCCTCATACATTTTCTTTCCTTCATAATACAGCATAAAGTACACAGAACTATTCCTTAATCACTAGGAATTATAAGTGTCCATGAGGGGGTGTGTTCATCCCTTGTAACGACCGTAAGAGCAATACTGTTTGCTTAACATGGAATGAGCTATAGCACGATTATGAAATATTATGGTACCAATGTCTGTTATTGCTAGACCTCGGATTGTAGGCAAAAAATATTTACCTTCTAAAAGAGATAACTTAAAATGAAGTTGTATTTATACATTTCATGTATTTACGCGGTTAGAAACGGTGGTCCTATAGTGCCTAAAATGCCTAAATTGGCGTTAAAATCTATATTTGCCAATGCTCCTATTTTTATCTTTATTTTTTTCCCCGGCTCCATGGTTAAATGGTTAGTGTGCTGGCCTTTGGTCACAGGAGTCCCTGGTTGGATTCCCGGCAGGGTCGGCAATTTTAACCATAATGCGTTAATTCTGCTGGCACGGTGGCGCGGGTCGCCTACGGACGAGCCAAACTTGTCCTCGGACACTCCCGGCACCAAAAGCCATGTGATATTCCAATCATATTTCTTTTTTTATCCCTAAATGGATTAAAAAATGCTTTTAATCAATTTCGAGAAACTAAAATATTTGCTAACTCGTTTTCCTATCTTGAAGAGTATGTTCTTGAAATACTCCTCATCGGGTGAGTTGGCCATGTGGTTAGGGGCGCGGAGCTGTGAGCTTGCATCCGGGAGATACTGGGTTCGAACCCCACTGTCAGCAGCTCTGAAGATGGTTTTCCGTGGTTTCCCATTTTGCCCACGAGGGAAATGCTGGGGCTGTACCTTAATTAAGGCCACTGCCACTTCCTTCCCACTCCTAGGCTTTTGCTCTCCCATCATCGCCATAAGACCTATCTGTGTCGGGGCAACGAAAAGCCAATTGTAAAAATTAAAACAAGAATCTATACCAAGAAAATTTCAAATAGGGAAGCTGCAAACCACATTCCCCAGACGTCCTAAAGGACCTCGCCCAGTAAACAGGCCCGTAGTCGTTGTCATGAAGCGGGAGATAGGGTCCATTGAACTGCTGGAAACTAAACTCTTCATCTCATTGTGTTAAAACATGCTGAAAGTGTCAGCTTCAAAGTCATCTTTAAGTAAACAGTAGTTAAAGGAGTTTCCCCATTTAACAACGGATGGTTTGTAGCAAAGAGGTGTGTGAAATATGTTTTATATTTCTACCAAAATAGTTATAAATTTAGCAAAATAAAAATTAAATTTTATTTGATACGTAATAAAATACGTAAAATTGAAGCAGCCTACACCATATTTTTGAAACTCCTTTTTTCATATCTATTTTAGGCACATAAAATAACAATTTAACCACCTCAAAAATCTGAGGTCCAGTTATCACCACATACCTCTAAAATAATTGGTCAGCTACTGCTGTCAGTTCTTGATGGATGCAGTACTTTTGCTTCCATTTCTTGGCACAGGCCAGAGCAAAGTGTAGCTTCCACTGAAGTCCCAGTCTCATCCATGGCTGTGGCAATATGGAAGCTGCTGGGGTATGGGTGGTGCTTAGTAATGACATTCAGAGCACAACCAGTGCGTCTGAATGTTATGAAAGGTATTGCTCATAGGGTTAGTTGTGCTACAATAGTACTGTCTAGCCCAGTGAGGAAAGCAATGGCAAGCTACCTCACTCCTCGTCTTGCCTAGTACGCCTCATTTGGTGCTACCATTGGTTTTTATGGTTTTCCTATAACTGCATAGCCTTTGGTGGTTCTATTTGAGGATCCAACCAGCCTCTGGGCTGATGACCTAACAGACAGACAGAATGTGATTGGTTATTCCAGTCAGCTAACAGTAAAGAAATTCCGCGATAAATGAATAATTACAGTCTCCAATCCCCTGCAAATTGCGTTCAAAATTATGTAATTCGATTAGAAATTCAAGAAACGTTCAACCTTAAAGCAAACAAGAAAAGGTAGACTAGTTATGGTGAGACATACAGACTGCTGCATTTCGAAAAAAAAATAGTAGAACCTGATGTGCTGTCGGATTGTGTGATTATTTGGACTTCTCAAGATCTCACTCACGCACTTCGTAATTCGTTCCTTGATTACTCTTTTAACAGAACTACTGTTTCATTGATTATTAGATCGCCGAAGTAAACGTCCTTCTTGATGAAATAGTTAAAAATATGCAGTACTTTTTCTTCTGTTAATTAAGGTGAATCTAATTAATGTATAACCATGCAGAATCAGTCATCAAGATATCGTGTTCCTGTAATTCAATTACACGGAGCGTGCTGGGAAATAGTGTGGAACACCAAATGAAGCATTATTTCATTAGAGAAGCTGTCATGCAAGACAGCTGTGTCCGGCATGGCACAAAGGGAAAACAATTACAAACCCGTGCGATGCGGAAAATGTCAAATTGATTCCACGCCTTGGAGATGATTAGAATGTCATGTCCTTGTGTTGCTCCTCTTTTTAAGGCATGCTCTTTCATCCTAGATTAAATTATCGATAAATCACATTCCTTCAAGGAAATTAGATTAACGTTGGTCACTCACCGGTGATCATCAATTACATAAAACATAACTTTTACAACTGTTCATCCTATGATATCCTGTACCTACATATCATCGGGCATTCCCTGTGAGAAGGTTATTTATTTATTATTTAGCGTATGATGCTTCATTTGACAATCGTTTAAAATGTTTTTACATATAAGTGTTATTAGAAAAATATGAACATATTCAAATACATGGATATAGAGTATTTACAGACTAACTAGGAGGTAAAAACACACACAGGTTCTGAAATTTCATCACAAGCTGATGTCAAGTCCTTCCAGCCAAGTGAGTGCCGTAGGGGTTACTTGATGTAGCTCCTCCATAGGTCCAGTGAATGCTCGGAGAGGACATTCCTTCACGATGTGACTGATGGTTTGCACTTCAGCACCACAGTTGCAGGAAGGAGACTCCAACCACCCCCATTGGTGTAGTGCAGAAGCAGTTCTTCCAACACCGCAGCGTATCCTATTTAATCTAGTCCAGATGGTGCGTGGGAGGTTGAACCCAGGAGGTTTTGCTGTTGGGTCATCAATGTTGATTAGACCATGTGGGTGTGATCTGGCCCATTCTTGCTTCCATGCTTCGTGAAGCATCATCTGATCCTGTAATGCGGATGAAGTTATACTGTGTAGAGCAATAAATAAATTGCAAGATTGTGAGCAACTGCAGGAAGTCCTCGGCAATGTTGTGACATGGACAGCAGCGTGGTTATTGGTATATTTAGGGGTTGTAGTAAAGATGTAAAAGGAGAAGGCATAGAAGTCTCTGGTAAGACCCTAACTAGAGTACGGTTCCAGTGTGCGGAACCCTCACCAGGATTACTTGATTCGAGAACTGGAAAGAATACAAAGAAAACGCAGATCGATTTGTTCTGGGAGATTCCCGAAAAAAAAGTAGCTTTACGAAAATGTTGAAAACTTTGGGCTGGGAAGACTATGGAGAAAGGAGAAGAGCTGCTCAACAAAGTAGTATGTTCCGAGCTGTAAGTTGAGAAATGGCCTGGAATGACATCATGAGACGATTAAGTTTGAGTGGTGTTTTTAAAGTAGGAAAGATCACAATATGAAGGTAAAGTTGGAATTCAAGAGAACACATTGGGGCAAATATTCATTTATAGGAAGAGGAGTTAGAGATTGGAATAATTTACCAAGGGATGTGTTCAATAAATTTCCAAATTCTTTGCAATTATTTAAGAAAAGACTAGGTAGGCATATATACCAGATAGAGAATCTGCCACCTGGGTAACTGTCCTAAATGCAGATCAGTGGTGATTGATTGATTGATTGATTTATTTATTTATTTATTTATTTATTTATTGATTCTTATACCAGTTATAAATCACTGATGTTATGCCACGACATGCTAGGTTCGTCTAAAAATGCATCAGCGTGAGGGTCTAGAATAATCCTCATGGCTCCTAAGTGAAATATACATGAGGACCCTGCTGATACTCATGCTCATAACATTCAACGTGTTAAGTAATATAATGCTCAATTCCCGTATAATTTGCCTGTTATTACAAATTAGCCAACTCGTTGTTGTCTGCCAGCGCTTCGTCCCCATGTGCCAATTTGGACTCATGAGTTTGGGAACTAATACACCAACCGAGATGCATGGCTAGTGCATGTCGTGGAGACCACCGCACAGGCTACTTGAAGAAACAGGCGGTGGCAATACACTATGCGAGATGTGGTCCCTTTACCAAAAAATTATGTCTGTTACGCCATCAGATAATATATATATCGATTTCCATGTTGTTTGCTCTTCAGTCCGTCGGATGGTGTGATGCTGCTCTCCATCCTACCCGATCCCGTGCTAACCTTTCCATTTCGACATAACTACTATATCCTAAATCTATTCTAATCACTCGTCATATTCATACCTTGGTCTATCTCCCTACCGTTTCTACCGCCTTCACTTCCCTCAAAACAGCAAATGCTAGTGGCTTTACGTCGCATCGACACAGACAGGTCTTATGGCGACGATGGGATAGGAATGGGCTAGGACTTGGATGGAAGCGGCCATGGCATTAATTAAGGTACAGCACCAGAATTAGGCTGTGATAAAATGGAGAAACACGGAAAACCATCTTCAGGGCTGCCGACAGTGGGATCCGAATCCACTATCTCCCGGATGCAACCTTACAGCCGCGCGCTCCTAACCGCACCGTCACCTCGCCCGGTAAGCAGCAAATGTACAAGTCCTGAATGACTTAAGATGTGTTCTATAATTCTGTCTCTTCTTCTGGTCAAATTTCGCCAACTCTTTCTCCTCTCACTAATTCGATTTAGCACCTCTGATCCGTAATTCAATGTATCCGTCTCACCTTCTGCATTCTTCTGTAACAACATACTTCAAAGGCTTCCATTATTTCTGGTCTAGTTATTGTCCATATTTCACTTCCATACAATGCCACGAACCAGACGAAAGTCTACAAAACATCTTTCTAATTCCTGTATCAATGTTCGAAGTAAGGAAATTTATTTTCTTAAGAAAGGTCTTCCTTGCTTGTGCCAGTCTGCATTTTATGTCCTCTTTACTTACGCCATCATTAGTTATTTTAATACCCAAGTGACAATATCAATCTACTTTCTTTGAGACTTTATTTCCTAATCCTATTCCTGCTCAATTCCCATAGGAAACTTTAAATTTGTGTTTTCTGTTCCGTCTCCTCTCATCAATATTGAAACCGTTCACGACATCATCAGGAGCATGTCGTGATATTCTGTGAATATAATAAGCCGTTTTCCGCGACATTCTATGATAAATAGTGTCATCCGCAAGTTTTGCCCATTCCGGGACACGAGTGACTCTCTGCTGACTGGCAGGACTAGGGTCTCATTGTGTGCACTTAGGCAAAGGAGAGTTTGAGCCAGCAGGTACCTGATAAACGCTCTCTTTCTGTGAGATCGGAGATTCAGGTCGAAGGGAGGTTCTTATCCCGTCGTGTCAACGTGTGAAACAGTAACTCTCTATGATTTTCCCTGCAAATCCGCTGATACCAACCTACAGCCTTCGGTTGTTATTATTAATTATAATAAAGGAAATTCCGAAATACGTGACGGATATTTATGAATAAGGATTCATGTGAATCGGGGAATTTTATACTGATTTATGATATCAGGATGTGTCCTACATAATTAATGGATCACTAATTACGTAGTGTATAAGAGTGCAGCAAATTGCAAACAGATATCTGGGGTTCAACCGTAAAACAGAAAGCCACGTTTCCCTACGGCACGGCGCCCCCAACAAAAAATTATCCGATGATGCTTTAGAACGATGCTATCAGAATGAAATTTGATCAGTGGAAAGAAGAATATTTGAGCTATCATTTGATACCTCAACCGACGTTGAGATGCAAGTATTTGCTGATCGATGTTTGGGAAGTAGACGTGGTTTACCCCTCCTACAAGCGCCAGCCCAGTTCTTCTATAAAAGCAAAGAGCTTTTGGAGCCATTTACTCAGTCTACACTCAGTTTTTATTCAGTCTGTACTCAGGCTTGTACGCAGTTTTCACTGTATTCAGTGCAGTCTTAACGCAGTGTATTCATCATATTGTGCGGTGTGCAGGTATTTGTACACAGTGATCTATAAAGCACGGTGTTAATTATCGACCTGTGTAAATTAATTTTCAAGTGCTACAGAGTTATGAATTATTCACTCATTGTGAGGTTTTAATGCTATGTGTGAAACCATATAGGCCCAGTGAAGCGAGTGCTATGCGCCTACATTGAATCGTGTGGCAGTCGATGATGTTTTGTTATGTACGGATTGATATGTGCATAACGTAATTAAGTGCATGGGTCAGACAAAGAAAGTGGAGTGCCGTAGGAATACTTGTGACTTCACGTGAGTAAAGTCGGGAAGTAATCTTGGTGAAAGGAATAGCGGCTTATCTGTAATAATAATAGAATGGGCAGCGCCTGCTGAATACCATTAAAGCACAGTGAGTAACATGTCCTACGTGTAGTAAGTGCCGTGAATTAAGCGAGTATAATATCATTAACACGCAAAGCGTTAAACTAGCTCAACTTTGTGTATCCAGAGACTGTGTTCAGGTGAGCGTGTAATGCTTCAGTACCTAGCTGATTGTTATTAACTCCAAGAGGCAAATGGGAGAAAATAGGTAACGAGCTACAGGACAATATCGTTACTGGGCTAGTACACTCGAGTCTATGAGTGATTCTAGTCGCAACGAGTTATACCATGTGGCATAAAATAAACATAGCTGTAATATAATAATTCCCTCATTTGCATATATGAATGAGCAAGGTCGTCAGATCCCGGAGGAGTCTGCGAGCTGTTTGCCTGTGTCCCATCCCAGCGCGTCAGAAAACGTCAAGACCATCCGACGCGAGGTGAAGATCCAGACAGCATGACGAACTCAGGATACCACTCTACTGAAGACATCGTGATGGCAGCTTAAGCTACTCTGGGTGTACCTGCCTGATGACAACTGATCACAATGCTGAAGCGATAAGAACATTCCCGAATTTCTTGGCCTGAAAGTTATATCACCCCTTAACTGGAAATAGATAATTTTATGTTTGTAAATAAATTATAGTATAGGTAACTGTCTCAAGCTGTTTCAAAGCGATTGTAATTTCTTAGTTTATTATGTTTTTGAGAATGTTTCTTCTGTGTCTGAGGAAACCCGTTATTTTATTATGACCCCGGGAAAATCAATGCACGATGTAGTTTTAAGACACCAGAATTGTCTAAGTGTGAAGTGGGTTAGTGTTCATTAGATTGTTTCCAGCTACCACCAATTTATAAGTTAATATGAGTCGTCAGAAGGTTGTTAAATCATTTCATTTATACTTCACACGTAATGTAGGAGATTCCCCCCAATCCGTAGTTTTTAAGGCTGCTGTTCAAGATGATGGAGACACTACAGCGGAGTGTGAACCTTGAGTTCTTTAGAACGCGAGTGTTACAGTTAATTTAAATTCCCGAAGGGTAGAGTCTTCTATATAAATATGCATGTGTTTGAGATATCGGGATGAAAGCGAGAGTCATCTTGCAGGGCAATGTCCGGTAGGCTGTATCGTAAATAGAAATATGAGTCTCCCACATGAATTTATGTTAAGTGCGAAGTGTCATGCCGCACCACGGATAATGGTAATGAGGCTGAATAAAAACTAGATTGTGATATTGAGGCTGATAGAAGCCTGATGATTAAAGAAGAATGATATCCTTCTGTGAGAATAATAACGGAGACCGCCGCGTTGTGTTCGGAGATGATAGTGAAAGTGGCCACCAGCTGGGAGCGCCATGATAGATTTATGGCCCCTTGTCTGAAAGAAGGGACGGCTGGAAGAAGTTTTGCCTTACCAATGCTTGGGACATTATGCGAGCTATTCTTACTGACTTGCCACGATTTAAAATTTACATGCAAAATCATACATTACCATCGTCGTTATAGAAATCTGTATTTCACGAGATGAAAGAATTACTCCCAACTTTTTCTCCATTTAATTAAATAGAAATAAGGAATTTCAGAAAATGCACCCTGGATGTCTGAGGAGCGTGGGTTCAATCCCATGCAGCAGTGATGACCATAGTCACCGTTATTAATCACGGATGGATCATACCGTCCATACGCCTTTGTACATAAATGTAGTATTCCTTGTATTTCTTTTTAGATGACTGTTATTGTTCATGTTGTGTATTGTGTTCTGGTATTATTTGTCGAATGTGTTGTCCCATAGGAAACAACGTTGTTTGGAATTTATCTTGTCAAATGGTGTTTATTTATCCTGGTGAAACAAGCGTATGTGACAGTTTAGTGATTCAGCAATATAATGAAATAGGATTCGATAGGCTAATGACTTTCACGTGTCTCAGAAGTGTGCTTATTATAGCTTTATTTAACACCTCAATCACAATGATATGACATCATGAACTAAAAATTCATGAAATATGAAACCATGATACAGGAATAATGAATAGTTGCAAGATGTGCTTCTTTATGTGTTTGCTTAATTAATCAGTGTGTAATTATATAATGAGCTTTAGCGAGTGTTAATTAAGTAGAAGGGGACGTCTCTTCCATATCCGAAGGTTATGAAGTGCAAAATGCAAATCATTTTTTTTGCTAGTGGCTTTACGTCGCACCGACACAGATAGGTTTTATGGCGACGATGGGATAGGAAAGGCCTAGGAGTTGGAAGGAAGCGGCCGTGGCCATAATTAAGGTACGGCCCCAGCATTTGCCTGGTGTGAAAATTGAAAACCACGGGAAACCGTATTCAGGGCTGCCGACAGTGGGATTCGAATCCACTATCTCCCGGGTGCAAGCTCACAACCACACGCCCCTGACCGCACGGCCAACTCGCCCGGTAAAATGCAAATCAGGCAAAGACTGAAAGGCATTTAAGTTACCTATCATAAATATGATATATATTTTCCTGTATATCAATTTTTATGGCATATCTTCTCGTACATAATTTAAGTTGTGCTTTTTTCAGTTCATTATAAATGTTGTTTAAAAAAGTATGGAACATCATTCTTCTCATTTAGTAGTGAAATCCTATTCCCCTTATATCTAGATTCCCCTACTTTATAGCCATTTAATTTAGTTCCCATTTCATGCGATCAGACCATCGACCCGTTTGCTCTCGAGCTTAGTCGTGGATACTACGAATTAGGGGTGATGGGACTTCGACGCCGAGGTTATTTCGGAAGGTCTCATGTAACATATTCGATTCAGCCATCGTATGTGTGACCTGAAGTAATTAATCATGCACTGGAGCCCTGGACAGGTGCAATATTGCTTCGTTCATTACTTTCTTTAAATATGCTTTACATCGCACTGACTCAAGATAGATCTTACGGCGACTGTGGGATAGGAAAGGGCTAGGAATGGGAAGGAAGTGTCTGTGGTCTTAATGAAGGTACAGCACGGCATTTGTCTGATGTGGAAATGGAAAATCACAGAAAACCATCTTGAGGGCTGCCGTTACTGGGGTTCGAACCCACTATCTCCCGAATGAAAGGTGATAGCTACGTGTCGCAAACCGAGCAGCCACTTACTCGATTTGTTCGTTAGATTTAGAGGTTAATCTTACATTTTCAGATGGCCTTCACTCTGCAAAAGTTCGTTTACCGAATAACCTTACGTATCTTACATCTCGTCTCCCCTGCATGCGGGGTCGTTCAGAGGTTGTTCCTCACCACTCTCTTTTATTGCCTGGAACAGTTGTGCTAGACAAAGTAGAGGTCAGATATATCCTTTCCAGGGACTTCCTGGTTACCTGTATCGAATCATAAACACCCAGGAATTATTTATGTTAGCTTGGTAGACAGATATGTACAGTTTTGTCAGAAATCTAGGGGTTTCTACGACAAAGGTTACTCCTCCTGCAAAATGATATCGTTTCTTACGCCAAATAAAATTTTGACTTTTATGACCGCAAAATGAACTGTGATGCAATTTTGATTTATTGTTGGATTGTTCCTGGCGTATTATATTTTAAATTAGCAAGAATGAAATGTCTGAGTTTTGCTTTTTCTAGACAAGTATAGGGGAACCATGGCATAAGTTGTTCAATATAACTTCCAAATGGAAGCACCTAGCGCGCGTGCAACCTCTTTCGCCTACAGAGCAGATCCCAAGGAATGCTGAATTTTGACATTTTTAAAAGATACAGTATGTACAATGTATTATACTTTTTGTGCCGTTGACGTCGATATTTGGCCCGTTTGGACAACAACACTAATTACAATGGTTTTTTTTGTTTTCTTGATGGCAATTTTGATTATCTCTCCTGATAAATTATTCCAAGGGATTACCTACTCAGAAATACGTTTCACAATTACAATTACAAGATAGGTCTTGTGGCAACGGGGGGATAGGGAAGGCCTAGGAGTGGGAAGGAAGCGGCCGTGGCCTTAATTAAGGCACAAACCCAGCATTTGCCTGGTGTAAAAATGGCAAACTACGAAAAACAATCTTCAGGGCTGCCCACTATCTCGCGGATGCAAGTTCACAGCTGCGCCCCTCTAACCGCACGGTCAGCTCACACGGTGAAATACCTTCAATCACCTGCCAAGTTTGGTAGACTCGTCAAGGTTATCAAGAAAGTCCTGTTCTTCCGAAAGCTGAAATATTTTCTGCCTAGTGGCTGGTCTTTTTACTCTGTCCGTAAATTTGACTGTCCACGTCTCTCTAAACTCAGGTTCATTCTTCAGCGTCCAGTGCTATCTTTATTATCTTCTTTCAAATCATCCAGAAGCTGGATCTCGCTCTCCCTGTTCTCAGTGTCTCTGTCATTTTCCTTCACTGATAACGCAATTTCTTCTCCGAACCGGTTGTCTTTGCTTTGAAAAATGTACAATGGATTCTTTTCCTCTCGCTATCTCTTCTTACGACGACTTCATCTGTCACCATTTGTATCCGTGTCACTTTTTACGTCTTTCTCCAGGTCCACATTTCAAAACTGTTTTCATTTTCCTCAGCAAAGCTCTAGAATTAGGATCTGACCAGTTTCTTCCGTGACATCTCCTTCGAAAGTAGCATTAGCCATGAAGATTCGTGAGCTGATTTTCTTGGAATAGTAGACATCTTTCGCAGATGATTTCCCAGGTACTCGAACTAGTTGACATTTTTTAATTGTCCCGTGAAAATCCATATTTTATGTTAAACATCTGCTACTTTTTTAACTTAGACTTGCGTTCCTCGACTACGGGTACATGGAAATCATGAATAAAATATATTATCTATATTATATTTTGTCTTTTATTTTTAATAAGTAGGTCTAGGAAACCCTCAAAACCCCGCAGTGACGGCCTACAGCTAACTGTTTAGTTTTCCCAGATGCTGGTAGTATTTCGTATGCTCCATATTCCACCAAAAGGTGATGCGTCTACCTTATTATATTGACGGAATAAATGGCAATAGACAGTGATGATATGTTTGAGCATTACAGTTGTATCTGTTTATTCCGTATGGCATATAGAGGGTACAGAGAAACTATATACACTTAAAGCAGATAGAACAACAATCGGGCAAAGGATCAATGGATGGTAATATAACTTATAGTTTAATGTCCAGAGAATTGAGCCCGTTCACTTTCTCTTCACTTGCCGCATGAAGTTCGTGGTACCCTTCCTGGAAGCTCCGAAGTGGGCACATCATCACAAGATAGTGGACTATCTGAGCCACGTCACCACAGTCGCAAAGAGGGCTGGAAATTTTTCCCCACTTGTGGAGCCAGAAGTTGCATCTTCCAGGACCGGTTAGCACTCTGTTCATCGAAGCCCAGATTCTGCTTGTCAAGTTGAAACCAACAAGTTTCCCACAGGGGCCAGATATCAACCGTAGCTGGTCAGGGTTTGAAACAGCCCGCTCTTCCCACTAGGCATTATTCATGTTGTACTGTGATTCAACCAGTCTCTTTCCTAGTTACCATGATGGATGTCGGGATTTTAATCTCCCATGCTTCTAAGGGTTGCAGTCCTGATGAATCGGCAAAAGTGTATTTGCAGTACATTTTAACCATTCTTTCTTCAGAACAGTTAGCCTTCGAAGGTGATGAGGATGGATGTTAGTAAATACTGGCAGCCACTTAAGTGGTATGGATTTTAGTGTGCCAAACACTGTCCTCACGGTATCATTCAGCTGGACATCAACTTTTCCTGTTTGTGCGCTGTTGATCCATACTGGGCTGCAATATTCTGCAACAGGGTATACTAGGGCAAGATCTGTTGTTCGGAGTACATTAGCATTTGCTCCCCAGCTAGTGCCACTGAGTTTGTGAAGGATGTTGTTACGTCTTTTAACCTTGGCTGCTGTTCTGCAGAGGTGTTCTTTATACATCAAAGAGCGATCCAGCGCAATACCCAAGTATTTTGGATGAGCACAGTATTTTAGCTGTTGGCCTCTGAATTGAACATGTGGAATGCAATGGGCTCTCCTGTTGTCTAGATGAAAGTTACTCATCTCTGTTTTGTTTACATTGGTTTTCAATCACCAGGTGTTCAAGTATCTATCTTCTTTTAGAAGATCTTGTGTGAGAATGGCTTCAGCGGTCTCAAAGTGTGTGGACTATGCTCTTAGGGTTATGTCATCACTATACCTCGGATTTGTAGGTGGTAATAGGTTAGAATGCAAAGTAATTTGGTTTGTAGGAAGTGACATGCAACCCGTTGTACCACTATGTAGGAAGAGTAGCATAGATTCGAGGAGTTCTATAGGCTGTACCCCTAATATCTATGCAAATCTCGTAGCATAACCGTTGTACAGTGTAGGATATACTTGTTACTGGCTTAAGTAAGTTTGCATTCTGACCTATCAGCACCTAATAATCCGAACTCTAGTCATCACCATATATAAACTTTCGGCACGCAGTAGATGGAAGATCTGCCGTGTAGAGATTGATGATATGTGGAGGAAGAAAAGAACCCTACAGCAATCCATCATTTAATCTATAGGATCTGCTTATGTTTCCATTGAGATGCACTTGAATTACACCATTGCATAGCATGTTGTTGGGCAAGGAAGTTAAGGTCTTGCAAGGGATAATTTTCAGGAACTTCAGGATTATCCCTTTTCGCCAACTGTACCATAGGCTGATGATATGTCCTCATACACGGCAACCATTTCAATTTTTTCTTGAAAGCCCTGCTCAATATGGCTGGTTAGTGCCAAAACCTGATCGCAACAGCACCTGTTACGTCTGAATCCTGCCTGTTCAATTGGAATGTGCTGGAGTACTGTAGCTGAGATTCTGTTATAGATCATTCTTTCTAGTAGTTTGAAGCAGATACTCGGTAGAGCAATAGGTCGATAATCTTCCGCACTACATATATCAAGTTTTGGAAGGATTATTTTGTTTTTTCAATATATGATATGTTCTGTTTATCTCATTGTATATTTCCACTGTTGTTCAAAATGTTTCGTGTGATTACATGAGTTTCATTGTAGACTGACAATATTTTGCTTTTGAACGAATGTAAGGAAATGCACTGAAGTTTATAGTTTCCTTTGGTGTATTGAATCTTCACTATGGGAGAGTGAGCTAGAAGAATGTGCACTTCATATAAGACTGATGACAGTGAAGGTAAATATAATCATTATTCACTAGGTTTCATAAGTGTAGTTCATACCTTCAACATACAGATTAAATGTGGTTATGCACTTCTTTTACCTATCGAATACTCTGACTTGTCAATTTTTGGACCAGAATACATGCCATCAGGTGAATATGAGGATTTTCTATTGCCAGAACAAGTAACAAAGAAGAAATACGTAGAAATCCAGGTATGTAACAGTAACGGGGGGGGGGGGGGGGGGAGGAATACAGAATCAGCCGCATACTTCGTGTAATGTGATTTTGAATGAGGCGGAACAATGGATGAAGACCGTCAAGTGTCCATATTCCTCAAACTTATCTCGGACGAGCTCCAATCAAAAGAAGAAAAATGACCTTTCGTCACCACTACCTTTCATCAAACCAGAATGTCACTTTTTTTAAATCAAAATTTAGTCACTAGTCATTCTGTATGATATAATAAATGTTCTGATGCATCGTCATCATCGTCTTCACCATAATCATCATCATCAAAAGGGGAAGAAGAAGAAGAAGAAGATGAGAACTGAATTATGTAAAAAACGAAATGAAACATAAGTTCAAAAGTTACAAAGTTTTCAGTGATGATAATGTCAAAGCTCGAGATTTAAATCTTGAAATTTATAGTAATAGCGAAAAAATACAATTTTATTCGTGATTATGTCTGTATTAACGTGTATGCGGATTTATTGAGAATATATCTTAGTAACCTACCTTGATATGTCAAATATACAGCATACCTTAATGTGCCAGAACTTGATATGTCAACGTATGCCCTTGTGTCAATACACTCTTTCAAGTATCGGTATAAAGTGTATTTATTGTGTTTTATAATATGAAGTTCATTAATTCAGTTTTGTATTTTATACTGCCTTACAAAGTTTGAATTTTATTTTCTGAAAAGTTTTATTGTTTTAACATACCAACTTCAGGCTTTTGACCACAGAATTGTGCTCGCCTCTTCTTTATATTTTTACCAAGTTGATTTCTATTTCATAGCCTGCACATCTGTGAATACGAACGTCCAAAGTGAAAAGGTAGGATAGGATTGGAGAAATAAAAACCACAAAATTCGATTTCACTGACAGATTTAATACTGTAAGAGGTAAAAACAGAATGAAAAACACTTGTGGAATGTGTTGCTGATTTGACAAATCACAGTAAAATAGATTTAACTTGTTTTTGATCCTAAATTCAGTTAAATGTACCTTCTTACTGCTGCTATGCAAATTTATCCATTTGTGCATTAGATTATTGTCATTCAGAATGGCATTGAACCATGGAACCCACACAAGACTAGAAGTGAAACAAACCATGAAAGGATTCACACCTTAATTTCAAATAACACGAAGTATAGAATCAGTAATTCGGAATTTAATGAATGATATCAAGGAAAATATCTACAATGAATATACTGTATGAATACATGTTTATTTTTGAACATTTGTTTAAAAATGTATGAATATTTCATTGAACCAAAATGAATTCCTGATATATGTATTATATAATTCTATATTGGGTAAAAATTTGTTCTAGTTATTAGAATTTTTATTTTTTAAAGTCTGAAACGTTACACAAATAGTATCATGACCTACGAAAAATCAAAAAATTTCTGTGTAACTAATCAGAGAAGGTAAGGAAAACGCTCATTAGAATATGCGGATAACTTATGAATCTTTGACATTAAACGTAATGGCTATAGATATTCTCATTTTATAGCACAACTTTGAGTTGGCAGATATTGTGTGTGTGTGGCAGAACTTGAGACTCTAGTCATATCTCAACTAGTCTTGCTCTTGCTGATGCACAAACGGATTTGTGTTCACTACCTTGCAAACAACTTGACTACTAAATTTGGAATGGGAATCGCTGTCTATAAGGCAATGAACAAAGTGACATATTTCACACAGACAGATACTGATGGTATAATGAATAAACAATAGCTGTTCGGCATTGTGAAGTAGAACATATTTCGAATATAACTGTCACAATATTTCTTTGCAGCGAAATAATCAACTGGTACGATACTAATATTTATTTATAAAAACATATTGAACAGAATTTATACTTAAGTATTAAGATTAGCTTAAGTACAAAAGTATAGCACCAGTTGTTCTTAGAGAGTGACAATTTGACATGATATGATGTTAACATTTTTCAAAGTCCGAACGGGAGAGAATAATAATAATAATAATAATAATAATAATAATAATAATAATAATAATAATAATAATAACAACATTTATCCAAGAGTTAATTTATGCATATAATTACTGTGTTCATGTTTTATAAAAACTGATTTTCTTTCAAATAACCAATTAAATAATT
This sequence comes from Anabrus simplex, assembly GCF_040414725.1. Lineage (NCBI taxonomy): Eukaryota > Metazoa > Arthropoda > Insecta > Orthoptera > Tettigoniidae > Anabrus > Anabrus simplex. Next base: position 17,511,077 of record NC_090269.1, on the reverse strand, counting down.
TGATAAATATTCTAAATTAGAGATTCAATAAGAAAATTTGTATCGGGTAAGGATTTCATCAATCCTTCAATATCTGTCTTTCATTGCCTCATTGTCTCCGAGTAATGTCAATAACCTTATTTCTAGGTTTATTGTTTTTTTAAGCTCGTAACAATTGCACCTCTTTTATTTAATATATATAATACCAAACAGTGTTATTTTAAAATATGATAATGTGTTGCGCTGTAAATCACTCCCTAGCGACGTTGTTCCTCTGGCATTACTGTGGTGTCACTTGACCCAGCATATTAAGTTTGATCATTCTCCTTGGCAACAAATCAAGCACAGCACTTACTTTTATTTTGGGTTCTTCTTTATGAGTAGGTGGGTGTCATATTTGAAGACTAATTGCTAGTTTTATCAAGATGCTCAACTCGCGGAGAGAGCTATCAGAAGACTGTTTCCTTTTTACGAGTTTCAGTAATGCAGAATTTATCCACGTCTCTTTATTCGGTTTTACTTTTATTGCTCCATTAAAAATACATGGGTTGGATTTAAAAGTGACCAATGGCGCCAATAGAACTAGTTGTATTACTGGATAAAGTATCTTACGCAACTCTATGGAAATAAAGGTAGAAGTCATTATGATGATTTTAAGTTGATTTAATACGCTCACCTGAAGTTCGATACTTCACATCACTACAGAATAAAATGTAACTTCATGTTCAAGAAGATCAGATATAACAAAGTAATAAAATTCAGAGCTGTTTTATGGCGTCAATCGACTGTCTACACAGTTTCGCCGAGTGTTTCTTGCAAGAAATATGAGCAGGTTATTTGAAACTGCTCAGTAGCCAGTTTACTAACATCTTTTTCCGTGTCAAGCCATTAAGGCTAAGAAGTTGGACTTGTAATAAGTAAGCTAACGTAAGTGATCTCCCAACATGAGTATACCTTCATTTTGATTCCTATCTACGTACTTAAAAATGTTATTCTCTTAATAAGGGAAACGGAATGGCGGATTATGTGGTACAGTTGTTTCGATACCCTATTCCTTGTGTTGACAAGGGGGGTCGTAGAGTGGGGCTAAGACGATTTAGGCGTTGGCCTTCTGACCCCAATTTGGCAGGTTCGATCTTGGCTCAGTCCGATGGTATTTGAAGGTGCTCAAATACGTCAGCTTCGTGTCCGAAGATTTAGTAGAATGTAAAAGAAATCCTGAGGGAATAAATTCCGGCACCTCGGCTTCTCCGAAAACCGTAAAAGTGTCTTGTGGGACGTATTATTATTATTATTATTATTATTATTATTATTATTATTATTATTAGAGTTGTCCATGGGAGTCGCAATGACAATATGGTGGTGGTGGTGATTATTCTTTTAATAGGAAATAAATGCAATGAAAAGAAGCTAGCAAGCAAGCGAGCAAAATATTTTAAGTGACTGTTGATATCGTGATCGTAGCCACGGGACCTATAGTTTAACAAGGAATCTGAACTAATTTTCTTTTTAACTCCCCCTACCCACATGCATTTGTCGGGATAAATTACAACTAAACTCTCAGAACAGAACTATATTGGGTCCACGTGCATAGTACTTCGTTCCCCAACCACCCTTACCCTTCACGAAAGAGCCGAAATTTCTAGAGTACACGACCTTTAAAAGTGCGCGCCACTGCTATCATCCAAGAATTTTGTAATCCCTGTAATCCAATGTTATCTTATTAATTACTCTTCGTAGTATATGTTCAAGGTTTCTGAATGTACTTCGAGTGGTAGCTATCAGTATTTCCACCAAGTATGAGCATTTCTCACACATTACTACAACATGTGCGCCTCTGTTGTGTAGTGGTTAGTGTGATTACTGCCATATCCGGAGGTCCAGGTTCGATTCCAGGCTCTGCCACAATATTTGAAAAGTGGTTCGAGGGCTGGAACGAGGTACAGTCAGTCTCGAGAGGTCAACTGATTAGAGAGGGGTTCGATTCCCACGTCAGTCATCCTCGAAGTGGTTTTCCGTGGTTTCCCAAATCTCCAGACGAATGCCCGGATGGTGCGTAACTTAAGGCCACAGGCGCTTCCTTCCCTATTCCTTGCCTGTCCCTTCCAATCTTCCCGTACCCCACAAGGCCCCTGCTCAGCATTGCAGGTGAGGCCATCTGGGCGCGGTACTGATCCTCCCTCCCAGTTTCATGTCCGAAAGTCTCACGCTGTAGAACACTGCCCTTGAGGGGCAGTAGAGGTGGGATCACTCGCTGAGTCCGAGGGAAAAACCAACCCTGGACGGCAAACGGATTAAGAAAGAGAAAGAAAGAATTATTATTATTATAACATTGTGTAAGGTAGTACGATATTTTGCCATTATTATAATGTGTTCTCCGCAGCATGAGAATAAAATAACTTGAAAACGCATTAAGCCAAGAGCCGTGCATTGTATGATTCATCTTGTAGATAGGTCACCTTCGGGACCTTCAAAAATGTTTGCCTGTAGATAGTATTTTTCCATGTTTATTTGCATATGTCACGGGCATCGCCCTACCTGGCTTTCAATCTTCGAATCAGAGAATACGGACGATTGCAAAACGTTTTGCTTTGCATCCTTTATTATCCTGAGCTGAATGTTACGTTTCCCTTACGGTCGCATTTTATGCGATCCTCTCTTCGGGGTATTTCCTCACAGTCGATTGACTATTAAATAATATATGCACCGGAAGTTTTTTTTTTTTAACCGACGAGCTGTTCATACAAGAATCCACTTCCTTTTACCGGGAAACAATTCGGTGATCTTGAACATAGGAAATAATGTCGCTAACTAGTCCAGAGAATAGTTTGGTTCCATTAACGCTGCGAGCAGACCAGCCGTGTTGTAGGGTGGAACTTGTATTGCACGGATGTAGTGCTCTGTACATGGTCAAGTAATATCTGTTTCTTCGAACATAAACTTCTGAAGTCGAAAACACATCTCTTAAGAATGCGCCACCTGGAGATAATTTGTAAAGTGCCGCGTTGTGAGAGAATGATTCCCGACTTAGGTCTGAAAATAACAACCCTCGTCTACACTTGTTATTTCCCTATTCTTCATGCCCTTTTCCTTTATTTACTCGACACCTTCAATCTCCTAGGGTCAACGCCCATACCCTCTTCACCGGTTCTCGTCCGATCAACACAGTTAAGTAACATTGGGCGTGGTCAGTACTTGGATGGATAACCGTTCGGGAACACCACGTTCCGTTGGCTCAACTACGCTTTGGGGGCCCCACAGTGTAGATGTAGCGTGCATGCCTCTTACCCGAAAACCCCGGATTCGATTCTCGGCCAGGTAAGGGATTTTTACCTGAATAAGGGGGATGGTTCGAGGTCAGCCTACGTAATTACAATTGCAGAGCTATCTAACAGTGAGATAGTAGCCACCGGTCTAGAAAGCCAAGAATAACGGCCGTGGGGTTGAACCACTTCCTCTTTCCTATTCCTTTAACTTTTATGGGATGATATCATAGTTCTGCCCCTCTCCTTAACGTAACTAAATCCACCATTACCACTAATTTCATTCATCAAAGTTATTGTATTTTAAAGACTCAGGATTTAATACAGGATCATATGAGACTAAGTCTATTTAGCATTTTCTTTGATCGGACTTGATAAACATAATCTTCATCATCAACACCACGAAGATGCAGGTGTATTGTATTATTAATGTTGAAAACATCCCTTAGCAGACAAACTAGGGGTCCCCGTACTATGAAAAACGTAAAATTAAGCAATTTCCTGAATTTTGCCCAAAGTTGAAGGACTAAAGAGTCCGTAAAGCTTTCAAATTTGGAGTCTTGGATAGCTCTATCAAATTAAATGCAGTTCCGGATAAACTGCTCGTTTCTTTACTCCTTTCATTTTGTATTCAAATCCTATCCAAATTAACTTATTTACACAATTCTTTATGCATTATGTGTTCTTATTGGTTCAGTAACCTCAGTAGTTTTCCTAAATATTTTATATGTTCACTCCGAATGTAGTTATAGTGGCTTACGTGAAACTCTGCACTGACTTACATTAGCGCTCGTAGTGGTAGAAGAAGGCTAACTGCTAATCGAATCGACCGCATAACGATGATTAAGAAAATAATTCTAAATTTTAGGAATAAATAAAGGATGTATTCTCATACCTTAATATATTTTATTTACCTAACATTCGTAGCTCATATCTATCTGGAATGTTTTCAAATTGAGTTGGTTCCTGAAGGCCTAGAACTGTGGACTTTTATGAATTGTTTTTATTGTAACATATATGTAGTGAAAGAAATCCCTTATTTGTTTAATTTAAATTTTTGAGCGTCATGCGGTAAGTTTCTGACTCCCAGAATACTTTTTCTAAGGGTATTTCAGAGAGATTTTGTTAGCATCTGCACTGTTGAGTGTGTAGGAGATTAAATATGTAGCCTTCTACATCTCGTTACAGAAGACAGAAATGCCGAACTAATTCAAATTTCCTTCGTCCAATAAACAGCGTGCCGAATTAATAAGTATAATGAAAAAATAGTAGAGCATTTCTAAACCAAAAGGACTTAAGCATCATAACAAATAAAGCGTTCCGCGTTAGTAAGAGAGAGTATTCAAAAGGAAATGAAAGTGTCAAGAATATCATTTACCTTTCAACTGTCTCAGGCACGTTTAACAACTATCAGTTTAGGAGGTGTTGCTTCATATTTGGTCTGAAACCATGGCCCCCTACGGCCGGCTTGACGGGTGCGTGAAATGAAGAGCGGAACCAATAGTTTAATCGTCCATTAGTGACGTGATAATGCACCACAACGCCGGCGAGAGCGTTTGTAACCAAGCAGTGACGTAATACAAGACTTCACGAAACACCGCACGAAGTCAGAACGGGAGTTTCAATTTGGAGAACATGTAAGTCTTAACAGTGAGGTTCGAACTCACGCCAAAGGTCAATCCCAACTGCATGGAGCAATACACTTTGCTTTGTGCAATAAGAAAACAAAGTATCAGCAGGAAGTCGTGATCTAGGGGCAAAATAAGCTGCAATCAAGTTGAAAGGCCTTGCGCGTAACTTATGAATAGCAGAACCGAACAACTAAAGTAATTGTAGCAACTTTGCAACCTACATTCTTAGGGATTTTGAAATTCTAATGACGCCATGAATACCCACAAGCACGTTCGTTTAGCGCTCTCCTTGATATGTTTAATATAGGTCAATAACAGAAGTGGCAGCGTAGGTGTTCTGAAAGTCAGTCTCGTAATATAATAACATTACGCTATTGCGTAAATGGTCATAAAAATAAAAATATCTCTGTTATCTAGACGTGTAGTCTAAGTTCTCGATCTCGGAGATTGGTAGGAGTACCATTAAACAGAAGAATTGTTTGAGGTTCGCTGCTTTTCAACTATAAAACATAACGTGTCTCTATAAGCCTGCACTTTTAACGATAGAGTAGCCATTCCGCGCCAGATGACTCTATAAGATGAATATATGGCGCGCTCTTTACAAGGACAGGTTGTCGTTTAGTAATATCAACTTAAGATAATAGAGAAATAGATATTACATTCATCGACAATGTGGAGGTCATAAAAACTTTGCAGAGTCTGAAATAAGTTAATATTAAATAACATAAAATATTGTATTATATAGGTTTGTTACTGACTGCATTTCTTACTTGTTTACTATCATGCTGTCATCAGATTGTTCCTGTACTTAGTTCATTCACTAACTCACGATACACTACTTTAGTAGACCGTATTTCCCTGTGTAAAATAAATAAAAACAATAGCAAAAGAGTCCTCCGGAACTTCTACCCAACACTAGACTCGTGAATAATAATAATAATAATAATAATAATAATAATAATAATAATAATAATAATAATAATAATAATAATAATGACCTGAGCCGGGAATCGAACTCGGTACCCCAGCGTTGGCAGCTAATCACACTGATCACTACACACCAGAGGTGGAAATTACTATTATTATTATTATTATTATTATTATTATTATTATTATTATTATTATTATTATTATTATTATTATTTCTTTCTTAATCCGTTTAACCTCCAGGGGTGGTTTTCTCCTCGGACTAAGAGAGGGATCCCACCTCTACCACTCAAGGGTAGAGTCCTGGATCGTGAGGCTTTTGGGTTGGGGGATACGACCGGGAAGGAGGACCAGTACCTCGCCCAGACGGCCTCATCTGCTATGCTCAACAAGGGCCTTGAGTGGGAAGGGAGTATTGGAAGGTATGTGCTACGAAGAGGGAAGGAGGCGCCCGTGGCCTTAAGTTAGGTATCATCCCGGCATTTGCCTGGAGGAGAAGTGGGAAACCACCGAAAAACACGGAAAAACACTTCGAAGAAGGCTGAGGTGGAAATCGAACCCCCCTCTACTCAGGTGACCTACCGACTGAGTGTGGACCCCATTTCAGCCCTAGTACCAGATCCGGGAATCGAACTCGGTACCCCAGGGGTGGCAGCTAATCACACCGACCACTACACCCCAGAGGTGGATATTATTATCATTATTATTATTATTATTATTATTATTATTATTATTATTATTATTATTATTATTATTTATATAGCTTTTGTATGCTAGAGGTTTAATGTCGTACTTACTCATCGAATGTTATTTTGGCGATGCAAGGATGGGGAAGTTTTAAGATTCGGAAGGCAGCGGCCGTGGCTTTAATTACGGTACAGCCCCAGCAATTGTCTGGTGCAAAAATGGGAAACCACGGAAAATATTTTTCATGGTTGCCGGTAGTGGGATTAGAACCCATGATCTCCCGAAGGTAAAGTCACAGCTACGTGGCCCTAACAGGACGGCCTTCTCGCTCGGTATTATTATTATTATTATTATTATTATTATTATTATTATTAGTAGTAGTAGTAGTAGTAGTAGTAGTAGTAGTAGTATGGTGAGGAGATTGTGGCATGTTTGTTACTCTGCAATAGACATTTTATACTGGGTTTGTGAATTAATCTTGATAATAATCTAGATTTTGTAATCATAGCTTAGTAAAGTATTACTGGTGTAATACATTCTATTGATCTCTTTTTCCTTACTGAAACCTTGCTCCTCCTCTGACATTTTGTATTTTATTTCTTCCTGCAGTCTCGCCTTTGTTTCTGATAATTAATTTCTAAATTGTGTTTTGACTTGTTGAAACCGAGAGCCTTATTGCGGCTGTTGAGAAAGCTATGCCGTCATTGGTATTCCATCCATTACGCATCTCAATTAATAATACGGTAGCTTGGCTCAAGTGTTCAGAATGAGCGGAAGTGCTTTTAATGCAAGGACGACAAAGCGGGTACAGTACAGGCGAGCTCTTAGAAACAACCCCTACGTGTTGATCGCACGTTTCTTACAAGGACGTCCCGACACATTGACTAAGAAGTGTCAGAGGCCTTGCACGTTCACGGAGGATTTTATGCCTGACAGACAACCGGGATCAAATATATGCAAAGCGAAGAACAGTTCGTCTACATTAAAGAATAACTGATATAGTGAGTGCACTCTTCATACTCAATCTCCTTAAGCAGGATGAAGAAGTAATATGTTAAAGTAGAGTTACGTTGCCAGACAACGGGTACATGGAATTAAAAGTTTTAGTGTTTGGTCAGAACGCGCACACGGTTATGTTTAATGTCTCAGTTGACAGATAAAGGATGAGGCTATCTTTTATAAAAACGAAAAAACAAAACATTGAAAGGTAGTTTTTATGAAATAGCGCTTCAATGTAAGGCAAAATTTTGTGCTAAATGTGTGACGTCACACGCATACTCTGTTATAAGATGACGCTGTGTTAACTCGCGCGCTCAGGTGGAGGTTAGTTGTCGTTGTGAATACACCGTGGTCAGTTGTTTAATAATGATAAAGAGCGACTTGATTAGGATTCGGCAAAAACATACAAAAGAAAGAGTTGAAACGAGAAAACTAAATGATGAAAGAATAAAAGAAATGAAATGAAAGGAGCGTAGTAGGCACTACTATGCGAAATTGCGAAAACAATTTACAATAAGTAACTCTTAAATTATGTCCCTTATTTCTCATATCACAGACTACACCGAGTTATTGCCCTAATTCTAAGTGAACCACGTTCTATTGAATAAAATGTATTATCCACATAATATGTGTCCATTACCTCCAATAAGTAAATCTAGGAAACCCTCAAAACCTTGTGGCCGTTACAATAGTGACCGCCTACTTTCAAGTATTTTGTTACCGTTTTCGTAGCAAGAATCCAGGCAGCTTCTCGGTAAAATGTAACTTTTCATTACTATTAAAATGTTGTTTATGGCTGACATTAAAGGGTGTAGTGTCAAGACTATTTTTCGCACAGGAATGTCTAACAAGCAAGCGACATGGTACGATTTGCGTAGCTGTGAGGATTCACTACGGTTCTAATCTCAACGTCGACAATCTCGAAGATTATTTTCTATAGATTCCCTGTTTCACACCAGACAAATGCCGGGTAAGTACTTGAATTAACGGCACATCCATCCCAATCCAAACCCTTTCCACTCCAGTTTCTCAGAAAACCCTGAATATGTCAGTTCAACTTTAAACCACTAGCAAACACGCACGCAAGTTATTTCTGGTCCATTGATGATGGGATTTCATCGCTATCTCTACCTACAAGCTGAAGATTCAGTTTCCGGCTTTTCCCACTATTTTGATCTTGATTTGAAGATTAAAGGGAGTTGACTTAATTTATTGTACCAACTGAGCTGCTTTAAATACGAGGTGCAATGAACCAACTGTAGAAAATATAACATCAAATATTCATGATTCTAGAGAAAGAAATTCAGATACTTGATATTTGGAGAGAATTTTCACTATAATGGAATCATATTGAGTGCTGCAACATTGAGGTAAGAGGGATGCCATCTCTCATCCAGCTAAACCTTGTTATGAATGCTATGAGATCATAGCTGCTGTATACGTTCTATCACCAGTCATTTCTTCATAGACTCCCAGCCTTCCTATGACAGCTTATGGTGGACCTGTTGGAGATTCAATCAGTATTGGCACCCAGGACTCAACATACTAGCGAACAATGACACACAGACAGACGTAGCAATTAATCCCATCAAAACATGTATTCGAGCTTACTTCAACGTACGAAAAGAATCAGCTATCTCAGAAAATCGAACACCACTGGTTGCCTGTAGGTACCTTCCTCGTCTACTGTATTTTAGCCACATGCAGCGCCCAGTGGCTCAGACGGTTGAGGCGGTGGCCTTGTCCCCAACTTGGTAAGTTCGATCCTGGCTCAGTCCGGTGGTATTTGAAGGTGCCCAAATACGTCAGCCTCAAGTCGGCAGATTTACTGGAAAGTAAAAGAACTCCCGCGGGACTAAATTCCGGCACCTACGCGTCTCCGAATATCGTAAAGTAGTTGGTAGGACGTAAGGCCAATAATAATAATAATAATAATAATAATAATAATAATAATAATAATAATAATAATAATAATAATAATAATAACTGAGCTACAATTAGGGCATAGCTTTTATTCCGTGTGTTCACTCGAGTGATTAACTGCACACTACTTATCATTATCTTCTTTATGAACCTGTTCTCTGGTATACTTTTGTCGTGGATACCTGGATAAAATTACTTCCCAGTAGATACACCCACACTCAGTTAAATGGCAATGGTTCTCTTCGGGACGCTCTAAATTGCATGATCACATACGGTACAACCAGTTAGTTACAAAGCCTTACCTTCAATTTAAGCACTAATTTCCTCCTTGAAATGAACTCATCACAATGAAAGATAGGGCGTACCTCGATTAAAGACTCCGTAAATAAAACGGCGCGATGTTGAGCTCGCGTCGTGCGGGAGAGAGTAACGAGGGAAATAAGCAATTTGCTGCACATTTATGGAGTAATTTGATTGTATTCGTTAATATTCTTCTACTGTGGACATCTGAAATAGTAACAGCAATTTTCTTCCACCTAACAAGTTTCTGTTCGGTTTTCAACGGTGTCACTTGTTTGCAATGGAAGGTACTCGATTTGCAACGTTCTAGTTATATAAAGAACTGAAACTGTATTTTTATACACTGTACAGATCGAGTTGGCCGCTCAGTTAGGGTCACACAGCTGCGAGCTGCCATTCGGGAGATGGTGTTCCGTGGTTTCGCCCTGTACCTTAATTAAGCCCAAGACCGCTTCCTCCCCACTCCTAGCCCTTTCCTGTGCCATCATCGCCATAAACGTATGTGTGACGGTGCGGCTTAAAGCGAATTGTGAAAGGAAAATAATATATGCACTCTTTCTATTAAATGTATCTACGTCGCCATAAGACCTACCAATGACGGTGCGACGTAAAGCTAATAGCAAAAAAAAAAGTATCCAAAACAATAACATTTTAGTAAATTAAGAATAATCTATCAATTGATCTGAATTAAGAAATTTCACGATACTACTATACTGAAAGTGTCAAGCCAATGAAAAACGCTCTCGGAAGTACTCACATAAAATGACATATCTTTCGATTATTGTCTCAATGTTAGTTTAGTAGGTACGGATGATTCTTTTACAGTGCCTACCTTTATTAAGAATACATTGCGTTAGTTATTGTCCGACTGGTTGGCTGAATGGCAAGCGTACTGGCCTTCGGTTCAGAGAGTATCGGGTTCGATTCCTGGCCGGTTTTTCGATTTTAATCGCTTCTGATTAATTCTTCTGGCTCGGGGACTGGGTGTATGTGTACGTGCCAACACTCTCCTCATTATATTCAGACAACATCCACAGTACTAACCACCACAGAAACACGCAATTGTGATTACATCCCTCCATATGGGGTTGGCGTCAGCAAGGGCATCCGGCCGTAAAACAGAGCCAAAACCACATTTGCTACGCAGTTCGCACCCGTGACCATGCCGGTGTGGAAAGAAACGGTAGGAAAAGAAGAAGAAAACGACTGCGTTAGTTATTGATAATTTCTATGTATCAGTATACAAAGTAATACACATGAGACAATTTGCCGTCTAATTCTCACTGTATAATTACCCCCGCCACCATGGCTAAACCAGATGGAGTTCCCGGGTTCAAATTTAGGACATGCATGTGATTTTAACCTTAACTGGTTAATTCCTCTGGCTTCGGGGCCCAGTGTGTGTGTGTGTGTGCCGGGCCCCATCCTCACAGACATGCAGGTCGCCTACAGGCAGTCTACGGAGGCCATACGCCATTATTTCTTCAATCCCATCTGAAAGTGTTTTTTCAGCGTCATAACCGAGTGACACTGTCTTTTGTTTGTTATTAAGGTGGCTGTGGTCCAAACACCGCCTATACCTGCTGGATTTCTGAAATGAGAAGTCACGTCCCTACGGTTCGTGATCACGTGATCACCGTGGTTTGGATCAAGATATCAAAATTCACGTAAAAATATAAGCTTGCTTTCTCTTAAACTGAACCCCTTTTGCCCTCTGTAGTATTCTACGGGCCGTATTATATTTACATACGAGATTTCCAAAGGCGGCCGTGCGTAGAGATAACCACTCTTATCTCGCTGAGTTCCACGGTGACGGATGGTGGAATCCTTTACTATCCACTCCTCCAGGGACTATCAAGGCCTGTAAAGAGGACTTTGTTTTGTTTCTATTTACTTTGCTGCTCTAAAATATCACGTGAACAAGTACTGGGCGTCTCAGGAAGTATGCTATGAACCTATCTCTTCTGGACAAATTTTATCGAACCGTTCTCTTCTTACAACTTACACTTAGATTCAGTATATTTCTTTGATTTCGTAATCTACTGATACCATTTTCAACAGTTTGGTAATACCACAATTCAAAGGCATCTATTCTCCTTTTTGCCCGGTTATTCCCTATCTATAGCGCTCACAGGCAGACAACACGTTTTCAGAGATATTTCCCTAATATGCATGTTTCTGTTCGAAGTGACCAACTCTAAGAATCCAGAGCCGACCGTCCGTAAAAATGTCCTATTCCTTCATCATCGATGGATTTCGTCCAAAGCTTTTTCTGGATTCTCTGACCGTCAACTCGTAACAGAGCTTCGTGTTCACCTTAAAAGTCATAACACTGCCTTACCTGTCGAGAGAAAGAGAGAGAAAAAAAGGAACCGAACAAGACTAAGTTCAAACACCTCGAGGCAGGTAAGATAAATAGCTGAGGCTTGACATAGACTGAGGGTTTACCACAGACACATCTTTTTATTTATTGTCACTTCGGACAGAAGGGGAAAGAGGCTGTAAAACCTATAATGAGCCGAGAGTGGGGCAATAAATAGAGAAGGGGAGATAAAATGTTTATTTAATTCTGTTTCTTCAATGGAAAGGACCTGGCTATGGACTTCAGCAGTTAAAGAGGAATTAAGCATATAACGCAGCTATCTGTAATGGGGGCAGTTACCCCAGGACCTCGGGGTCATCCACCTTTCGAAGTGGGCTCTTAATACTTAGAAATGTAAATGAAGTTAAGGTAAGTGCCTCAACTAGATGCCAACATGTGTTAAGGAGAGTAATGGTTGAGTTCTAGCTAATCGGCTAGCTCACTATAACTGAATATTCATATATCCATGAAAAATCAGTACAGGGGCACTCAGATTGTGACACGAGTAAGACAAACATGAACATGCTGCGAACGGCCAATTTCTTTAGTCCATCCTGTCTGACCTCTTTTCATCAATTGATGTTCTTTTTCCAACTCAATGGCATAATTCTTACGAGCCCTCTGGAGACTTCTTTACAGTTCTATCCACTTTCTGCCCGATACTCTCATTCTTTGGGTGATCAAAGCACTTTTATCTCCCTTATTTCGTCATCGAACTAGTGACCAAGATTTTGAGAAGTATTTTACTTACAACTACTTGCAATAGTCGGGATGAAGCAAAATTGTGTTTGTAGATTACTTTGAACATCGTGGATCAAGCCATAAGACATAAAATCCGCGCCATAATCTAAAACTTGCTACTACCATATCTCTTGATCTACGAGATGACGAGTAGTCAATAGACTTTGCCATCCATTTTATGAGGGATAGTGAATAGTGAAACTTATATCAAAATTCTGACAGTGTTTTTTCCAAGTTTTTACTTTTTATTTCCTTCATAACTTTCCGTTTAAATTGACATACACTATCCTACTTTGAAGAACCATTCCTCATGTAATTTTATTACATTTCAATTTTTTATCATTTTATGGAAATAAGGCATCGTGAATTTTATTGATTATTTCAAATTCATAATCTTTTTCATTATTATTATATTTTTCATCCTAATATGAGGTCAAATTTTAATACTAATTTTCATATATAAAGGCACGCTTCCTAAAGACAATCCTTGGCATTTTTAGATGTACAACATCTAGATTATTATACGAACTCGCCAGAGAAACTTTCCTAATTGAAGCGCTGAGATTTAAACTACATTTACCCTCTACGGATAGTTGTGAGGGGCTACTGCAGGAAAGGGAAGCGAAGAAAACCTAAATATGGAATGAATTCTACTCTACAGAGGCCATGGTGAACAAGTCATGGGCGGACACAAACCTGGAGCTGCGATACTACGTAAACTCAATGGCAGTTCAAGGATACCACCACAGAGCTTGTAAGTTAAAATCCTTCCACGACCCAGGCGACAAGAGCGAGTGTGAACTCTGTGAAAATCTCTGCGAACGCTAATACGTTGTGAAGTGCAAAAAGCTTCCGAAATCTACAATAAAGTTCTGTACGAACACCGAGTGAACCTCTCAATATCATACCGTGATTCTCCGTATTTGTGTGCTCTATTACGATTAATTAGTAAATCATTTCATCTCATACCATCAGAGATGTTGACCTAGATGTTAGGACCCTTTAACCAACAATCATAATCAATACTAAGAATGCTAAAGGCTTTTGGTATTTAGGTACGATGAGATTGTAAGAAATGAAGTGAAGAATCAAGATAGTCAAGGGTTTTGGCAGGGAAAACTTAAACGTTGAATTTTCTGGTATTTTGCTGATAACCAAACCAAACCAAACCCCATGGCACTACAGCCCTTGAAGGGCCTTGGCCTACCAAGTGACCGCTGCTCATCCCGAAGGCTTGCAGGTTACGAGGTGTCGTGTGGTCAGCACGACGAATCCTCTCGGCCGTTATTCTTGGCTTTCTAGACCGGGGCCGCTATCTCACCGTCAGATAGCTCCTCAATTCTAATCACGTAGGCTGAGTGGACCTCGAACCAGCCCTCAGGTCCAGGTAAAAATCCGTGACCTGGCCGGGAATCGAACCCGGGGCCTCCGGGTAAGAGGCAGGCACGCTACCCCTACACCACGGGGCCGGCATTTTGCTGATAACCCATTGCAAACAAGTTCGTCAACAATGTTGGAAACTTAGTGTCCTTGTCATACTCATCAAGGCATGGCCATGTACTTCTCGAGAATTTCAGTCGAATAGTACCATGTAACAAGGAAGGAATTCCAATACCTGAAAGCAGAAGGCCTCCAGTCAGAATAAATAATGTGAAAGATTGCTTACAGGAAAATATAAACCAAGGCGAACCCTGTGTAAGAATGAACAAGATGAGTGCATTAGGTCATGCGAATCGGGCCCGTACTACTTGCGACCCAGACTTGTGACATCAAGAAAACTCCACTAGAATTACAGGACTGTTAGACCTGTGTAAGAAGGAATGAAGGAAGAGAAAAGGCAAGAATGAACTTACGAAGCACCACACTTTCGAGTAGAACGTTCAGTGACAAGTGTTCAAAAATAAAAAAAGTAAATACCAGCGAAGCAGGACAGTCTGAGATATTACTAAGTACATAACATGTTCGCAAACTCGCCTAACCGGTATAGCATATCGCTCTAGGAATTGTTTGGGTTCTACAACTGGTAATGCTGCAAGCGCAGAAAATTAATGCAAATGTGAGTGATAAACAAGTAATACCTGAAAGGAAATATTACTCAGTTCCCTGTCTCAGGATATAAAAATGATTATGGTTGTTTCACTATGTGGTGAATACCACCATTTCCATACTGCTGTATTTGTGTGGATGAGATGACCTGAGCTCTTAGCGATGTTATTGATGGGTGTATTTGCAAACTTCGACAGGCAGTCGGGAAGCCAGTCAATGACCAACAACAACAAAAACATTCCAGTATCTGGCTGTATGAGTACCCCTTTAGCCCCGTTTCTCGATACGGGCTCAGGGATATTTTTTCAAATTTTTATAAGTCGCGCTGACACAGACAGGTCTTATTGCGACGATGGGATAGGAAAGGGCTAGGAGTGAGAAGGAAGTAATCGTGGCCGTAAATAATGTAGAGTCCCAGCATTTTCCGGGTGTAAAAATGGGAAAGCAGGGCAGAGTGGCTCAGACGGTTGAGGCGCTGGCCTTCTGACTCCAACTTGGCAGATTCGATCCTGGCTCAGTACGGTGGTATTTGAGGGTACTTAAATACGTCAGCCTCGTGTGAATAAATTTACTGGCATGTAAAAGAACTCCTGAGGGTCAAAACTGCGGGACCTCGGCGTCTCGTAAAACTGTATAAGTAGTTAGTGGGACGCAAAATAAATCACATTAAAGAGTGGATTAGAATCCCACTCGTGTCCGGTTGTTTTGTACTTAACATGTCTTCAGCACGTACTACATGTACGTAACACGACCTAATATGTTGAACGTCGATTACAATGCGGTCGTGAAAATGCAATATTCATTGACTTGGCCCAGAACGGGCGACTTGCACGCACTCTATAGTGTAATGGCACTATTGCCAGACCTGTAGCTTAGGTCCTTTCCAACAGAACAAAAATGGCCTAGGCCACCATAGTTGGTAGGGCAACCGACGCGAAATAGAGAGGCTGTAGGTTTGGATCCATCTGGTGTCCGGTTGGCAATTTTTCTTCCGTACTTAACATCTCTTCAACACGTACTACATGTACGTAACACTACCTAATAGGTTGAAAGTCAATTTCCGTAACATTAAACAGTAACTGAAAATGGGAAACCACGGAGAGTCTTCTTCAGGGCTGCCGATAGTGGGGTTCAAACTCACTGTCTCCCGAATGCAATCTGATAGCTGCGCAGCCACTTGCTGGCAGTGGTCAAGGATAAGGTGAGATAAAATTATATGGCAATGTTTTTACTGCCGGATACCCTTCCTATCGCCAACTTCAGTTAAGGAGCTTATGAAGATGACTCGGCTGTGGTCTATGAATAAGGACAGTCCCGGCATTTGTCTGGAAGTGAAAACTGGAAACCACAGAATACCATTCTCAGGACAGGTGACGGTGGGGTTCGAACCTACTCGTCTCCCGAATGCAGAGCTTGGAGTGTTAATACGTGCGACCACTCCGATCGGTATTCCAAGACCTGACTGGTATTGAAATATGAATTCTTGTGTAAGGAATGTTTTCCTGCCCGAGTTCCAGTGTGTATCATCTGTTCGCTGGGCGAGCAGCACGGAGCATGGGTAGGTTATTATAAGGCTGGTTGAATGGCCACCTTTAGCCACCTCAGCCTTAATCTGAGGCACGCGTCATGTAGCCCTAATTTTTGGTCAGCCGTATTATATTATTTTGACTTCCTTAAGCTTTAATAAAAATGGAAGAAGTTACAAATTTTAACAGCAAAAAATTTAATGGTGTGAGATACGCTGATGACGTAGTTGTGTTTCAATGGAAGGCCTACAAGAAATGGTAAATGCAGTATCAGAAGTAAGGGAATCTCATGGTTTTCACATTATTTACACAGCTTATGTAAGGCCATAGACAATTTGGATGATATTTTGAGAGGTTCAGAATCAATATCCAGAAGCCCTACACTTGTACCTGTGATATGCCACAAACTGTTTATCATCTTTTGTTTGATAGTCCCGTTTTGAAAGAGGTATATATGAATTATTAATTCACTTAAGCGCCGCCTCTGTGGTGTAGTGGTTAGCGTGATTAGCTGCCACCCCCGGAGGTCCGGGTTCGATTCCCGGCTCTGCCACGAAATTTGAAAAGTGGTACGAGGGCTGAAACGGGGTCCACTCAGCCTCGGGAGGTCAACTGAGTAGAGGTGGGTTCGATTCCCATCTCAGCCATCCTGGAAGTGGTTTTCCGTGGTTTCCCACTTCTCCTCCAGGCGAATGCCGGGATGGTACCTAACTTAAGGCCACGGCCGCTTCCTTCCCTCTTCCTTACCTATCCCTTCCAATCTTCCCATCCCTCCACAAGGCCCCTGTTCAGCATAGCAGGTGAGGCCGCCTGGGCGAGGTACTGGTCATACTCCCCAGTTGTATCCCCCGACCAAGAGTCTGAAGCTCCAGGACACTGCCCTTGGGGCGGTAGAGGTGGGATCCCTCGCGAAGTCCGAGGGAAAAACCGAACCTGGAGGGTAAACAGATGATGATGATGATGATGATGATGATTAATTCACTTAAGCACCTTTTAATGCTTAATTTCAAAAAGTTACTGTCATACTGCGTTTGCTAATTTTCTCCATTTTATTTAAAAGTCGTTCGGGTTTTAAGTTTTAGTTGTTATTTTATGCATTAATATAGTTTTTTTTATCTACAGCCCTAAAATAGCGTTTGTACTTTTATAAAGCAAAGTCACCTCCGTACAGGACATGAAGGCCTTTGGAGGAGCGGAAGGTAAAGGCTTCCACCATTGTTATCCTCGGCACGAGATGGGGTAGAGTGGTTAGGTCTACGCCCGGCCGCCTTTGCCCCCAGGAATTAACCTGGTACTCATTTTTGGTGTAGGCTGAGTGAACCTCAAGGCCATATGCGTCTCCGGGAGTGGAAATCTCGTTTCTTAAATTTTACGACTTCCTGACGGGGATTCGAACCCACGTCCTTCCGGGGGAACCGAGCACGCCTTTACCGCCTCGGCCAGGCAGCCCCCTTGTACTTGTATAATCAATAATAATAATTTAATAAAAGTCCTGATGAATTATTATTAACCCACCAATCTGGTGAATAACTTCTTGATGATTATATATGACCGTGCTGTATTTGCAATGCTTATTAATTGGACCGCTCAATCTATTGTTAAGTCATGGTGTAAAGTATTTGAAATACTTAATGTATGTGTGAATTTGTACATGAATTTGTTGTAATGTTAAACTACCGCAGTAGTAAGCTGAACCTATAGTATTTTAAGCCATAGTGTTAAGCAATGGAAATTACTTAAGTTGTATGCGAATTTGTATATGATGATGCTGGTTTTAGATGTTAAGCTAGTATTATTTCTTGCAATATGTTCTTTCCATGGAATTGCTTGTTGTACCTACTCTTGTTCTTGTTGCTTAATCATGTTCAAGTTTACTTTAGTATCACAATTCTGTAAGCGATAATTGCCAGTGGGATATTTCCCAATTGCGATGTATTTGTTAATGATAATATATCAATTTTATTTCTATTTCCCTTGACAGTAAAACTTGAAATTAATAATTTGCCTAGCGCGACAATCATTTCTCAACTCAATAACAGCAGTGTAAAATACATTTAAAATTTTAATCAACAAATCGTGTGATCTTATAATGGTGATATCGCTAGGACTGTGGCATTAGGAGATCTTATCAGCAGCCCTTGTTAGTACGAGCCATCGAACGTGTATCCATAGCTGTGAGGCAGGCAACACTGACCTGATTTCCATTTCATAATCGCAGAGCGGTTACCGTAAGTGAGCAATTATCTGTCCGTTTAATTATGAGCTCAAAGAGAGGGTAGGCTATCTCGTGCGAGGTTATTCACAGTTCTAACACCCTCGGCGGTGCATTGAGCAATAACAGAACATTCTTGAGCTCAACCAGTTATTTACGACACGATCACTACTTTGCATAAGATAAGCTCGTAAATTCTTCACTGGGCACCTCTAAAACCTCCAATCTAAAGTGTTGTAACAACGATATACAGGATGTTCCGAATCGTAGAGATGAATGTCCGCAGTTCGTTCTTTTTAATTTAGCGAATTGTTTGTCCGAGTGCGGAGTTTGAACTAGAGTTCGATGTTAGTAAGACAGGTAATAGCTTCTTATGCCCCTCGGTTTATACATCCCGCCGTACCATGCTTCAGGCAATATGCATGCATAATGTCACGTAATGTGTAAGAAACAATTCCAAGTCCATCACCGCACTGCGTCCTCAGGTAGTGTGAAGTTGTATGAAAACGTCCTACATACAAGAAGCGAATGTTTTCTCATTGAGAAATATTGCAATGTATGTCAGCAAAGCCCTAAATCACTCGTCATTAATTAAATACTACCTGAGTTGCAAACATGAAATTATCAAAATTTTTATTTTGTTACATGCGTCATTGTTTTGACGTTATATATATCCATAGCCCTACCAACAAGCAGCAGGGTACTTATTTCCGAAGCACCCTGCTTTGTAATCACCGTGTAGCAGCAAAGTAAATAATTA
This sequence comes from Anabrus simplex, assembly GCF_040414725.1. Taxonomy (NCBI): domain Eukaryota; kingdom Metazoa; phylum Arthropoda; class Insecta; order Orthoptera; family Tettigoniidae; genus Anabrus; species Anabrus simplex. The sequence goes on along the minus strand of NC_090269.1, from coordinate 17,491,721 downwards.
TTAGGGAAATGATTTTTAGGCACTAGTAAGTTAGAATGCAAATGTATTTAGCGAAGGTGGAAGTGTCCTCTACCCGCACAACGGTTCTGCAGTGAGATTTGCGTGAATATTAGAATTGCAGCGCGAGACGCTGGCACATTCACCCTTCCGCACCAAACTCATCTGGGCACATTGGACTATGACTCTACCTGTTGAAATTACTACCAACTAAACTAATGACCTCAGGCACACGCACAAGTTACCACTATATGCGCCCTGACTAATACATTCCCTTATTAGAAAAAAACCCACATTTTTCATATTTCGGCACTTTCACCATTTTCCATCTTTGGTCCTCCATTGTTGATAAAAGACTGGAAGATAGTAGAATAGATTAAGGACAATAACACATTATTATGTAGCGTATAATTGATTTCGTAAAATCGCGGCAGATCCCTCAACTGCCGAGATTGCAATGCCTTTTATGGTATTATTAGGGATGACCAGAAATTTGCAGGTCTTTACAGAAAGTCTCGATATCGTTCCACGAGCACCCAGCATCAATCCAATCACCTCAATACATTCAAGACTGTAGGCCTACTTGTTGTTATAGTAGAGCACTGTAAGTTAGTAGACAGCCTTCGTCTCGTTGTCAACCTCCTATGGCTTGTCTGAATTCAGTTCGAACCTCACAGTTGGATCTAAAATATGGCCGCTTTTTTTAATCGGCTTTAAAGGCTATGTCGTTGATTCGGCTCGTGCTCTCTTGTATAGCGATTCCAGAGACTTCCTCATGAATGGTAGATGCTCTCCTTTGTAGTAAAGAGTCGGGTAGAATGTGATGAACGAACGGTGTGGTGACGGGCATTGCGAAGAGTTTCACTGTGCAGTCAAAAGCTAAGGACGTGTGGGGGAGTTTCGATCTCACTGTGGCAACTTATGAGAGTTAATTTGAGATGATTTTAAGCTGAATTTGTTAACAAGCATTCAGTCATAAAATTTCACTTCATGCCAGTTCTTTATGTTTCGATACGTAGTATTTAGAATAATATTTCCTTGTCCACTCTGCATTTCAAAAACTCAACCATAGGAACTCGTTGTCAGTTATGCCCTATAATTTCCGAAGGAAGCGACTCGTGCTGAGAAGTTTCGAGGGACGTTGAATCAGGTCATGTAGCAAAGGCTTCAGAAGCAAAGTGAGTGCTTGTAAATTTTTACTCCGCCCACGCTGGTAATATGTAGTTAGAAGCTGTTCCGATGGTAGTTTCTCCTTTCGTTTCAGCCCACACATCTTCTCTACATTTGCAGCTGAATATTATTAGTGTCAGGTTATCTTACGAGACAATCACGACCAACTTCTACGACACCATTAAAATAACTAATTGAAACTGTTCATAACTTACTGTTCTTATTAATTTATCACCCACTTACAACTACAGGGTGTCACGGAAGCTAATGAATGAGTTACTGCTTGCGAAAGTAGATGTCTGTTCAAGGCTCATAGTGTTTTCCTTCACCTCAGTCATAAAACACTAGTTTTCATGCCACATCTTGCCATTTACTCGCAAGTGATCACTGTAGGCTGCCACCTAATTAGGAAGCAGTTGCGACACTGACAGGTTCCATGGCGATATCCCTCCCCCTTAAAGCATTATTTCTTGTAATAGCTATGACGGATTTCCCATAGGATACGTACCGTCTATACTAGGAGTATCCTCCGCATTACAAAGACAGTAGACATCAATGAGTCTCATGAGCATGCTATTAAAGTGGACATTAGAATAAAGGTCGACCAAACAATATATTATTTTTTTTGTAAATGAGTGCGTGTTTAATTTATTGCCTGCAAGATAATTACCTGATCCCGGATATGTCGTCGTCATATTACTCATGTAAATTGTATTTTTAGTTAGGGACTATAAAATGTACAGGATAATTCTGAAGGTTTACATCCTAGAAACAACAGCGCATTTACCAAAAACAAAAAAACTTCCAAATTCACTGTCAACCTCCAGGATGATGTTCACAAGATCTGCAATGTGACGTCGTTTTGATTTGTGTGAATGTTTCCTTGTTCTACGTATACGCGGAAATTGTAAGTCACTCCATATATCGCCACTACTCAACCATTTACAAAACAATGGGTTTGTTTAGTTAAAACAGTGGTACTCATCAAGAAAATCGGGCTTACCTTTAGTAGAAGAACGCTATTCGGCCCTCTGTTAATGAGAAGGCATTTTGCAAAATTCGTCTAGATATCCTACGATGAAGGAAAACTAGTTTATTGTTGCTGTCCCTGATCCAGAAGATTAATATTACTACTACTGTGAAGACAACGAAGAAGCGTTTAGCGTCCTATCAGTATTGTCTGTCATAAGAGGCCCCTGAGTGCCCAAACTTTGTTGTGTGAAGTTGTTCTATAGCTCTGCCGGTACATCTATTAAGAAGCGTCTATCACATCTAAGCATGTGTATGTCCATTGATTACGTAGAATCACAGAATCCCAAGCGTGTCGGCTGAATTCGAACCGAGACCACCTGAATGAGAAACCAGTGACGGTCTCTCAGTTATGATATCCTCTTAAGTAACACTGAGATAGGTGAAGCTAGATACTTGCAGACAAGGTTGTTACTAGCAAATGAGACAAAAAAAGTAAGAGACATTCATACGTAGATTTGTTAGGTTATAGAAAATATTCCAGTAACTCTTCAAAAAAAAAAAAAAATCCTTCAGCACTTAATCACTAAAATCTTTCGGACCAGCCATACGCTCTTTAAACTGTTGTATCGTCCATCTCACATACATCGATTAACTCGTGGCGTAATTAATATTCATATCTCGATGTAAATAGATAATAGCTGGCCGTATTTGGGCAAAAGACCCCCAATTATGGTGTTGGCAAATACTTGCTCTAGCGTCCTTTAGAACAAGTCAACGTGATCTGTTACGTACGAACCTATCGGCGGGTAGTCCCTTTATTACAGTGCGCCATCTCAAGTAGGACTTGTTAACCCATAATGGGTTCTCGGGGTCCATTCTAATGGTACTGCCGAGACAGGAATATTGCCCTTTTCTCACTTACGAAGCCATTATCAGGTTATTTTGAAAATAGCGTTTGAATGCTAAATATGACCTCGGGAGATTAAATGCTCTCAAAGGATATAATTAAAATAGAGTACAACATACCGAAACGCATCGCCACTATATCTCACGGCCTCCTTGTGGAAGCTATTTCTTCCAACGGTTCCAAAAAGAAAAAAGGTATTAACATTACAAGAAGCAAATGTCATGAATGCCTCTGGAAGAGTGTAAGGTAACATAGTTCCAGTCTCTATGTCACCTCGTAGAACTGGACTGATAGAAAACGCTGAAGCATTGTCTATACATGTTTAGTCTTTCAAGCCTTACAAATTATATTGTTCAATAAATTGCTGGATACCGTTAGCGGAATGAGATATTCTCGTATATAGACCATCCTAGTTGGTTAACACATTGTTACAGATGGCAGAAATACAATGCTCCAGTACCTTGGGTCATTTCGTTTTGTTCTAGACTATTGCCGAATTAATTTTCACAGACTTCTCAATAAATGAGCTACTACAGAGTATTCCAAGACTCACAAGTACTCCCAGCAAACTTGCGAGCATAATCTAAGATCATTTCAAGTTATTTTATCTTGAAACTGAATGAAGATGATAGCACAATTTGATGCACTTTCTACTTAGAGCAGGAACAACATCACGGGGATACAGATATAGTCTCCTATCATAACAATGCCAAGATTCCTCATGAATAGAAAGTTATTCAGCACTGCTTAGACCCCATGCAGAACATGTCGTCGTTGAGCCTGCGAAAACCGGTATGTGAAATATTTCAATTTAGAACTTCGGCCGGTAAGGTTTTGTCGTCTAAGGTTGAATATTGGGCGAGTAATTTCAAAATATTCTTGTGTGTGCTGCGGGTAAGTATTCTTCCCACCACATTATCTCAAGGTGGTTTTCGCCGACGCAACGACGATATACCGGGTGGCCCTCCAGCCCCATACTTTCTAATTATATGTGTCTCGCATGTACTGATGATGAACGGGATGCCTATTCACTGGTTTGCAAAGGAGCGCTATAACGCGCTATGTTTAGGATGTAAAACAAATGGAAGTCATTTTACTACACACATTCTGTAACAATGTGCATTTGTAAATCAGCCAAAGATGCAGAAAATAAAATATAATAACTCATTAATTTATACACGTACAGACATTCCATTCCACTAATAATTTGCTTGTATGTGGTATGTGCCTTGAACGATCCATTAGCTCTTAATTAAAATTCTGTTCCGCAGAATACGTGTATAGAAGGCAGGCGGCCATACCGTCTGAGAGCTTCGGCTGCATGCCGACCAGATTCTTCTTAGATTGAAAATTATGCCTGTCCTTCGTCGTTGTTGAAGACACCAGCCACTATCAATATATTTACAATAACTGTAGTGTTGCTGTACCAAATACCAGTCTAGTAGTATGCGTTCGAAAACGAGGCTTCCTGACACAAAGGGGTACAATAGAAGACGGGTAGCGTCGAGGATCATCCAGCAAGTGGCCATTCTGTGGTGTTCTCTTGATATTCTAACGTCATCTACCTGCAGTCAGTAGTAACCCTGTGAAAATCAGTTACTAGAAATCCCATTCATCACTAGTTGCATGCGGGACAGTTATACGTAGGAACGACTGGGTTGAAGGTCCACCTCGTGTAAATTTCTATGTAGGTACCTCTTACTAATTTCTGTGCAGAGAATGAGAAACAATGATTCAGTTTCTAGAATGTCAATAGGCTAATGTTAAATAGTATCAATAATTATTTCACCAGGGAACAACACCTTTGCTACGTTGTGAATACATTAAGTACAAAACTTACCCACCAGATATCGGTAGTGAGATCAAGAAAATAACACTGTTTGGCTCTCGATCTAAGAGATATTTTAAAGAACATACCCATTTTGTCAAATATTTTAACACTTTAATTTTCGTAACAAGACGTATAAACATTTCATGTATAAAATAAATAAAGACCATAAAGAGCACTTTACAGGGCACCGTTCATTTTCCTGGAGTGTCATCCTAAACTGAAATTCTTTCGAGGAAATATCCAAGGGACTTCAGACTGTTACATTTTTTTTTCCGCAACACAAATTATTCCTCACATATGCTGTGCTCAAGCACTTGTCCCCTTTCATGAACAGTCCGTGCTTATCTATAGGAATGCGGGCTCAGAAAGCTTGGAGAATCTCCCATCACATCATGTTCAAAATCGTTAACTCTATAAGGTACATCCTTAAGACACTATTGCAGACAGTATAATACTAATTTGAGAATATTTGAAAACAGCACCGTAGAAGTGCTCTCTATGGTCATATTTTTATAAACTGTCAACTTCTGGTAATTTTCATATACAAATATATATTGTAAAGCAATTTATATACAAATAAGTTATTTCTTTGATAAACCCTGAATAAAATGTTTCTTTGTGTTGTTAAAATACGTAAATTACTTTATTGCTTTTGGAATGTATCCTCTGGACTCTGTGTCAAGTAACAATCGTTATTTATTGCTTCTGGAATGTCGCTGACAGAAGTGTAAAGAACAGGTTTCAAAATAAGTAGATACACGCTTTTGACGTTCAACATCAGACCCCAGTCAGTTCCCAACCCTGTTAATAGTTGTGAGCGATTTGTTAGCGTATAAATATAAGACCTATATTATACAACGTAACATATTCAAACATTTTCAGCTTGGTATTGACTTATTTTATGACTGATTTTTATATAAAATAGTACAAAAAATGCTTACATATAAAAGAACACTAGCACACTCTATAAGAGAAAAATGATACACACCATCATTAACAAAATGAACACATACTCTGCGAAAAGTAAAGCACTCTATTCGCAAAATGAAGATTTATATTATCAAAGAACATGATTCACTTTCGCTCACACCCTTTCACTCTTTAACAATATCGAGTCTCTGTCTCTATTTAACAACACGCGGATACTTCGCTGCATATTGGCACTTTGGCTTTAGAAATTTCTAACAAAAATAAATCGATCTTGTATATAATAACATATTCATTTGCTAAGGCACGGTGTTCAAATTTAAGACACTAATAGGTTTGGCACGTTGCTAATGGTAAAAAAGATAAGTTGCAATAAACCATATATTTTGTGTCATAGATAGAGCCTAACATGACTGGCAACACTAAATGTCATTTCAGCTCTTATCTGACCTTATTTTGCACAACAAACTTTCTATACATAAACAAAACATTTGTCAAAACCGTGTGTTGACGACTATACACAACGCTTTTATATTGCAGTCCTATACTTGATTATATTTATATATCTTCATCTCTTAACACTTTCTCTTTGTCGTAACAACTAAACGTTGGTTCTGATTGCCGACACCTTTGGCAGAATGTAGTCATCTCACTGTGTACGTTTATGTCATGATATAAATTACAACTTTCACCCGAAAGAACTTGTACCAAATTTCCGGTGTGAACAACCAAATTAGTATGTAACTGGTCGATGAGTGCCAGATCCACAATTCTGTGCTGAGATTATAGGTTGTATTCTTTAAATATGAGTGGAAAAAGAGTAGGCGATTTATGAGAATCCATTAAAATTGCATATCACAAGAACCTCAATGCAAACAGTTCATCGAAACACGATGCAAAACATTGAATAACAAAAACTAGCTAATCCTCGTGTTTCTTGGCATGCTGCCAAAAAACGGACGTCCTGATGAATTTAACAGGTATCCTTTATTCGATTTAAATCTCTATTTCAATACAATATCAAGAGACAGTTGTTAAAATATAAATATATACTACATTTTTAGGAAGCAATGTGAATCACGAGATAATATATTGTTAGACCAATGATAAGAGAACATTTTCTTGCCAAGTTCAACCATTATTTAACGTCGGAATATGATTTTTACTAAAGTTTGAAAAAAATGATCTGTATAATGCTCTCCATTTATGTAAAAGCATTAGTGTGATTTCAGCACGAAATGTTGTCCGTAGAAGTTTGGTACATGTTCGATGGGTGACAGGACGTGCATAACTGTATGTAACCCTGATGTTGACATTGTTGAGGGTTCGATGGCTCTTGAAGTTGATGGGCAATCGATTCTCTCCATTTACGATTGCACTTACCACGTGGTAAATATGGAATGGTACGGGTAACTAGGAGATCACTGTAGTAGCTCGCTGGTGCTTGGTCGTCATCACTTGGGAGCTTTGGGCATGTGTCGCTTCATGTGCAGTGCTAAGTGGTCGGAGCGAGCGAACGAGCGCTCGCATACTGAACACTTGAATGGCTTGGCCCCTGTATGCTTGCGGTAGTGACGGGTAAGCTCGTCCGAGCGCGCAAATCGCCACTCGCACTCCGGCCAGTGGCACTTGTACGGCTTCTCGCCTGCAACAAAGAAAAAATGCATTTGATTAGAATGATAAACTCAAATGTTAATCACAATAATATTACGGGGAACCTTGTATGGTCCTTGGACGTATGAAAAGTGACCTTTCTAACTTTCACCCATCGTAACCTCAGAGACAAAATAATGCTCCCAACTGAGTGAGTGTACAACTAATAACTTTATTACTTGTACTCCAGCTATCATCTATCCTCTTCGAACTCATTTCATGAACTCGGTTCACCTAGATCAGTGGTATTCAAAGTGTGGTACGCGTACCACTAGGGGTATTCTAGGTCATTTCAAGGAGTACGCAAATTTATCGTAGTTTCTCTGTTTTCAGTGAACACTTCAGAAAAGAGTTGAGTCTGCACATTTTCAATAAAATTTTGTTTTTACTTTTGTGTTTTTGTCTACCATTACACAGAGTCCTCTTTCCTAAATATTCATTCTAAAATATGTGTCAGTTTGTACCTTCTATTGACAAGGCATGTAAAAATGTTTACTTATTCTGCACTGCTATTTTTTAATTTGTTGTTTAGAAATCCACTTATTCCTTCAATTCTTTTCAGTAGCAGTGTATTTAGTACGATAGTAATTGTTGCACCGTTGCTAGGCAATGAAAACCTTGTAGTTTCATCCCATGAGATCGCGTTGTCTGCAAAGGGAACAGAAGAAGACTCCAATGGTCGAATAATTGAGCTATCGTTAAGCTATGAAAATGCCAGGAAGATTCCTCCGGCCATTGCTGACCGCTCAGTTTTGGACTTCTTCTACAAACGTTGCTCCGAAGGAGGTACGAGGTTTCTTTTGCCCAGCGGCGATATATAAAACACATTATTGTCATTCTTGGGGAACAGGATGATGTAGCGGCTTAGCTGATTGCCTGTATTCCCGACGCCCTTGGTTTGATTCCTGGAGTTACTGGGGTGGGATTTTCAGTTTAATGGTACGCGACTTTAAATCCCCAAAGAAATTATTGCTGGATATCTGCTTGAGAGCTTTAGATTGGTAAGGTTTGAGGCTGTTTGAATGAAATAATTCCGTTGGCTACTGACTCATTAAAGCACTCCTGAGGGATACAATCTCCACACCTGCACCTGCAACGGCCGTTTTCAATGAAAACAAACTTGAAGTGACATGATTTATTTTAAGAAATCAGTACAACGAAGACAAGTTAAGGGTATCTGGATTAACATTCAACGAAAATTTACTCTGGAGAATGGAATACACTGTTAAATCGGGGTGAAGAAATTATTCTGCTAGTATTCCGACCGCATTCACTGCACCAGGAAATGTTCATAAAGCAAAGACAGATCGATGGCTTTCTTTAAAAACCTCGTAAGTCCGAATACTCTTCCTGTCCATTATATTCCTTAAGACTGGTCACGCCTTCCAGTCACATATTTATATGCAGTCCAAAAGAATAATTTTCGTTATGGTCATTTTCCTCTGCCGATTGGTAAAGGAAAATGAACCTTAAGTACATTATACTGTAGGAGTGTGTAAATTTGCCATGCAATCAACATCCCTTCAATACGGTACGGTAAGGACTATTTTCCTTTAGACATTAGCAAAGGAAAATGAACACAGCTAAAATTATTCTGATGGACTGCATATAAATATATGTCCGGGAGGCGTGACCAGTCTTAAGGAATATTGTTGTAACCAAGGTTGAAGTTTACAAAACACAACTTTTATTTGCTTCACTTTATAATATTTACACAAATAACTGAAATTTATTTTGAAGCAAAAAGGAATATTGAATCTTGAGAAAAGTCTGTCTTTATACAATATGTACAGGTTTGCAGTCTTTATATACACTTCTATCTTGAAAAGATAGTCTTCGTGAATTGACACTTTGATAGTCGAGAACTATCTGGCACACTAACATCAATGTTCATGAGAGTCCTTGTTTGTTGAAGTGCCTGAATTCCTAAAAAGCAAGTTCAATTGATTGAAGAAATTCCACCTAGCGAAACTAAGGGAGCTTGCATAAATTAGGGAATGAAAATGGCTTGTAAAAGAATTACGGAACATAGGCAGCGGAAACAGGTAAGGGAGCGGTGACCAGAGGTGAAACCTCGTACTGCCAGAAATTCAGTCCACCTGGTCGAAGCACATTTTCAAGAGGAGTAGCCTCCGTGCTCGACGTAGGGTGTATTCTGGAGCTGGACACCGGGGCAAGTGGGCAAGTGAGCAGGCCGGGAGCTCCTATTTATAGTACACTCGATGGTCAGGCACGCGCACTGAGGGCTGCGCGTCGAAGCTAGCAGAATGATACACAGGCGCGCGTGCAGCTGGCTGGCGGAGAGAGAAGGGAGCGCCGGACATACAACAAATATAATGGGTAGGAAGAACATTTGGACATACGAGGTTTTAAAAGAAAGCCATCGAGATACAGGATACGGACCGTACCCACGGGCACGAGAGCTCACTGATATCACTAGACCGCGGCAGTAATAGCTTAGAAATGCAAACTAATTTGGTTATTAGGAAGTGTCGACTGCAGTATGTACAGTGTGGCCAACGAGTGCTTCATATTTTAGGCACATGTCCCGTCATGTATTCCGCACAGGATAAGATCACTCATTATGCAATTTCATTGAAGTACAGGCCACCTAACTTTAATACTACCTAAAATATGTTTCTATCAAACACGGGGGATTATTAGTTTCGAAATGTGTGTGAATTTATCTATTTCTGAGGTCTGAGTTTTGAAGGAATTTACGCCGGATCTTGTGCTTATGGATGCCGAAGCAGATCCGGAAAATATTCTTGTTTTCAGCTCTGAAAGTAGCAGGTTTAAGACGCTCCCAGCAACGAGTAGAGTCATGCGATATAAAGGTAACAAAAATAACAAAATGGGTTCGTAATTTTACGGAGGCCAAGGCAGTAAATATCGTATTTCTCCGTTAATATCCACCGTATCGAAAACCTGCACGTAACGAAAGTTGTTTAGAATATAATTTCCGACATTTTACGTTTCGTGCGACTTTACTGCGTAAGGAAAAATGAGAGATTTTCACGATTATATTTTCACAAATTTTCAAATATCCCTGGAAATATCTGTACATAACAAAAGTTACAGGAAAGGCCATTCCCGATAATTTATGTCTCATTCATTTTCACCGTATAAGATACCATGATTGATATATTCTCGAATTGAAGCTTTCAGGACGTGGTCATGAGTGCCACCTAGCATCAAGCTGAGGTTTTCCATACAATATAATGATAACAATAATAGACCGACTCCGTGGCTGAGTGGTCAGCGTACTGCCCTCCGGTTAATAGGGTCCCGGGTTCGATTTCCGGCCGGGTGAGGCATTATAATAGCTCGGACTTGGGGACTGGGCGCTTGTGTTTGTCCCAACACTCTTCTCTTCATATTCAGACAACACACCTCACTACAAATTACCTCGCTCCCACAATCCCACAGTTGTGGGAAGAGCGGTAGAAAATGAAGAAGTTAACGATAACACTAATAACAATGTATTGTACCAAACGGATAAAAGCAAACAGAATGTTTAAAATACAGCAGATATCTACCAGCACTAACCGAACCGGGGTACAGAATTAGTCGTACATCATGGAGATCGAACCGCGAGTGGTCGGTAACCGAGTCCTGAATACAAGTACTCTGGGATCAGGATAACTGTTTAGTTTCACCGAGCAACAAGTAGCATTTTCTCAAACTATAATATATAGTGATATATTTAATTGCTCATTGCGGGGATCATTAATAGAGCACTATAACAAATACGTAGGGACCTTGGCAGTAGTTTGTTTTCACCACTAAAAGGTAGCAGGTTTTTTTGATTAGTTATATTAGTACCACGAGTAGAATGGTACAAAATATTATGTTAACTTACATTATGTTAGCATAAATATAGGGTCGGTCGTGCACTTTCTGACCCAGTGAGGAAAGCAATGGCAAACTACCTCACTCCTCGTCTTGCCTAGTACGCTTCATTTTGGTGCTGCCATTGGTTTTTGCGGTTTCCTTATAACGACATAGCATTTGGTGGTGCTATTTGAAGATCCAACCAGCCTCTGGGCTGATGACCTAACAGACAGACAAATATGGAGCTAGGTAATACAATGTTGTCTACCCATCGATTAACTATGCATATTATTTTATGTCCCTATATACATAGCTATAAGTCATCGATAAAAATGTACATATATATGTATAGTTTGAAAATATTGCATTGTATATTTTTATATGCAAAACCATGTAACCTGGAATCGTGAAACCACGCAAAGCAGTTGACTTGTTCTTTTCTTCTCCGAACTCGGACCACCTCGACAGCAATCACCTGCTCCAACCACGTGACTAGACAAACATTCCCGACTATCAAATAGCAACTTTGAAAAATACACTGTTTCACAATTTGTTCTTGAATATAAAACCAGCTGTGACGAGCAGCACGATGAGCGAACGAGAATATAAAGCGAACGTTCTTGGCCAACATCATAAAAATCTTGCTGATAAATCACAGGTAAATGCATTACAGCAAACACTGGCTACATTAAGACCTCTTAACATGCCATGCAGGGTGTTCTCCGTAGTAGGGCTTTAAAACAGTGACAAAGTACTGCTATTTGTTTAATGACTCTGCTTGTAAAGAGTATCGTTTTTCACAGTATTGAGCAATTAATTGCCTTCGTCCTCACTCTCCGGACAGCATACCTCATTCCTGATAGCATATTAATTTCTGAGTCTAGCTCCTTGCGTTACCCACGAGTCTATTGGCAGGAGGGCTACAGCTTGATATATGGTAGTATATGCAATAATAATAATAATAATAATAATAATAATAATAATAATAATAATAATAATAATAATAATAATAATAACTGAACTGGAAATGGCTTATCAACTAACCAAAGACGTTTACAACAAAAAGTCCATATCCTCAGACATCATTGCACTGCCATACGTCCAGGGGCTAAGTACGCAGCGGAATGTCTTGCTACGAACAAGAAATGCCTAATAGAAAACTTGGAAATTAAAGAAAGAAAGATGTTAAGGGCAATTCATGGCCCAATTAAAGAAAAAGATGAATATAGACATCAGCAAAACCATGAGTTGTATTATCATACCCAGATGATCCCCGATGTCATACTAAGGCGGAGAATTGCATTTTTTGGCCTCTTGCTATGAATGAAAGCAACACGATTACTGAACCTGATCTTCACCTATTTTAATGATAAGAAGACCCAGCCAAATTGGTTTAAAGGATGGAAAGGGACCTAGAGGAGATGGTTCACTTACGAAGGTATACAAGCACGCAACCCACTCAGGAGGAAACTAAACGACCAGGATTTTCAAGAACGGCCAAAGATGAAGACAGCAAAGGCGTGGACGGACGAAAGAAAAGAGCAGCACTGCCAACGAATGAAGGAGCACTGGGCATAGATCAAAGCCTTGAGAGGACAGTTGAAACAACTTGGTCCTTAGTAGGCTGATACGAACAATAATAATAATAATAATAATAATAATAATAATAATAATAATAATAATAATAATAATAATAATAATAATAATAATAATAATAATAATAATAATAAAGTAATCAACTCAAAGAAAATTAAAATAAGCTGGCTAGAAGAAACTAAGACGGACTTCCAAGAAACATCATAGACATCATAGAACGCGGAGTCTTCAGTAGTCTACAATAGTAGCCAAGCACAAATTCGTGGAGAAACTAGGAAGAAAACTGGTAGGAAGTGGTGCATAGAACACAAGATGCAACACAGTGCATTCATGAAGAAATAATAATAATAATAATAAAAACTGAACCAATATGCTTACAGAAGGAAATATCGTGTACTACAAAAGAGCAACCACACCAACGAATCTAATCTTCAAATATTTCTCGTGTATTAACCAGAAAGAAAGCTCTCTCTGTTGATCGGTGTTAGAGTGTCGGCCTCCGGTTCCTAAGATAGCGAGTTCAACGCGAGGCAGAGGTTGTCGAATCTGAAAAATTCCGATCTGGCACTCCTTACCGTACGTTGTCAGCATGAAAAAGATCTCTGGTAAAACGTTTGGTATTTATCCGTCAAAATTCGTTAAAAATCAGCCGCAGACCCCCAAGAGAGATCGGTTTACTCTGCCATCTAGTAGATTAATATTGCTACTTGGGTATTACAATAACTAACGATGGCAGAAGTAAAGAGGACATCAAATTCAGACTAGCACAAGGAAGGGAGAGCTTTCTTGAGAAATTTGCTCACTTCGAACACTGATATACGAAATAGAAAGAAGCTTTTGAAGACTTCCGACTGGAGCATGTCACTGTATGGAAGTGAACATGGACAATAACTAGCTCAGAAAGAAAGAGAATAGAAGATTTTGAAAGGTAGTTTTACAGACAAATGCTGAAGGTGAGATAGATAGATCAAATTACGAACAAAAAGATACTGAATAGAATTGGTGAAAGGAGAACGATTTGGCAAAATGTGATAATAATAATTTCTTGTGGCTATTTCTAGCCGAGTGCAGCCCTTGTGAGGCAGACCCTCCGATGAGGGTGGGCGGCATCTGCCATGTGTAGGTAACTGCGTGTTATTGTGGTGGAGAATAGTGTTATGTGTGGTGTGTGAGTTGCAGGGATGTTGGGGACAGCACAAACATCCAGCCCCCGGGCCTTTGGAATTAACCAATGAAGGTTAAAATCCCCGACCCGGCCGGAAATCGAACCTGGGATCCTCTGAACCAAAGGCCAGTACGCTGATCATTCAGCCAACGAGTCGGACGCAACATGTGATGGGAAGAACAGATAAAATGATCGACACATCCTTAGACATCCAGGACTTGTTGAGTTGGTTTTTGAGCAAAGTGTATGTGGTAAAAACGGCGGAGGTTGACCAAGGTATGCATATGACAAATAGCTTACTGCAAATGTAGTAGTTACTTAGAAATGAAAAGGTTAGCACAGGATAGGGTGGAATGGACAGTTGGCCCAAACAACACCATCATTATTATTATTATTATTATTATTATTATTATTATTATTATTATTATTATTTATAATCGCATTACGTCGCACCGACAAAGATAGGGATAAGAGCGGGCTAGGAGCTGGAAGGAAGGGCCGAGGCCTAGATTAAGGTACAAGCCGAGCATTTGCCTCATGTGAAAATGGGAAAGCACGGAAAATCATCTTCAGGACCGACGACAATGGGTTCGAACCCACTATCTCCCGCGCGCCCATAACCTCATGGTCAACTCACTCGGTATTATTATTATTACACTGATGTCTGATGTGAGGTTTCACTGGAGGAATGTGAGATGGCGGTGACCTTCCGGCGGGCCAAGGCAGAAGAAACCTTGTCTCGTTATCAGTGTCAGAAAGAGCGAGGACGTACCAGAGATAGTGGAGGCGACGTCGGGTGCGCGTTATCTCATCACCATTCGCCAGGTGTCGTCAGGTCACTGGCCGGCTTGCGGACCTCGTCCATCAACCAATTGGCGTGCGTCGCAGGACACGTGTACACGCAAGTGCGTGAGGACACGACAAACAAAACATGCGGAGCGCAAGTCGGAAGGTCCTGCATAGGAATAGGGATATCATTTCTGATTGGTGATTGCAGACACGGAGTTTCGGAGACATTGCGAACATCAACAGCCACAGGCTGCAATAAATCGCCGGTGATTCATTCTCATGTTACGCGCACAAGATATGATATACGTTCCGTACAGTTCTTCCTAGTAAAATATGCAGCTGAATATTCAAGCGTAGACTTTGCTAAATAAACCTCAACGACAATAAAACAATGACTTTAAACGAAACTTCTATGAGCCTGAAGGACAGCGAAATCAGCATTCCGAGAGCACACTCCACAGTCGTATTTTTGAAAATTTATGAACCAACTATTCTTAGAAGCCGCTTGGAGTATAAATTGGAATACGTAGAAAGATGAAGGTATTATTTGTTCCTTTATTGGTCTCGCCATCAGTCCTGCGACTGGTATAGTGCAGCGTTCCTAATCGCCCTAAACTAAGCTAATCATGTCTACATAACTAAATACACCACATTGTGTACCATATCCTAGAGCCAGGACTTTTAGATACTAAAAGGCGAGAATGTAAATAAACTTAACTAAGAACTGTTGTCTACCCGCTCTTTCGTTACGTAGCGGGAATAACATAACTTTTAGGGGTTCTAACAGGCCGGGACCCTAATATTTATGCAAATACCATAAAAGAACTGTTGTCCGGGTGGAGGATACTAGTCATATCCTTGTCTCGGCCTTCCTCTACTGTCTAGACACACCATCCAAAGCAAAGTGAACAATTCCTAGATGTCTAAAGGTAAGTTCCATCTATCTCTCACTTCTGTTCAAAATTTCCAAATAAATGTCCTCCTTCAATTAACTACAGTGTTAGTGAAAAGACCACTCATAATGTGACTTCCTTCTGTCCATTGTGTATTGTTAGTGTACTGATTTTGAATTATTAGTCGAAAAGAGAGAGAAAGAACAGATTTTTCGTATTAAAAAAAAGCAAATGGAAAACAGAAAATGTATAGATTCATAAAATTATACTACCTTAAAGGAATACGATAGTTTTTAAGACACTTGAAACCTGGCGTATCAATAAAGCTCGTAAAAATCAATTAAACGTGTAGCCTAAAACAATGAGAAAAATGTGACAGTGAGTTAAAGCGTTGTATATTTCTTCGACATCTTCAGAGGAAAATATCAAAACTGTGATAATGATTGGAAACACCCATTGGTAGCAAACTCCATAGTATGAAGGAAAAATAAATGAGAACGCATATAGGAACGAGTATGGGCAATCGTTTTTTTAGAGAATTCATCAATCTCATAAATATAGCTCAAATAGTTTCGGAGATATTCAAGATTTATTGGGAACTAACGTGTACACTACCCGGAGAACAGGAAATGTTTTCATCGTGAATAAAGAGACTCTCCTCTGCTTAAACGTAACTCGGACAGTGTGATGTCCGTCTACTTTCCTGACTGCTAAACGTCCTTACTTCGGTTCAGAGGGTCCCAGAATCGATTCAGGCCGGATCGGAGATTGTAACTATGTATGGTTAATTCCTATGAATTGGGGACTGAGTGTTTGTGTATGTGTTTGTATCAACACATTTCTCTTCATATTCACACAAAACATCACACTGCTAAACGCAGTGAATACATTCTTCCGTATAAGGTTGCGTCAGGAAGGCCATCCCGCCGTAAAACTGGCATACACAGTTCGCACCCGCATTCCCACCAGTCAGGTAAAAGTGGAAGAAGAATGCTCTGGACAGTATGATTAAATCATGACCTATTTATAACGATTCTCAAATATACGTTAACATTACCAGATTAATGCAGATTACGAATATTGATCCCCGCCTTCTAAAGACGCTGTTAGAAAAGCGAAGATAGCCTTGAACCGGCGGTAAATGTCATGACGACCATAAGAATAAGCCCGCTTTGTTCTGGATCTTCCGGCGCGCACTTGTATGTAAATACCAACGAGTTTCAGGAGTTCCTCAAGTCGACAAAACCTTCAACAGCTGGCAGACGATCACGACAATAGCATTGTTCTCTTCCTTACGGCGAGCATTACTCCGTAAATATGGGAAGAATAAAGACGCTCCAGATGTAGCTAAAGCCAACGTGACTAACATCTCATTCGCTCCGCTGATTTCTGCGAAGTATTTCAGATTAAGAGTCGAATTTCTTTATGTTTATTTCAGAATAGCTGTCAGTGCGGGTTACCTTAGAGGATGGGAATAATTTTTGTCAATAAATTGTTTCAGTTTGAGATTATCATAGTTACTTTCTCCTGGAATCAGAAACTGTTTAGAAAGGGCATATTGGCGGTTTGATTTCGGCACTGTCGGGTGGTATTTGAAAGTGTTAATATAGGCCAACCTCGTGTCGGTAGATTTACCAGTACGTAGTTAGTGGGACGTAAACCATTATTTATTTATTTATTTATTTATTTATTTATTTATTTATTTATTTATTTATTTATTAATCCGTTTACCGTCCAGGGTTGGATTTTCCCTCGTACTCAGCGAGGGATCCCACATCTACCGCCTTGAAGGCAGTGTCTTTTGGTTAGGGATACAACTAGTAAGGAAGACTTGTACTTCGCTCATGCGGCCTCACCTGCTAAGCTGAACAGTGACCTTGGGGAGGGATGAGAGGATTGGAAGGGATAGACAAGGAAGTGGGAAGGAAGCGGAGAAGTGACTGGAGAAGTGAAAAAAAAAAAAAACGGAAATCAACTTCAGATATGGCTGAGGTGGGAATCGAACCCCCTGTACTCAGTTGACCTCCCGAGGCTGAGTGGACCCCGTTCCATTCCTCGTACCACTTTTCAAATTTCGTGACAGACCTGGAAATCGAACCCAGGCATCCGGCGGTGGCAGCTAATCACACTAACCACTACACCACAGAGATTGACTTATTACTATTAACGGAAAATAAATTGTTCATTTGGATTTCAATGTCCATTTTGATCTTGTAAGTTTTTAATTTTGTTTTATACGTAACTAAGTGTATATTTTTAGTTTTGTAAGGTTTTAGGATTAATATTAATGAACAATTCTTAACAATTATTCCCAGGAATTATAAAAGTATATTCGTTCACGTTTCACCTTCTTGAAATATATTCACTCATATTCTGCCTTGTTTAAATTATAGTTAGCTGTTTTAAAGGGACTACTGTATTTTCTTTTTATTTGGGTCATATTTTACTTTGATTACGTAATAACGGAGTACTTTATACGGCATAATTCCCTTCATATTTTCAACGTATTAAAGATTAGATAAACATCTTAGCCCTAGCAAACGAAGCTCTTCAACTTTTAAAAATAATATTAAATGCAGTATTACGTCGTTCCGCCTGCGAAAACCGCTTTATGATGACGCTGTGGTAGAAATACTGACCCGCAGCACATGTACCATGTTCAGCCCTCAGCCCGAAATCTGGTTGGGACGGGATCGTTGCCTGATCGCCTGATGAGTTGAAGTGTGACTAATCGCGTGATCTGGAAGCATAATAAGGTACATTGAGCTCTAATTCCAGGTAGGCCAACTAATGTGAGGGTGGTATGTAAGAAAGGAGTAAAATAGCGATTATCCTGCTTCAGTAGTTTAAAAGTACTGAACCGTAATGAGTGTCAAAACTACGACAATGTAGTCAGAGAATAAGAAGACTGGGCAACATCTCTTTGAGAATATTTACGATCCTGAAATGTGCGCTGACAAGATAAAGATTTTGTTGCTTCCAGAGAGCTATATTTATTCCTGACTGGCTCTAAATCACCTGCTGTCTGGTGGTAGAGTGTGTAATATGTACAATACTGCATTTCTCTTCACTACTCACCCTCCAATTTGGTATTATTTTCTAAAGGACGAAGCATGCATAATATTTGAGATCTCTAGAGGAGGCTATTAGATTTCTAGCATCATGCCATTAAATCTGCCTGATTACATTTCCTGATGGATGCAGTAGGCTACCATATCATCCATCTCTTGTCCAGAATAAATTGTAGTTTCCACCGAAGTCCCAGTCTCATTCATAGCTGTGACGGAAGCTGCTGGGTGCTAAGGTATGGGCGGTGTTGAGTGATGACCAGAGACCGGATGCTTAGACACTGCTAGGTAAGAATGCAAACTTACTTAAGCGAGTAACATGTATATTCTACCCTGCACAACGGTTATGCTATGAAATTTGGGGTACGGCCTATAGAACTCCAAGAATTTACATCACACTCACTACATAATGGAAGAACGGGTTGTATGACACTTCCTATTAACCAAATTAGTTTAGATTACCGCCTAAAAATCCGATGTCTAGCGATGACATTCAGAGCATGACCAGTGCATCTAAATTTTATGAAAGGTGCTACAATAGCACTTTCTAGCCCAGTGAAGGAAACAATGGCAAAAAATTTCCCTCCTCATCCTGCCTAGTACGCCTCATTTTGGCATCACTATCGCTTTCTTGCGGTTTCCCTATAACCGCATATCCTTTGATGGCGCTATTTGAGGATCCAACCAGCCTTAGGGATGACGACAAAAAAACAACCAAACAAACAAACAGCCGGGCTGAGTGGCTCAGAGAGTTAAGGCGCTGATCTTCTGACACAAACTTTGCAGGTTCGATCCTGGCTTAGTCCGGTGGTATTTGAAGGTGCTCAAATACATCAGCCTCGTGTCAGTAAATTTACCGGCACGTAAAAGAACTTCCGCGGGACTAAATTCCGGCACGTCGGCGTTTTCGGAAACCTTAAAAAGTAGTTAGTGGGACGTGAAAATAATAACATTATTACAAAACAAACAAAATAACTTTAATAAGATATCATTTTGTGTCATTTATACATTTGTCGTAAATAGCTTGTCAACAAAACAAACCGCACGGCGCTCTAAACCTGATGAACGCTGGCCTGTCAACTGACAGTTGCTCAGCCAGAAATACGGCAGGTTACGAAGTGACGTGTGGTCGGCATTTATTCTGAGGCTCTCTGGATCGGAGCCGCTATCTCACCGTCAGATAGCTTCACATTCTCACGTAAGCTAAGCGGACCTCATACCTGCTCTCAGCTGTTGATGAAATGAAATGCCGTATGGCTTTCAGTGCCGGGATATCCCAGGACGGGTTCGGCTCGCCAGGTGCAGGTCTTTCAATTTGACAACCGTAGGTGACCTGCGCGTCGTGATGAGGATGAAATGATGATGAAGACAGCACATACAACCAGCCCCCGTGCCACTGGAATTAGCCAATTAAGGTTAAAATCCACGACCCGGCCGGGAATCGAACCCGGGACCCTCTGAACCGAAGGCCAGTAGGATGACCGTTCAGCCAACGAGTCGGACTCAGCTGTTGATAAAAACCACCGATGTGACCAAGAATAGAACCCGCAGCGTCTGGGTAGGAGACAAGCTCACTGCCGCTAGACTGCAGGGCCGGCAGCTTCTAACCAAGTCGGTCGCAGTTCAAGTCCAGGACAAGTCATGTAAGATATTTTAAAGTGGGACGTAACATCCATGTAGTTAAGATTCAATGAAAGACCGCACGTTTCATGGCCTCTGAAGAGTCACGCCAAACTGTATGCTTGCTTGCAATCTTGTTATGGTTACAGAAGTTCACGCGTTGTCGGGATAAATCTCATTGCGCAATAGACTTGTTGAGCTATAGGTCTACCAACTAACGGCTGCCCTTGTTTGTTTTTTTATTTTGTTTTTTTCTGCCAGAACTGTTGCTGACATTATATATAAGTTCACGTGACAGACGACCGAGCAAACAGCTGCAAGCATGCATTCGAGAGATACTGGATTCGAACCACACTGTCGACAGCCCTGAAGGTGGTTTCCCGTGATTCCCCTTCTTCACACCGGAAAACATCCAAAGAAAAGCAGCTCAATTTGTTCCAGATGATTTCCGGAAAAAACAATATTTTACAATTTGCTTTACGTCGCACGGACACAGATAGGTCTTATGGCGACGATGGAACAGGAAAAGCCTAGGAGTGGAAAGGAAGCGGCCATGGGATTCGAACCCACTTTCTCCCGGATGCAAGCTTACAGCTGCGCGCCCCTAACCACACGGCCAACTCGCCCGGTTCTAAAAAAGAGTAGCTTAATGAAAATGTTGCAGCTTGGGCAGGAAAGACTTGGCAGAAAGGAGACGAGCTGCTTGACTAAGTGGTATGTTCCCAGCTGTCAGTGGAGAGACGACGTGGATTAACATTAGTTAGCGAATAAGTTTGAGTGGTGTATTAAAAAGTAGGAAAGATAAATTTGGAATTCAAGGGGAGAAATTGGAAATTTGTAGGAAGAGGAGTGAGGAATTGGACGAATTTACCAAGGATAATGTTCAATAAACTTCCAAATTCTTTGCAATTATTTAATAAAAACCTAGGAAAACAACAGCTAGGGAATTAGGAAATCGGCCACCTGGGCGACTACCATAAATCTAGAACAGTGGTGATTAATTGACACCAGACAGCTGCTGGGGCTGTACCGTAATTAAGGCCACCGTCTCCTCCTTCCCACTTCTAACGTTCTCCTATCCCATCTTCGCTATAAGACCTATCTGTGTCGGCAAGACGTAAAGACAAAACAATTAACAGATGCTACTTCCTTTTCCACCTGATAGCATTTTCACAGTTCTCACATGCGTGAATAAATCCCTTACCAAACACTGAATTAAATGGCAAGTGAGAGGCAGACTCGGAGATAGAATACGGGACTTCCCAGACAACAAAGCGACCACGGCTCATCCCGAAGACATACAGATTAAGTGGTGAGGCACGGTCAGCGTAGCGAATCCTTCCGGCAGTTAATATTGGCTTTCTAGACTGACGTGGCTAGGTAGCTCCGAACTTGTTCTTATGTTAGCTGGTTGGACCTGGCAATAATCTTTAGATCGGAGTAAGAAAACCTCCCTTGCCTGACCAGAAAGCGAACCCAAGACCTCCGTGAAAGTGGCAGACGTTTTACCCCTAGACTGCCAGGCCAGCCTCCCAGCTAATCAATGCGCTGGCAAACAAAACTATAACGCAGCATTAAATATTTTTAGGCAGGACTAAAATACCATAACGATGAAATTTTATTTTGAAATATTAAGTTAAAATAATGAAACATAATTGATTTTCATGGATTACAAATGTTTTTAATGTTTTAAACATTTTATTTTATTTCCTTATTTTATGTAAGACCTTATGACATTTACTACACAACAACAGAATTTTTAAAAAACGCATTAAAATCATGTACAAGTGCTCATATTTTACTATGCAGATAATCAGGATCGATAATTACTTTTAAATTCAAGGTAAAACTAACGATACATCAGCAAGAATATAAATCCACCTGAAATTTGTGTCGTCTGTTATTAATGATAGCAATTTGTGCTCATTTGCATGGCGGACTGGCGTTCAGCAGAAAGGCCAACTTTCTAATATGGTATGAGTGCAAAGTAAATATTACAGCATAAAGTAGGAAAAAGAGAACGTGACGGCTCCAGGGCCTAATTATTGACCTGACCATAGTTGGCCACCAGTGTGTGTTTTCGGTATTTTAACAACAGATCCGTATTTCACGAACAGTGTTTGTTCACTATTTGGATGGCCCTGAAACTTCAATTTTTAAAGCGAACAAATCTTCATTAAATTAATAATAATAATAATAATAATAATAATAATAATAATAATAATAATAATAATAAGTAAACCCCGCATTTTTAGGCAGTGGTAGGTTAGAATTCGAACTAATTTGGCTATCAGGAAATATACTCTAGCCCGCTCTTGTTCAATGGAGTGAAAGTAACATAAATTCTAGGGGTTCTGATGGACTGTGCACCAGATGCTTATGTAAAATCACAGCATAACCGTTGTGCAGGCTGGAGAATACTTGTTACTCCCTTCGGTCACTTTGCATTATAACCTATTACTGCCATAAATTCCTGGCCCTAATAATAATAATAATAATAATAATAATAATAATAATAATAATAATAATAATAATAATAATAATAATAATCTCATTATAATGGCAGAAAAATTATAAATACAAAATAATATTTCAACAATATTTTTTTTTAAACTTCGCTCCAGCTCGAAAGTCTAAGGTGTAAGATAAAAGACTTCGTCCAGTGAAGCGTTATCTGGAAAAGTGCCCATAACACTGGCAGCATTTCCTCGCTGGATAGCAATTCCTATCCGCTGTCTTTACAGTTTCAGCTGCCGAAATTCATGCGTTTTGATCTGTGAGACTTGCGCATCAATTTGAACGTCTCG
Source organism: Anabrus simplex (assembly GCF_040414725.1). Lineage (NCBI taxonomy): Eukaryota > Metazoa > Arthropoda > Insecta > Orthoptera > Tettigoniidae > Anabrus > Anabrus simplex. Next base: position 17,468,492 of record NC_090269.1, on the reverse strand, counting down.
ATCTCGCAACAGACTACCAGGCAGCGAATATCAACTCTCCTAGGAGTTAAATCAAGAAATTCATGTTGGTGTATTAGACCACCGCTCAAGTACACCGATTTGCTATGCATAAAAGTCAACCTAACCCCGGATCTCGGGCACAATTTATTATGGTACCCAATTGATCACTTCCTGTGCCTTGAGGGTTTAAGGCATGCCAGGTTACAAACCGTAAATCTGAAAGCCTATTAATTATAAAAAGAAGAGGAAGATATCGATGCCTAAGAAGCAATACCTTGTATCTCACAATGCCCTTCGTGTACATAATTTTCCTTAACAGTCGTCATGCCTCCCCGCCCCGTGTGGATATGCAGTCCATCAGAACAGTTTGCGTTCTGTTCATCTTGGCATGCCTGCGTATAAAGGAAAATGAACCTTATACACAGTATACCAGGTTAATTTCTGGGGATAAATGCGGCCGGCCATACTCTACCCCACTAAGTACCGAGGTTACCGTTAGTGAAAGCCCTTCCACCACTCCAAGGGCCTTCATAGCCTGTACGGAGATTACTGTAGGAGTGCGTAAATACGTCACGCAAACGTACATCCTTACAATAGTGTATTGTGAGGTTCATTCTTCTTTACACGTAACAGTGGGAAAATGAACGCAACGAAGATTGTTGTGATGGACTGCATCATCCACATGTGGCTGGGAAGCGTGACCTATCTTAAGGAACATAATGGATAGGAAGAACATTGTGAGATGCGACGTATTACTTCTTAAGCGACGATATACAAACTATATCTGAAGATCTCAAATATAAATAATATGCATTTCAGGTAAACATTCTAGGTGATTTACGGAGGGGAATCTGCAAAATCGCCTGTCAATGAACAGGTTAATTACGCTTTCCTCCACGTGAAGCCCCTGTCTACTTCACTGCCTTAGGAAAAACAAAAAACAATAAGTGAAGCGAGACGTCACTAAATTCGTTCTTTCCAACAGCGAGCTACATACGAATTAGCGATTACATCAGCTAGGCCCACATATCGCCAGGAATATGCCATGTAATGCCCACTTTCGCGGAGGTATAAGAGAGTCACTGTATTTTCACCGACTTGATTGGCAAGTGTTTGGGTGTCGAGCGCCTAATGAACGATCTTATCGGCACATGGAGTTTCTAGACAATAATTGTACATTATGAAGTAAGCTATGAGGAATGCTAACGACATGCTCAGCGGACTAACAAGGCACTTGTTACGTTCGACCCACTGCTGAAACGTCTGCACTTCCGCACAAAGTGATTATATACAGGTGCTCAGTCAAGCTGGAGATTAATTTTGATAATAGGTTCCATCGATAACTGCGCACTATCGTTGAGGAAAACAATCAAATTTCTTTTGCTTTGCGACTTCGCGGTGCAATTAGTAACGGAGCAGTGTTACATAATTAGACAATACAAGAAGCTTACTCCGCCCATTTAATTCGTTAACTTCACAACTAGCAATTAAAAGCCGTTCTTTCAATAAGACCATAGATGATAACTCTTGTTTTATGGGACCTAATATCCAGGCCATTGGCCTGTTATAGCCTAATAGAATTTCGGTGTTTCAGTTCTAGTCAGTTCCCGCTCTCTTGTTCTCAAGGGTTGCAAGATCGAATCCCATTACAGTCGATGGAATTTGAGAAGTCTATCATGAAGGAGCGTGTTAGATTCCATTTTAGGACAAAGTTGAAGGGATATTGAACACGTATTATTATTATTATTGTCCGGTTCCTTGATTGAACGGTCAGTGTAATGGCCTTTCGTTCAGAGGGTCCCGGGTACGATTCCCGGCCAGATCGATTATTTTAATCTTAAATGGCTAGTTCTCTTTGTACGGGGACTGGCTGTTTGTGCTGCCCCAAACAACCCTGAAACTTATACACCACACAAAACACTAGCCTCCACCACAAAAACAATTTCCCAAGTATGAAATATGCCGCCCATCCTCGTCGGAGGGTCCGCCTTAAAAAAGCTGTTAGACTAGAAATAGTCACATGAAATTACCTTATTATTAGTAGTAGTAGAAGTTGTAGTAGTAAACATGGTAGTCCTTCGGGTTTATACTGTGAGAAACAAGACAAACAGAGGTAAGAACGTAAAACTTCAATAAGGTATTGCTCCACATTCTCGGAAATAAATATTATTATTATTATTATTATTATTATTAATAATAATAATAATAATAATAATAATAATAATAATAATAACATAGTTATAATAATCATCGCTTAAAGTTCCCACACATATTTACACATATCGAAGAGCCGAAATTGTGTCTGCTGGTCTGCGCTGTATTCCGGAAACGAACGAAACGTAAGCCAAGTTTCCATATTTAAATACCCTAAAATGCCATCTACTTCAGCCTAGATTACGTCCGCAAAATATAAATCGAATTGATATTAATACGTTTTTGTGATTATAATTATTATTATTATTATTCGAACTTTCAATGAAGCATGTTTTAACTGTACTTTTGTTTAGTGCTGGTATTACTGAGGTACTCAACCTCAAATACGTATTATGTGTGCAGCAATAATAATAATAATAATAATAATAATAATAATAATAATAATAATAATAATAATAATAATAATAATAATAATAATAAATGTATTAGGTCATTCAACCTGTTCGAGCATCGCATTTTATTCAGTCTAATATTTTTACTTCGGATCCTGTCTAAAAAATGAGCAACTTTTGACAATTCCCAGAAACTTCAGTTCTGTTGCTTCAATTGTACATTCATCCCGATTTTGTTTCTCAGCTAGATTTCACAGTGCTGATTAAATCTCAACAGGGTTTCCATTCGGGCATATTTTCTTCCTGGGCTATATATTGCCTGATATCTAACGATGATTTTATGAAATCTTTATCCTTTAGAAACCAGGGACCCCGTTTGTAGAGTAATCATGCAGAGCCCGCATATTTAGGCAGTGGTTAGAATGTGAACTTACTGAAGCGAGTACACGTATATTCCAGCCTGCTATGAGATTTGCATAAACAGTAGGGATTACGGTATATTAGAACACCAGAATGCATGTTACTCTCGCTATATTACGGAAGAGTAGAATAGACGACATATTAGCGCTCGTAGTGGTGCTTAAGTGAAACAATGCATTGACTCACCTTAGCGATTTTAGTGATAGAGAAAGGCAAATTGCTAATCTAATCGCCCGGGTAACGATGAATAGAAATGGATAGTATTTTTAGGAATAAATAAAGAATATACTGTATTCTCATATTTTATTACATTTTATTTACCTAAAATTCATAGCTCATATCCCTAGGATGTTTTCAGCACTGAGTTACTTGCCTGAAGGACTAGAACTGTGGATTTGATAGGAGTGGGAAGGAGGCGACCGTGGCATTAATATATAGTTCCAGCATTTGCCGGGTGTAAAAAAAAAAAATATATATATATATATATATATATATATATATATATATATGTGAAGCATGTGCTGCGGGTCAGTATTTTCCCCCTCACAATGCCACATTGCGGTATTTCGAGGCGGCGCGAGGTTATATTGAACGGTGTTCGACCGGGACGGGCTGTATGGTTCACAATGTAAACTTGTGTCCTCATCCCGAGGTGGTGCAGCTCATTTCAGGTCCATCACCAATAGAAGCGAGCTGAATGACAACACGCCAGCCATCCGGTCCCCATGGATGACACAGTTCCACTACGTGGGCGGACGATCAGAATGTTGGCATTGAAGAGTGTAGCGCACCAACTCCACGGCATGGAGATAGGGAATATTCGATAGACACATTTTGACATCGTCTGCAACAACACAGTCTGGCTAAAAATGTGTGTCACACTTATTTTACGAAAGAATATGTGAGAGACACCTCCAGTGGTACAGCCACGTCAGACGTGCTACAAATGTCGGAACAACATCAATTTTATAGTCGATGACAAGGTTAACTTAAACAATTTAATCTGATCTAAAACTTGTCAGCTTACACTCAGCTGACGATAGATCAAAACTGCGTTCTGCAATCTGAAATACAGACCCTTCACGACGTTAAGAAGAAGAATAGAAATATTTATATTGTTGTGAAACGTTTCTTAGCAGACCATAAGAAAATTGTGCAGAAAGTTGAAGGGCTAAAGGGCTCGGAAAGGTTTTCAAATTGTGAGTCTTGGATAGCTTTATTAACTATAAAAGTATCGAAAAATCACATCCGGCCAAAATGCAGTTTCGGTAAAGCAGCCTAAAATCGCTTCTTTCATTACTCGCTTTCTTTTTTATTCAAATCCTAGCTAAATTAACTTATTTACATAAGTGTTCCTTGGTTCAATACCCTCAGGCGTTTTTTTTAATATTTTGAAATGTGTCCAAACCGAATGTAGTTATAAGGACTTAAGTGAAACTCTACATTAACTCACATTAACACTCGTAGTGGGAGAAAAGGGCAAACTGCTAATCTAATCGACCGGGAAACAATGATTAAGAAAGAGATTGTAATTTTCAGGAATAAATAAAGAATATGTTCTCATACTTTATTTTATTTTATTTACTAATATTCGTAGCTCATATCCCTAGGATGTTTTCAACATTGAGTAGCTTGCCTGAAGGGACTAGAATTGTGGATTTTTTAAAAATTACTTTACGTCGCATCGACAAAAGGGCTAAGGGTGGGAAGGAAGCGGCCGTGGCATTAATAAATATATAGTTCCAGCATTTGCCTCGTTTGAAAACGGGAAACCACGGAAAACCATCTTCAGGGTTGCAGACAGTGGGGTTTAAATACCCTATCTCCCGAATGCAAGCTCACAGCTGCCCGGCCCTGACTGCGTGACCAACTCGCTCGGTAAGAAAAATAATAAAAAGGAAATTGCCCGGAATCTATACTATTTCTTTTGTAAGTCGCATTCCCAATTTCAGCTTTATGAGGAGTACGTATTAAGTAATCTACCTTCTTGTGGTTTCTGTTCCGGTTACCGAGCCGACGTCATTGTTTATCGATGAACTTCATGAGCGATACATCACTGGCTCAAACACAGCTGAGGACATGCATCCCATAGATTTTCCTAGAATAAGGAATACGGTTTGTTCATCAGAGTTCTGCGCCTTTCTCGTAATAATCTGAGTGAATCCTATATGTAAAATTCAAAATAACTATACAGGCTCAAGAGTTGGAAAAGCATGAAAACGAAGCATGTCGTTCACAGAGAACACAGGCATAGGAATAAAACAACATGTCGCGTCTTGAAGTTGCCAACATGTAATGCAGTATAACGCAGTTGGAAACAAGCCAGCTGACTAGTGTGTTACTATCACACACTGATCTGGAAAACAATAAAGTATCAGCTGCGACATTTACTGGACAATGGAAGTCAGTGCCGACAGAATTTGGATGTCGTTATGTGATGAAGTGTTATTTCTTTTCACCGAAAATTGTACAGAGTGTGAGATTCAGGATTTGTACAAATAAATTGTCTGAGATGTAGGACATAATACACTAAATGTTGCTGTTGGTCGCGTCATCAGTGCATAAAATTGTTTGAAGCAGCTTCCCATGCCACCTTATCCAGTACTAATTTGTTGATTTCTACGTAACGACTATATACTGCATCTGCTCTAATCTCCTTGTCATATTCAAACACGCTATTATACACGCTATCGCTACCGTTATTACCACCTACACTTGACTCGAAACCCAACTTAACAAGTCATGGGTGTCTTAAGATGTGCCCTATCATTCTATCATTTCTCCCCGTCAAATTTAGCGAAATCACCAATTCGATTATCTCTTTATTCGTGATTTGATATACCCATATCACCTTCAGCATTCTTCTGTAACACCACATTTCAAACATTCTATTATTTTTCTTGCTGAGCTAGTTATTCCATGTTTCACATTCGTACAATGCCACAATCCAGATGAAAGTCTTCAAAACCATCTTTCTAATTCCTATATCAATGTTCGAAGTGTGCAAATTTCTTTTCTTAAGATAAGCTTTCCTTGCTTGTGCTAATCTTCATTTCATGTCCCCTTTATTTCTGCCATCATTAGTTATTTGATTAACCTAGTAACAATATTCATATACTTCCTTTAAGACTTCATTTCCTAATCTAATATTTAGTTCATCATTCGTTCGACTGGACTCCTTTACTTTTGTTTTGGACTTACTTATTTTCGTCTTGTACTCCTTTCCCAAGACTCTGTCCATACAATTCAGCAATTTCTCCAGATTTTCTGCAGACTCAGATAAAATAACATATCAGCAGCATATCTCAGGGTTTTGATTTCCTCTCTTTGGATTGTGATTTCCTTCCCAAATTCCTCTTCGATTTCCTTTAGCGACTGTTCTAGTGTATAAACGTCCTTTCTCGAATGGTGCTACTTTTTTTAAAGCTCTCGATTCTTATCACTGCATACAGATTTTATAATGACTGGAGATAATTCTTCTTTCTCGGTATCTGACCCCGATGACCTTCTGGATCTCAATTAAATATTATGTCACTTGTATGTGGTGTCACACAGTACAGCACAACAAAACAGTTTCACTGCTCATGTCACTGACCCTCTTCAATTCCCTGCTGAGTTGTTTCTAGAGATAAATTATAAAAAGTCTCTCAAAATATAGGTTATGTGGAAGAGTTCGGATCCCTCATGAACTGAGGGTGTCTGATAAGGTTAAAAGTAAAAAAACGCAGAAAGCGACTTCTCTCTAGCGCACTCATGCCCAAGATTTTCGGATTCATAAAAGCAATTCTAATAAATTATATAATAATAATAATAATAATTTGATTAATAATTATTATTAATTATTATTATTATTATTATTATTATTATTATTATTATTATTATTATTATTATTATTATTATTATTATTATTATAAATCGGTTTAAACCTTGAACTATTATCGGTCCTACGATATGCACAGCTTCTATCATATGCTCGTAACTCTACTGACAGGGGTGTTAGCATTTAACTACACTTGCACTCTGGGATATAATCCAGTAATGTTGAGCTCAGGAGGCAATCACCCAAAAAATCTAAGGTAAGCAGCTGGTGAAATCCCTTATGAGGAGTTGGTATGTGACCTTCTACCCTTACCAAGGCGCAGGTGTCTGATTAATACATGTAACACAAGGACATTCAATGCGAACGGTATAAACCATTTGCACATATCGATCATGTCCCAGGATACAACGGAAACGGAGAAGAGGCGGAGGGGGGGCATAAATGTCTTTAGAGGCATACTGGAATGTGTCACGTCGCATTCTTGCCTCGGTCACAGACCCTTACAGAAGACAGTTTGAATTCTTAATGACTGTTTGTAACAGCACAAACAATAGATTCTATTACATACAATATGCAGCATGAGAAGCCGCAGAAAGCTGGTCCCCAGTCATACATGCGGAAGAAGGTGCAAGGTTCTTCGCAAGTTAAAATTCACGAACTGTATTCGTTCCTATTCAAAGGGTAATTCAGGAATTTTCAACAAAAAACTTTAAAAAGCAGTGATTTGCGTGTAACGAGACCTGAAAGGCAGGAAGCCTATGCGTACTTAGGAATGTGCCACTGTTTTTTGCAGAGAGGAATTTTTCAATTCATTATGCTAGTCTAAGATGGATGGAGTAGGTTCACTGCTTACAGGTATCAATGGGAATAACAAGCTCCATGCATAAAAGGTTAGCGTGCTGGCCTTTGGTCCAAGGGATTCGATTCCAGGACGAGTCGGGAATTTTAACCTTCACGGGTTAATTCATCTTCCTCGTGGACAGGGGGTGTGTTCTGTCTTCAACATTAGAATTCGTGAAAAATAGGGCCCCATCCCCACAGACGCGCAGGTTGTCTACAGGCGTCGATTCGAAAAGCCTGCACCAGGTCTCTCCTGAGACCATACACTATTATTATTATTATTATTATTATTATTATTATTATTATTATTATTATTATTATTCCGAGATTTCCTGTGGTTCGCAGAGCTGTAAGAAGGGGCTGGGGTGAACGGGTGGACAATAAAAAGATCAGAGTATAACTTAAAGCACTACATTTGAAATTTTCTTTCTTTCCTATTTTTCTGAGTTTAACATTTGATAGATATTTAGAAAATCTGAATTGGCAATACTAATATGAAAATGAGCTCGTTAGCTCCCACATTAACAATGACTTAACGTCAAAAATCAAGTACAAAAGAGAAGAATATCGACACAATAGTTTACAAGGAATAAGCATTGTAGCACTAAAGGTATACTATTACAAGAGCATATATGTTCAACTCATTTTACATTCTAGGAGACTGGGCTCCAAAATATACTACAGTCCAGCCTCTCAGAGGCACAAGCTTCTTACACAATAACGCTAGATAAACTTCTAAAACTGTTTTACTGTCATTTCTGTTCGACAGTCTGTTACACACTCGTCTACAAATAATGAAAATTTAAACAGAGAAAATGAGTGTCCATTCTAATTGACGTAAATGTACAAAGAAAAAGTTTAAGACGAACGGTAATGAACAAAATGCTAGGAGGCGAAAAACTTGCACTCCTCTTGAATGACACTTAAAATCCTACAGCGGATTATGGCCCGAAGTCGCGGAGGCTAATACTATACTACAGAGGGGTGACTAGATGCGAAATGTTAAGTTCCAAAACCGTGTGAAGAATTTAAAGATTAAGAAAATCTGAGTCATACCATGTTGAGCGGGAATTAATAGAGGGTGAACACTCTTTATTCCCTAAAATTCATGTTTCCCAGCAGGGATTTGAGCAAAGTTCTCAGACATGCCGAAAATGTACACGTAAACTAAGTCTTTCGAATTTTAAAATGAAATAAGTTTGAAACCTTCCCCTTAAGTTAACTGCATGGAGCTATTACATGCTAAGATATGTCTGCCATTACCTTGAGTTGCTGGGCCTTAGTACGACGGCAAGGCTGCCCCTGCCTCCTAAAATACGCAGTAGAAGAAGCTCTAGAGCGCCCAGCTTTTATAGCAACTCAGAGGGGAAAGTTCCAGAACTCTTGAGCTAGGCAGAACGCCTGTACACACCCCCAATTTTAATTGGCTAGAGAAATATATACAAAATTCCTAATTGGTTAATAACTAAGGAAGAATGAAGCCGTAGAATTACTGATGACCTTAGCACATTACAAACACTTAAGATTTTGAAAATTACCTTAAAATGTAATTGTCCGTCCTCCTGCAAGAGGGGGCACATAGGCCGATAGTAGAGACATCTAAAGATTAAAGGTCCAAGTATCTTCAGAGACATAGTTTAGGATTCACAACACAGATGGCATTCTAGAGGGCGCGCAGTTCAACTGGACGGGGAAGGTGTATGCGCGGTACAATATTATTATTATTATTATTATTATTATTATTATTATTATTATTATTATTATTATTATTATTAATGAGAATAATCTTAATGTCCTGGTCGGAAGACACGCTGTGTTCGAATGCGCAGTAAAACAGTTTGAAAACCTTTTCCAATCAATCGCTGTTTCCAAGCAGTCTACGAACTGAGTATTGAACAAACGACACCATAGAACTAATTAACTGAAGTGTTCACACTATTGCAGAGATTATGATAGCAACAGTCTTTAAATGAGAACATACAGGCGTGGTGGAGTGTTGTGAGTCCAAAGCCTCCATAAAGTATAATAGAGTCTTTCGATTTTCGTAAACATATATTTCGTCGTTGCGCCTCTGAAAACATTTACGTGAAATGTATCAGCTTAGATGTCTGTCCGGCAACGTTCTGTCATCTAAGGTTCAATACTGTGTGAATAATTTTCAATAATTCAGCTCTGATGATATATGTACTACGGGTCAGTATTTCTCCCAAAATCACTAGGGAAAGGATTTTATGCTTTAATAGGTTAGAATGCCCAAGGCGCAAATATTATCTAGCCGCTCTACACATATGTAGGTGAGTTGCATACATTTTAGGGGTTCCGATAGTTGAGATCTCTAATATTTATGCAAATCTCATTGCATGACTGTTGTGCAGGTAGAAGGCACTTGCACGTTTGCAGTCTAACCTATTTGTGCCCAAAGATCCCATCCCTAATTACCACACAGCGGCTTTCGCAGGAGTTACGACGATTTGCTACGAAGATGAGCAACAACCCCTGCTGTACGACACTTGTTTTCTACGCCTCATAAAATCTCGATCGTTAGCAAATGAGAGAGAGACAGAGGAAAGTGGTGTGGCAGATTCGCTTCACAGAGCGCATCTGAGTTCATTCGCTACGCATAGGCTCCATTTGCAGTTTACTGTTTGGAGGCTCGAGATATTATTCTGTGTGGAGAGTTATGGCCAGCTACTTCCCCGATAACCTGACATAATACGCTCCCAGAATAGTTATTTGACAGCTGTGAAGAAGAAAATGGTTATAAGATACGATCGGCAGGTGGAGCAATAAAATAAAACGACTGAAGAATTGTTGTCCTCTACAGAAACAAACACAAATGAGAGACGATCTGTACGAACATGTGTTGAGTTTTCTGAAGAATGCCATCGATGTCGTACCGTTCCTTCAGAAACGACATGGTATAAACTATCCTCATAGAGCTGAAACTAGAAACGGATACCACTTCTATGATGGTCGAATGATATTTGTACTCAATTATGTGACCCGAGGCTGCATTCATTCTATTACAATACTACAAACCAATCATAAATCTGGCCACCCAGCTGGTAAGATACTATGTTAACCTCTAGGTCATTGTGGAAAAAATACCAGCTGATTTTGCAGCAAAAGTTTTAAATAGATATTTCTTAGCGTGGACAGAAAACCCATACCGTGGTAACCAGGCAACCTGTAGTCGTCCTCTGTCTATACTAAGTCATCGTCATCGACTTCCTCGCGTTATTATCGTGTGCCAGAACACTGTATTCTATATAAATTAGGTACAAATGGCTCCGTCTTTTAAACGAGTTTCCACTGTCTTTGACCGGCGTTTCGTCTAGGTCACAGCAAACCGCCTTACACACCGTACGTCATAATACGTATCTTGCCAATGTTCATGACCATAAAATTGTGTGCTAAATCAGCAACCATCCTGATACGTGGTGCTATCTTGTGACATGGGATGGGAATGTTGTGTGCTATATCAGCTGAAATATTGCTGGACATAGATCATGTTGCTACATATTTCTTTTATTTATCTTCCCTGTGGGTGGAGTGAAAAGGTACGTTATCTGTACCCCCTGCATATCGAAAGAGGCTGCTAAGAGGGGGAATAATCAAAGAACGTGTACCTTCTCTCTCTCTCTCTCTCTCTCTCTCTCTCTCTCTCTCTCTCTTTCGTGTTCTAAGTCCAAAAACATTGTAACAGACTCAGCACAAGAAAACCGTTCACTGGAGCCTGCGTCAAATTGCTAGTAATCTGCTCAACTGGCATTGCCTGGAAGCGGCGCTCCTCTCATAAGACATCGCTCCTGGGGAACAAACTTCCAACTCTCCGGCGTCTCTGAAAAGTACAAAAGTAGCTCGTGGGACGTAAAACCACATACATTATTATTTTTAATGAAGCAACAGTGTAGTTTTACATGACTGATTCTATCTTTCCTTTACACATAAGCGTAGTAAAATGAACGCTACGAACATTGTTCCGCTGGCCGGCATATCCATATGTAGCTGTGAGGCGCCATCAGTCATAGGGGGAATAAGGGATGAGATGATCACTGACACATGAGCGTTTTGGTTTCTTAAGCGAAATATGCTTCCTGAAGCATTTGCCACTGGGTTTAAGTGCCATAGCTAAGTATTGGAAGTTATTTATTATTTTGAATGTCTTATTAGATATGGTAATTCTTGTTCTTCCACGTATCTTTCCACCATTTCTATTTTTGTCAGATCTATGTAAAAGCTATTTTCCTGGCGCTATTGTGAAATTTAATCTATGACCTTTTGTAGTTTCTGTAATTCAGTAGAGCTGATTACTATATTATCCGCGCATGCATTGATGTGAATGTCTTCTCTGTCTTGTAACTATCCTTATTATTTTCTCAGATGCAAGGGGTGAACAGTAATGGACTCAAAGGATCACCCTGGGGTACACCATTTTTCTGCATTGACGATTTAAATCCTCAACGCGGACCACAATCCATCATAGGAACCTTTGAACTGAAGATCAAAATGCCGACATTCAGAAACGAAGACAGAGAATAAAGAGCAGAATCGTATTTCATTCACCACTGTTTTGAAACATACATTTAAACCAAACAGCGGATCGCACACTTCGTCTTCTTCTGGTGCCATCCTCACACTGAATGTTGGTGGACACCACTGAGTAATTGTTCCTACTTTGTATTTTTCGTATCTGACAATATTAAAGAGTTATCAAATGAGGGCAATGAACTTGTAAAATTACCGAGTGCTGCGATGTCAGTATACAAAATAATGCTTCCTCGTGGTCAATAGCGTCTTGGGATGGATCTCAGTGTCTTCATTTCTTGAGAGTGGCCGTCAGCCATTGAAAAGAAGCAGCACTTAATGGCCATCTCGTTATGTCGACAATGTTTGAAGACTCCTCAGAACTAATCTGCGACTGGCAACAGCCTCAATGGAGGGACAGCGTACGTAATGAATAAACACCAACATCCTCAATGAGCAAGTGGACGAGGTAAAAAGCACGTGCGACGTGAGCGGACTAAAGGAAAGGTTCTGCCCACGCTGGCGTCATCGTGGTCATTATTTATTTGTTTAGCTTACTACACTAGCTTTTAATAATGTATACCCAGCCTTTTCACCTTTTGAAACTTATTGTTAGGTCGTACTATCGTGCGAATGTGATGTACACGTGACAACGCAGAACAGGTGGTTCCTTCTAGAGTTTTCCTTTTCTTCCTCTCTTTTTATCACTGTAAGATCATCAAGAACAGAAAACTTTCTCCCAGAGGAGATTTCCTGTCCTCCAGCAACTACTAACGCAATATTAGAAAGTATTAGTAATTTAGAAGAGAATTAACGACCATCGAACAACTGAATGGACCTTCATAAAATAATGTATGCAAAATATTTGAGTAAAAATTCCCATAGGAATCCTGTTTTAAATTTAGGAATCTTCTTCTTCTACCGCTTTTCACGTTTACTACCTGTGTCGCACATGCGTTTTGCGGCTGGATGTTCTTTCTAAAGCCTTTTAAAGCGGAGAAAGACATTTTGAAAATGTATATGAATGCGACATCACTCACACAGTGAAATTACGATGATAATTAGCTCAGGTGGTAAAGCACTGGCCTTCTAAGCTCAGCTCAAGTTGGCGGGTTCTCTTCCCGTTCATTCCGATCGTATTCGAAGGTGCTCAAATACATCAGCCTCATGTCGGTACTGACACATTAAAGAACTCCTATAGAACGAAATTCGGGCACCTTGGCATCCCCAGAAACCAGAAAAATGGTTAGTGGGACGTAAAATCATTAACACTATTTTTTGAGAGGTCAAAAATAATAGCTATGAAACCTTTTTTTTAATTCAACCCCTACTTGTAAAAAGGTAATGGTGTAAAATAAGTCAAATATGCCATCTATATATTTAAAAAATTTATGAAAACTAAAGTCAGTCAGTCCGGCAATTCTATCTGGTCGATTTCTTTCATTTTTCTTTTACCTAAAAGGTATTCATGCACAGATTTCTCATCAGGTACTATAAATCACTTAACTTCTGCCTTCCTCAAATTATCTGCTTTTTTTCAATTTTTTGTATCTATGAAGCAATCATATCTTGGGTTATAACTGAGGCACGTAGTTCGTTTTGGCCTAAGAACACTCAGTGCATCAAGCTCTTTCATATAAGTTAACTATTCAAATTGGTTGATTCTAAGGAAAGTTATGAGTGCACATTTAATTTGACGTCTCATTTCTTCAACATTTCATTCATATTTCATTCTAATTGAGGTATGCAGTTTGTTTTGGTCTAAAAACACTCAGTGGGTCAAGCGCTTTCTTTTGAGGTAATAACTACTTAAATTGGTAGATTCTTAGAAAAGTTATGAGTACATGTCTCCATGACGAAGATCTTTGAGGGACTTTTTAACAGTTCGGCACGTAGTGTTGTTCCAAGGAATATTTAATTCAGTTTCTTTGAGTGATGTATTTTCAAGTGTTTTGCTGACATATTACATTCTATTACCACAGCAGATCACGTGCTTTTACTTCATTAACTCGAAACTTTGCAAATACATCCGTGAGGATAGTAACGAACAACACCATACTTTGTACAATGCGGGCGGAGCCACGGGAGAAAACTGCTAGTATTTCTGAACGATAGTTCACAAGGTACTATGGCAGTTACATTTTACGCCGTTTGATAACAATGGCGTTTTTTCTGTGACAGGTATAAAACCCCTGTGCGAAGAATACTTCTACTAGTAACGATTGCAACTCAAGTGAATCGAAGTTTTAACAGATGGTAAATTGGACTACCTCCTTTTAAAACGACGCTCCTTAAAAATGGAATATCCCGCAAAAGATATTTGAAAAATGATATAAATAAAAACTGAGCATATGTTTGTGTTCCAATTTTTGGAAATTCATTTAATGATGATGATGCTAGTTGTTTAAAGGTGCTTAACATCTAGGTCATCGGCCCCAGGAAATTCATTTACCTTGGTGTAGTATGCTTTTCACTTCACTGTCTCCCACCAAGACGCTGTTAGAGAAGTCAGACTTTTATGACATTAGACCAAAGAGTAAATGTTCCTGGACTCAAGAGGTTGTTAAATCTTGAGCAGGTACCTGAAGGATATAAACCCGGATGTTCTGAAAGACATCCACCCAAAATGAAATCCATCTTTTCTTAGCTGGCTGCCTGTTTAATCACAATATAACATCAACATATTTTTAATTGAATGTATTAATTAATGTTTCGAGAGGTGGGCCAGAAGCCTATTACGAGTTCAACTCGTTACATCCATCACCAGTGGACGGAGATGAGTAGATATGAGACTGAACGAGTGCTCCTCCCAGTAAAGAATAAAGGAGGGCAGTCAATCGGGAGCTTAAGCGTCATAACATCTTCCTTACACCATTAATATATTATTTCCTACTGTCGAAATGTCATTGTTCATTTGGCTGTTTTAATAATTGTCGTGTAAACTGTACAGGGTGGGAGAAATGAAACTGGCCCGGAAAATATTTTCAATGTGATGTACAGAAGATGCTCATGTGAGGAAATGAAAAAATCCTTTCTGGCAAGCAACTCAATGTTGAAAACATCCTAGGGATATGAGCTACGAATTTTACCTAAATAAAATAAAATAAAGTACGGGAAAGTATTCGTTATTTATTCCTAAAAATTACCATCTTAATCATCAATATCCGGGAGATTAGATTAGCAGTTAGATTTTTCTACTAATATGAGCGCTAATGTGAGTCAATGCAGACTTACACTTAAGCCTTTATAGTTTGGGCGGGCTGAGTGGCTCAGACGGTTAAGGCACTGGCCTTCTGACCCCAACTTGGCAGGTTCGATCCTGGCTCAGTCCTGTGGTATTTGAAGGTGCTCAAATACGTCAGCCTCGTGTCGGTAGATTTACTGGCACGTAAAACAACTCCTGCGGGACTAAATTCCGGCACCTCGGCGTCTCCGAAAACCGTAAAAGAGTAGTTATTGGGACGTAAAACAAATAACATTATGATTATTAAGCCTTTATAACTTCATTTGATGTGGACATTTTTCAAAAATCAAGGACCGCCTGAGGGTATTGAACCAAGGACCACATTACAGAGAGAGTTATGTAAATAAGTTCATTTTGGCTAGGATTAGAATCAAAGAGAAAACGAATAAAAACAAGCTATTTTAGTCTGTTTTCCGTAACTGCATTTAGGCCGGAAGTGATTTTTGAAATTTGTATTCTTAGTTTCATAGATCTACCCAAGACTCACAATTTGGAACATTTCCGGGCTCTTTAACCCTCCAACGTTCGGCACAATTGAGGAAATTGCTTAATTTTCAGTTTGTCGTAGTATGGGGACCCCTAGTTTGTCTGCTAAGAAATGTTTTCAACATTAAAACCGAGGATCGAACTCTCGACTCCACTTCACTCAGAAACCACCGGCAGAATTCGACACGCGAGGGCTCGCCGGCATGCAAACAGTAAATTTGTAAGGATACAGACTCAGGTCCTTTTTGATAATATTTGGACACAACGATTTCCCAATTCCCACTTGCACAGACAAACAGCGTTGAAATTTCTTCGGACTTCGTTCCAGGCTTTCCTTCACTCGAGCAATGTTTTCTGGTACTCGAAATTTTTTCGGATAGTTACGGTTTTTATTCGCCTACACAGCCCGTTTCACTTGATTTTGCCATTGAGGTTTGCATTGCAGACTTTGTTGGAGGTTTTGCCAAAACCCTTCCAGTCTTAAACTCTTGCAAAAACAGTCCGGCACAGGTATTCCACGAATCGTACTTCGCATATCATTGGACAATAAACACGCGACTTTTTATCTTGAGCACCATTTTGTATTGCACTCAATTGGTCACTACCCTAAACACGTCTGTCCCTCTCACTCACTCGCATGTAATGACACAGCACGAACTCGGATGATGCGGCATATAGGCACGTGATTGGTGCATCAAAATCACGTTTTCCAGCATTTGCTTTGATGAGCAGTTCTCCTGTTCATTAACAAGAGTCATTTACGCGTCAGTCTTATAAATATTTTTCGGGGATGTATTGTTTTGCCCACGCTGCAACTGTAAACGGACTATAGCCTCGTAATAAATCATCATCGTCATCATCTTTTCCTTCTTCTTTATTGGTTAATTCTTATCATTCGGGGACTGGGTGTGTATGCCGTCTTTAGCATTAGAATTTATTGTCGATACGGCCCCATTCTCACACACAGGTTGTTTATACTATCAGGAGTTAACTGGAAAGACCTCCACCAGACCTCTCCGCAGGCTACACGCCACAAATAATAATAATAATAATAATAATAATAATAATAATAATAATAATAATGTGGTAGGTACAGAATTTTTGTTCATTACATTTATTGTATTAAATTTAACCATTTTAACACACAGTAAATGACACTATCGTTATCCACTTACCCTCAAGTTCTGTTCGTGACTCAACCGGCCTGTTAACAATTTCCTAGACTGGCATTTCACCTTTACCCTTTTTTCCGACTTCCACTTCTCTCGAGAAATAAGTGGTCCATGACATAAAGTCACGACATCATAGATCAAATGCGATGAAACGTGATATGATCGGTTCCCAGGACGTCGCTGTTACGAAACATCCATACTGCCTACCAGAAGGGGAACCCCCTCTAACTCTTTAGTGTGTGAAGACCTTCCACGGTAGTATAAGCTGAGTGCTTGTTCGTGCTTGTGACAGTGCCATCACTTTCATATTTCCTATCGGACCTCCTCTGGTCAACTCCCAGTCTCTTGTCAGTGTTACGTTTGAGAGATCTAGAATGTCTCATTTTAAAACCATTCGTGTTCTTCCCTTTCTTTTCTCGATACCTTAATTTTCGAACAGTGAGACCTTCTCCTTTCCTCCTCCAATTACGTTTTAGAGAGAACGGGTATAAAGTTGTATTTCCCCTTTAAAATAATCATCACCAACACCACTTCTCTCTCAGCCTGGAATTTAGTCCCAGTTTTGTTGTTCATCACGAAGTGGTACCATTTGTTAGTTCCTGCCAAGAAGACAATCGAATCGAGCTATCGAGATAGCATATTGCCAATGAGCTGGGGGTCGTCCAAAAATGTGTGTAATGGAAATAGTGCCATGTAACAAAATGTGTGACGTGATGTTACCTAGCAGCAGTACCTTGAGAGCTGCACATGGCATAGATCTCTACGTCATGGCCATCCATGAATACTTCACATCACAGGCTGCACGGTTCCTAGGTAACATCGCGTCATAAAATTTACTGAACGACATATGAGTCCGCCTCTGTGTTGTTAGTGTGATAAGCTGCCACCCCCGGAGTCCCGAGTTCGATTCCGGGCTCTGCCACGAAATTTGAAAAGTGGTACGAGGAATGGAACCGGGTCGACTCAGCCTCGGGAAACTGAGTAGAGGGGTTTTCGATTTCCCCCTCAGCCATCCTCGAAGTGGTTTTCCGTGGTTTCCCACTTCTCCTCAAGCAAATGCTGAGATGATAAGTAACTTAAGGCCACGGCCGCTTTCTTCCCTCTTCCTTGTATAACCCTTTCAATATTCCCATCCTCCCACGAGGCCCCTATTCAGCACAGCAGGTGAGGTCACCTGGGCGAGGTACTGGTCCACCTCCCCAGTTTAATCCCCCGACCCTAAGTCTCACGCTCCAGGACACTGCCCATGAAGCGGTAGATGTGGGATTCCTCGCTGAGTCTCAGAGAAAAAATACCCTGGAGGGTAAATGGATCAAGAAAGAAGAAAGGAAAGAAATTTGAAATTTAATAACATTTTTGGGAACACACTGTATAAAACAGTCTTGTCTTCTCTGTGGCTGCCAGCATATTATTTTGTAACCCATTATATATTAAAACTGTTTCCAAAAACGTACTGTAATCCAGTTTCTCCTTAATCAGAATTAGATAATTTGGAAATATGTTAGATATTTAAAACAGGGTTGTCAGAATTGTCGGAATTGACCGAACAAACACGCCAACGTGTGAAGGCTGGCATCAAAATAAACATAATTAAGATAATTATCTCCGTACGATAATTCCGTGACATGTGTTTGGCTTTGACAGCTATCGTCTGTCTTCGACCATGGCTACGCTCACCTGTAAGGAAAGAATGACGAAATACAATATTTGAGATGTTTAGGTGTTGGTGAGTCTCATCTGGCTTCAGAGGGCCTAGGGTTCGATTACCTGCTGTGTCGGAGATTTTAACTGTGTACGGATAGGTCTAGTTTGAACGGCTGGGCGTTTGTGTTTTGTCTACACATTCCACTTCATATTCACACAACACACTACACTACCAATCACCATAGGAACACGTAGTAGTGAATACATCCTTCCACATACGGTTAGCGTTAAGAAGGGCATCTGGCCCTAAAACCAGGCCACTATGCCGTTCGGAGCATAATTATGCCAAAGACGCCTGCCCTACTGGGCTATGTCGCACTGTTGAAGCTCAATTGTCTACGGCCACGCACGTGTGCCGCCAGATATTGAGATTAACCATTCAGCTTGTCATTATATTCGCATCAGATAGGAGAGAAAGGGACTCTCATTTGCATGTTACAAAGTCGTCCTTTGCTTTTGTTTCACCGTTATTAATATTTTTATTTTCCTCCCTTGATAATTATGCAGATAGTACATTTAGCAAGAGACATTATGCTAGAGTTTTATTATCGTGCAGCTTATCCTATTTCCTCCCGGCCTTTAATGATCCTTGATTTTGTTTTGATTATCACAGCCTGCCAGATAGTACCAGATGGTCGACTCTATACGCATTTTCTACAGTAGTGGAGTGAAGCCGAAATGATGCAGATTCTAACGCCAATTTTAGGAATAAAGACATCCAGATTAAGTATTAGTTGCACTAATTGAATCCTTCCTATCTGGCCTTCATTGGTCAATCCTTGTTCTCTTTTGTTTCTAACGATATTAGGTTCGCGAGACCAACGTATACTTCAAGTTTCACGTTCTTCGTGCATCTTCCCCTTCTTTTGACAACCGAAATTCTTCCATAATTTCCTCTGATTCGGCCTACCTTTAGTTATTTTTCTATTTTCAAGATAGTTTGATCGTTTCCGATTTCACTTTCTACACCAGCTAATAACATACAATAAAAGGTCAAATTTGAAACACAAGTAGACTAAAATAATGACGTCAAACCAAAATGCTTCGACATTTAGCAGATGAATTTTTCTTCTCTTCCTCGAATCTCTTCATCCTCTAGCTGCGTTTTTTTCTTCCGTTCTTTCGTCCATGCAGTGTTGTTTCTCAACTTGAGTCTTCCAGCAAAATGCTGTTTCTTCACCAACACTCTCAAGCTAGGCCTGTCCCATATAATTTCACCTGTAATGCTGATTTCTTGAGTTATTCTTGACTTGACAAGGCATAATTAAAGGTATTTTTAGTAACTCTTTCCTTGTTCCTTCTTTGAATGTAGCCATACAATTCCAGCCGTCTTTTTATAATAGTGTCTGATATTTTCTCAGACTGCTTGTATAATTCAGGAGTCATAATTTTTACCCACACTCCTTTTATCCGTATTGGGCCAAAAAAATTTCTAAGGACTTTACTTTATTGTTTTTATAAAAATTTTAGTTAGTGATATGCCTCCAATATTTCTGATTCGTATAATGCTTCAGGCTTAATTACTGTATTATAGAGTTTTAATTTACCGTTCCGACATACTAATTTTTTGTCGTACCCGTCACATATGATTCTATAGGATTTTTGTAATTTAGAACATCTCTCTCTTTGTTTCACGATTTAATCCAGATTGTTGGATGATTTCCCCCAAGTATTATTTTTATTAGTTGTAGTATGATTACTCGTTTTGAAATAATTTCATTTGATGAGAAATACTGAAAAAGAAGGCCGAGTTTATGATTTCATACAAACAACATGAAATGCAATTTAAGAACATGGTAGAGATAAAATGTAGACTAGCACAAGCAAGGAAAAACTTTTTTGGGGAAAGAAATGCATTTGTTCACCTCAAATATTATCACTCATTCGTGAGTGTCGTGATCATATTCACGTCTTGATATTATTGCGCCATCCTTTGCGATTTTAACCCTCATCAGTGAAAAATTAAGAGATTATCTTGCGATGGTCTATCCGTCGTCGAGCTGTCATTCAATACGACCTCGTGCCTTCAAGTTTGCCCAGCACAGTAGTTTATTCAATGTTTTCTCCATTCCGTCCCATGATATGGACAATGAACTGCAGTGTTAAAGAGATTAATCTGAAGATGTTTTGTGTGGAACATGACATTGTGTGGACGTAAAACAAATCTGGGGAAGGAATACAAAGAAAGAAAGAAAGAAAGTAAGAAAGAAAGAAAGAAAGAAAGAAAGAAAGAAAGAAAATATAAACCTTATAAATGTGATATTGAATATTACAAGTTGCTTTACGTCGCACCGACACAGATAGGTCTTATGGCGACGATGGGACAGGAGAGGGATAGGAGTGGGAAGGAAGCGTTCGTGGCCTTAAATAAGGTACAGCACTATAGCCCCAGCATTTGCCTGGTGTGAAAATGAGAAACCACGGAAAACCATCTTCAGGGCTGCCGACAGTGGGGTTCGAATCCACTATTTCACGAATACTGCAGCTAGATATCGAGTATTGCGGAAGGGAGATGGGTAAACATCACAAATGAAGGTATACTACATCAAGATGGTGAAATGAGATGACATTTGGCAAAATTTGATCAGAAAAAAATATCGGTAACACACGTTTCGAGGAAATGCAGAGTATAAGAATCGAAGAAGAAAGCCAAGGCAATAATATCACAAACAGATTAGAGGTGATACTGTATAGGGTACAATAGCTACGTTTATGTGCTGTGGCTATGGAACGGGGCTCTGAATTCGGGAAGCGTGTGGTTTCGAGCCATACCGTCGGCTGTCCTCAGAGTGAATAATGGCTCCCGGCCGCGTAGGTAATTTGAGTCACCTCTAATTAATTCTTCTGGCTCGGGGACTGAGTGTTTTCGTTTGACCCAACACTCCCCTCTTCACATTCAGACGACTATCTACCAACCACCACAGAAACACGCAATAGTGATTACGTGGAGAGCTACTCCAGTGTATTCTATGTTCAGACGGTCAGAAAACAACAAAAATACTGGCACACAAGGTGTTTAAATTTAAAACGGCTATGTAACAATGTTGTCGGGGAAACACTGACCTGCAACAAATATATCATAGAGAACGAGAATTTGTTGGTGTAACTGAACCGCACCGGCCAAAGTTATAAGCTGAAATATTTCACATAGTAGCTGTTTCTTCCAATATTATGTCCAAAATATGAATTGTCATCGTTCCCAATATTACATATAGGCTACAATATTTTAGTTTTACAAAACACAGTAGGTTTGTGTCACTTAGCTATCAGCTTACATTCGAGAGATAGTGGGTTTGAACCCCAATATGCCGGCCCTGAAGATGGTTTTCCGTGGTTTCCCATGTTCACCCCAGGCAAATGCTGGGGCATTAAATAATAATATCAACACCAGGAAAATGCTGGGGCTGTACCTTAATTAAGACCACGGCCGCTTCCTTCCAACTCCTAGGCCTTTCCTATCCCATCGTCGCCATAAGACCTATCTGTGTCGGTGCGACGTAAAGCCGCTAGAAAAAATAACATATTTCTTATTACTATTCTTGAATATAATAGTGTATTGTTTAACGGCTGTAAGATGTTTAAACTGTAGTCTATTTACCTTAATTCTGCATATGTAAATATTATATTTCTAGTTAGATGGAATGGCCTAATGGCGTTAATATTGCCATACAAAATAAATCCATTTTATTGTTTTGTACCTTCATTAAGGCCACGGTTGCTTTATTTCCGTTACTAGCCATTTCCTATACCATCGTCGCCATAAGACCTATCTGTGTAGGCGCGACGTTAAACAAATTAGAAAATTAGAAAACTTAAAAAATCAAAGTTTCACCGTGTATGTATGTGGAAGAGTACATGCAAAGGGGACTCCTTATGTAAATTTATGATTCGATTTGAACAATAGAAACAGGTTAAATCTCAATATTAACCAACCATATGTTGTTCACGATGCTGAAGTTGTTCTAGCTGATAAATGAATTGGTCAGGCGGCGAAAAGCTTCCTTTTCGTGCTCAAAGTGTGTCATTTTTCTGCTCCTGTATGGAATAAAGCACAATGAGAGCTGTACAGGTCGTTCAGACACGTAACGAACGATCACTAAGAGGAATGCTGCTCCTACTTGCCAAATAATGCGTCTAATGACCATGAAGCCAGCCAAGTTGACGTTTTGTTACCAGTCTGGCCGAACTGACCAAAAGACTGGATGAATCCAACTCTCTCTCTCTCTTCTCGTATCTTCCTCTTTGCGTCTCTTGAACGTGGTTTATGTGTACCTGTTCTGAAACGTGCTGCTCTTTTCTTTTTTCTCTCTCTTTTAGTTTGGTTGTGTACCTTAGCACGGGACACATAAGAGAGTTCCATTCAAAACGGCTTATAATAAAGCCTTAGCTCTGCTGGCGACTGAAGGTAGTGGGGGGAGAAAGACAAGTAAAGAATGCGGTTCGCCTCGGCTTGAGAGCCTCTTTCCCCTTCTTCCCCTCTCTCACACCACTCTGGGGCCTCATTCATACACGATTTACCCTAGCCAGCGTTGCCAAACTATATAGCACACACACACACACACAAAACCATTCACAAAAATTGACCATCCAACCAATAATAAAAAAACGAAAGAGGAATACCTTGAAATAAACTTTCGCTAAAAGAATTTTCAACTGAATTCGTCAATGAAACAAAGAGTTAAAGCACTGAAGATCTTTTCAATAAACAGTGCGTGTATGTATGTTTTCTGTAGAATGATTCTTTGTTGACTTTTTAAAAATAATTGACAACAGCAGATTTCGTTGAAAAATTACACCGAGTAAACGGCCGTGACGGGACTAAGATTCCCCTCAGATTCATTCCATACTGCATCGCTTTGTTGAAAGTGAGACATTAGTTAATTAGTAGATAGACAGTCATCAAGATTACTCCGTTATTACTTCAGCGTAATAAATTCTGCAAAATCATAATGAGTCTTTCAGAATGCACAGCCAACAGCGGAGTTAGAAGAGTATTTGAAATTATCAGTAGAGCACCGCACGGATGCGGATATCCACTGATTTATCCGCGGATATCGGCTAAGTTAGCGCCTTGGCGGATACAATCCGCATGAGAGTGCGGATAATTTTCCTGATAATGTCTAAATAATGACGTTTATTGATTTTCACTCAGGTATCTTGTATTTGCTAGTATTTAGGCGACCCTTGATCTTAGTATAGGAGAATAGTGCTATATAAAGAGCCTTGAGACCATAAAGCCGTAAATCTGACATAAGCCTAACTGGCTCCTGCCCACCATTAATGGAAGGCAGCGACAATGGTCAATATGTCGGTAGTTGACGCAGAGAAAATCCCTCATAAACCTATGACTGTAGGGGCTCTAGTTCCAGGTATCAGGCCTGTTGTATTATGTTAGCAGATTTATCTGTTTCAATATATTGGGTGTAGTTAAATATTTAAATTATCCGCGAATAACCATTTTCGGATGCGGGTGCGGACGAAGGAAGTGCGGGTGCATCCGCGCAGGACTCTTGTTATCAGCATTCAAGCAAATATGGATAGGAATGTAATGAAATACTGGCTAAGATTAAGGAACTTACTTTTGAAGTTATCTTAGATTTCCAAAACTCAGAAAATGTAATTATCTCGGCTTACCAAAACTAAGTTTTCGTTTCAATCTCAATTTGAACTGTAAAATTTTCATAATGACGCACGGAAATGCAATGACCACGTGGTGCCGCCACTATCAAAATACTGTATAAACAAGTTCTTGATTCCGTTCGGGATCTGCAAGTGCAGAAACGAAGAAAGAAGCCCAATATGAATTTCCAAGGGAGTTATTGATTTTGGTGGCAGAAAGCATTAACAACATAGAGAATAAGGAAACAACTTATAGCCTACACAATGTATATTTCACTCAAAAAATAAGGCAATGTTCCCAATTTTTCATTAAAAAGTCACCCAGTCGTGCACCGTACAAGATATAAGCTATATTATGGTTGAGTTGGAATAAAGACAAGAGTTTAACTCCTGGTACAGTAGTGGTTTAACTGATAGCTTTTCAGTAAAAATGGGATTGGAAAAGTTCAGGAATGGGAAGGTAATGGTCGTGATCATAACTGAAGTAAGCAATTTGCCTGGAGTGAAAATGGGAGACTACAGAAATCTATCTCGAGGGCTGCCGACGGTTGGGATTCGAGCCCACTATCTCCCTAATGCAAGGTAACAGCTGCAAGACCCTAACCACTTGGCCAACTCGCTCGGTATTCTAAATAACACAGGCTGCTGAATAAATACTACATACACAGTGTAAAGGGACTAAGAATATTGTACTTGGCAATATTAAATTTATTCTTCTCGGGCCGGCTGAGTTGCTCAGACGGTAGAAGGTTTGATGGTTCAATCCTGTGGTATTTGAAGGTGCTCAAATACGTCAGCGTCGTGTCGATAGATTTACTGGCACGTAAAAAACTCTTGCTGGACAAAATTCTGGCACCTCTGCGTCTCCGAAAACAGTCAAAAAGTAGTCAGCGGAGCGTAAAAAAACAATAACATTATATTATTATCTTTCTCCCGCTCTAGCGCATCCTAGCTTGCTTTCTTTTAATTTCGTTCACTCCGTTAATGTCTGGCTCCATGGCTAAATGGTTAACGCGCTGGCCTTTGGTCAAAGGGGTCGTGGGTTCGATTCCCGACTGGGCCGGGGATTTTAAGCTTCACTGCTTAATTCTGATGATTCGGGGACTGGATGTGTGTGACGTCTTCAGCATTAGAATTTATCATTGGTAGAGCACTATTCTCACCGACGCGCAGGTCACCTATCATGCGTCAACTCGGGAGACGTGCATCAGGCCTCTTCGGAGGCCACACGGCATTATGATTATTATTATTATTATCCCGTGGATGCTTCATTTTAAATAACTAAATGTTTCAAACGTTCCAATATAACATGAACTTGTACTAACTTCCTGCGCTGTAGATGGCTACGAGGTCTGGTAAGTGCACGTCCGGCAAAAGAATGTACAGGGGCCTCTCTGGGGTTGGGTGTAGGGTGGTCGGTGGTCGATCTGTTAGGAAGAACCCTATTTCCAAGAATGCGAGAAGCAATACCCCCGTTTTTCCCACGAGGCACTCGCTTCGCAAATAGTGTTCTTGTGTCCGCGTAACTCAAGTAGAAAGATGAAGGGCAGATTGCAGCCCGGAGTGAGCTTGTGCCATGTGCGTTGGCGGGAAGCAGGAATGCATAGTGGCGTTGTACACAGCGCCAAAATTCTCTTGCGACGCAACTTGTCACCACTTGAGAGTTTTCGATTTGCATTTTTTTTTTTCTTTTTTTGTCCTTACAAGCTGAAGATTGCTGACCCACGGTGAGATATTCTAATAACTATGAATAGCTAAAAACCAGTGACATGTGCCAAGAGATTCCGATATACCACAAGTGGTGAAGACACGCCTGACCGCTTAAAAGGCCGGGTATAAAATGCTGACAAGATTTTAATCAGGCTTCTCCCGTAGCACATATTAAGAAATAATATTACTTATGTACAAGCCCGGCTCCTTGGATGAGCGGTCAGCGTTGAGGCCTTCTGTTCAGAGGGACCTGGATTCGATTCCTGGTCAGACCGGGGATTTGCGCATCTGATTAATTATTCTGGCTCTGGGACTGGATGATTACTTTCGCCCTAATACACATCCTTATTAACAAGCCACACTTACTAATCAGCTCAGAAACGTGCAATAGTAAATACATCCCTCCACATTGGGCTGGTGTGAGTAAGGGCATCCCGCCGTAAAACTGATCTTAATCTGCATGAAGCGTCCACATAAAATAATTCAGAAAATAATAATAAAATAATAATAATAATAGCAGCCAGCAAAAGGCTGGTGGAAATACAAGTAAATAATAAAATGGAAATGCGTGACATTAAAAAGGAACAACAGAGGAATTTACATTTGTTTGAGACCATATCAAGAGCTATACTAAACGATTTCGTTAAAGATAATGACAATAGCCTTCAATGGACGTAAATATCACAGGAACGGAACCAGGAAAGATGATGCTCACCATTCAAAAGAACAGATTTCATAAATGAAGAAAGTCTACGACGATCTAGATATTGTAGGATCAACACAAAAGAAGTATTTGGTCTGGGATCGATTTCCAGTTTTGCCACACACGTATTTGACTGTATGTCGATAGATTTCTCGACATGTCAGTCGTCTACATTTGGGTAAAATTACACCACTGTTAATATTAATATTTATTTACTTATTGATTTTTTATTATTTAATTATTATTATTTAATGATATAATTATATAATAATAATTAATTTTACTAAAGAGCATGTAGGCGGCTCTATTTGATACGAATATCTGTGATAACGTAACTCCTACTCAAGTGACGTCATGAATGCTATCAGAATATTCCTCGTAGTACCATTCATTTTTCATGGGTTATCATATTCAAGATATTATTTGAAGACACTGACCGAAGTGCTACTGTTGTAGGAAGGAACGATAGTCAGGTCAATTTACAAGTGAGTAAGGTCACTATTATAATCAC
This sequence comes from Anabrus simplex, assembly GCF_040414725.1. NCBI lineage: Eukaryota > Metazoa > Arthropoda > Insecta > Orthoptera > Tettigoniidae > Anabrus > Anabrus simplex. The sequence goes on along the minus strand of NC_090269.1, from coordinate 17,441,190 downwards.
TTATTTAGTTTAACTCTAACGAATAGGATGGTGTAATTACGGAGCGCCTGATGGATAAAAGTTGGGTAGGTTTGACGTTGATTTTTCTGTTGAAGGTTCTGCTTGGTATGCCTGACAAGGTGTACCTGCTTACCACCTGTAACTGCAATTCCCAATCTGCAATTCTAATTAACTCACTGAGAACTATGTGATCAGATGCTTGTTTCGTTTTACGCCGCTGGGCATTGTTCAGTAAGCATTTCTACAGAATACTCAAGTATTAACTTACCATGATCCCATCTAAATGTGCAATGAAATATGTAGGTGCAAGTGGGAGCCGTTTGACAGTATTATACCTCCAGCTCTATTTTAGGGCTTAAACATTTCAAAATCAGTTTCCTTAAGGCGGGACCAACACCTTTGGGGGTCCAAAAATGTATATTTTAAATTTTTCATGTACTATGAACTATCCTTTCTGGATCGGTTTTAGAATTTAGTTGATATCAGTAATACTTGCCACATTATGACCTACAGAGTGCAGGACAGTCACTCACCATAGATTTTTAAATTCTAGAAGCTTTCCAACCTTTGAGTGAGCCTGACGTTCGTTTTCTGTAAAAACGTGTTTTTCAAATCTGTTTCCGTGATAACTCCCGGAGTATTCAAGATACTCAGTTAAAATTGTGCAACGTGTAGCGAAGAACAACACGTAGTAGAATTGAAGCTCTGACTCAAAAGTGCAATTTAAAAATATATATTTTGGTGGAAATTTTAATAACCTTTTCGCTTAAGAACAACGCGATAAAAATATTACTACTTATAATAATTCACTTATTCCACAAGGGCTGTTTTGCTAGTTGCTTTACGTCGCACCGACTTACATAGGGCTTATGACGATGATGGGACAGGAACGAGCCATGATTGGGAAGAAAGCGGCTATGGTCTTCATTAATGTACATCCCCAGCATTAGCCAGGTGTGAAAATGGGATACCACGGAAAATCATCTTCAGGACTGCCGACAGTAGGGTTCATACCCACTATCTCTACCGGTATCGAGCTCGGTTTTTAAAACGAATCACTGAAAAATATTGATATTCATAAATGTTTTAAGGAAAATGGCAAAAGTGTGTAGTTCTACATCATACATTTGCCAATTTGAATACCGAATTTTCTGTAATGACATTCATTACGTGACATTTACACATATGGTCATGTTGGGGAAGAATTGAATATTTTCCTCATCAAAAATATAGAATCTTTCTGCTGCTGTGAAAGAAAATGTGACATTAAGTGTTGTTTTTAGACATTAACGGTGTTGATCCCCCTTAAACCATCCATCACTCCATTCGTAATTTAAGGAGTTTTTTTTGTGCTAGTTGCTTTACCTCGCACCGACACAGATAGGTCTTATGGGAAGGGAAAGGGCTACGAGTGGGAAGGAAGCGGCAGTGGCCTTAATTAAGGTACAGTCCCAGCATTTGCCTGGCGTGAAAATGGGAAATCACAGAAAACCTTCTTCAGGGCTGCCGACAGTGGGGTTCGAACCCACTATCCCCGGGATGCAAGCTCACAGCTGCGCGCCCTTAACCCCACGGCCAGCTCGCCCGGTAAGGTGTTTTCTAAGGTTAGAAGCAAACAGTTGGTATTCACCTTTTATTCTGTAGCGTGTGTTTGCAGATGACAGTAGGAGTGATGAAACTCACCCGAAGTGACATCAGTGAATGCTACCAACATCTAAGAGCAAAATATCCTGTGCAGTATCATTAGTTGCAACAAACTTATAATATCCTTCGGACATTTTGAAACTACGATGTATATTACAAGATCACAGTATATGGCTACAATTATAGCCATAAAGGAAGATCGTCCAGCTATATAGTAGCTTAATGTCCGTAATTATGTAACCGTTTCGATTTGAGATAAAGTTGCATATTATTACCGTACGGGCAGTTATGAAGCTATTAACTAGTTATTTGTCGGACTACATACAGTAAAGGAGCTTTCACCACTTACTTACACACTACCAGGCGAGGTACTTTTTCTTTTGCTTCGATTGTATCTTCTTTCGTGCCATTCTTATTCGTGATAATGGCACTTGAAGCTTATTCCTCACGCAATCATTTTTATAACTGGCCGGCTCACTTTGGACAGCCTAGACAGTAGTGAATAAATTTTCTGAGCTCTTGGATATTCCCTTTGGGAAACAAACGTCATGCTATCAGACGGGCTCCAAAACTGTTATTAGGCGACATTACGATCTCCTCTCGTGGGCGGGGCCATAGAATATATGCATGGTGTACCTAGTTCGTTTGTCGTAAGAACCTAAAAAGGGAAGACATTACAATATCATCATCATCAATATCTGAAAAGCAATGCCTATTCTATACAAACATTGTTCTCTGTCCTCTTACAATCTGCTTTACCATCTGCTCTACGCCGCACCGGCACAGATACTGTAGGTATTATGGTGACGATGGGTTGGGAAAGTGCCGTGGCCTTGATTAAAGTACAGCCCCAGCATTTGCCTGGTATAAAAATGGGGAAACCACGGAAAACCATTTTCAGGGCTGCTGACAGTGGGGATCGAACCCACGATCTACCGGATTCATGCTCACAGCTGCGCGGTCTCTTATTACTAAACGCCTGTTTGGCAAATGCTGTTCGACTTCTGATCTGTTTGCTGTACCATACAGAAATCACTGGTGTTTTTTTGCAATGGGCCGGAATATTACAGAAGTGTGCAAGGAAAAGTTACTACTTCATTTTTTGTGTGTTTCTTTTAGCATAGATACATTAAGAGGCTGTCTATCATCACTTGGTGAGACTGATCACGATACTTTGATACTTTCAAAATAATATTTTCCTATCACATTTATTTTAGTTAACTAATGAAATGAAATGGCGTATGGCTTTTAGTGCCGGCAGTGTCCGAGAATATGTTCGGCTCGCCAAGTGCAGGTCTTTTGATTTGACACCCGTAGGCGACCTGCGCGCCGTGATGAGGATGAAATGATGATGAAGACTACACACACACCCAGCCCCCGTGCCAAAGAACTTAACCAATCAATTTTAAAATTCCCGACCCTGTCGGGAATCGAACCCGGGACCCCTGTGACCAAAGGCTAGCACGCTAACCATTTAGCCATGGAGCCGGACGTTAACTAATGAAATTTAGCGTTTCAAATAATTTGCCAGCTTCTTCTTCTTAATCTGTTTACCCTCCAGGGTCGGTTCTTCTCTCGGAAGCAGCGACGGATACAACTGGGGAGGATGACCAATACCTCGCCCAGGCGGCCTCACCTGATATGCTGAACAGGTGCCTTGCGGGGGATGGGAAGATTGGAAGGGATAGACAAGGAAGAGGGGATGAAGCGGCCGTGGCCTTAAGTTAGGTACCATCCCGGCATTTTCCTGGAGGAGAAGTGGGAAACCACGATAAACCACTTCCAGGATGGCTGAGGAGGGAAACGAACCCCCCTCTACTCAGTTGACCTCCCGAGGCTGAGTGGACCCCGTGCCAGCCCTCGTACCACTTTTCAAATTTCGTGTCAGACCCGGGAATCGAACCCGGACATCCGGCGGTGGCTGCTAATCACACTAACCACTACACCACAGAGGCGGACATAATTTTCCATAATAATTGTTGTTACCTGAATAATATTAGAAGATCCATCGACCAAGCTTTGCCAATCAAAAAAAAAAATCTGACCTTCGCAGATTTTACTGCCAGCACTTGCTTGCTCTTTCCAGAACAGGTAGTCCAAGGAAGGAATCTATTGTCTGCGAACCCTTCTAACGGGTCCGTAGTGTATTTAGCAAGGTTAGGGACCGTGAAAGCTTCTCCACAACAGGTTGTTTGACGGGTAACGAGTCACATCTTGTTCATGTATTTCACTACTGTGCATTCAGTAATACTCGTATACAACACAACTTCTTTACATGCACAAGGACTGGATACTCAACGACTTCCAAAAAATTCCGTTCACGTTTACAAATGTAAAATAAATTTGTTATCATTTTAATACTCAGAATCATAGGAAATTAATTTGCTACATTTTAAGGACATATTCTCTGCTCAACTCAACATACCTAGCTACAAATTCTACAGGATCATCCAATTATCTTGGAACCGCAGTGACGGCTGGGAGTGATTGAAGCTGAGATCTGCGCGGGAAGAAGCGAGTCTGTGGGCATTAGCGGTTCTGGCTTTGTCTCACAACGCAGTTTATTTCTTGTTTCAGGGAGAGCAACAGCTGTGTGCAGAGTGAAGTGAGAATAATTGGAAAATAATAATAGACATAATTATTCTTTTCTAGGAGAACATTTCGAGAGAAATTCCCAGGTGTTCGAGTTACAAGTCGTGGGCTGGTTCATAGATTAGTTAATAAATTTTGTGAAATGGGAAATATTAATAATAATAACAAGCGAAGAAGAGGACATAGAGTGCTAACAGAAGAACATTTTGAAGGTATTTGATAACGCCTGAAAAATTATATTAAGAGATCTCTTAGCCATCCTTCCGAGAAAACAGGAATTTCTTACAGTTCTGTACAAAGGGCCACAAAGTTAGTAATTTAAAACCCTAAATATGTACTGTGGTGCAAGAACTTAAACCGAGTGATCTTGTGTGTAGGATTCGATTTAGTGATTGGATTTTGAATAAAGTGCTTGGCGAAGAAAATGATCCCAATCTCATTCTCCTCACAGACGAAGCGCGGTTCCACTTACACGGGTACGTACATTCACAAAACAGCCAATACTGGAGTGCTCCATGACGACAAATTAGGGGTAAACATTTATAAAGTGCATTATAATTTACTATACAGTCATTCTAGCTTGCTTTCGTAATGCATTATGAAATATCCTTTCAGTATGTAATACACTTTCAATCATCTTAATATGCCTTATGTTTTGTGGTCAACTAAAATTTGCGTTACGGATATTAGCGTCACAAAATATGTTATAAAAATGTAACCCTAGCCACCGTGCAGACAGTTATGTAAGGTATTATTTATATCGTGTCAGAAGCAGAGTTACATATAAAGATGTACAAGAAATGTCTATAGAAAACAAATATAGGCTAAATAAATTGTGCACCAAAAATTAGCAACGTCGTGTGCATTCCTTGTCGCCTCAAGCAGCTCTTTCTCAGCACATGTGACAGGACAAAAATGACACCGGAAGCAAAGAAATTTTCATGATCAAATAAGTTCTATAAGGTAAGGATGGACAATGTTACCTAGCAACCGTGCAGGCTGTATGTCTTATGGCTGGAAGTCATCTGAAATTAGCAGCCGTTGATGTATGGCCAGGACCGATTGTTATATTTATGATCATTGGATTTTCTCAAAGGGAAAAGTGTTTTTCTATATGTGTCTGACATTTTTTCAGACTGCTGGTATAACTCACGAGACCACCTTTTCATCCACACTCCTATGAATACCGGGCTAAAGATTTTCATACAACGATTTTCCTTTTTCGTTTTTCTAAATTTTACTTGGTGATCTGCCTCCAATTATCATGGTTTCCGACGCGTATGACGATTCAGGCTTAATTAACGTGTCATCGTGTTTTGATTTAGCGTTCCGAGTTATTGATTACTTTATTGTACCTGTTCCATGTGATTCTATAGGCAATTTGTGATTTAGAAATTCTCTCTCTGTTTGCTTTACGATTTAATCTGGATGGTTGGATGACTTCCCCTAAGAATACGAAATGATTTATCTGAGCGATATTGCCAAAGTGAATTACAAGAGGTTGTTTGTCTAAGTATGGAGGAGATATTTCCATGAATCGGGTTTTCCCATATGAGATTTGGAGTCCACTTTTATATGCAATCGCATGAAGTTCCTCCAATTATTATTATTATTATTATTATTATTATTATTATTATTATTATTATTATTATTATTATTATTATTATGCCGGCCCCGCAGTGTAGGAGTAGCGTGCCTGCCTCTTATCCGGAGGACCCGGGTTCGATACCCGGCCAGTTCAGGGATTTTTACCTGGATCTGAGGGCTGGTTCGAGGTCTACTCAGCCTACGTGTTTACTATTGAGGGACCATCTGACAGTGAGATGCCGACCCCGGTCTAGAAAGCCAAGAATAACGGCCGAGAGGATTCGTCGTGCTGACCACACGACACCTCTTAATCTGCAGGCCTTCGGACTGAGCAGCGGTCACTTAGTAGGCGATGGCCCTTTGGGGCTGTGGCGTCGTGGGGTTTGGATTTTTATAATAATAATAATAATAATAATTAGTATTATTATAATTATAATTATTATAATAATAATTATTATTATTAAAATCTGATGTTAATAAATTTGCTTATTAAGCAGGAATGTGATCTTATGATACAACAGGTAGTTTGTCACTGCCTGGAGCAACACAAGAGCTTCACCTTCAGGTGAGGGCGTAGCTACTCGACGATTAATTTCTTAAACCCTGTCTTCATTAGAGTAGCTGCACACCTGTGGCTTCCGCAGTGTAGTACACCGCCATACTTAGAGATGTATATCTTGTCGAATTATCCCTCATCAGCTGTGAGTGTAATGATAGTGGCAGTAACAACGTGCTGGCACAGAATGGTCGATCCTCTCGCAGCAGGAGACCTAACCAACCCGGTTCCTCATTTTCACTTCCAGGCAAATGCCCGGACAGTTCGTATTAATAGACCACAACCGGTTCATTCCACCTCATTACACAATTTCAACAATTTCATTCACCATGATTCATTTAATCTTCATTAGCTCCTCAACCGAGGGTGGCGACAGGAAGGGCATCAGGCCGGATTACGTAGCCAGTATTTGAGTGAAAAACTGAAACTGAATATTATCTTTACATTATAAATTATATTTCTTCCATTTTTTTAATTTTTCTGATAAGCCACGTGAGATAAGCTAAAACCAGATAAGTATCCAGCGGGAGGGGGGGGGGATTACTGGGGGTTAGAAGCCGCCCCCATTGAATTTTTATAAAAGAAAATAAACAGAAACCGACAATAAACGAGGGAAAGTCGGCTCTTTTGAATATTAACAGAGGTAAAATTGTAAAACCAACAGATCTCTTGAATCAATTTTGTTAGAAGCCTCGAAAGTTGGATTTTAGATTAAACATACTATTCACAGTAAAACTATTAACTTTGATAATATTGTTCTTATTCTGTATAGTAATGTAAGATTTGGTAATGTACCGGTACTACAATCGGAATATGAACATAATTTACTTGTATCAGTGTCCTTATTACACTCGTGCATGCGCAGACCACACACACACAAACACCTTCATTTGTTCTATAATTTTTGTAACTACCGAGCTCGATAGCTGCAGTCGCTTAAGTGCGGCCAGTATCCAGTATTCGGGAGATAGTAGGTTCGAACCCCACTGTCGGCAGCCCTGAAAATGGTTTTCCGTGGTTTCCCATTTTCACACCAGGCAAATGCTGGGGCTGTACCTTAATTAAGGCCACGGCCGCTTCCTTCCCACTCCTAGCCCTTTCCTGTCCCATCGTCGCCGTAAGACCTATCTGTGTCGGTGCGACGTAAAACAACTAGCAAAAAAAAAAAATTTTTGTAACTATAAACCCCCCCCCCCCTCCCCCACGCAATCGGTCGTTCCCGGCTACGCTACCGCCTAAAACCACGTGGGTATGAACTTGTAGTATGGGCAAGCTGGCAGATGTAGAACTTCAGGTGTATCTTACTCTCCTGTGATGGTTTAATTTAAAACATACCTGTACATGTTATAAGATATTTTTGTCATTAACAATAAAAGTTAATTTAATAGTAGCCAAGCATCCGAACAACTGCCCTTAATATAATATAATATTTTACAAGAGTTAATTAGCTCAAAATATTTCACAAAAGATCTTTGACAAATTTCTAAGGGATAGGCGTGAATACAATGGCCCCTGCGAGAAACGACAAGAATATACAGGCAAGTGTCTATAAATTGAAATTTTGATATCTGGAATTGATTTTCATTTCCCAATGGAATCTTGTATGTTGTCCGGCTCCATGACTAAATGGTTAGCATGCTGGCCTTTGACCACAGGGGTCCCGGGTTCGATTCCCGGCAGGGTCGGGAATTTTAACCATAATTGGTTAATTTCGCTGGCACGGGAGCTGGGTTTGTATGTGTCGTCTTCATCATCATTTCATCCTCATCACGACACGCAGGTTGCCTACGGGTGTCAAATCAAAAGACCTGCATCTGGCGAGCCAAACTTGTCCTCGGACGCTCCCGGCACTAAAATCCATACGCAATTTCATTTCTTGTATCTTTTCTGTAGTTAGTGTTTCTACTACTCGAACTCTTCGATAACTCGACGGATATTTCAAGCCCAGATGTAAAATGTGGTTTTATAACTCGAAATTATGCGGAACATTACGCTTATGCGTACACATAATCCTCACGAAAATCTACTTCTTCTAGAACGAACCATAACAAAAGTCGTCTTCATATTTAAGTATAAGCAATATCCATATTTTAGTCAGAGTGTATTGCTTGACTAAACGCATGCCATAGCAGTTTAAAATCCGACTTGAGACTACTTCATAACACTCAACAAATTGCTGACAGGACGGGGTGGTGTGTAAGTTGGGACTTCCTGGCCTGCTGGTTTGGTCACAGTGTTGCCAACTCAGTGGATTTTCCGCTAAATTTGGCGGAATTAGAAGACTGTCGGCGGAGAAATATATCATTTAGCGGACAGCGGATTTTTTGGCGGAATTCTAGATTTATTATAGCGGAATTTAGTGTTTTATCCATTTTACGTTTAAAAAAAATGTACTCCAGTCTGTATCCGAGCTATTTCGTATTTCTTGTCAGGAGCTAGCAGTCATATGAGGAAAACATGTTATTTGAATTTCATTTTATGAGATCATGGTATCATAATTTGTAATGAGTGGGGAATTGGTACTTATCTCTTAGTTGACGTATGACGACAGATAATGAAACTCAGAGAGTAGCATTTATATTTATGTATGAAGGAAGACCGTTTAATGAACTGGCCTGTTCTCTGTGTGGTCCTTGAGGCAAGGGATTCACCTAGTTTGCACCCGGCACTAAAACGCCTACAAGTTTTAGCTCGCCGGTAGGGGGTTAATCCCAGTGAAACTCACGGAGCAGATGAGTGCAGATATTTACTTTTATTATTATTATTATTATTATTATTATTATTATTATTATTATTATTATTATTGCTAGGGGCTTTACGTCGCACCAACACAGATATGTCTTATGGCGACGATGGGATAGGAAAGGCCTAGTAGTTTGAAGGAAGCGGCCGTGGCCTTAATTAAGGTACAGCCCCAGCATTTGCCTGGTGTGAAAATGGGAAACCACGGAAAACCATCTTCAGGGCTGCCGACAGTGGGATTCGAACCCACTATCTCCCGGATGCAAGCTCACAGCCGCGCGCCTCTACGCGCACGGCACTTTTATTATTATTATTATTATTATTATTATTATTATTATTACTATTATTATTATTATTATTACTATTATTATTATTATTATTATTATTTGAGATCGGATTTCTTGGCGGAATTTTAGCGGATTTTTAGTAATATTTAGCGGATCTTGAAATATAAGTTGGCAACACTGTTTGGTCAAGCCCTGGCGATATTTCGCAACTTTATTCTACTACAGTCATCACTTGGTGAGAACGTGTTTGATGCTGTCAATACGCTAGATAAATTTGCGGAGAGTACAGTGTTACAAGGAAAACGAGGAAGGAAAATCACATACTTCTCTTCAATACGAATTTCCAAGTATCCAAAACGAGAATGTTCCCTGCAAATGAAAACCTACAACCTGTTTTCCAGTCAGTGACCGGGTCAAGGATGGAATGAATGAAGCCCCCATCTTGCGGTGAGGATAGGAATTGTGCCGGCTGCCGAAATCTGTCGCACTCCTCTGGGGCAATGAATAATGACTGACAGATGAAACGAAAGGATAGTGAAGAGTGTTGCTGAAATGAACGATGACAGGGAAAACAGGAGTATCCGGAGAAAAACCTGTCTCGCCTCCGCTTTGTCCAGCTAAAATCTCACATGGAGTGACCGGGATTTGAACCACGGAACGCAACGGTGAGATGCCGATGTGCTGCCGCCTGAGACACGGAGGATTTTCGGGATGTTCGATATAAAAACAAATAAAGCTGTTTTTTGAAACACCAACTTGAAGATGTAGATAGAGTATAATGGTACTGGTAGAGGCGAAGTAGTATGCACTTATTTATACAGCTCGAATTTTAGATTACTCGAGATGTTTCGAGATATTGAAGTTCGACTGTAGTCAGGTCCTCGTTGTAGTAGAAGTGTAAACACGTTACCTTGACCTCTCTTACCGAACAGCTTGTGTCAGTAATGGTGGTTTGCTGCTGGCAGTTCGGAGATGTTGCTCCAGGATGCAGCGAGGTGCTACTTGTCAGTCGTTACTCAAGCCCAGGAACTTTCTCTTCTTGGGCAGGAACACCTGCTGGGCAGCACAACACTTCCTACAGCGACCGAAGTTTCTGCACTCGCTCACGTATACATGCTGAGACCTAACCTCCATTCTTTGATCATTAGCCGCATATACGTGTGGTCCTGTCCGATCAAGACTACAAAACTACCCAGGATTTTCCCCCCAAGAGTATAATTTATGATAATACAACAACTGTTAATATGAAAGGTAAATAATGGACATTTATCACTAGTTTATACCCTCCATAGCATCTACATCATGACCATTCTTGTAAATATTAACGTCAAAAGTAAACAAGTGTTAGTGAAAATATGAACAATAGCCTAACCAGCAGTTTGTCTCCGTAAATTCGTTACCAGAAGTCTTGGGTGCTGGCATTCCATGCGTTCTTTTGGAAATGTTTTTGTTCACAGAAATGAAAACCAATGTAGATAAAATACAGACGTGGCCAAAATTATTATAATGGACGTACTCTTATATAATTTACCTTAATTTCATACATTTTTACATGCATTTTACAAGGACCTATGGATGAATGGCCAAAATAAATGCACTCGTATCCTCACCCCAAGTCTTTTAAAACGATCTTAATTGGCTTTGATGTGTATTTGAAGACGACTCACTCTTGTGAGAGGATTTTTTTTAGCTGAAATAGCAGGTGAGGCCACCTGGTCTATGTACTGGTCCTTCTCCCCGGTTGTATACGCGATCAAATATCTCACCGGTCAATGGCACTGCCCTTGAGGCGGTAGAGATCGAACCCCTCGCTGAGTCCAAGAGAAAGACCAACCTTGGCTGGTAAATAATAAGAATAATATTAATAATGAGAAGGAATTTCTAAATTACAAAAAGCCTGTAGAATCACACAGAACAGGCACAACAACAAAATCAGTAACCGGAACGTTAAATTAAAACACTATAATTAAGCCTGAAGCATGTATGCGCATCAGAAATCTTGATCATTGGAGGTAGATCACTAACTAAAATTTCAGAAAGGCAAGAAAGGAAAAACCTTAGGCCAGTATGCGTAGCAGGAGTGTGGATGAAAAATAGGTCTCTTCAATTATACCACACTTCTGGCCATTTTCAAAGAATGGCCAATGAAAGATTTACCAAAAAGTTATTTAACTATTTAACTAAAAGTCAATAACTGGAAAATACCTTGAGGAAATCAGCATAACATGTGAAATTATATGGGATAGGCCTAGCTTTAGAGCGTTGGTGAACAAACTTCATTTTTCTGAAAAACTCAGGATGAGGGCCATCGCTGCATGGACGGTAGAACGGAAGGAAAAACACAGCGAAAGGATGAAGAGACTGCGAAGAGAAGAAAGCAAATTCATCTGCTAAATAGGATCAATCGCGCTCTTTGGTTGGACACAACGTTGTGAAAATGATAATAATAATAATAATAATAATAATAATAATAATAATGCCACCTCTCTCGTGTGTGTAGTTAGTGTGATTAGCTGTCGCCTCCGGAGACCCGGGTTCGATTCCCAGCATTGCCACGACATTTTAAAAGTGGTACGAAGGCTTGAACGGGGTCCATTCAGCCTCGGGTGGTCAACTGAGTAGAGAGTGATTCGATTCCCACCTCTATCCCCGAAGTGGAATTCCGTGATTTCCCACTCCTCCTCCAGGCAAATGCCGGGATGGCAACGGCCCCTTCCTTCTCCCACCCTTCCGATCTTTCCATCCCCCCACAAGGGCCCTGTTCAGCATAGCAGGTCAGGCGGGCTGGGCGAGGTAATGGTCCTCCTCCCCAGTTGTATGCCCCAACCAAAAGTCTCACGCTCCAAGACACTGTCCTTAAGGCGGTGGAGGTGGGTTTCCTTGCTGAGTCCGAAGGAAAAACCAAGCCTGGAGGGTAAACTGATTAAGAAAGAATTAATAATATTATTAATAATAATGAAGAAATAAGTGTACTACGCACGTCAATCCGGATAGCCGAGCGTTATGCGTAGGCAGATAAAGGTGAGCACTAACTAATATTTCAAATTACTGTTTAAGACACACACAAAAACTATTTATGTGCAGAAATGCGGAAACTTGTCTAATTCGTAAGAAATGTTGGTCCCTTGCGATTCCGCTTTGGGCAAGTTTTACTGCACAAGTTTAGTGGCGTATGGAGGATTTTATAAGGGACTTACTTTGTGCTTTTATCTATTATCTCTCAAAAGTTCATAACATACCACAAGCAATGGGGAAACTTGTATCTTTAGATAGTGTTTTAATTTTGTAATCAACTTGAGAATGACCTAATTGGGCCGAAACATCCTAAACGTTGATTAATTAGAACAGTGTAGTACTGAACAGGTGTGACAAAATATTATAATTCTGTTAAGGAATAAATATTGATCTATTTTGGGAGAGGCGACTAAATCTAGCTGTGAGCAGACGTGATGATCCACGTGTACTCAACCTCCCGCCCGTCTTCCCCTCTCATGCGCAGTGAGCCGTTGGACCCCCCGTGACGTAGATCACTTTATGGGTTGTCCGAAAAGTATCTCGTGTAACTCCTGAGGCACCAAGTATTCATTTGCATATGACGCTATATTACAGCTGCCATATGAGCCATGCAAACAAACAAATTGAGCAGCTGACTTCATGCGACTATCTTTCCTGAACATTGACAAACTACTCCCGTCTTGCAGATCAGAACATGTTGAAGGTTACAAAATTGATACTGTCATTCCAGGATTTTTAATATGCAAAAAGAAAAACTGTCATTTGAGCTTAAACATTGTCTAGAACGAGGTCGCAATCTTAGCTACGTGAACAAAATTTTATCCTCATCCAGAGCAGTGCTTATAGGGGTGATAGGTCATTCCTTAAATTCGTTGTAATCTACAGGTCAGTACAATAATTTCTTGTCCAGGATCGATTCTCGGTTCTGCACTGAAATGAGGGTGTTCTCAAACAGAACCCCGTCGACTGATTTTTGAGGCCCGTTGTCCGGCTCCATGGCTAAATGGTTAGCGTGCTGGCCTTTGGCCACAGGGGTCCAGGGTTCGATTCCCGGCAGGGTCGGGAATTTTAACCTTAATTGGTTAATTTCGCTGGCACGGGGGCTGGGTGTATGTGTCGTTTTCATCATCATATCATCCTCATCATGACGCGCAGGTCACCTACGGGAGTCAGATCAAAAGACCTGCATCTGGTGAGCCGAACTTGTCCTCGGACGCTCCCGGCACTAAAAGCCATACGCCATTCCATTCCCCATTGAGATCCGTTTGCTCCTTAGGCATGGTCGTAGCCAAGGGGGGAGGGGGTGTTAATGGATGTTATAACACCCCCTCCTCCATGGAATCTTTACAAAAGAAAATGAACATAAACTGACAATAAACAAGTGAAAGTAGACTCAGGTTGAGTATTCAGAGACAAAATTTTGTAAAAGCAACAGATCCCTTGAATCTCTCTTCGGGGGAACATACCATTCGCCGTAAAACTACTCATTTTGACCATATTGTTCATGTTCTCTATTTTAATGTAACATTTTGTAATGTACCGGTACTACAATCTGAATATGGACATAATTTACTTGTATCAGTGTCCTTATGTCCGACTCGTTGGCTGAACGGTCCGCGTACTGGCCTTCGCTTCAGAGGGTCCCGGGTTCGATTCCGTCAGATGCTACATAGATGAAATGAAATGGCGTATGGCTTTTGGTGCCGGGAGATCTCAAGACGGGTTCGGGTCGCCAAGTGCAGGTCTTTTGATTTGACACCCGTAGGCCGTGATGAGGATGATGAAGACAACACATACACCCAGCCCCCGTGCCAAGTAAATTAACCAATGATGGTTTAAATTCCCGACCCTGCCGGGAATCGAATCCGGGACCCCTGTGACCAAAGGCCAGCACGCTAACCATTTAGCCAAGGAGCCGGACGCTATACAGACGATTGCAGTGAATGATTATTGAACCTCGTATTGCGGCGATAGCGATTTAAAAAATATCGTGTCCTCATCCCGAGGTGGTTCATCTCTTTTCAGACATACCCCCAATGAAGGTGAGCTGCGCATACCATTCCAACCATATACTTTTTTTTTTTTTTTTTTTTTTTTTTTTTTTTTTTTTTTTTTGCTATTTGCTTTACGTCGCACCAACAAAGATAGGTTTTATGCCCACGATGGGATAGGAAAGGCCTAGGAAGTGGAAGGAAGCGGCCGTGGCCTTAATTAAGGTACAGCCCCGGCATTTGCCTGGTGTGAAAATAGGAAACCACGGAAAACCATCTTCAGGGCTGCCGACAGCGGGGCTCGAACCCACTATCTCCCGATTACTGGATACTGGCCGCACTTAAGCGACTGCAGCTATCAAGCTCGGTCAACCATATACTAGCCCTTCCGCCAGTCTTAAATGTCTGGCAGTACCGGCAATCAAACCAGGACCTCCGAGGAATGCAGCTAATAACACTAACCGTTACGGTACGGAGGTGGACAACGGTAAAATATATGTACTGAAAGAAAGGGCCATTCTCTCTTATAGCCAACTGGCATGGAATATTTCAATTTAAATTTGGTAACAAACAATTCTTCATGTTTTATCTCAGGCACTGTACATTTGAATGCACTTTATCAGAGAATTTTCTGAAATTGATATATACTTTAAATTCATATATTTGCTTCATTGATTCCTGTTATTCAAATAAATTAACTTGAAAAACATTGGTGATTATATTGTTAAGACATTTAAACCGTTTTGCACTACAAGGTATAAATATGACAATCAGATTAGAGCAGATGTAAGATGTAATAGTTACGCACAAATGAAAAGGTTAGCACAGGATAAGCTGGCATGGATAGCTGCATCAAACCAATCTATGGACTGATGACTCTTTTTTATTTATTTATGACATACAGAATACAACACCAATAATGACATAGATGACATTACAAATTTAACAAACAGTGTCTTAGTAGAAATATAGAGAGTAAAATAGTAAAAGGTCTCTTTTTGCTTTGATAACTTGGCACTATTGAAGTTGGTTAGAAAGCATTATTATGTAAGCGTTAGGATGAAAATAAATACAAATAATAAAAATAAATAAAGTAGCAACACACTCTTTTTGGCTTTACCGAGCTGGAACAGTAGCACAAGTTTCGGAGAATTACAAAAGACATTAAAAATAAATAAGTTGCTTAATTATTCATGTTGTTTTCAGTATAGAAGTCTTCCATAATTGAGTACAATAACGGACTATATTCCCCCACATTTTTAGCTTTTGGTGACGATAAAACTTGACCAATACCATCTTGAATATCTGGACACAAACTATTGTGTCGAGAGTTCCAAGTTCCAGGAGTTTTTAACATTGTATGCACGTACACTGCAATCACTAACACGAGCACAGATGTAAAATGAGCTGAAGTTGTCCCAAAGGTGGGGCGGACAATCCATTCCGGTGGTACTTCAAAATGTTGGGATCGAGCAGTCCGTTTGATGATGTACGTCACATATCGCCAAGCTTGCGTAACACGGGTACAATCATGCAGACGGTGGAGAAGAGTGTCTTCTCCTCCGCGACACACGGTACATAGTGAACTTTCTGCCATACGAATATTATACAGTTTACTATTTGTCGGCACAATGTCATGAACGACTATATACCTCTCAAACGACAACATGCACAATATTTAACATATTCATAAGATGTACACATTTAAAATTATTAAATATGGTCGTAGAAACATTTTAGAGTAGACGAATTGAGCATAACAAGCAAGAGGAGTTACTATTACATAAAGTATTCTAAAACACTCAATTAATTTGAGAACTTTAATGCCATAAGTCTGGGGTGTATTGTACCATTCCAGTGTCTCTGAGGGTTAACAGAACATGGCCTTAAAAACTGCTATTTACTGTATTACGTTAGTCTATTTTAATAGTTCGTTCATATACTGTCAACCCATCCTTTATATTGACATAAGTCTCCGTATGGAAATGTGACGAATAAGTTGGCCTGGGAAAAGAAACTGAGAAAAACCCGCCCTCTGTACACAGAATCGCGTGGGTGGTCTTCCTTCACAGCAAGTCAAACACGGATACAAGAAAGTGTGAACAACCGCTGTCAATCATGTAGTGTATTTTGTGACGATGCACGAATTCCCGTTAACTGTGCCTACGAAGATTTGCGGAGACTAAGTAAATGTTTACAAGATCTGTTGTGGGAAGTGATGTGTTTGTTACAGTGAACTACTGTATTAAAGTCTCCAGATATATTTTTCTTTGCTACGGGCTTTACGTCGCACCGACACAGATAGGTCTTATGGCGACGATGGGATAGGAAAGGCCTAGGAGTTGGAAGGAAGCGGCCGTAGCCTTAATTAAGGTACAGCCCCAGCATTTGCCTGCTGTGAAAATGGGAAACCACGGAAAACCATCTTCAGGACGGCCGACAGTGGGAATCGAACCCACGATCTCCGGATGCAAGCTCACAGCCGCGCGCCTCTACGCGCACGGCCAACTCGCCCGGTTCTCCAGATATAAAGCTCCTTCATGTACAGTAGCATTGTTCAGCGCTTACAGTAGATACGCGTGGTAGTATACCTGCAACGTTTCCGAAATGATCTGTACACGAGGTTGGGGTCACATGGAACATGGTGCGCTCGATCCCCGTTGTCGGATTTCCGTCGTTTTCGCATTTTTACACCAGACTGTACCTTAATTAACGCCACGGTCGATTCCATCCAACTCCTAGTCCATTCCAATTCCATCGTCTCCACAAGAGCTATCTGCGTCAGTGCGACGTAAAGCCAATTGAAAAAAAAAAAACTACTTTACTACTGCTATTATTATTATTATTAGTTTTGTTATTATGATTCCTAGATGACTTAGAGCTGAGTGATAGTCATTCATTCCTCACATCTGTGGCAGTGATTTGAACTTCACCCAATATACGCAGGATTTACGAAGAGAAAAGCCGTGTTTATGAGGTTGGAATTCCACAAAAACTTCGAGGTTCTAAGGCTGTGATCGCGATATTAACAGTCACATAAACATACCAGCTTGTCATTGTTGTTAAAGTTGTGAGTTTCTAGGGATTCGTTCGGTGGAGTATTCAAAAAGTTCTGTCATGCGTTCAGCAGATGAGGCTTACGTCCGATTTCAGTTACGACAGTAGCCTATGGTGACAGATTAGTCTCAGAAAGTGAGAAGATGGGAGAGCGGTTCGCAAAACTTCTACCTTCATAACCAGTTTACGTTCAATTGATCATTTATTCAAAATCACGCATGTTCACTGAAACCAGCTCCTCGGCTGAGTGGTCAGACTACGGTCCTCGGAGCTCCGGGTCCAATTCCCAGCCGGGTCAAGGGATTTTAATCTTGAGCGGTTAATTCCACTGGTTCGGGGACTGGGTCTCTGTGCAACATTTCTACAACTCACACACAATACACAACACTGTTCTCCACAACACACATGCATTTTCCTATACATGACAGACGTCACACATCCCCGTCAGAGAATCTGCCGGACAAGACGAGTCATTATATTATGTTCATTGAAGCTGTACGAATTAATCTTCTTGTTTTGATGCAAAACAGACAAGTCAAACTTTCAAAACATTCTTAAATGTCACAAATAACATTATCCTGATGTAAGCAGACTCATAAATTACGACGTTTATGATTATGACCGAAGTGCATCATTTATGTCTTCCATGTTTCTTTTACTTACAATTACATGCAAATTATACACAGGCGTTGCCTTCCCTATCCTCCTTGCACGACCGCATACCGGCATACCGGTACTGTGTTACTACGATCTATAATTCGGTCCGCGATAACAATCTTTATCTCAATCAGCTGTTCCCTTGAGGATATCGTTCTAAAGATGAGGATTACCATTTTTTTGCTACTTGTGTAACATTGCACATATACACAGATAGCGGTCATGGCCTATATTAGATATCGTCGTTATTGGCGATCTGAGGCCTTTCTTACTCTATCATGATTAAAATCCTGAAAGATTAGCAATGCACAACCAATAATAATAATAATAATAATAATAATAATAATAATAATAATAATAATAATAATAATAATAATAATAATAATACCGGGAGGTACACCCCAACGCCGCGCATTCAAATTCAGTGCCTAAACGAACCCCTCTATTGGTGAAACAGTGAAACTGAAACTACACCAACTTAGAACTTTACTCAGAAGATGTCACCACAGAAATATGATGTAAATTTGTTATTGTGCAGTTGCCTAAACTGAGTGAATTTATCCTTGTTTTGTTTGCCATTCATCAAGAAGTTTGGACATTCTTCCACAGATGACACTACTAAAAACTATGATCATGCACCCTGGTGCGAGGTGTAAGAAGTTATGATTTAAAGAAGTTTTGTACCGGGCGAGTTGGCCGTGCGCATAGAGGCGCGCGGCTGTGAGCTTGCATCCGGGAGATAGTAGGTTCGAATCCCACCATCGGCAGCCCTGAAAATGGTTTTCCGTGGCTTCCCATTTTCACACCAGGCAAATGTTGGGGCTGTACCTTAATTAAGGCCACGGCCGCTTCCTTCCAACTCCTAGGCCTTTCCCATCCCATCGTCGCCATAAGACCTATATGTGTCGGTGCGACGTAAAGCCCCTAGCAAAAAAAAAAGAAGTTTTGTATTTCTAGGTTTTTGCAACTGAATGATGTTCATTTATTTCTGGGTTGGCAATATTTCCTTTTTCTTGCCGCCAGTTTTGAATGTAGCCAATCAATAATTTCTGTAATTAATTTTCCACCTATCACAGGCTTCTCGTTCGATTTTGAGTGTTACTTTTGAATTTAATCAATAAAATTGAGAGGGTGTGGCTGGTTTAGTCTTGAATGATCTCGAACCTTCCCTGAGGGTTTATAAACTGCGGCTTTTCGCGTTTCTTGGCCATTTGATCGTCATCTTACTGAGTGTGTGTGTCAAAGCAGGAGGCGGGCGGCCTCTTTCATCGGTCAACTGAACATCTACAAGGTACTGGCAACATAACTTCTTTCTTTCTTGCTACCTCCACAGTTTAACCCGAGGGCAAGGTCAGACTCTTTAGTGATGTAACAAGCTTTTCTAAAATGTAACTTTCTTCCGGCTAATGTAAAAACCTTCATAAAATCTTTAACTGTAAGCCGGGGATAGAGAGTGATGTACCCTCTCGAGCTCCCCTTTCTTCTTGGTTTGAGGTGGCTACGTTTTCACAACCTTTCGTTTCTGTAATGTATTAAAGTTATTTCCATCCGCGCCACCTCAAGTAGTTTGGGAATAGCCCCTGCTTCATCGGCCTAGAGATGTTAATGTTTCATTACCTGGGAGTGCAGTGTACGCCCCCACTCAGTTTGTGTTCGGGCCGTTTATATAACCTGTTCTTTTTCGTCAAGGCCCTGTAGGTTGGGTACTAGATACCCCTGTATAACATTATCTTTCAATTTGTAAGTTGTGCGAGTGATTGTAATTTTCGGATATTGCCTTGAATAGGCTAGAAGATACTGAGAGCCTGTTTGCTCTTTTTCAAAGTTTTTGTAAGATTAAAGAGTGCTCTTCATTTGGGGTATTTCTGCCTTTGACTTAATGGTTCCCTATTTTTGTGTAAACTGAATCCAGTATCTCCGGAATTGTAAAACTGGTGGCTTAAGGCCCAAAGTATTAAGGTTCTGAATCTTGGAATTTTCCCAATCTTGTTTAATGATTGCTACTTGTACCTGTAATATTGTCATGACAAAATTCTGAAAGTTCTGAAAATATAACCTTCAGCTTAAGTTTTAAATTAATTTTGATACTGGAGTTGGACCCATTCACCCCGGCCCCTCCTTTAACCTCTTGCTGCTCCACGGGTAACCCCGGAACAATAATAATAATAATAATAATAATCGGTTTTTCAACTGCGTTCTTGAAAAGATCATGCGGACCTGGCGGACGAGTTTAATGGAAACCGGCTATAATCCACTGAGAATGGGAACCAAATCCAAGGGAATCATGATAGACTGTCTAGCTTTTGCCGATGCGCCACTCTATCCAACGACGTAGAAACCGCTAGGACTCAAATCAAACTGTTACAGGAAATCGCCGAACAAACTGGCCTGCAGATATCGGTTGAAAAAACAGAAGTAATGACTAACATCAAAGACGCACCACCAAAACTCCGGACGAAAAACGGGCGTATCAGGCGAGTAGAAAAATGTAAGTAGGCTACCAGGGTGAGATCATAATGAAAAATGGACTGGACAAGGAAGCACTTAGGGAACGAATACGCAAACTTGGAATAGCATATCAAATGTCACGCACGATCTGTAACCGAAAATGCCTGTCCCAAAACACTAAGAAATTTCACTATGAAACGGTTCTGAAGCCAGTTGTTGTGTATGCAGCCAAAATCTTA
The DNA here is from genome assembly GCF_040414725.1 of Anabrus simplex. NCBI lineage: Eukaryota > Metazoa > Arthropoda > Insecta > Orthoptera > Tettigoniidae > Anabrus > Anabrus simplex. The sequence continues at coordinate 17,420,375 of NC_090269.1, read as the reverse complement.
TCCCTAAACACCAATTAAGGGCTCCTTGAAGAATTGGCGAAAAATGGAGCGCAGAATCATGGAATCCATTTACAAGAATGGCATCGACAAAACAAGATCCAACGAGGTAGTCTATAAAAAATTGAGAATATTTCAGACACGATCCACAAAAGACGAGCACGATTCAGCGGTCATTTCAAACGAATGTACGGAGACAGGTAGACCAAACAGAGCTACTACGATGCCTTGGATTAGAAACACCAAAAGAAGACATTCAAATGCTAAAAATCAATCCAGAAGACGCCTTTGACAGAAATCTCTTCCGAAAAAAAAAAAGAGTGGCGAACGGGCTAAACCGAGACGAACAACCGAAAAGAGGACGCGGTGTCCACTGTTAAATGTAAGGAGACGTATGTAACTTGGTCATCGATGAACCCTTCGAATAAATAAATAAATAAATAAATAACTAATAAATAAATAAATAAATAAATAAATAAATAAGTAAATAAATAATAGTCAGAAAATAATTATCAAACTAACTCTACTACATAATCCGTGATTCTAAAACTTATTCTAATGCATAATTATAATTATATTCTAGGGACAACAGTATTTGACTATTCACGCACAGACTAATACCTCGCGCATCTCCCAAGTCAGTCTGATGAATAAAACAAGTAACTTCAGTAATTCACCCCTTGGCAAGGAATAAATTCTATGATCTGCAACGGAGAATGCGAAAGAGAGGTTGTACTGTAGTGTTCGGCGTGAAGGTATGGTGTGAGAGGAACCGGACTCTGTACTGTGATGGTGGCTTGATGAGGGGAATTTATAATGAGTAGAAAGGTAATAGTTAATTTGAATTGAGTGTTCTGTTGAGAGAAGTTAATTAGTACAGTTTACGACGACCTTGTACTTGAAGCCATGATAGTTTCCTGTAATAAGGTGTTATATGAGTATTATAACGTATATAAACAATAAGTAATGCAGCTGTTACGTTATATGAACACAAGTTATCCGACAATAACTTTCGTCTTTCTCCACAATGTTTATTATCAAGATGGCCCATGCAACCAGTTTTAAAGACGGTCCGAGTTCTGACAGAAAATATTGTCAAAAAACTCGAAATGGAAACAGTTTAGAGACCACTAATCTAATTATTGGTAGGGTGGGATGAAATGGAAAGGAAGGCAGGTCTAAAAACACGGTTCTGTAAGAAACAGAGCAACTATTGAGTTCTATGAAAGATGTGACCGGAAGTACGACGCCATGGGGTGGCTGGACGGAGTTGGAAAGACCACCCGCCAGAGTTCTCTTTGTGCGTGACGTCCGGCAGGCCCGTTTTTCTTCCACAAATAATGCTTAATTTGAGTTGTGTTCTAGTCCTGTGACCCAGACCTCTTCATAAACCAGTGGAATGGACAGCCTATTGTAAATCTGTACGCCATAAATGGTAATTTTTACTGACCAAAAGGACTACAGAAAATACATGGGCAGACCATGTCAGAAAACAGAGTCGGTTTAGAATTACCAGCATTTAACACCTGCCTAATCGAAACCGGATTTACCTGATACACCTGGCCAGAACAGAACGGTGCGTGTTCGATGTCCCGTCAGAACTTCGCGAACAGACAGCAATATACCGGATGGCACTGATACTTTACAATATAAAGTATAAATTACAGGCATAGATGAGATGGATTTCGCTTTTTTAAAAGGTACCACATCGAAGACTGAAAGGAACTACTGGAAAAGGATACACAGGGGGAAGAAATACTACGACATAGGCTTTAACCGAGGAAATGTAAAAATTTTCATGTTTCCTTTTTATTCTTAATGCATCGAAGATTTTCACGAAGCAAGGATGGGATTCGAACCCACCATCTCAAGAATGCAAGCTCACAGGTACGTCACCCTAATCGAACGGCCAAGTAACTCAGTGAAAGATATTCAAGTAATGGAATAGAGAAATAAAAAATACTGCAAACAGACATGACTGATTCTAAATCTTCTGATCAACAGACATTATTAGCAGCTCTGAACAAAAAAGCTTCACACAAGCTACGCTTCTATGAATAGAATGGAATGGACGTCAAAGGTCATGTTTAATAAATAAATGGGGCATAAATTTCTGGTGATGCGAATCAGTTTAAAACAATCGAGCAAGTGACTGTGTAGTTTGGGTTACGTAGTTATCAGCTTACATTCGGGTGATAGTAGGTTCGAACCCCACTGTCCACAGCCCTGAAGATGGTTTTCCGTAGTTTCCCATTTTCACAACAGGTAAAAGCTGGGGATGTGCCTTAATTGATAGTGCACCCATAAGCGAATCATGTAAAGGGCACAATAGATTCAATATTAAAAAGTGATACTTTTACATACGGTGAAGTTAGGCGAGTGACCAGTATTTTATATAATACGTTGTTGTTACCGTTATATTTTGAGAACACCCAATTTTCTATCTGACGCGCCACCACTGCTCAAATAGTACCAAATTACCCTAGGATCGACCCTGCTATCTTAAGAAGAGAAGTTCGTGTAACCAACTGCACCATTCAAGTGAGTGAACTTCCCTGTCTAAACGGCAATAAAAAGAGCCTACCAGAATGTGGAGCGGATAGGTTTCACAGCAGGGTTACTTAGGTTCTGCAAATAGTCTGCATAGTGTTTACCTGCCGTTAACTCACTTTGCTTTCAAGCTACAGAATGCCCAGGTGCTTGGCCAATTATGTGGCTTCATAACCCATTGAGCAGAAGTCTACTTTATTTTTTTTCACTAGCCTTCAGCGTTCTTCCCACCGCCTTTCAGCAGGCTACTACATTCTTATTCAATGCTGCAAGAGCCGAAGGCATTATTTTGTCAGTTAATCTTAATCCATTATTCGTGCAAGTCAGTCACAGAAAGCTGAAATGCTGCATGTATTACGAATAATTAAGAGTGAGTTTTTGATGATGATGATGATAATAATAATAATAATAATAATAATAATAATAATAATAATAATAATAATAATAATAATAATAATACTATCCGACTCTTTGGCTGAATGGTCGGTTCATAGGTCCCTGAACTCAATTCCCGACCAGGTCAAGCATTTTAGCTTCGTATGGTTAATTCCTCTGATTCGGGGACTTCATCTTTGCATTCGTATTATTACATTCCTCTTCATATACATACAACACATCACACTACCCACCACCACAGAAGAAACACGCGGTAGTGAATGTTTCCTTCCAGGAAGGGACATACTATCGTAAAACTGGGCCAAATCCATAGCATGTGCTGACCCTAGTTAATTGGGAATAAGGTCAAGTTAATAATAATAATAATAATAATAATAATAATAATAATAATAATAATAATAATAATAATAATAATAATAATAATAATAGAACTGCAAAGAGCATACAGACTCACATGGGGCAGATATAACAAAAATCTATAAATACCGAAACGCAAAATTAAGACATTATAACACTGTAATCAAGCCTGAAGGGCTAATCACTGATTAATGATGTAGAAAAGCAAGGAAGAAAAATATTAAGGAACATTTTTGGACTATTGTGTACAGGGGGACTTTGTATGATAAGGAAATATCATGGCCTGTACCAATACTCAGGGCACTACCACCAACAAAACCTGATCAGAAGATCGCAAGAAAGGCCACAGCGAGAAGATGAAGAGATTTTTTGAGAAGTAAAAAGGAATCGACATCAACTAAATAAGTTCAATCGCGCTCCTCAGCTGGGCATAACAAAGAAATAATAATAATAATAATAATAATAATAATAATAATAATAATAATAATAATACATACTAAACGTGATAAGCATTAACGCGTTTCAGTTTTCTATCCACTAAATAGTTCACGTCGAACAAAGTGGATTTAAGTTATATTTAGCTTAAAAGTAGGTCAGCTAGGAAATGATTTACTAACTGTCTTTCAGCATTCGCCTAACGGAGATTACGTACTTTATGTATACGGAAATATCTCGTATAAATCACAACAGTTTCACCTGTCGGCTTCTTTGCCTTCTCCAATCTTTCTTGTGTGACACAATTTAAACCGAGAGGACACGACACGTATTTTATTGCTAATCGCATATACATATTAATTGAGCAAGTGGGACCTTAGGGGAATACTAAATGAGGTGGACTGGACTACGACATGATAAACTTTTCTTTCGACCCAGGAGGACGTCGAGAGGAGGCTCAAGCTATTAATATGGATTATAATTAATGTCGTACAACCAGAACATGACCGTAGGCCTACACACAAGGAAGAGTTTGGCTCGCTAGCCGGAGGCAACAGCGCTCGACTTCACAGGAAACATAACATACCAACCTGCTTGCCAAATAGAAAACAGCCGTCAGGTACGACTATTATTAATAGTTGAAAGAGCCGTTTAACACAAGTAAAGTGGAGCAGTACGATTTGAAAAAGAAAATATTTGCAAAGACGTTGTACGAATTCTAATTCTGTTATTTAAAACAAAGATTACTGGATAAATTTATTTTTGCGCGAAAAGGTTCGTGTACTGAAAATGTAAACTGTTTCTCTAAAATGATATTGCCATCATTGCCTTTTTCTTGAACCTACATTTATTCATTTCTTCTTTCTCTTCTCTCCCATCAAGCGAATGGCTGCCCGCTTTCACTCACGTAGCTGTCAGTTTGTATTCGGGAGATAATGTGTTCGAACCCCACGGACGGCAGCCGTGAAGATGGTTTTCCGCGGTTTCCCATTTTCACACCAGACAAATGCTGGAGTTCTATCTTAATTAAGGCCCCGGCCGCTTCATTCCAACTCCTAGCTCTTTCCTATCCCATTCCCATTGTCGTCATAAGACCTATCTGTGTCGGTGGGACGTAAAGAAGAAAAAATCTTCTCTCGTAGTTTGATTTAACAATAAATAATATTATCTGCTTTACGTCACACTAACTACTATTTTTACAGTTTTCTGTAAATTTATCCACACGAGGCTAGTGTATCTGAATGTCTTCAAATACCACCGCACTGAGCAGGGATCGAAACTTCATCTACCATCTGAGCAATTCACCCAGCATATACATAGGCCTACATACATCCCCATTATAGACTGTTATGCCTTTGAATGATCAGTCTGCAAGCCTATATGATCCTCTATTTGTATCTAGCGAGATGGCCTCGTGTATTTCCACACCGCACTCAAAAAACAAGTCTTCCCATCCACGTTTTGGTCTCTCCCTGCTGTTCATAACTTTTCTTTTTTTGCTATTTGCTTTACGTCGCACCGACACAGATATGTCTTATGGCGACGATGGGGTAGGGAAGGCCTAGGAATTGGAAGGAAGCGGCCGTGGCCTTAATTAAGGTACAGCCCCAGCATTTGCCTGGTGTGAAAACGGGAAACCACGGAAAACCATCTTCAGGGCTGCCGACAATGGGGTTCGAACCCACTATCTCCCGATTACGGGATACTGGCCGCACTTAAGCGACTGCAGCTATCGAGCTCGGTGCTCATAACTTCCACAGCCACTCCGTTTACGACCACGTGACGCCACCACCAAAGCCAGTTCATACCTCACTTAGTCTTGATCTCCACAGTGCAAGTGCCCTCCTGCCATTGTTTCCATCTATTTGCACCAGCAACCATTCACGCTACATTCGTGGCTATCACTTCTAGTTTATGAATTCGATATCCCAAGTCCCCCAACTTACACTCCCGTACACAAAGGTCAATCTGCAAACAGAACAATGTAAGGCAATCTCATCTGATAACTCACTTATTTCTATGGAACACTCTTCATCGCAACTACAAGTTATATCTTTGTTCTCTTTGGCGTGCTACCAACCTGCGAGAATATATTTCCTTATTATTGTCATTATTTATTTATTTATTTATTTATTTATTTATTTATTTATTTATTTACTACTCACTAATCGACCATCGAGGGACCACAATAAGTTTTATGATACTACATTCTGGCTTTTAGGCTTACACAGTTTCCGGCTGATCCACTAGGTTTTCATTAGCTGTGTCGAGCGCGGCGTTCATCCGATTACTTTGCACAAGATATCCACTTCACATCCCGGAAAGTCCCACAAGTAACAATGTTTGTTCTCAAAAGGTCTCGTGCGTGTCATCTGGTCGTAGGCCCTTTCCTTCGAGGTCTTTCTTGACGTTGATATATCAGAGAATGGTAGTTTTTGTTTTTCAGTCAAAACTGTTAAAAATGCGCTTGTCTATCGAGAGTAGTCCATCCGTCGTAAGTGACCGTAGAAGCGATCCCTGCGTTTGCGCACTGTAACCAGAGATCTTCTATATCTTAGATTAGATTTCTTGTCTGGATATTCTTAGGTACACCCCGTTTTTGTAGTTTGGGCCAAGAATGTTGTGGAGAATATTTCCCTCATTTTCCTCTAATTTAGCGAGCGCACATTTCTGAGAGAGGATAAGGAATCCTGACGCATAGATAGATACCGGCTTAAAGACTGCGTTGTAATGATGAATTATGGTATTTATAGATTATTATTGTTATTATTTTTATTATTATTGTTATTATATGGCGTTGTCTTTGTCGTAACACTATCTGTGTGTAACAAGTTTCAAATTTTGAAATGACTGACACATTCGCACACCAAGTCTTATTTCTAAGTACCGCGAGGGCTAAAGCTGGACTGCAGTCAACATGTTCCACAGAGAAAGCGGCTGACAATAAAATAAATCTCTAACAACAAGACGTGGACAAGTAACAAACGAATATGGAGTTCCTGAAGGTAGAACATTACAGCGTGTGGGTTTGCATATTCTCTTCCCTGTCTCGTTTTGTGCACGGTATCTGCAAGACATAAATTATTCCTCGTTACGTATTGTTCTTAGTTTAATTTGCGTGCCTGTGAATTGTAATTTACAATTAATTTTCAGTTGAAAAATCACGTTGAGCCATGAAGTTCATATGACTGAAAACTTTGGGTTACTCCAGTGACCCCAGGAATGCCTGTGATAGGGTTGTACACCAGTTATATCAGGCGTTACAAAATGAACATCCACAGCCTTTTTCCAGTTTCCACCGGCCAGGAATGGAATAAATGAAGCCCCCATCTAGAGGAGAGGAGATAAACTGTGCCAGCTGCCGAAGCCTGTCGCACTCCTCTGGGGCAACGATTAATGACTGATAGAGGAAATGAAATTATATTGGAGAGTGTTGCTGGAATGAAAGTTGACAGGGAAAACTGAAGTACCCGGAGAAAAAAAAAACCTGTCCCGCCTCCACTTTGTCCAACACAAATCTCACATGGAGTGACAGTGATTTGAACCACGGAACCAAACGGTGAGAGACCGGTGTGCAGCCTCCCGAGAAACGGAGGCTTCGCATTCGGGAGATAGTGGTTTCGAACACCACTGTCGGCAGTCCTGAGGATGGTTTCTCGCGGTTCCCCATTTTCACACCAGGCAACTGCTGGAGCTGTATGGTAATTAAGGCCACGTTACCTTCCTTCCCACTCCTAGTCCTTTCCTATCCCATCATCGCCAGAAGACCTATCTGTGTCGGTGCGACATACAGCAAATTGTAAAACCAAAACCAAAAAAAAACACCTTCTTCTTCTACCGCTTTTCCCACGCCAGTGGGTTCACGGTTGCGAACTATGGGGCATATGTGTATTCGGCCCTGTTTTACTGCAGGATGACCTTCCTGACACAAACCCTATGTGTAGGGATGTAATCACTATTGCTTGTTTTTGTGGCGTTTGGTAGTGTTTGTCTTAATATGAAGAGGAGAGTGTTGGAGAGTGCTGGGACAAACACAAACACAAAAGCTATTGTCCGAGCCAGACGAATTCATCGGACGCAATTAAAATTCCCGACCCTGACGGGAATTGAACCCGGAACCGTCTCAACCGAAGGCCTTAACGCTGATCATCCAGCCATAGAGAAGGACATAATTAACTCCATTCCATTCTTACACGTTTGTTTCTTTTTTGTAAAGAGTTAAATGACCAGATAGAATATAATATATTTCAACGTCTAATAATTGTACTTTTTTTTCCTCCGAACTTGTGCACGCTACATCGAGTAGCCCAATATGTCGATACGTTAATAACAGGCCTCCGTTCAAGATTTACAATAAAATTAAGTTAACGGCGAAAGCTGCTTGGGTAGTGGTCATGCGAATAAAAACATAGGAAGCACTGTGGAACGCTGCAGGCCACAGCCCCATCCTACGTCTTTCTGCCTTACTCTCCTCCAATAATTTATGGGCCATTTATATCTCCACTCATGTTTGCACCGTCCGACTAACAGTCAACCTACAGCCCACAACCACCATAAAGGCGGGACCTGCAATCTAGCGCGTGGACTACGTCACACTTGTGCTGTAGATAAAATATCTAGCAAATAACTTCACTGTTAACGCTTTAAAATATTGTCAGAGTAGTGCAGTTGTTAGGTGCTCGCCTCTCGTACGTGTACAAGTTTACGGAATCAATTATTATTTAAAGCTCTTTTGATCCCAGAGACGAATGTGTCAGTGGTACTAATGGTATGCCGAAGTGTTTGGCAATTCACCACTCAAATATAGCGGTATATAGGGGTAACGGATTCATCTTCTTTATCTGTTTACCCTCCAGGATAGGTTTTTCCCTCGGACTCAGCGAGGGATACCACCTCTACCACCTCAAGGGCAGTGTCCTGGAGCTTCAGACTCTGGGTCTGGGGATACAACTGGGGGATGACCAGTACCTCGCCCAGGCGGCCTCACCTGCTATGCTGATTAGGGGTCTTGCGGGGGGTGGGAAGATTGGAAAGGGTAGACAACGAAGAGGGAAGGAAGCAGCCGTGGCCGTAAGTTAGGTACCAACCCGGCATTTGACTGGAGGATAAGTGGGAAACCACGGAAAACCACTATCAGGATGGCTGAGGTGGGAATCGAACCCACCACTACTCAGTTGACCTCCCGAAGCTGAGTGGACCCCGTTCCAGCCCTCGTAACACTTTTCAAATTTCGTGGCAGAGCCGGGAATCGAACCCGGACCTCCGGGTTGGCAGCTAACCACACTAACCACCACACCACAGAGGCGGAACCTAACAGATTCATAATATAATACATTATACAAGCATGTAATATCACTGGTAGCTTCTCACCGACGGAACCCTTCCTTGAATCCTGAAGGGATCTCGAAGGTCATCTCGTCATAAAACATGGACAAATTCCCACGTGTTCACCCCAGAGTGGTAAGAAGAAGAAGAAGAAGAAGAAGAAGAAGAAGAAGAAGAAGAAGAAGAAGTCACTGTAATATCTCTTGAGTATAGTCAGAATCGAATTCATTCTTTATGAGGTACAATCATTGCTTTAGTGCAAGAGATGTCGTAATAGCCTCCATGGCTCAGGCGGCAGCGCGCCGGGCCCTCACCGCTGGACATCGTGGTTCAAATCCCGGTCAATCATTGTGAGATTTCTGCTGGGCGAGGCGGGAGAGTTTTTTCTTGGTGGGGGGGGGGGGGTGTACAACGGTTTTCCCTCTCATCGTTCAATCCAACAACACCACACCCTATTAACGTTTCATTTCATCTGTCAGTCATTTATGAATGCCCCAGAGCAGTGCGACAGGCTTCCGCAGCCGGCACACTTCCTATTCTCGCCGCTAGATGGGGCTTCATCATACCATTACTGACCCGGTCGAATGACTGGAAACAGGCTGCGGATTTTCATTTTTCAAGAGAAGACCTAATGGCCATAACTACGCCAATAGATATCAATCTATCTGTCTATCTATCTATCTATCTAATCTACCTGTCTACATATCAATCTATCAAAATTTATGAATAAAGTGGAAGTACTCCTCCTCTGTGGTGTAGTGGTTAGCGTGATTAGCTGCCGCTTCCGGAGGCCCAGGTTCGATTCCGGGCTCTGCCACGAAATTTGAAAAGTGGTACGAGGGCTGGTAGGGGTCCACTCAGCCTCGGGGGGTCAACTGAGTAGAGGTGGTTTCGATTTCCACCTCAGCCATCCTAGAAGTGGTTTTCCGTGGTTTCCCAATTCTCATCCAGCAAACGCCGGGATGGGACCTAACTTAAGGCCATGGCCGCTTCCTTCCCTCTTCCTTGTCTATCCCTTCCAATCTTCCCATCCCCCAACAAGGCTCCTGTTCAGCATAGCAGGTGAGGCCGCCTGGGCGAGGTACTGGTCATTCTCCCCAGTTTTATCCCCGACGCAGAGTCTGAAGCTCCATGAGAGTGCCCCTGAGGCGGTAGGGGTGGTATCCCTCGCTGATTCCTAGGGAAAAACCGACCCTGGATGGTAAACAGAAGAAGAAGAAGAATATCAGGAGCAAAGTACATTTCCCTAGCACACACACCTTAAGCAGAAATGACCGATTTCATTAAACCTGAGAAGAATGTGCAAGAATCTTCGATGATATCTACCACGCTATATAAAGCGAACTGATGCAAAATGGCCCAAGATACAAAAATACTGTAATATAAAAAGTGCATTAAAGTGAAAGTTTTGGAAAATTCTTCTCTTTCCTTACAATGGGTTTTACGTCGCACCGACACAGATAGCTGCTATGACGACGATGGGAGAGGAGTGAGAAGGAAGCGGCCGTGCCCTTCATTAATGCACATCCAGGTGTGAAAAATGGGGTTGCCGACAGTGAGGTTCGACCCAGCATCTTCGGAATACACGCTCAACTGCTCATTATTATTATTGTGATTTATAGTCTAATAATAATAATAATAATAATAATAATAATAATAATAATAATAATAATAATAATAATAATAATATAGATATGATAATAGTTAATAATAATTATTATTGTTGTTATTCCTTCTACAGTGCTGGGATTACTATTGGTCGATCCGCATTCAAGATAATTGTAATAAACCGGGAGATGTGTGTGCATGACCCACCACAGGTTCGTCGAACACGGATAACGGCTTGACCAGAGGCTACTGACCGCTAAAGTTCCGGTCTTGTTATGATCATCAGTCCCACTATAAAACTGTCGGAGTGGTGTTTATTTAACTTTCCCTTTTTTATTGTTCTGGACCAGACAATAATTCGAAAGGAGTCTTCATCGTTATGGAGCGGCTATCAAAAGGAACAATTGTAGCATTCCTTTTCACAACCTCAGATGTGAATTATAGTGAAAGCTCCAGTACCTGAATATCTTCCATACATTAGCACGATATTTTAAAATGGAACGACTATACTTTAAATACATGTTCTTAATACATTTAGTTAGTTACTTCAATAAAATCACGTTAACTTTTATTATCAGTGGTAGAGATCTAGCTAGACATTTCGTCTATACCTTTGGCGGGCATCCTCAGTGGTCATGTGAACTTAGTCGAAGATTCCTTCGATTTCATGACAGCTTTATGTTCACTGACACGCCTCGAAGACGTCTGCAAGAAACGGAGTTCCAGTTGATAATGACTCTACAGCCTAAAGGTTACTCCTGTAATCTTGTCGTCTCCTCAGAAAGTAAACAAGTTTTATGTCTATAAGATGATGGCTAATCTAGTGATTTTAGCCAAGACATTATCAGCTTTACGTGGGCTACTAACAATTCTGAGGTAACATCCCATCTCTAAGATGTCCCATACATTGATCTAAATTCGAACAACTATGGGAGATCCGAGAATCGAATTTAGACCAAACGGCAGGGACCTGCGACTGCAAATCCTTAGTCAAGGTTCAGTTTTGTATTTTCTGGTTTTACAGTAAGAAACCATGTAACCGTCTTGAGAGCTGCCGGGTCCCATCAATGCGAACACTTCAACAGTTGCATAAAACTGCAAGCTTGCCTCATTCTTCTTCTTCCTCGCATTTTTCTAGTTACTTGTGGTCGACACTTGGAAAATGCCCTTCCTGACGCCAATCCTACGCGCAGAGATGTATTCACTCTTGCGTTCATGTGTGGTCGTTTGTCGTGTCGTGTATGTATTTGAAGATGCGATTTAAGACGAAGAAGAACATTCAGTCCCCGAGCTAGAAGAATTAACCATACGCGATTGAAATCCCCGTCTCCACCGGGAATCGAACCCTGAGCCCTTTGAACCGAAGGCCATGCGGATCATTTAACCAAAGTGCCGGGAAAAATTGCAATTGTTTCGATCGGCTGAAAATAAGTCCCTGAATTCAAGCACGACCGAAAAGGAACGGCACAGTAACATAGATATTTCTTAGTTAGCTAACACACGGGGGTTTGTCTAACTTCAGCCGGTAAAAGGTTGCACTATCTGGCTAACAAGTCACACTACTGCAAATCACAAGATTCAGTGTTCCTAGGAGCAAAATCAGGAACACTTAATGAATATATTTGATTGCTGAGAGCTTCTAATGAAGAATACAACGTATTAGCGAAACTTGTTCTGCATTTCATATCAACAATATGGCATGCTATGTAGTTTTACCAACTTCAAAGAAGACCCACCTTCTCTGACTGTGATCCAACCCACGAACTTGGACAACACAAAAAACTAAAAACTCGTCCACCGACGGGGTTGCAGTTCCACGCAGCATTCTCAATCATACCTGCCGAGAACTTTCGTCAGTTCTGCCCAGATAATAGTAAAATATATCGTGTCATAAATTCGAAACCAGCGTTTCTTTTTAATGACCGCTTCGGCCTGTAAATGAACACTGAAGACTCCTTCCAAAGGTTGAGCTAGGTAAAAAAGGCTTTTTATAGAACCAAAACTCTTTATGGAAGAGAAAGTTACGACTTTAGTATACGGCACCCTTTCACTAGTGAGGGTTGCAACACTGTTTTATTTAGTTTCTTTACGATATATCCTCTAAAGCGGTCAAAATTCATGTTGAAACGGAGGCACCCTTGAGATATTCTGCGTTAAATTACACTGGTCACCATCTGGATTGATATTTGTGCTGCTGGCTGAAGGAAAAGGCACAAAGAAAGGTTCCGCTCCACCACAGGTAAACTGCCACGTTTGGTTCCTAATCAGAGGTCTCTGACTTACCTAGGGACACTGACTAGATCGATAAGACACTGTGCATTTCTCACTTCTTCCTTCAGTGCCACTTTGCACGTAACAGAAGCTCTTAAAATTATGCGAGGTGACAGGAAAGAGTGTGTAGTTGCGTTAATAGGTTTCTACCAAGACGGCTGCCTATTGAATCCCGATCAATGCATGTGGAAATGAAAATCTATAGTCTGTTTCCAGTTATTCAATCGGGTCAGGAATGGAATGAATGAAGCCCCTAACTTGCGACGGGGATATGAACTGTGCCGGCTGCGGAGGCCTGTCGCACTCCTCTGGGACGATGAATAATGGCTGACAGATGAAATGAAAGGATATTGGAGAGTGTTGCAGGAATGAAAGATGACAAGAATATCTGGAAGGAAATCTGCCCCGGCTCCACTTTGTCCAGCACAAATCTCACATTGAGTGACCGGGATTTGAACCACGGAACTAAGCGATGAGAGGCCGGTGCACTGCCGCCTGAGAAACGGAGGCATGTGAAGTTCTTAAATGAAAATTCACGCCTCTGTGGTTCAGGTTCTTCATAAAACTGCAAGCTTTTTAGTTATGTAGAAATACGAGATCAGCTTACTTGCCTTCTGTGGAATGTCTGTTCTGACCGAGAAGCTGAAGTGAGAACCCTATACGGAACAACTAAATGGGTCAAGAGTGAGAAAAGCGTACTGCAAGGCTGCATAATTATGATCCCCCTATTTAAATAAAATGCAGACTATATTATGAGGAATCCCAAGTTAGGTTAAACAGAAACTGGAATAACTATTGGTGGGCAAAATATAACTAACTTTATATATGCGGATAACACCACCCTGATAGCAGATGGTGAAGGACAGCTGAAGTATCTTCTACTGAAGGTGAAAGAAGAAAGTGCAAAGGCTGGACTAATGCTAAATGCCACGAAGACAAAAATCATGGCAATTAAATACATCACTTCCTGGCATACAGAGGGAGAAACAAAGGAGGTAGTTACTAGTTTCATCTACTTAGGCTGACGATGACTGCAGCCATGGAATTTAAAGACGCTTGTCCATGGGAGAAAGGCAAGTCTCGACAGTGTTTTCAAGAGTACTGTAGAGCCATAACTTTAAGGCCACGGCCGCTTCCTTCCCTCTTTCTTGTCAATCCCTTCCGATCTTCCAATCCCCCCCCCCCACAAGATCCCTGTTATGAATAGCAGCTGAGAACACCTGGGCGACGTACTGGTCCTCCACCAGAGTTGTATCCCACGACCTAAAGGCTCACGCTTCAGAAGACTGCCCCTGAGGCGGAAGAGGTGGGATCCCTCGCTGAGTCCGAGGAAGAAACCAACCCTGGAGGGTAAAACGGATTAACAAATAAAGATTTGTCCTTCCATCGAGCAGCCATTAGATCTCTTCGCAGTCCACGAAGCTCTAAGGAGTTTTCTTCAACACCATAGTTCGAATGCGTCTATTCTTCGACGTTCGGACTTTCTTATAGGTCCAGGTCTCGCTTCCGTACATCACTACGTGGAAGACCATAGTCTTTACTTTACAGAGTTCTGTTCTTAAGTTAGGTAAATTGAAGTACTTTGGCCATATTATGAGAAGATAGTTCGTTGGAAAAGCGGTTAATGTTGCGGAAGACTGATAGTAGCAGCAGAAGAGGGCGACAACTGTTGAGGTGCATCAAGGAAGTCATGGATCTCAATTTGGAAAGTTTTCGGGAAATAGTGCGGGAGAGAAGGAAACGGTCCACTTTGGTCTGTGGGGTCGCGGAGAGTTGGAATTGACTAACCGATTAACACCAAAACAACAACAATAACAAAAACAACAAATTTAGCTTAAATTCACACTTTGACGGTGGTTTAAAGCTTTCAATTCTAATACTGATAGTGGCTATTTTAATCGATTACGTTACATGTGGTACGCCTCTGTGGTGTAGTGGTTAGTATGATTAGCTGCCACCCCCAGAGACCCGGATTCTATTCCCGGCTCTGCCACAAAATTTGAAAAGTATGTTCGAGGACTGGAACGGGGTCCACTCACCCTCGGAAGGTCAACTGAGTAGAGGGGATTTCGATTCCCACCTCAGCCATCCTCGAAGTGGCTTTCCGTGGTTTCCCACTTCTTCTCCAGGTAAATGCAGGCTGCTTCTTTCTCCTCTCCCTTGTCCATTCCTTCAGATTTTTCCATCCCTCATAAGGCTCCTGTTCAGCGTAGCAGGTGAAGCCGACAGGGCGAGGTACTGGTCTTTCTCCCCAGTTGTATATAGGACCAAATGTCTCACGTTTCAGAACACTGCTCTTGAGGTGGTATAGGGGGACACTCCCCCCCCCCCCGATAAAAAAAACAAACCTGTAGGGAGAAGCTGACTATGAAAGAAAGAATGTTCCATGTGATATGTTTGTTATCTGTCATATTCTTGGAGAGCAAAAATTAAGACAATGATATTTTATATTTTCAACAGTCCCTTGAATAACAGATTTACTGAAAAACTGTCATTGTAAGAGTTACTTCATATCTCTCTCTGGGGCCGAAGACCTAGATGTTAGACCGCTTTAAACAACAAGCATCATCATCATCATCATCATCATATCTCTATATATCTTCACATAAGAGACTGTGTTAGTCTTGCAAGCAATGAGCACAAGCGAACAGCTATAAAGAAAATGAATCTACTTGTTTATACAGAATATACCGAATTTATAACGTTATGAGTGCATCACTGCCCTCAATCTTGACCGGCAACTCCTGTAATTACGTGGACAAAGGAACATTTCCGCAAATGTGAGATTACATTATATTCACGACTTCTTGCCTACTCGGAATGTGAACCAATAGTCCCCACAGCATGCCAAGGCCGTTCCGTCAAGTCGCATCCTGTTCAGTCACTTCTTGGATTCTTATTTCCAGCACAGCGGCTGTGCGACCAGTTCTCTGAGGGGCTGCCAAGTTGTAGTTCTTCTAATGTGTATTTTTCTTTTATCCGGAGGCCCTGGGTCCGCTTCCTAGCCAGGTTACCTCGTAATCTACAGGACTACGGGCTGAGCAGAGATCGCTTGGTAGGACAAGGCGCATCAAGGCTATAGTATAATGGTGTTTGGTTTTATATTCCTCACACATAGCAACCCTCAGAATGTTCAAAGTGTCGGTAGAATTACTGGCGCGTAAGTGAACTCATGCGGGACTAAATTCCGGCACATCGGCGTCTCCGATAACCTTAAAATTAAGTGGGGCATAAAGCCAATGACAATATTGATATTCAAAGCTTTTTCCATTACAAAACAAAATTAACTATTGTAATACAAATATCAAGATTTAAAAATGCGTGTATGCCTCTGTGGTGTAGTGGTTAGTGTGATTAGCTGCCATACACGGAGGCTCGGGTTCGTTTCCCGGCTCTGCCACGATAATTTGAAGAGTGACACGAGTAATAGAACGGGGTCCACTCAGCCTCGGGAGGGCAACTGAGTCAAGGAGGGTTCGATTCCCACTTCAGCCATCCTCGGAGAGATTTTACGTGGATTCCTACTTCTCCATGCAAATGTCGAGATGGTACCTAACATATGCCCACAGCCGCTTCCTTCCCTGTTCCTTGTCTATCTTTTCCAATCTTTTCAACACCCACAAGGACCCTGTTCAGCATAGCAGCTGAGGCCGTCTGGGCGAGGTACTGGTCTCCCTCCCCAGTTGTATCCCTGACCCAAGTCTCACGTTCCAGGACACTGCCCCTGAGGCGGTAGAGTGAGACCCCCTCACTGAGTCGGCGAGGAAAGCCAACCGTGGACGGTAAACTAATAAAGAAAGGTACTTGTTGTTTAAAGAAACCTAACATCTAGGTCACCGCCCGATTAAGAAAGAAAGAAAGAAAGAAAGAAAGAAAGAAAGAAAGAAAGAAAGAAAGGCTGCTGAACGAATATTCCCGTAAATGACCGATTGCCTACCAGTTACCGATCAAACCCATACACACCGTAGGTTTCGACCAGTATCACCGGTAGCGTACTTACTATGGCGCGATCCTATTTGGTCGGAGGTCTGCGTTCAAATCCATCCCGTGGCGAAGTTTCTTCTTCGACCGATTCTCTTAATCCAGACTTAAGCCACGTGCAGATATAGAAACACTCCCTAGCAAAGCCCATTTGAATTCGCCCGCGAAGCGATCTTATCGGCTAACTTCAGCGCCTGGTAAAATGACAACTGGGCGATATATCGCATTATTATTTCAAATTATTTATAACTGTGACTAGAGCGAGGAAGTTGAAGACCTATAATAAATTGCTTAAAAAGACCTAAAATAATAAAGGGACCTAAAACTGCCAAATTCATTCATAATTTTAGTTTTTATGTCATTTAATGTTTAAAGAAGCAAAATTCTGATGGTATGCATCATACAGTGCAAAAATATACGAGTGTCATTATATATTTTTAGATTACCGGTCTGAGTAGCTCAGACGGTTGAGGTGCTGGCCTTCTGACCCCAACCTGGCAGGTTCGATCCTGGCTTAGTGTGGGAGTATTTGAAGGTGCTCTATTACGTCAGCCTAGTGTCAGTAGATTTACTGGCACGTAAAAGAACTTCTGAGGGACTAAATTCCGGCACCTAGGCGTCTCTGGAAACCGTACACGTAGTTAGTGGGACATAAAGCCAATAACATCAACATTATTATTATTATTATTATTATTATTATTATTATTATTATTATTATTATTATTATTAGTTAGCATAATTTTAAAAAATTAACCCCGTGTTTGTTCAAAAAAGTACTTGTAGAATTTAGAATTAAATGTTTTTTTCCCACCCAAACTGAATTCAGCCAACCTGCAATGGACATCCTGGAGAAAGAAATTGAAGTTATTATAACTGGAATCATATTTGTCTTAACCACAATAGGGAATTGGAATTCGAAAACCTTGGCTCAATTGTCTTTGCAGTATATGACAATAGTCATGTCCAGATTCTTAGGTTGAAGGATCGTCGGTTTTCAGAGAGTATCTTGCGAGACATCGAGGAATTTCTCTCCACATTTGCGGGTGTTAAGGATTCATTCTTGAAGCAAGTGACATTCCTTTTAATATATCACTTATCTTGCACATTATTTGTTAGGTACGCCTGTTGCTGTTTTTTTTTTCAAGCATTAGTTTCATTCTTTCATTTCATTTAAGTTTCTCTCTTGTCAGATATGGTTTAACTATATATATTTACTAGAGAAAAGATATTTAAGAGGTAATGGATGAACTAATGATAATTCGACGCGAGAATGGGCGGTAAAAATGTAGTCGAAAGGAGGTCAAGTTGCAAAAAAAAAAAAAAAAAAAAAAAAAACCTTAACTCCTCAAAAAGAAATGCTAAAAGCGACCAATAAGCCAATAGATGCCAAAAAGAGCAAAAAGGAGGAATGAAACTCACCATTTTCTTGCCTACAATGACCCACAATGAACATATATTATGTTGGGCCTCGTCTTCGAACAATCGAGCTCGATAGCTGCAGTCGCTTAAGTGCGACCAGTATCCAGTATTCGGGAGATTGTAGGTTCGAACCCCACTGTCGGCAGCCCTGAAAATGGTTTTCCGTGGTTTCCCATTTTCACACCAGGCAAATGCTGGGGCTGTACCTTAATTAAGGCCACGGCCGCTTCCTTCCCACTCCTAGCCCTTTCCTGTCCCATCGTCGCCATAAGACCTATCTGTGTCGGTGCGACGTAAAGCAACTCGAAAAAAAAAAAACCCACCGTCTTCGAACACTCAAGAAAAAAAAAAAGAGGATTTTTCCTCAATTTCCGAGCCCTAATTATCACCAACCCTCTAACGCTCATTTACATGGTTCATGTTGTTCCCCAGCTCCCCTGTATATAAATCTGCTGAACTTCAGCTGTAGCTTTAGGGTTACAAGCGAACAAACTTCTGCTGTGTGATCACATGCGTAAAGTTGCACAGTCGATAGTCGTTTGTCCAAGGAGGGCGAAACACTTCCATCAGCTTCTTACTCTTTTTACTTTCGACCATACAGAAATGCAATGGCGGTGAGGAAAAGAGAAAGAAACGAAATGATGGATGGCGATATAATTTCTCAAAGCTCGTAGAAAGGAACGAACTCGAACTGGTTTCATTAAGTAGAAACTAACCCTAGCTTCATCTAAAATGTATCAAGTTTAAAAACATCTATGATCCACACGATGTCAGGAAAGTGGGTCATTCGAATAAAATTAAATTGTTTGCGGATCACGTCAGCGAGCTTCCTTTCATCTTCAATTGCACTGACTGAGAGAATGTCACATTCTACAGCTTCTCGTTCATTAAGAGATGATGGTCACTCGAGGCAGGCTTTACTTTCCACAATGACCTGCTATGTAGCACTGTACGTTAGATGATCATTTCCTATGCTCCAGATTGCAGGGCAGAGCTTTAGGAACATTAGTCTGACATTTGGGAGTACTTTAATGCAAGAAATTTGCACGAATAAATTTATTGGCACGCAGAAACAGTCACTCTTCCGTGCAAAACCTGTCATTTCAGCGTGTCTTAATACTGTTCATGCTATTATGACTACTCTCGGAACTCGAACTCGAATACTACTCTCTTCTCTTACATAGTTACAGACCGATAACCGTTGATTTTCCCCTTAAAGTCGCATAAATGTGTTCGGAAAGGGGTCATGTTGTTACACTCGCTGCAAATATTAATCTTACTATCTCGGTCACTGGTTTGTCAATCGGGATATCTGATACATAACCCATTTAAACGTTCCGCTTGTGCTGCTATCTTTTAGAACAGAACGGAATAGAATACCCCTATCCCCTAGCTCCGGATCGCATCCAACTGGGAAATGAAATGTCGTATGGCTTTTAGTGCTGGGATATCCCAGGACGGGTTCGGCTCGCCAGGTGCAGGTCTTTCTATTTGACTCCTGTAGGCGACCTGCGCGTCGGGGTTAGGATGAAATGATGATGAATACAACACATACACCCAGCCCCCGTGCCATTGGAATTAACCAATTAAGATTTAAATCCCCGACCCAGCCGGGAATCGAACCCGGGACCCTCTGAACCGAACGCCAGTACGCTGACCGTTCAGCCAACGAGTCGGTCATCCAACTGGGAAGAGAGGATTCATGTATTGCAATCCATTTATTTGATGCATTCATTGTTTCTTTGTGGAGACACTCAGAAGGGGAGGAGAAAACTGAATTCAGATTTATAAGGAAACTTTTTTTCTTCTCTCAAGTGTAAACCTTGAGCTTGTTAAGTGATCTTTATAGAAGGAACGATAAATGTTGATTATCAAGGTATTTTATGACACTCTGGCGGTTCTGTAACTTATAACGAACCGACTTAGTGTATTAGAAATTCAATGCAATTTCCTGTGTGTTATATGCGTCATTGTCAAAGAAAAACCACAAAGCTATCCCAGTAGCAGTGAAAGAAACTGAATGGTATATTCAGTGCTCTTGATTACTTCGTTTCTTACAAAAACTTAGCTCAGTAAAGTTTTATCGACTACAAAGGCCATCTGTGGAGAGAACAAAAGGTACGGAAGCAGGACATGATTTGTAATACAATATGATATAATCAATACGACTTTACAATACAAGGACAGAGCTTGTAATGTATTTCTTTCTACGTAACTGTAAAGAAATTCGATATCGTATTAAATGGTGAACGATAATTTGTGGACATACAAAGCTCGCCTTTCGTCACACTCCATTTACTCTGGAACTGGACCCAGTCTTATAACGGAAAAGTGTAAGAAAACAAATACCGCACATAGTTGTGAAGATCTGAGCCCTCTTTTTTCTCCATCCCTTCATTCTTCAACTTATGACGAAGAATATTGTATTACCGAGTTCGATAGCTGCAGTCGCTTAAGGGCGGCCAGTATTCGGGAGATAGTGGGTTCGAACCCCACTGTCGGCAGCCCTGAAAATGGTTTTCCGTGGTTTCCCATTTTCATACCAGGCAAATGCTGGGGCTGTACCTTAATTAAGGCCACGGCCGCTTCCTTCCCACTCCTAGTCCTTTTCTGTCCCATCGTCGCCATAAGACCTATCTTTTTCGGTGCGATGTAAAGCAACTAGCAAAAAAAACTAATCTAATACACCATTTCTAGTAGAAATTACACATAAATGATGTGAATAATAATAATAATTGACAGTCATTTCGGTGAAAATCAGTGTGAATTTAGAAAGGGCGGATCTTGCTCAGAACAGATATTCAACCTCAAGTCCACAAGCCGTCACAGATAATGAACTCCAAAGTCAAAGTAGTAACATTTACAGATTTAAAAAGGATTTTTACTCTGCTGATAAGAAAATTCTAGAAAAATTAATCCGAGAGTTCGAATTTAAAACCAAATTGGCAAACCTAATCCGTGAAACCGTGACAGACACCGTATCAAAAGTAAAATTTATGGGTGAAATATCTAAACCATTCAGAAAAAATACAGGTGTAAGGCAAGGTGATGATTTATCTCCAATCCTATTCAATTGCGTCCTGGAGAAAATATCAGAATTTGGAATGTAAAACTGAAGGAACACAAGCTATCACCAACAACACTAGGAAGAAAAAATACAGGTGTTGAAATAAACTGTCAAGCATTTGCAGATGATTTTGCCATACTTTCAGGAAACTTGAAAAACGGAAGAAATGGCAACAGAACAGGTTTAATATCTGTAGAAAAAAACAACTTTATGACAAATATTAAAAAAGCCTCAGAATTTTTAATAGAAATTGGTCGAATAAGGAAGGTGAAAATATTCAAATATTTGGGAAAAACAATTCAAGAAAATAGTTTGGGAAAATCCCCTGAAGAAGAAAGGATACACAAGATGGAAAGAGCATACGGTATAACTAGGAATATCTACAACAAAAAGTGTTTATTTGAAAACCACAAAATACAACACTACTACGCAGTAGTCAAACCGGAATACCTAAATGAGAGTGAATGTCTAGTACTGAATTACAAGCTGAATAAATTAGAATTACTGGAAAGAAAAATTATACGGAAAATACTCGGTCCGCTAAGAACTACAAAACTCTCGAAAACAAGAAGTAACGATGAAATATACCAGAACATAGAAAACATAACAGATACAATGCGGAAGAGGTCACTGATATTTTTTGGATATTTATACAGAATGGATGAGAACATGTTAACCAAACAGATCTTCAAATATAGTTGAAACAAGTAGTCAACAAACACATGGATTCGTGTTCATGAAGTCAAGAAGGATTTGGAAATAAATAACATAAAAGAAGAAGTGTCAACAGAGAGAGAGAGGTTTATAGAAATAACGTGTGAAAATGGAAGGATTCCAAGTTCGGGAGGGAACGAAAACAGGCTCAAAATGATCTGAGGAGAGGAAAAGTGGGCATAGTGAGCAGATGTAGGAATATTGGAGGAAGAGGAAGGAACAACAAACGATGAAGCTTTGAAATTGTCACGTGCTCCCTAGAAGACCGTAACGGAGAAAGAAAGAAATGATAATTATCTATCGTCCCACGAGAGAAAATGTAATGTGGATTAAGAGAACAGCGGGCCATTACTCATTAAACTGATACGTTCACTGATACGTTACGCAAGAAACGCTTGCAATTCTATGGTCATATCTATCGAATGGACAACGGCAGACCCACCAAAACATTATTTAAAGTAATAAGCTCAAAGAAGGTCGGAATAAACTGGCTAGAAGAAACTAATAATAATAATAATAGTTTTACGTCCCACTAACTACTTTTTAAGGTCTTCGGAGACGCCGAGGTGCCGGAATTTAGTCCCGCAGGAGTTCTTTTACGTGCCAGTAAATCTACCGACACGGGGCTGTCGTATTTGAGCACCTTCAAATACCACCGGACTGAGCCAGGATCGAACCTGCCAAGTTGGGGTTAGAAAGCCAGCGCCTTAACCGCCTGAGCCACTCAGCCCGGCAAAGAAGAAACTAAGGTGGACCTCCAAGAAATGAATAACACGGACATCATAGGAGATCGTGGAGCGTTTAGTACAATAGTAGCCAAGCATGAATTTGTGGAGAAACCTAAAAAGAAAACTGGTAGGAAGTGGTCCACCGAACGCAAGATGCAACAAAGTGCATTCATGAAGAGATATTGGGAGGATAAGAAGACGAAAACCATCAGGTCAACGAACAAGTTCAAACGCGCTCTTTGAGTGGGCATAACTAAGAAATAATAATAATAATAATAATAATAATAATAATAATAATAATAATAATAATAATAATAATAATAATAATAATAATAATAATAATAGTTTTGAGTCCCAATAACTACTTTGATGGTTTTCGCAGACACCAATGTGCTGGAATTTTGTCCCACAAGAATTCTTTAACGTGCCTGTAAATCTAACGACAACTTCAAATACAGCTCAAAAGGTGAACGTTGTACTATCTGAGTCACTCAGCCAAAGATAAATTCCGTTCATTCGTTTAACTTAACTGAAATCTGTACTTGGATATTTTTCACTTGTTTTTTCCCTGTCCATTCTTACGCTCAGCCACCAACTTCTACTCTTCCATTTTGTTAAGTGTTTCTATTTACTGTCACGGACTCATCTTATTATCACAGCCTGGTCTTCTGTTACACGGACACCACATGAACGGTAAATACATTAAATAATAGCTGTCTCAGACATGTATTCATTACGGTAACCTCTGACCCCTAGTTTGTTGTCACGTCTGCTGAGGAACGCAGGCTAAGGTCTTGTATAGCTACGAACAGAAAAAGGAGAACACTGGTTCTTATAACAAAAATATCGAGAATATGTCAGATGATGATTATATTGTAGTCTTAAGAGATCCTGTTGCTGATTTTTGTTTTTTATATTTTGCTATGGTTTACGCCGTATCAACTCAAAGAGAGGTGTTATGACGACGACGGGATAAGAAAGGGCTAGGAATGGGATTTTTTGGTAAGGGCGAGTACTTGGGGGTCCCAGGGTGAAAACTATGCCCCTTTACTCATCTGTTTCCGAGAAATGCCGGTGAGTCGGAAAAGTCTGGTTCTACACCGGCGGGGGTAAAAACGATCTGGCTGAGAGGCGGCATTCACCACCCATCAGAGAAAAAACCCCAAAGAAACTGACCATCGCCTCAAATTTTCTTGTGTGAAAATGGCAATTCACGGAAAACCACCTTCAGGGCTGCCGACAGTGGAGTTATGCGTGTTGCTCACGATAAAATATTTCGTAAAATTTGCTGTGCAACTACTTTTATAAAAATATGACGAAAACAGGTTGTGCTGTTAACGCTAAAATTATTTTATAAAATCCGTGGAAGCATCAGAATGCCCATCTATGAATTAAATTCTGCACTAAGATGTGTATGTGCTGCCAAAGATTGAGTTTAAAGCCCGTTTACCTTCGCTTTCATATCAGCCTGGCTTGTTTTCGGCCGAACTTGTGACACCAATTCCGCGATTGAGATATCTACCCCCGTTCTTGCATTTCTGTTGTGATACATTGGCGGTTTAACCTCATACAAACACTAATAGCTTCCTTAGTTCATCCGGATCCTGCCATTTAGGAATGTTCGTTTGTGTTTACAAACGAGCTTCATGTCGCAGCGCCAGCATCATCATGGCAGCTCCGCTAATTGGTTCGTTTCACAAAATTAATTTTACGGAATAGAACATGTCCTGTTTTATGAAACGTTTTACCAAAGGTTTTATGAAACTTGAATTTGACTGTGAGCAAAAGAAATTTTATGAAATGAAATTATTATACAAAAAATTTGAAAGAAAATTTTGCCGTGAGCAACAGGTAGGCCTATTAGAAGCCATCATCTCCCAAACGTAAGCTCACAGCTACACGACCCAAACCGCGAACCCAACTCACTCGGTACAGCTGATTTAATGTACAATCAATCAATCAATCAACCAATCAATCAATCAATCAATCAATCAATCAATCAATCAATCAATCAATCAATCATCTGCATTCAGGGCTGTCGCCCAGGTGGCAGATTCTCTATCAATTGTTTACCCACCGGGCGAGATGGCCGTGCGCTTAGGAGCACGCAGCTGT
Source organism: Anabrus simplex (assembly GCF_040414725.1). NCBI lineage: Eukaryota > Metazoa > Arthropoda > Insecta > Orthoptera > Tettigoniidae > Anabrus > Anabrus simplex. The sequence goes on along the minus strand of NC_090269.1, from coordinate 17,395,412 downwards.
GAGAGATAGTGGGTTCGAGCCCCACTGTCGGCAGACCTAAAGATGGTTTTTCGTGGTTTCCCATTTTCACACCAAGCAAATGCTGGGGTTGTAACTTAATTAAGGCCACGGCCGTTTCCTACCCACTCCTAATCCTTTCCTATACCATCGTTGCCATAAGACCTATCTATGTCGGTGAGACGTGAAGCAAATTGTAAAAAATAATTGTTTACCCACTCTTAAACGATTTTAGCTTAAGTGCGGCCAATATCCAGTATTCGGAAGATAGTGGGTTCGAACCCCACTGTCGGCAGTCCTGAAGATAGTTTCCCGCAGTTTGCCACTTTCACACCAGGCAAATGCTGGGGATGTACCTTAATTAAGGCCAGGGCTGCTTCCTTCCCACTCTTAGACTCGTCCTGTTCCATCGTCGCGATAAGACCTATCTGTGTTGGTGCTACGTAAAAAAAATCTTACATGATTTCAAAAAACTTATCGAATATTTTTCTTGGTAAATTATTCCAATGCCTAATTCCTCTTCCTATAAATTAATATTTGCTACAATTTGTCCTCTTGAATTCCAAAACGGATGCTTTCTGTCTTCAGTCATAAATACAAATAGATCGCTGTGAGGTTTGATGCCGCTATCTTCAACATGCGGGGCGTTGCGTTCGAACGTTGGTGGGAAATTATTCCCACCGTTCCGATCTGTACCTGGATGTCGTACAGCATAAATATTTTTTCAAAAAAGTCAGTATATGAAAAGTGACTGGAAAACAAGGGTAACAAGTAAATAACGCTGAAAATATGGATGGTAAAAATAACTTTACAAAACAAGAACGAATTTCTGCAGCAATATGGGTGTGCCCTGCACATCACGACATATTTCATCCATTGCTGCCAAACTTATTCACTGAGACTGGGAAATTGAACTTGCAGTTTTGAGTCCAGCTCCATGCGTGGGTGTTTGTATTTGTTCCTCTTTATCTACACACAGTACGTAACGCTGCCAGTCACGTCAGAAACGCTGTTCCCAAGTTGCGTCCCTCGTGGTATGCGAATTGATTCGCCGCATTGCCTTCAAACGTTGTCGGAAATTATGCCCACTTTTCCGATCTCTACCTGGATGTCGTATAGCATAAATATTTTTTCAAAAATTCAGTATATGGAAAATGACTGGAAAACAAGGGTAACAAGAAAATAACGCTGAAAAATATGCATGGTAAAGATAACTTCACAAAAAAAGAAATAGAAAACCTGAGAAATTGTGATCCTACATGCTATAAGAATACACAATATAAAAAGTTGCTAGAAGTTTGTCACCTGAATAGTATAATATTTATTTTAGCTGACAGTTGCAACTTTATATTTTTAAAGTGATTGCCGAAAGGACTCGTAGTGTTGACCACACGACAACTCAGCTTTCGGGCTGAGCAGCGGTCGCTTGGTAGGCCAAGAGTCTTCAGGGGTGTAGTCCCATGGGGTTAGGTTAGGTTAGATAACCACGAGAGACCCAAACATGTTTAACCATTCCAACAACGTATAGATAGTCCTTAAAGCAATCAATCAACAACAAACCCCATGGCGCAACAACCCCGAAGGATCATGACTACCAAGCGACCGCTGCTCAGCTCGAAGGCCTGCAGATTACGAGGTGTCGTGGGGTCAGCACGACGAATTCTCTCAGCCGCTATTCTTGGCTCTCGAGAGCGGAGCCGCCATCTAACCGTCAGACAGCTCCTCAATTGGAATCACGTAGGCTGAGTAGACCTCGAACCAGCCCTGAGATCCAGATAAAAATCCCTGAACCGGCCGGGAATCAATCCCGGGGCCACCGGGTAAGGGGCAGGCACGCTACGCCTACACCACGGGGCCGGCACAAAAAAATAATGTGGAACGCTCCACGATTTTGCGAATCATCCTTGCGCAGGAGCCATGCTAATCTTCTCTGTACCGTTCCAATTTTAGTATATGTACCGCCGAAGCGAGTACATAGATAGTCCTTAGTCTGAGGAAAATATAGAAACTCCACAATATGGAATCAATTCGAACGTGGTTTTCCTTACAACCCGGGAATCAATTCGGATATAAATTGATGGAAAGTCAAAAAGAATAAATCAAGCATTCTTTCTCGTCGAAAATTACTGATGTACAGGTAATAGATAGATGTGGGGTTAGGGAAATCTAGAATGCATTCACCTTTGTTTAAGTTCTTACAGCGAGTGAATGATGCAATTAAGATCCGTGAAAGGATCATTCTCCGTCACCTAGCACGTCCTAGACCCTTAGCTGGGTCAGGCTCTGTAACACAAGCGGGCAGAGTAAAAAGCTCACCGTAAGCTTACATAACAAGGAGCTCGGTAAGGAAGACATGCGTGTCTGATGCTGACTGACCTAGCACATGGCCGGTGTCATAAAAACCTACGCCGTGGATGGACTATGCTACGAAGTTTCTATTATTAATTCTAAAAAAGGAACAGTTATAAAATTTTATACTCAACAGTATGCTGCACTTTACAAATGCAGGAATTTCTCTCAATGGATAATGAGTGATTCCCTCACTAAAGGTATGTCGATAACTGGCATATGTGATTTTTAAATGTTGTTGTTGTTGTTGTTACTGCTGTTATTTTTCCATAAAGAGGTCTATTGCAGCTCTAAAAGCCACCCTATCGTGTGTTGACATTTTCATTTCTTCGTAACTACTACATCCTACATCTGTTTTAAATGATCGTCGTATTCATATTGTTCTACCCCTACTGATATTACAACCTACCCCCCCCCCCCAAAACCAACCGAGCAAGTCTTGGGTGTCTTAAGATGTGTCCTATCATTCTATTTCCTCTTCTGCGACTGGGATTGACACCATTCATGTTTTACATCCACACGGTACTGTCAACGTCAGGGATCCTACTACAAAGTTGCCTGGGTTCAATCTGCCTCATTCCACCTGGACCACACTTAACAGGATACACTGCGGAGTCGGAAGAAGTGCTTCTGGTCTGCATCAGTGGGGCTGGAAAGAAGCTCCATCTTGTGACTGTGGTGCTAATGTGCAAACCAATGTGCACATTCTGAAGGACTGCCTTTCGAGCGATTTTGCTGTTTTCATCGATGATATATATCGTGTGACCCCTGAGGTACTTTCTTGGTTGGAAGAGCTGCACATTAACCTTTTTAATGTGGACTTTGTATATACATTTAAGGTGCATACAGAGTCAATTGTATATCTTGTGTGTGTGTTTGTCAAGAACTTGTACCTAGAGTCCATTGTCAACTGTAGCTTCATACGCTAGATAAATAAATATTCTCCTCTTTTAGTCAAATTCAGCCACATCGATCTCCTCTCCCCAGTTCGATTAGTTATCTCTTCATTCGTAATTCGTTTCTACCCATCTCACGTTCAGCATTCTTTTGTAACACCATATTTCGAACGTTTCTATTATCTTTCTTTTTGAGCTAGTTATGTTCCATGTTTCACTTCAATACAATGCCACGTTCCAGAAGAAAGTCTTCAGAAAATATTTCTAATTCCTATATCACTGTTCGAAGTGAACAAATGTATTTTCTTAAGAAATATCTTCCTTGCTTGTGCTAATCTACATTTTATGTCATCCTTACATCTGCCACCGTTCTTATTTTACTACCAAAGTAACAATATTCACCTACTTCCTTTGAGGCCATTTCGTAATCTAGTATTCCTTGCATCACCTAACTTCACCTTACTGTTCTTCATTACTTTCGTTTTTGACATCTTTATTTGCATCTTATAATCCTACTCCAAGAATGTGTCCTTACCATTCAGAAGTTTTACCAGATCTTCTGAAGACACAGATAAAACAATATCATTTTCAAATCTCAGATTGTTGATTTCCTCTCTCTGGGTTGTGATTCCCTATCACAATTCCTCTTTGATTTCCTTTACGCCCTGTTCTATATAAACCGTCTTTCTGGACTGCTGCTTCTTTCTTTAAAGACCTCGATTCTCATCACTGCAAACTGATTTTTATACAGACTGTAGATAATTATTCTCTTTATTTTTGCTAGTTGCTTTACGTCGCACCGACACAGATAGGTCTTATGGCGACGATGGGATAGGAAAGGCCTAGGAGTTGAAAGGAAGCGGCCGTGGCCAAGGTACAGTCCCAGAATTTACCTGGTGTGAAATCGGAAATCACGGGAAACCATCTTCAGGGCTGCCGGCAACGGGATTCGAACCGACTATTCCCGGGATGGAAGCTCACAGCTTCTTGCTGCACTGCCAACTCGCCCGGTGATTATTCATTCGCGGTGCCTGATCCCGATGACCTTCAGAATCTCCAATAAAGGACAAACTGCACATTCCCGCAAGCCTTAGAGAAATAGGCAGCAGGACGGTAATTTGCTCTTCTCCCTGGTCTCTACTCAGTGTTGAATTTCTTTTATTTACAAGTTTCTTTACGTCGCACCGACACAGATAGGCTTTAAGGCGACGATGGGATAGGAAAGGGGTAGGAATGGGAAGGAAGCAGTCATGGCCTTACTTAAGGTACAGCCCCAGCATTTGCCTGGTGTGTAAATGGAAACTATGGAAATCCATCTTCAGTGTCGCCGACAGTGGGATTCGAACCCACTATCCCCCGAATACAAGCTCACAGCAGCGCGTCCCTGACAGCACAGCTCTCGGTTACCCAATTTTAGAAGGTCAGCAGTGTACACGGATTTAGCCCCGATTTGTGGCCGAATTGCCTTTCTTTGACGCCAACCTTTTACGGATTGATGTATTAACTATTCCGTATTTCTGTACTGCTTGGTAGTGTGGTGTGTTGTGAGCACATGAAGAGGTGTGTATCAAGATGGTAACAAGCACCCAGTGACAGAGCTAGAGATATTCACCAAACGCCACAAAATATCCAGCCCGGTTGGGAATCGAACCCCGTCCTTCCGGGTGAACCGAGCACGGTTTTACTGCCTCGGCCAGGAAGACCTCTGTTTCTTGGCATTGCCAGCTATAACACCATGAAAGCTGCTGAATACTGTAGTGATATTCAGAGCGTGACTAATGCACCCACATGCTATGGAAGGTGTTGCAATAGCATCTTCTGGCTCAGTGAGGAAGGCAATGGAAAATGACTTCACTCCTCATTCTGTGTACTACGCCTCATTTCTGCACCATGATCGGATGTTGCGGTTTCTCAATATCGAAATAAAATTTGGCAGTGTTATTTGAGGATCCAACCGACCCCTAGACTACTTAATGAACAAGCAAGCAAGCAGGCAAACAAACAAACACACACACACAAACAAAGAAACAAACAAACAAACAAACAAACAAACAAACAAATGAAGATTAACGTAGCATGTATGTCATCACAAGTTATCGTTTCTGTAAAGTCCGCCTCTGTAACGTAACGGTGAGCACTATTAGCTAGGGTCTGGGTTCGATTCTCGGTACTGACAGAAATTTATGGTCATCAGGATCACTGGTATGTGAAAAAAAGTACATTGGGTTTGCCTAAAACAGAACACCATCGGGATTAGGACACGAATTCTTCCGGCTCTATGGCTAAATGGTTAGCGCTCTGGTCTTTGGTCGAAGGTGTCCCTGGTTTGATTCCCAGCCGCGTCGGCGATTTTAACCTTAATTGGTTAATTCGTCTAGCTCGGGATCTGGGTGTTTGTGTGCTGTCTTCATCGTTAGAAATTATACTGTGGCCAAACGGTGAAGAAGAATCAGAAGTTTCATCCTGTTCATGGTGAACGCCTAACAAAATGATTGCTTTGTAGCCGAATATTCGACAGATACTGGAGCGACGCGTTTTCAGAATAACAATTCATTTCTCGACTTAAAAAGCCGATTTTCTTCCTGTTGAGTGCAGTTTGTTCCTTGGTTGGGCGGGAAATTGCAACCAGGCCTCCACAGGTAGGTACTGTAAAAGGTAAAGGCACTATCGTTATATTTACGGTTTAATTCCGATTAACATCATGCATCTGTGAGTATGCAAGGTCAGTTATTTTTTTCTCCTTTAACTTCCAACGTTGGGTATACTTATAGGTCTTCCGCCATCACCACTTGTGATCAGGAAGTAGTGACCTCGCCTGAATAGGGTTCGCTACCAGTGTGTAAACATAATTTACGTTTTACGCGACTGTTGCTCTTGTACTTTAATTCGTTATTTTGTTATTTATAATAACCTACACAAACCAGTCAAACTACAGTTATGCAATTGCTTAACGAATCTCCTTGTACAGTCTGCGTTCCAGAAACTCCTCTAGAAGGATTCATGAAGCAACAGTCAGTGGGATGAAAATTATATTCGTTTCGAGATAAATATGTCTTATGGCTGGTGTTCATCCGAAAATTTGTGCAACGTGACGCGACAAAATAAGTGACGGGAGTGTAACCATAGCAACCGTGCAGGCTGGTTGTCATTTTCAATTAGGAGCCGTTGATGGATGGCCATGACCGGAAGACACATTTATGATCATTTTATTTTCACAAAGGAAACGTGGTTTCTTTTGTTGACATGTTTTTCTCCAGTTATTAATTCGAATCGACAAGGCTGTTCTTTGATAATCAATCCCTGTCACTAAATGTGATTTAAAGATGCATCAAAATCTATGTCCTGGTTTTATCATCATTCGAAAAGGCATTTGTATGCAATATATGCGTACATTTTCCAGTGAGAATCTAAGAATCTCCATTTGGTTGGACGAAACATGTCATTCCATGTTTAATATTATATTTTTTCGCTCTTATGTGGCCGTCTTCTAGGCTAAATGGTTTGTGTAGTGAGTCACAGGATTGTGATTGGCTGATCTTTATTGGGGTAATCACATTATGAGGTTACATGTAAAGGTTATAGATGTCTTCATATAGTTATCAGGATATTTAACACATCATTACTTACAGTGATCACAATGCGTTACTGTCAACCCACCAAAACAGCAATTAAAACGGACAAGACTTAACTTCTTGAAGAAGCTTACAACCTGATTATTCATCCCGTTTGCCATCGTACCATTGCCTGCACTCCACCTCACAAATTTGTCAATATCTATTTGCATTCGCTCACAATCCTGTAATTTATCTAATACTCCATACAGTGTAAGATTATCCCCATAACGTTATATGTAATTCTAGTTCTTCACTCATATCATTTATATATATGCGAAAAAATAGAGGTCCAACATTAGTGCCTTGTGGGACCCCGCATTTTAATCAATACTGGATCTACCATGAAGTATGTGCAGCCTTTTACAGGAGTGTGTCACTAGGCATCTTCAGCAGTTTTCTACTGGAAACTTCGTTTTAACATCACAATGCAAGCGATCTTTTTCCTACTTATGCCTAAAATTGTTTGTTTAGCAATGTCGTATTCTTCACACATTAGCCACGGAAACAATGGAACTGTAATGTTTCTATCAGTATAAGTTCCTCTCAAACACTGAATGCGCATTCTCTTGTTCGATGCTATTGTTACGCGCAGTCTCCGCTTGTTTTGCTTTTCCTCAACTGACCGAGACATACTGCCGTGGTATTGATGCTTCTTGTGTTTGGAACGAGAGCACTTAGAAACACTGTGTTGCAAGATCTAAGCCCCCCACCCCCCAATGGCGCAACAGCCCCTACCAAGCGACCGCTGCTCAGCCCGAAGGCCTGAAAATCTCCGCCAGCCTCTTGCATTATTTAATTATGTTACATTTTAACCTCCCAGAGTGAGACTGTCACGTTAATAGTTACAATTTTGTTCTCGAAACGTTTTATCTAAGTATCCGAAGTCTGAAATATTAGGGTCAGTGTCCAGTTTCTGGCTCTCATAAGAATTTGCGATTGGTTAGGGTTATATCTAATTTCTAGTGCACCATCACTTCCTGCACAATGCTAGTCTCAATTACTTACACTGATCAGTCCAGACACAACACCAACACAAGTGTGGGCCGTCTTCTCCCTCTTGTTGTGTTACTTCCATCCACGAAACCCTCAAGGAAGGTGGTGAACCACCAAGCGGTCCCAGTTTCGATTTCACGACGGGTCCGGGATTTTAATCTTCATTGGTAAATTCCAGTGGCTCGAGGGTCTTTGCCTTCTTCAGCATTATAATGCATCGTAGGTAGGGCTCCAACCTCACAGATGCGCAGGTCGTCTATTGTAAGGCGTCAACTCGAAAGACCTGTACCATACCTCCCCGGATGCCGCACGCCATTATTATTACTATTATTATTATTATTATTATTATATTGTCCAAGCTATGTGTAATATTCTCCTCTTGCATCGCATCGTAGCAAAAATACTAATAATAATATCCGCATAATAGCCTCCGCTACCGAATGCGAGTCTGTTGAGACGACATCAGCTGTGTGACTTATTTATTAATTTCGACACTCTGTTCTCATCAACTGCCGGCCCGGCAGTGTAGAGATAGCGCGCCTGCCTCTTACCCGGAGGGCCCGGTTTCGATTCCTGGCTCGGACAGGGAATTTTACCTCGATCTGAGAGCTGGTTCGAGGTCAACTCAGCCTACGCGATTACAACTGAGGAGCTATCTGACGGTGAGATGGCAACCCCGGTCTAGAAAGCCAAGAATAACGGCCGAGAGGATTCATCGTGCTGACCACACGACACTTAATCTGCAGACATTTGGGCTGAGCAGCGGTCGCTTGGTAGGCCATAGCCATTCGGGGCTGTTGCGCTATTTGGTTCTCACCAACAGGTTGAGCAATTCTTGTAAACCACACTCGTCAGTCAGTGGTCGTTATAGTGAAAAAAACTATATCGACAGGTTACCATGCGTCCGACTTCGTCCGGTATCGATCCCGCGATCTTGATTGCAACCACTCTGTCTCTTCCAAAAAGAATATTCAATCACAACTGACATTTATGAAACAGTGAGCTGGGAATAGATAAATAACTCAGGCCAAACTGCACAGACTATTATCTCCCTTGACATCTGAATTGTGGTCTGTAATTGGTTGCTGGTCGTATGTAGTGCTAGTTGGACTTAGTTTTAAGAAGTCAAATGGTTATTCATTAATCAAGAAGACAGAAGTGGAGTGCTTCAAGACGTAGGTTGTGTTCACTTGTCTAATGTAAAGGATTGTTTTACATTCTGATTACACTGCACCACTACTTAAAACATTTCTTCAGCTCTATTTCCTCCAGCAGTACAGGTTGTGTGTCAAAAGTAACGTCTGTCTGGGAGGAGCTGGCCTTCAAGCTTCAACTTTTGATTGAAAGAGGGTGAAGTAACCTCGAACCAATCTGAAGAGTGCAGACAAAACGCATCAGGTTACTAACTCACGAATGGCAATCGTCATAATTATTCGTACTGGTCACGATATTGAGTTGCTTCAGTGGCTCGGTGATAGTGTGTCGGGATCCGGATACGAAGATCATATGTTCAAATCCAATAGAAGGGTGCAAAACTTCCACGTCAGCAGTCTAGTGTTCATCCGCCAAAAATTAATTTGATTTCAGTTGTAACGGAGATACATTTCTCTCTGCCGTCTGGCAGAATAAAATGAAACGTCGAAATTTACATGCACTTAACAGTGTAAAAGACTTCGACGTCAAAAATTCTTGCGCACAACATCTGAGGCTGCACTATTATTATTATTATTATTATTATTATTATTATTATTATTATTCAAGCAAACCTGACTTTACGAATTAAGAAGGACATGCCCACGTAAATGGCATTCGTAGAACTAGAAAATGCACTTGATAATGTTGATTTGAGATTATGAAGATGACCGGATCGGATATCAAGAAAGAAGCTACTTACAACCTGTAAAAAATCAGTCTACAGTGATAAGAATCAAGAGCTATCAGAAATAATTAGCACTCCAGAAATGAGTGAGGCAAGGCTGCAGTTTGTCCTCTTTAAAAACTCTGTCCGGCTCCATGGCTAAATAATTAGCATGCCGACCTTTGGTCACAGGGGTCCCGGGTTCAATTCCGGGGGGGTGGGGTGTTCGGAAATTTTAACCATAAATGGTTAATTTCACTGGCACGGGGGACGGGTGTATGTGTAGTCTTCATCATAATTTCATCCTCATAACGACGCGCAGATCGAATCGAAAGACCTGCATCTGGCGAACCGAAATTGTCTTCGGACACTCCAGGCACTAAAAGTCATACGCCATTTCATTTCTCAAAACTCTGAGATTTGGAAATGATACTGTTATTTTATCCGAGTCTGTAGAAGATCTGGAATTACTGCTGAATGGTATGGACACAGACTTGGAGTGGTGCAAGATGAAAATAAATAAATTAAAACTATAGTAATGGAGTGCAGTCGAAGGAAGTCAGATGATGCAGGAAATGTTAGATTGCGAAATGAAGGAAATAGATTTGTAGTTCAGTATTAGAATAACTAACGATGGTGGAAGTAAGCAGGAGACAAAATTCGCACTAGCATAACCAAGGAAGGCCTTTTTTTTTTAAGAAAATAAATTCTCTCACTTCAAACATTGATACATGAATTAGACAGAAGATGTTTTGAAGACTTTCGTCTGGAACGTGGCTTGTTTGGAAGTGAAACATAGATACCAACCAGTTCAGCTGAAAAAATGCAATATTTTGAAATGCAATATTACAGAACCATAAGAAGAGATAGAACGACAGGGCACATGCTAAGACACTAATGACTTGTTCAGTAGGTTTTATGAGGGAAGAGTAGGCAGTAAGAACGGTAGACGATATCATGAATATGAGAAACAGGTTCGAGTAGAATTTTTTTTTTTTTTTTTTTTTTTTTGCAGTTGGTCCGTAAGATCATACTGCCAGCTCTGTACATTAAGAAAACAGGCAGGTCAAAGAGCAACATCTTTTCAACATGGGACCTTTCGTGGCATTGTGACTAATTGGTGATAGAAAGCCATGGTACAGGAACTTGGGTTGGATGAGAATAGTTTAAATACAGACTATAGAACAAACGTATCACAATGTTAAATTGGCTTCACTTACAAATTTGGGTATTGCGTGATATATACGGATGTCATAGCTGCTTAACAACGACGAAACGGAAGTGGGAAGTGGAACTTTGCGTTGTATAAGCGTTTGTTCGAGTAGGTTACGTAGAAATGAAGAGATTAGCCCAGGATAGTTTGGCATACTGCGCTGAATGAAACCACTTTATGGACCGATGAGCCCAAATATTATTATTATTTTATTATTATTTTCATCACCATGTGAACAGTTCCGTAACCGGGCAATCTTTCTTTATTTAACATATTTCTTTCTTTAACGTTTACTTCTACTCACGATAGAGCGACTATCTCCAACTAAACCCGGAGACATTTCACGGAATTATGCTCCAAGATCTAGTCAATATCGTTGTAGAAAATCACCCTTATAGCTATAACAGAGCGTGAACACTTGGAAGTGAACGCGCTGTGGGTTAACGAGCACGTGGAGGACATCATGAATTAAAAATTCTGTGTTGAGAACTGGTTTAGCGAGATGCAAGGTTAAAGTGCATGCTACCTCTAAGGCCGAACTAATAGCTAGTTATTAGCCGGTTGAATATAACATACCCAACGTCCGGGTACGTATGACAGCCACTGCCGCAAATGTGTCGTCCCTTTAAAATGACTGTACTAAAAGTGATCGGTAGATACGGTGGACTAAAACATTTTAATATTAAGAATTTATTGTTTTAAAATATGTCTACTTCTTGTAGCATCATTAATTTTGCAGTGCTCTGAGGTCAAGTGGTCTCTTCGGCGGAGAACTGGGTGATGAAATATCAATGCTAGAATGATTAATGTGAATTCTTGAAAATATTACAGGAATATGACTATTTGTTTTGTCTGTCTGGGCCTATTCCAGGAATATGACTATTTGTTTTGTCTGTCTGGCCTGTTCCATCTTCTTACATCTACATTTGTTGGCTTTTATTTCCAATCCATTTTCTTGAATTGTTTCATCAAGATATCGTTTATCTTTCCAATATTTTGTCTCCACGAGTGTTGATGCTTGTTTGTAGCACGTCTTGTATTCTGTTTATTCAAAAGATATCTGGAGGACAACTTTTTCAGAAATTTCTTTAAGGAATTCAATCTGATTTTGGGCCGCTTAAACGTCTTTAGTTAAGTTTACTAGGTAATCTGTAAATGCTAATCAATCTATCGCCGATTTTCCGCTGTATAAAGTGACTGGTTGGTGAATTTTGATGATTAATTTGTGTTTACGCCATTCTTGTAAAACTTTTTCAAGGGCGAAGTTGAAGAGTAAAAGAGAGAGTCCATCTTCTTGAATTACTCATGTTTTGATGATGAAGATGATGATGATTATTAAAGTACATTATGTGCTTACCGTTCCAATTCGGAAAAGTTTTTCTATACGATAATTGATATTATTATTATTACTAATGATAGATTGTATTATTTCATTTCTCTCTCTCTCTCCCTCCGGGAGCACGTTCCTTAAAATAAAACGAAGCTTTTAAACTAGCATTAACACTAAGAAACATTATAAGGGCATTAAGGATTACTTGTAAAGTTGATAACGTCTTATTAGTTATGCATATCCTTTCCGACCTAAGCCAGTTTCCACGCCGGTAAACATGAAAGGATAACATACAGCGGAAGTCACGGCCGTCAGACTAACATCAGGTGCACACGCGGTCTCTTTTCATTATGCAATAGATTGCCTTATTTTTAGAGACAAAATACTACGTGCTTTTGTAAATAATCGAAGAAATATTGGAAAATTTAACAACGAAATACAACACATTACTTAAGATTTAACAGGATATTTATGTTTGCAGGAATATGTCAAATTGTAACAAAGTTGCTTGAATTTTACATCCAAAATCATTCAACTTGTGAAAATTTGAATTTATAATTCCTCCTCTACAATACTTTAATTGTCTTTATTAAAAAGACTACATTAAATTATAATAATAATAATTATTATTATTATTATTAATAAGGTGGAATTATAAATTCAAATTTTCACAAGTTGATACTTTGACAATACGGAGTCTAATATGAAGTTTATAACGTGCAAAATCATTCAATTATTCTGTGTTTGACATTGTTAGCGAAAGCTGTTTTCGTAGTCTTCTGGTAGTAAAGTTTTTATAACATACAGTAACATATTTCTAAAGAGGACCTTGTATAAAGTAGAAAATTATTGTAAACGAGTTACATCTCTAGTTTAACTAATCTGTGCGATACGAAATGAAGTTTGTCCAAGCAGACATTAAAGTATATTTCTGCGCGAACCCGCGGTAAAGGAAGATTTTTTAGTAGTGGTTTAACATCGCACTAATACACTGAATATTTTCGGCGATGCGAGGGTGGTATAGGGTACAGGCCCCTGCATTTGCCTGTGTGAAAATGGGAAACCTCAATTTGTCCTCTTTAATTCAAAATTTATCTTCATTTTATGATCTTCCCTACTTTTAAGAACTCTACTCGACCCTACTTTTAAAAACTCCACAGAATCTTACTCGTATACTAATGTCTCCACTAACAGCTCGACACATTCCGCTATGTCGAACTTCCACGTTTTCCAGGTCTTCCCAGCTTAAAATTTGCAACATTTTCATAAAACTGTTCTTTTGTTCGAAATCACCCAAAACAAATCGTGTTGCTTTCCTCTGAATTGTTTCTACTTCTTTTATCTTCCTGGTGAGGGTCCCATACACTAGAACCGTACTCTAAATGTTGTCTTACCAGAGATCAAAACGCCCTCTCTTTACGTTCTTACTACAACTCCTAAATACCATCGTAACCACGTGAAGTGATCTGCAATTTTTATTCACAATCCCATTTATGTGAACACGCCAATTAAGATTTTTCCTTATGTTAACACCTAGGTACTTACAGTGATCCCCACGAACTTCCGTCATCTCATCAACACAGTAATTCTCTTATTTGTGAAACTTAGAACCTTACATTTCCGTCCAGTTTCCATCATACCATCGTCTGTTGCCCATTTCACAACTTTGCCGCGGTTTTTTGCAGTCGCTCTCGATTCTGTAACTTATATATACTCTATAATGCATAACGTAATATGCTAAAAGCCTTATGCACGATTTAAGACCCTATATATATATATATATATATATATATATAAAGAAAAACAGAAGTCCAATACCACTGTCTTGCCGGACCTCCCTCTAATCAGTATAGGATCAGATAACGCTTCACCTACTCTAATTCTCTGAGTTCTATTTCCTAGAAATATAGGCACCCATTCAGTCACTACTTTGTCTATACCATCATTTTCGTGAATAATGTTCCCATGATTTTCTCTGTCAAATGCATTGGATAGGCCAATAATCCATTAGACCTCCTGTATATAAAATATCTGCTATATCTCACTGGAATCCTCCAAGTTGAGCTTCACCGGTTAAACCTTTCCTAAACCCAAACTGTCATCTATCAAGCCAATTAGTAACTTCACGAGCGTGCCTAATATAACCGGATAAAATGCGATGCCTGAGGTTACATGTAACACACGTATTCACCGGGTGGTCAATTATTAATCATACTACAACCAAAACGGTCAGAGGTGAGAGGTTCCAAAATAAAAAGTGAAGAAACATGGATGGATTTGATTTTGTATAAAAATAGTATTTACGCAATCATAATTCTGTCAGCTTATCATCTGTTTTCATGTGCCAGAGAGGCTTCCGTCGTCTTTGAGGGTTGAGCTCGAATACAATATTCTTTACCTCTTTCCCATCACCTTTCAACGATTAAATGGTGTGCCACTAAGGATATGCTCATGAGAAAATCTTGGCGTTTAACTTACCGCTCTATCTCCGCATCGTTCATTCTTAGCAGCTTTGATACATAAAACATGAACCATTTAACAACAGCCGGTTTGAAAACGATCATAGCTCGCTTCGAATATGGAAGCAGTGGTCGCTCTAATCAATCATTTTATGAAAATATGCATGGAACTGCACACAAACTAGCATAATGAGTGATGTTCTTACCTGTGTGTATCCTCTGGTGCGCTTTCAGATGGGAGCTTTTCGTGTACACTTTGGTGCAGCCTGAAAAGAGAAATAGCTACAATTAATCTGTAGAGTTCTCAATAGAACAAACAACCTGAAGCTAAGCCATTGCACGTCCGTTAGTCCCATTTCGATACGGGGTCGGGGATGAGGTGAGACGAATTTATATGGCATATTTTTACGGTCGGATGCTCTTCCTGACACCAGCCTCAGTTGAAAATCTAATGAAGACACAATGAATGATCGTGAATGAAATTGGGTAAGAAGATGGAAGGAAACGGCTGTGCCCGTATGAATAGGAATTGTTCCGACATTTGGCTTGTAGTGAATATAGCAAACAACAATAATAGCACACTAAAGCAAAATAAAATACCGGTAATAATAATGTTATAAAATTAATAATAAAATGATATTATTATTTTATATTCTAGGAACACATTTGCTTGCATATTTCCAAATTTCTAGGCCATAAATATACAAACATTACAAAAATGCTGTAATCATACTTAGAATTACGGTAACATTTTTATTAGAGTAGCACGAATTCCAGAATTGATTTTTTACGCACGGATATAGATTTGTAGGTATTTTTAAAGGGAATAATTCAGAGGAATACATCATTAACGTTATAAATTATTTCAAGAATTTTAGGTTAAAGGAAACGAACAGAGTGCCCACAAAGGAGGTTTGATCTGGTAAAGGAGTTCGCAGTAGAAAATAGCAGAGGATAGCAAACACTATTAGTACCCTCAAATAAACATTCAGTATATTAGGTGGCGATACTTGACACATCTTCGGTATTTAGGCCTACTATATACTTGAACATTTGTCTCGTCTGTTCCTTGGGGGACAAGTTTCTACGAACAGTGTCAAAGAGAGGGAGAGAGAGAGTGAGAGGAATATGACGATAAACCCAACATGCCATTGTCTGAATAAATAGCACCCTGCGGGCATTTAAACTAAATAAAAGGATAAATATACGCCTGACATGTCTAGAATTATACCTAAAGGATTTAAATTGCATAGCTGAATGTCTACGAATGTCACAGCAAATTTCTCGTTCTAACGATGTGAAGTACTTCCTGAACACTCTGAGCACATGCTGTCATGTAATTGACAGAACGCGCCATTCCTTCTCGTTTAAATGCCATGGAATAATGAGACAAGACAGGACTATTGTTAAAAGATACGCGTGCCTCAAGGATGTCACGTAAAGAACGATGAAGAACGTAGTCGTTCTAAAGCATAACTCCCTCAAGACTCTTTCCGTACTCATGAGCCTTAACTATGACAGTTCTATTCTTTTCGATTTTGTCCATCTAAGGACCACGGAAAGTAACACTGTGAATTCATCTTGATCCTTCCTTTCTTGACTTCCAATAGTTCTTCACCCTTTCACTTAGTTGTTTGCTGATTAATTAAACCTAAGAGCAGGCCCCGGATTTTGATAACATGCCATCTTTTAACTCGTGCATCATACCCAGTGCTAACTGATCTTGGCCCCCCCCCCCCGCCCCCTCATTAAAGAAATGCGTATAGCCTATTTTGTAATTTTGTAGTTTATTCATTTTTTTCCTTAGGTCAAGTTTTCAATTTTGCTTCACTATTTGTCATTTTCAGCACTTTGTTCCGTTAATTTCTTTGTTTTAAAGTAGGTAAGGGTCATTCTGCCCGAAGGCAGGCCCGAACCTCCGCAGAGGTGTTCCTGAGCCGGAGTTTACGTGTGGTAGGGTGGCCAGTTCCTTTCCGCTCCTCCATTCCCTTACACCCCCACCAACAGCGCGTGGCAACCCATCCAACTTCTGACCACTCCCAATGTTGCTTAACTTCGGAGATCTCACGGGATCCGGTGTTTCAACACGGCTACGGCCGTTGGCTGTTTTAAAGTACTTTTTTTTTTTTACAATTTTCTTTACGTCACACAGACGCACATAGGTTTTATGGCGACGATGGGATAGGAAAGGGCTAGGGGTGGAAACCAAGTGGCCGGGGCCTTAATTAAGCTACAGAGCCGATGACCTTAGACGTTAGGCCCCTTTAAACAAGCATCATCATCATCATCATCATCATCATCATCATCATCAATTAAGGTACAGCCCCAGCATGTCCTTGGTGTGAAAATGGAAAACCACATAAAACCATCTTCAGAGCTGCCGGCAGTGGGGTTCGGACCCACTATCTCCCGAATGCAAACTCGCAGCCGCGTGCCCCTAACCTCACGGCCAACTCGCTCGGTCTTTCCAGTACTTCCAGGGTATTCAGTTTGTAATTCAGTACTAGGCATTCACTCGTGTATAGGCATTCTGGTTTCCGTACTGTGTTGTGGTGTTATATTTTGATGTTTTTAGAGGTTCCTAGATAAACATTTTTGTTGTAAATATTCCTAGTTATATCGTATTATTATTATTATTATTATCATTATTATTATTATTATTATTATTATTATTATTATTATTATTATTATTATTATTATTATTTCATGACATTATTTGTATTCACTTCGTTACAAGTGCAAGTAGCGTGGATTATGCACATTTTTACTATTTTCTGTTAATATATAGCCTATTTTCCTTCTTATTTTTAGTAACTTTCTCGCTCTTTTTAATAATATCAATTTTATACATAATTGTTTATACTTACTGGGTCGTCAAAATGTGATTCCGTGCGTCATTGTCTTAACAGAGCAAGTGTTTCATTGTTATGTGCATCAAGTGTGGGGAAGTGCGCAACACTGAAATGACCTCTCGGTATCCAGTGAAAGGTAGCAGAGGCTGTGTGAAAACTGTAAGTGCCAGGTATTTATTACCAGTTCATTTTTCTTAGCCTCACCATTAACATCGACAGTCAAGGGCAGTTAGCTAGCTGAATGGAATTCCTGTGACAAGAAGCCAGAGGCCACTGAGGCAAAGAGTGGGGACGACAGCCAGGACTGCCCCCATTCATCCTAGCTCCGGGCAGCAAGGGTTGTGGAACAACGGGGTTTTTATTACCATATAAAGTGAAATATAATGAGATGGTGTAAGGAGGCTGAGTAAGGTTAGAGGCGACCCGGGTGGTCGGACAAACCCTACAATCACACTATAGCGGCACGAGTTCCGGTATACATGTTTTACAGCACAGGGCGGCATGTTTAAAGAAATCGTAAACTGTGCAGTGTTGTTTTAAAACAGTTTGTACTCATGTCGTGAAGATTCACACGATCAAAAACTAGTGGGTATGGAGAAATGGGTGAGTAAGCTTTGTAGAAGGTATGCATAGATTTTAATGGAATGTGAAAACGAAATCCTGTCACCTGATTATCCACAGCGCGACTTCTGAATATGTTTTTGCCTGTTTGAGAAGGAACGGCTACTGAGGGGTTTCTCTTTCTTCTTATATGGAGAGAGTTATCTTTTTGTTTTTTGTTATTTCCTTACAAGAACCTTGGCTCATATAGCTCAATTTGGGCGTTGGCCTGCCAAGACAACTGCTGCCCAGGCAGATATTGTGGGCCGCCAAAGAGTGTATGCGTAGCGTTCTATTGGAATGAGACAAGGAAATCCTGGCACCCGGATATCCATAATGTGAATTCTGAATCTGCTTGTAACCGTTTGACTGTGGCCGTATGAAAGCTGCTGAGATATGAATGGTGCTGAGTAACGACATACGCAACAGGACAAGTGGGACTGGATATTATGAAAAGTGCTAATCATACGGCCAGTTGTTCTGCAATGGCACATTCTGATCTAGTGAGGAAAGTAATGGCAAAACACCTCATTATACAGTAGTGTCGTAGGTTCTTACGGTTTTGCTTTAATCAGATAATCTTTGGTGGAGCTATTTGAGGATACAACCATCCTCTTGCTGAGGACTTAAGAGACAGGACTGGGCCTTAAGTGGAGCTATCTGACGATACAACCATCCTCTTGCTGAGGACTTAAGAGAGAGGACTGGATCTTTAGTGGAGCTATTTAACGACACAACCATCCTCTTGCTGAAGACTTAAGAAACAGGACTGGGTCTTTAGTGGAGCTATCTGAGGATACAACCATCCTTTTGCTGAAGACTTAACAGACAGGACTGGGTCTTTAGTGGAGCTATCTGAGGATACAACCATCCTTTTGCTGAAGACTTAAGAGACAGGACTGGGTCTTTAGTGGAGCTATCTGAGAATACAACCATCCTTTTCCTGAAGACTTAAGAGACAGGACAGGGCCTTTAGTGGAGCTATCTGAGGATACAACCATCCTTTTGCTGAAGACTTAAGAGACAGGACTGGGTTTTTGGTGGAACTATTTAACGATAAAACCATCCTCTGGCTGAAGACTTAAGAGACAGAACTGGGCCTTTAGTGACGCTATTTGACGATACAACCATCATCTGGCTGAAGACTTAAGGGACAGGACTGGGCTTTTAGTTTTTTGCTATTGGCTTTACGTCGCACCAGCACAGATAGGTCTTATGGCGACGATGGGATAGGAAATGGCTAGGATTGGGAAGGAAGTGGCCGTGGCTTTAATTAAGGTACATCCCCAGCATTTGCCTGGTGTGAAAATGGAAAACCACGGAAAACCATTTTCAGGGCTGCCGACATTGGGGTTCGAACCCACTATCTCCCGAATACTGAGCCTTTAATGGAATGTAAGCGAAAACGTATATATTTTCTACAACAGAAATGGGAAATTACACCACAAGAGGTTCAAGTTTCTACGTTGACTGCAGCTTACATGGGTGTAGTTTACTTCCAAACTCTTAAGGCAAATACCAGGATAGTAGTATAGTTCTTCTGAAGAATTTAATTCAAAGAACGTATTATCACACTCTGCACATGAACATAGATTGTTCCTGGAGATTTATACGGGAAAACAAGGTATCATGATATAGAAATGAGCATTCCACGCACATTTTGAATCGTGACACAATTTGCCCAAAGACAGATTAGTAGGGGGTCTACTCAGATTATCTACCAAAAAAAAAAAAAAAAGCGCTGTTATCTTGGTGGATCAATGTGTGAACAAGGCTAGCAATCTGTTTCTCAGGCAGTCGTCATCTTCCCAAAGATTTTAGAAAGTGTCAGCCCTGTGGGAAATACGGAGATCTAATTCCATTTGAGAAAGCAGGGATCCCTTTACCCCGAGTCGAACCCGGCACTACGAGGACGAAAACTAATAGTGCTAACCGTTAAGCAAACGCTTTTCCATACGGCGGTATGAATATCACGGGGCGTTATAATTTTGAGATAGATTTACTGGTAGTTGCAGAAACCGTTGCAGGACAAAACTCCGCCACCTCAACATCTATGAAAATCGCAAAAGTAGTTAGTAGAACGTAAAACATATTACAACGAAAGAAATATTAAAGACATTTTTAATCACAATATCCTTATTAGGCCTATTGTTATTTTGTAGAGCCTCCGTGGCCCAGGCGGGAGCGTGGTTCAAATCCCAGTCCTCCATGTGAGGTTTGAGCTGGAAAAACCAGAGGTGGGACAGGTTTTTCTCCGGGTACTCCGGTTTTCCTCGTTACTCTTCATTCCAGAAACACTCACCTAATATCATTTATTTCATCTCTCAGTCATGAATCATTGCCTCAGAGGACTGCAACAGGCTTCAGCAGCCGGCACAATTCCTATCCTTGCCGCTAGATGGGGCTTCATTCTTTCCATTCCTGATCCGGTCGAATGACTGGAAACAGGCTAAGAATTTTCATTGCTATTTTGTATCCACTTATCTGCCGAGTTTATGTATAAATGTTCAACTCATTTAATTAATTAATTGTTTCAATAATATCATGCAAATTACAAGTTCTCCTTATTCTGCAACATTCTAGTGTTACATGGGTTTTGTCTGGTTTTAGTTCTGGAGCATGTTCGCTGCAACTCTGCTGCCGTTTGCTTTCTGTTCGTAATCCCGTCAGAAGCGACAGACGTGTTCTGTAGGAGTGAGTTCAGTTGTATGCAGTGGTCGTGGCCTGTAAATATTGCATGCATTCATAAAGCATTGGTGCACGATTCTAATCGGCTCACGGCGCAAGGTAACATACAATTACAGCACTGTGCCCATATGGAGTTGCATAATTACAAGATCGAAATCTATAAGATTGCCAGGCGAGCAACGGTTATAGCTGTTGAATGTTGCCGTAATAAACCCAGAAATGATCCTCACAACGTGATGGAGTACCTAGTTTTGTCTGTCGCACCTGGTATTAAGAAATTAAACACCCCTGTAAATCAAGCGGTCTACTTTGTTAGCCGTCTTGTTTTAATCAGCACATCGTTTAGAACGACCACAATACATACACACAGATTTCTTACACATATATGTCTAAGCAGGTTACTTGTTGTTACTGATTCATATTATGAATTTCGTTCACATCTGGTGTTGATTCCAGTGATATAGAGTAACGTAAGTTCTACTCAAGGCTACGGGATCGAATAGCGATGCAGTGGATTTCACCGCTCCATGTAATTGTAAGCTTACATTCGGGAGACAGTGGTTTCGAATTCCACTATCGACAGCAGCAGGGTGTTTTTCCGTGGTTTCACATTTTCGCTCCAGGTAAATAAAGGCTACGGCCACGATAGGGTAGGTTTTCGATTCAGATTTTATATTAAGTATGTACTACTAGCTAAGTGTAAAGACAAGTACACGTGTCTCCAACTTTACAGACAAAATAAATTATATATCTTAAATTTATACTGTAATAATGCACTTCACTAATAAAGAATGTATAAAGCTTAAGTATATGTATTTTTCCCAGTCGATGTGTTGATGACTTAACGCAAGCAAACAGTATCACGTAGTAATTACAGTCTAGTAATGATTCAAGCCTTTCTAATCCCATCTGATGTTGCTCCTTTGGCATCTTTCATCATTCAACCCGTAGACAAGGCTCATATGGAGCGTAACGAAGCGTAAACTAAACGTTTATATAATTATATACACAGTCATGGTTTACACATCTCATGCTCCATTAGGTTGGCAGTAGAGAAAGAATTTCTCCGGTTCGCGATGTTTCTGTTGTGACTGCTTGAAACGAATAAAATAACATAGAATAAGCTTCTAGTTAATGTTGCATTGTAGTTAGATTCAAGGACACAATAATTACATCGAGTGCTACATTCATTCATGCGGTTTGGAAAGATTTAATCTCTGTAATTAAAGCAGATCTCTCACTTCTGAATGAAGCACAGAAAATGATGACATTACTGTTCATAGACCTTGAAGAGTATCATCACTCAGTATGGTCACGGTCTGAGTAGTTAAATTATTTGGTTTATTGAATTTACATACCAGCAAAATCTCGCTTGCAATATGATCTTCCCAATAAATAAAACTATTAACTGTTATGGTAGACACATGGAGTTGATTATTTAGAATTTCAAAATATGATTTACTCTCCTAAAATGCTGTCAAGTTGTAGTTATTAGCGAAAATAAAAGTACTTGTCATTGGCATTCTTTACAAATTAAAGTTGTAATTGCTCATGAATCCCACATTCCGAAGCCAACTGTAATATTTACTACTAAATTCTAATTGAAATATCCATACTGCTAACAAAAAAGTATTGTTATTGTGCCATGAGTAAGTCTTCCTGGCGAAGTTTAGTGTTGTGGATTCTCAGACTGTGCATCCATCCTTAGGGGAAAACTAAGAACTTGATGAAATCATAGTAGCTTTTCCATTTGAAGACTAGATGTCTCTGACATCAAAATGTTACCTAATCTAGAGTTCGGATGTCAGGGAAAATGTTTGTGTTTAGATGTTTTTCATACTGTTGATCTTCCATAGTGTATTTTTATTCTCTGAAGTTGCCTGAATTGCAGTTTATTTAATCCTCCCCTTTAGAGGGCGTGATATCAAGCGAATTCACCTATCAGAATATCTGATATGAATTTCATTTAACCCAATCAAAAGAGTTTTCACTAAAACGTCTAAATGGTTCTGCCAAAGCCTCTATATAAGAAGCGAGCTTTAAGGTTAGTCTGTATGATCTTGCGGCAGCTTTAGTGTATGTACTACGAAATAAGGAGATAAAGAAGCGGGGCTTTCGACATCAACACGTCGTAATAGACAAGGCATGGCAATCTATTGTAGTTGTATTTGTTATGTAACTGGTCCATTCTGAAATTATATGTAGAGATTTCTCTTTCAAGAACAAATGTAACTTTTTGTTTTTGGACTTTGGATTTTAATTTCCCCTGCGGAAATAGTTGAAATGTAGTGAAGCACGAGTGCTTACAGACGTTAACCTTCTTCTAAATGTATGTAAAGTGACTAAGTTTCCTTTTTTCTCAACGTCCTAAATTTATTTTATTTTTCGAGCTTTAGAAATTCAAATATTTAGTTACCGGGCAGTATGGAATTAGCCTCTGCGCCACAGGGCTGGACTCCCAGTATTTATCTTGCTTTTAAAATTAAATTAGAGCGTTTGAATTTCCGCCTCCATTTCACTGCTTACTTTTGGCCTTGTGAATTTAAACCTTATTTTCTCTTTCTTAAGCCGAGTAGTGTGAGCCTTATGCCTCTCTATATCATTCCTATTTTCGAGAGTAGCATTAATATTAGTTGTGTAGGGTATTTGTACAGCAGTGTACTACTGCTTTGTACTGTGATGACCGACGCGGTCATGGGGGTAAATGCATAGCCCACTACGGGCAAATTGTATTATGATGTAAAGTGATCTCTCGGGGTTAGAAACTCTGCGCATTGTAAATATTATGGAAGCTAAGGCTTCGCCTTCCTTTGACGCTATAAATTCCAGAAGGGATTACCTTCCTCTTGTTAGAATCTTAGGACATGCAGGTCAAAGCGTTTGACTGTGTTACTCAAAGCGAGTTGCATTTAATTCATTATACTGTTGTAAATATTTTGAATCATCGAGCTCCTCATGTTGTAAAATTTGTAAATTAATCTATGTAAATTCTAGAGCGTCTCAGCTTTTGGTAAATAACTGAATTTATCTTCCCATCTGCGACATATGTTAATTGTTCCATATTACGAAGAAAGGAACTTCCAAAGTGATTTGTGTACTATACTTAAATTCTTGTAATCCTTGTCCAACCATTAACCCCTCACGTTTCTTTCCCCTCTCCCTTCAGCGGAAATAATCACGTAGCATTTATTATTATTATTATTATTATTATTATTATTATTAATATTATTATTATTATTATTATTTTAAACTAGTGCGACTATTTTAATTAAAACGTAATGCTAAATATTGGAATTGATTTCTGAGTGTGTGGTAATGAGGAGTAGGATGTGGGAGCTTTTACAGTTAAGGCCCAATGTGGGGCAAATAATGTCGATATATTACAATGTTTAAACTAGGCAAGATATGATAAATAGGGAAAGGATGTTTAGGCACGAATACGTTATAATGCAGACGTATTTAACCAAGCCGCAAATGTCTTCTACCCGCACAACTGTTCTACTCCGAGATTTGCATACATATTAGCGAGCTGGACTAACAGAACCCCTAAAATTTATGCAACTCACCGACATAACTGTAGAGCGGCTAAATTATACTTGCACCTTGTTCAAATACGTTTGCATTGCAACCTATTCGAGCATAAAAGTCCTTTCCGTATTAATAAATATTGGCTTTATAAGTCATGTAACTTATATTATCTACGGATTTTTCTAAGAATGTGGGTATCTGACACAAAAGAGCACTGCTGGTGGAGCTCGAGGAAAACTGCTAGTGCCCCTTAAAACAGCAATACCATCTCCTGATTGTCAGCTTAAACTACACGATTCATACCGTGAATCCAACTCGCTCTTGACTAAACGAGGGTGAGGTAGTTAACACTTGATTTCCTCGTTCTATTCCAACTGTTTAAATCTTCAACAGAATAAGTGCCAAAAATCCTAAGACCTGATGACTTACACAATAGAACATAAACTTATCTAAAATATAAAGATATGTGAATGTATTCAACTTACCGGGGTAGTCGCAATGGTGAATTCTTCTCTTCTCCAGTTCGGGGTTGTTCCGCCTATTGTACTTGGGTCCACTGGTCATGGGTGTTGCTGTCGGTACCGGCGCTGGGGTAACAGGCGGTGGTCCTAACACTGGCGGTACAGGTCCGTGATGATTCGGTGCTGGGTATGGCGGAGGTGGCGTTCTTCTTGGTAAGTTATTACCCGGAGAACCAGGCTCTGAGATAGGTGGTGTTGGTGGTGGTACATATTGTAACCTACTTATTTGCGGCTGATAACCACTAGCCATATGTCCGTTATGGAACTTGTAAGCACCTTGCTGCGGTGGTTGCTGCTGAGGTTGCTGTGGAAGGGCTTGTTGTTGGTGGTGGTGAAAATGTTGGGGACTACTACTATTGTTACTATATGGGGATGAAGATCCACCCAGAAGGTGTAACGAGGGAGGAGGGGGTAAATTCACTGTGGGCGATAACTTTTCAGTTTTTATCGACTGCATGTTCATCATCGGTATACTAACACTACAAGAACCGTTTGTCACCACATCATCCGGCACTTCCATCTTCACTTGCGGCTGTGCCGCCGCCGCTGCTAACGTACTCAGCATATCAGCGTTCTCTGGGTCCAACTTTTGAATACTGGAGGTAATATCCTCCCACAAAGCCGGTTTAAGAAACACGTCATCTTCAGGATGTACACCATGAATAGTACGTGAAGAAACGAAACTCATGGTTGGTACTCCGCCGTGCAGCCGAGGTGCCAGCGATGGCACTGACGGTGACTCGAAAAACTCGTCGATCTGCGACGCTGACTCTCGACGAGGTTTATTCTCCAGTTCAGCAGCCTCCGTAGCTGCTGCCGCTTCCTCCAACCGCTGGAGGCGGTCTAACTCCTGTTTGCACAGGAACGCATCCAGTTCGCTGGTCTGAAAAAAGAAAGAACAGCTATTTTAGTGTCTGGTAAACAAAGGGGGGAGATAAATGGTATCTACCAATTGTATGGTATTGCACCAGCAATTTCTGCATGTAAACGAGCCACTTATGTAAACAACTCAAAACAAAAATCAATACACATTCCCTATACTCACTGCACAATACAAAACACAATATTTATTGTAATGCTCCCTATGGCGGGTACGGAAGAACTGTTCTGAACAGTAGGTAAGAAATTGGAGGTGTCACTCGACTAGCCCTTCCTAATTTTCATTTCACCCAGCTACCCATTATTCTTGACTGAATATCAGACCAGAATTTTCTGTTGGCACATAACATGTGTTCAGCTCTGTTTGACTTAATATTCACATCGCCCTACACTTGCGGGTCCGAATTTTTCGCTATTATACCATAACGGGGATACAAATCTAGCAAAGGAGACCTTGGAGTTCACTTGATAGAAATGAAATAATCAGAATTAAAATTTGCTTATTTTCTAACGCCTTAAACGATTGTACTAATACATAGATGTTCGGTCAAGGAAAGTGAAGCTGAGGGAGTAGAATTTGTTTAAGCTTATGGAAGCATTGGAACGATCAATTTCTCTTAGTTTCAAAATTAGCATCCAAATTCCAGGAATCGTATAACTGTGGGGTTTAGTATTGAGTATCTTATTAATTACTGGCATCACTGCCCTAAGTAGGGTACAGATTTCAGAAGTTTAAAAGTGATTCTCTTACTATAGTTTTCATTTCTTGAGTGAAGCTATCTTTTGTTAGCTATTTCTTAATGAGGTATTTTCAGAAATGTTGATAGCGAGAATATTCTTATGTTAATACCATCTCTACTGCTTGTCTCTTAATATTTTTATTCAGAAACTTTCACTGTTAGAATTTCTTTTGTTAGGACCTTCCCGCCCATTTGTCCGTTACGCTCTTAAACTTTCATAGTTTGCTCGATTGGCGATATCTGTCTCGAGTGTGATTCCTGACCCTACCGCAAATTTAATACTAATTTTGAGTGACTGGACCAGTGCGCAAACTGCAACACAACTGAGAAGAGATGCTGGTTAAAATTCGTCACTTCTCATCCAAAATTAATAAATTTTACCTACTTCAACATTTGGCGAGTGATAAGATGAATTATAATTATTCTATTTCGAATCAATTAAATACACTCTTTTACAGATCACTGTCAGACATGACATCGAACAGTACATGAGGGTATTGCCCGTGATATCCAAAGCCCTTCACATGGACAACCTTCTGAAATTTTCTCCACTAATTCTGCAATAAAACAGTAGTGGTCCAAATACTAAGTAAATTGCTCGATAAATAATATCCTACTACAACTGGTGGTGTTTATAACAGCCTATTAACATAAATACGTCTTATGACTGGGGGCCATCCGATAATTTGTGTTACGTAACGCGACAAAATGTGTGACGGAATTGTAACCACAGCAACCGTGCAGGCAGGGATGTAAGGTATGGATGGATAGATGGCCAGACAATGTTGCCTACGAACCGTGCAGTCTATGTCTTATGGCTGGTTGCCATCTGAAATTAGCAGCTCCGGATGGATGCCCATGACCGGGAGGCATATTTATGATCATCTGATCTTTGCGATAGGAAAAGTTATTTTTATCCCAGTGAAGGTCACGTATTCAGCTACGTTCCTTGCATGGATAACTTCCAAACACAGGAGATAAAGGAAGAAGTATTTTGTACCAAAAAGCAACCACATTAGGAGAAAGAAAACGTTTAACTCTTCGTATCTGATTATCGGTCTACTTCCATTACATACCCCACACCCTGATGGGATCGTGAATGCGAAGTCTCAGATGTAGTGTTGGCCTAGTTTTATGACTGGATGCCCCTCCGTGAGAGATGCATTCTACCAAAACATACGCATCTGCGATGGTTGATAGTGTAGTGTGTTGTGTTGTACGTAAATCGAGAGGAGCATACTAATGCAAACACAAAACCCAGTACTAGAGCTTGTAAAATGAAACGACAGATAATCTCATGAAGGAACTCCTCAACTGAAGGCTGCTATGCTGACCATTCAGTTGGACTCATATGTGATAATTATTTATTTCATATGTCTTGTACTGGATGTAATTTTTAACATCTTAAGAGGACTCACATTATCCCAGCAATAGCTAAAGAAATTAAGTTGAAGGAAACCGGGCTGGTCAATTCCAAACGCCATAATTAACGCTCAAAATGCTGCAAAGAGTAACATCCCCACAAGGCAAAATATACGCTATTATTTCCTCCTAGAACGAGACACTGATCATACTTCTTATAGCAGACGATTTTCAAACCGTTGTTGTTAATAATGCCTTATAAACTGAATGCTATTAATGGCTTCCTGTGTTTTAGTTGTCAAGAAGTCCACTGTGGACTCTATTTTAAAGGTGCTAATTGTACACTGTTTGAAGCCATTACCTTGTATGAACAGTTAACCACCAAAGCT
Source organism: Anabrus simplex (assembly GCF_040414725.1). Classification (NCBI taxonomy): domain Eukaryota; kingdom Metazoa; phylum Arthropoda; class Insecta; order Orthoptera; family Tettigoniidae; genus Anabrus; species Anabrus simplex. The sequence goes on along the minus strand of NC_090269.1, from coordinate 17,367,144 downwards.
CAGTCAGACAAGTGTGTAATTTGCATCTCTCCTTCAGAGGCCAGGTGACTCAAACAGACGGACAAGCTGTCGAGCGCTCGCCAATTTTACCGACAATGAGATAACATTTTACTTTTTTTACATATTAAACTGATTTGCTTCGTTTCGTGATAACTGCCTGCTCATTAACATGTGTGTTCGTGAACAACATAAAATAAAATATACTTCGAAATTCACAACCATCACTTCGTTCAAGGTCGGTGTATTCACCTGCGATGCTTAGTTATCCCATCACGTTCTGTTACTCAAGATTCCAAGGCCTAATTATTTTAGAATATTTACCTTAATCATAAAGTTACGACTGCAGTTCACTTATGTTGCCAGTACAAGAGTCCCCTTATAATCGTACCCTTGTTATCGAGCGGAGTGGCTATGCTCCGCATTCGGGACAGCCGTCGGTTCAATCCCCACCGCCGTCGGCTGCCCTGAGAATGGTTTCCTATGGTTTCTCATTTTCACTTCCAAACAAATGCCGGGGCAGTTTTTATTCATAAGCCACAGCCGATTCCTTTCACCTCTTTACCAAAATTCACTCACGATAATTAATTTCATCATCATTAGCTCCTCAATTGAGGTAGGCGTCAGGAAGGGTATCCAGCCGGAAAACATGCCATATAACTTCACCTCGTCTCATGCCCGCCCCCAAATCAAGAGACAGGACCAACGGTTAGACATACATCCGTACTCGTGTTGCAAGTAGTTTGGTTACTTCTTCGTATACGTTTGGATTTCTTTAGCTGAACCATTATGTTTCCATTCCACTCCTCGCTTGCCTCCTTGGCAAGAATATTTAGCAGTCGCATGATCTCAAATTCTGGAGTTATATTTTTGTCAACCTCTTAATAAAATACGAATCAGCAAGAGTTCACATGGTTGAAATGCATGCTAATGTTTCAGGATGATCCAAGTCTCTTCTCTACTGCCTAGGTCAACCGAACTTGGTAGTGAGAGACTCCAAAATTGATCATTTACCTGTACTTTGATTAAGGGTTAAAAATAAACATATTTAAATGGAAAGAAATTTACGGAAAATTGTTAATGTAATGATTATGGTATAAAAATTAGCCTTTCTAAGACTAAATTGATGTCAGTAGGTAAGAAATCCAAGACAATTGAACGTTTCACTGGGAATACAAGGCTGGAACAGATAGATAATTTCAAGTATTTACGATGTGTGTTCTCCCAGGATGGTAACATAGTAAGTGAAATTGATTCAACGTGCAGTAAGCTAATGCAGTGAGCTCGCAGTTGCGATCAACAGTATTCTGTAGGAAGGAAGTCAGCTCCTGGACGAAACTCTTAACAACGGTCTGTTTTCAGACCAACTTTGCTTTACGGAAGCGAAATCTGTGCTGACTCAGGATATCTTATTCAGAAGCTAGAAGTAAGAGACATGAAAGCGAGAATGATTGGTGGTACAAATAGGCGGAAACAATGGCAGGAGAGTACTAGGAATGAGGAAATAAAGGATAAGTTAGGAAATAACTCGATGGATGAAGCTGTACGCATAAACCAGATTCGGTCGTGGTGTCATGTGCGGCGAATGGAGGAGGCTAGGTTACCATGGAAAATAATGGACTCTGTTATCAAGGGTAGGAAGGGTAGAGGGAAACCAAGACGACGATGGTTAGACTGAGTTTCCAATGATTTAAAGATATATATATATATAAATGAGGCCACAGAACTAGTTACGAATAGAGGACTGTGGCGGTGATTAGTAAATTAACAGAGGGTTGCAAACAGAACGCTGAAAGGCATAACAGTATATAATGATGATGTAGGCTATGTATATTATTAATTCCTTAATTAACATCTCTGTATAGGGTAATAACAACAAGATTTTGTAACCATTTATATCTAAAACACAAAATTATGACTTATCAGTATGGTATATAAGTAATAATAATAACAACGTAAACGTTTCCACCTTTTCAATACTAAAATATATTCACAAAATTATAAATTACACGGTACTAGTTTCGACAATTACACTTTCTCCCGCACCCTTCAGCCCCACCTTAAGCCCTCTTCCTAAGCCATATTTCATTTCAATACAAGAACTCACTGATTTCCATGATTATAATATTTACAACACCCCATTTATACTTTATTATTTGTTAAAAACCTCTTAGTATGTATATTCCTTGTATTATTAACTATTACCATAATAACATCTCATTTCACTTGTTATTCTTTAAAATAACATTTTCTTAGGATTTCGCCAAAAATGATCTTTGCTCCAATACGGCTGATGATGACCCCTAGATGGGTCGAAACTAGTACCGTGTAATTTATAATTTTGTGAATATATTTTAGTATTGAAAAGGTGGAAACGTTTACGTTGTTATTATTATTACTTATATATTATTCTCAGTTCAATACGGATCAAAAACATGAAATTCATAACCATCAATTATCAGTATGGAACAGTATAGAGTCAAAATTAATAATAAGTAAGGTCGAGAATAAATATAATGTTAGTACCTTGTTCTGTTTTAATATTTGTTCAGTTTTGTTACTGTTCTTTATATTTTGTATATTTTCAAATTAGTAGTATTTATGTGCATTGATATTATGTACTTCGTAGTGAATTCCTTTCAAATTAGGTTTCTTTGTTGGTTTGTTAGTTTGTTTGTTCTGTAGCAGGTATATGCATAATTGCCAACAACCTGAATACTCTCTCCTCAGTTTCTGGCGATCGGGACCTGGAGGGAACAAGTTTGTCACTGTCGTTGATTTGCCTCAATCTCATCTTGGAACTCACATCATACAAGAGATGGCAATATGGCCAATGTTAATGTTACCATTATTTTGTCGCTGTCATTGACATTGTGAAGACGTTGCTTACAGAATCAGTCAATGTATGAATTTCAATGCACTTGATAAGCTGATTACGTGATAGCGGCCTCTATCGCGGTGGTGATAATAAGAGAATAGCTTTCTCATAATTTTCATAGTAGTGTACGTGTTTTCAGACACACCAAGGCTATGTATAACTTTGATGATGGAACTCTTGGGAATATGACCAGCCTTTGGACTTCAACATGTAGGTAAGGGTTGTTCTGTCCGAAGGCAGGTCCGAACTTCCGTAGAGGTGTCCCTGAGCCGGAGTTTACGTACGGTAGGGTGGCCAGTTCCTTTCCGCTCCTCCATTCCCTTACCCCCCACCAACAGCGCATGGCAACCCATCCAACTCCTGACCACGCCCAATGATGCTTAACTTCGGAGATCTCACGGGATCTGGTGTTTCAACACGGCTACGGCCGTTGGCTCAACATGTATACAAGTAATAATAATAATAATAATAATAATAATAATAATAATAATAATAATAATAATAATAATAATAATAATAATCCTGGGAGAAGTCATCCAACCTTCAGGACTGAATCGTGAAGCAAAAAATAAGAAAGAATCTCTAAACCACAAAGAGCGTACACAAACTTACTTGGAACAGATGTACTTTAAAAAATCCATATCTCGAAATGCAAAACTGAGGCATTTCAACCCTTCAATCTCGAAGCACTTTATGCATCTGAAACACTGATCACTGGGGTCAGATGCAGTGGCGAAGCGTGAACTAAGTAAGGGGGTAGACAGAGATTTATTTTATTTAAACTGTTTTAATCATATTATTATATGGAATTTTGTTTTCGACGCATACATCTGTATTCAGTATTATATTAATGGCTCTGAAAATAAGACAAACCCTATAACAACCTATAACCCTACGTGCACTTGCTTTATTTTTAAATATAGACGAAATAGGCCGCGGGAGTTGTCAAATAACAACATACTTTTAGAATAAAAATAGCAATATATTTCATTGTTATGCAGATTTAATAAGAGAAATAAGAAATAAATAGTTGTTCGTACAAGTCACCTTAAACAATAGTCTTGTAAATGAGTTTATTCCGCCTGTCCTTCATTTCGGTAAATATATCTATTATTCTCGTCTTGAAGTCAGGCGACTTGCTAAAATTCCACAGAAAATTCTTCTCTATAGCTAGAGTTCCCAAGTTAGACAGTCTCTGGCTGGTCATCCAATTTCTTAAATACGTTTTAATTCATTTGAATGTACTCATAGGGCGTTCACTAGAAAATGACTTTAACGGAATATACAGCATCAAGTTAAGCAATTTTTTCCGTATGCGTACTCTGGAGTACCTTATTAAGACTGGAAGCCAATAGTTATTGGGGTTATAATACCGCAACTAATATTGGCGGGCAAGAAAATGCACGTACTTGAAGGGTTTTGATGCTGTCATTCATTTATTAGGTGTAAGTTTACTATACTTCTTATTTAAATATTATTAATTTATTTTTAAACGTGTCTTATAATAAATTAAATTCAAATTAATAACATTAAAAGCATGTCTAAGATGGTAGCCAATAAGAGCACCTTTATAAGAGAGATCCAAATACTAGCCAATGAGAGCAAGAAGAGACGCTGGTAAGTCTGTCTACTGGGGGGAGACATCTCGCTATAGGAAAGTCATAGTTCCTCAGTCAGCACCTACAGATAGCGTTAGTGTTGCTCTATCTGAAAGCTTTGAAAATCAACGGGAAAATACACAGAATGGACAGCGTCTACTTTCGCCTACGTGCTTCGTGTAACTAACGCGAGCCTTAGCATTGCCGAAGTGAGACGAAAATAAGTAAAGCGGGGAATACAATAATGTCACGAATCTGGAAATATTTAATGTTCTAAAAAGTAATTGAATTAACTAGACAATATTTCTTTCACAAAATGTTAAGGGTACACGCTGTCTACCCTGTCTACCCTGACGCTTCGCCCCTGGTCAGATGACTGATTAAAGGTGTGGAATAGCAACAAAGAAGAATTTTAAGGGAACATTTTGGACTTATCTGTACAGGGGCGAATCAGCATGATAAGGAAATCTCACGACCTTTACCAACACTCAGAGAAAATCTCAGCCACATTTAGGAAAATACGTTTGAAATTTTGCGGAGTGAGTAATCAGAGATTGATCAAACAAATTCTGAACCTTGACTTATCAATGAAAAACTCTTCAGGAAATAGGCATCATAGTTAGCATTGTATTAGACAGACCTTAGTTCAGAATATTAATCGACAATCCAAACACTATCACCCATAAAAGCTGGTCAGAAAATCGCAAGTAAAGCCACAGCGATAAGGTGAAGAGATTTGGGGAGAAGAAAAAGCAACGACTCCAGTTAAATAAGTTTAATCGCGTTTCCTAGTCGCGCATTACGAATTTCGCATTAAATTATCACATTTTCTTTACTGAATATCACATTAGTCTTATCACCTGTGTGGTCATCCAGAACAATTTCCAATCAACAGACACCGCTCTTCCCGATGACGAATAGTGTCAACATGGTGGTACGATGGGAATCTATATGAATAATTATGAACTTCCAAGTAAGTATGGTAATTTACATGGAGTGCTAATCATTCACTAATTCTAGTATCGTGGGGGGTAAAGTTATTAAGGTCCTCAGCGAAGATATTCAAGGTGTTCCACTTACAGAGAGGTTTAGAAGATGGTTCGTAAATTACTAAGAAATTGAGAGTGCTGGTGGAAAACCAGTTATTTTAGACCACAATTACAGTATGCAGACAGTCGATTCAAACTTTTCGCTACATTTAATATAATTATTTTCGAAATTACAACGAGGTTATTTTTCTTCATTATGGTGAGTGACTGGTAAGTTACAGGGACAAAATCATTTCCTAGTGACGTGTCATTCACCGTAGGCAAGTGTATTTCTACAGCGCATTAATCATAGAGTGAATGCGTTAATTGACGATCAAATGGATAAACGTCACCTCAAATAGAAATTTCCTGTCGGCATTGGCAAAGGAATATTTTAATTTCATAACAGCTTTATAGCCAATAAATTATAGAAGCTAACGTACTGGAGAAAAAGAGATTAAAAAAGAATCTAGCTGACTCCCTCGTTATTGGAAGTAGCAAGTACGCTTTGTTCTTATTGCTTTCGAGACTTTCTTCTTCTTCTTCTTCTTCTACTTCTTCTTCTTCTTCTTCTTCTTCTTCTTCTTCTTCTTCTTCTTCTTCTTCTTATTATTATTATTATTATTATTATTATTATCCTTCTCCTACCACTTTCCCCACACCTTGTGGGGTCGCGGGTACAATCTTTTCTGCACATGTGGATTTGGCGCTCTTTTACACCCGGATGCCCTTCCTGACGTCAACTTTGTGTGGACGGACGTAATCACTATTGCGTGTTCCTGTGGTGGTTTTTTTTTAATTTAATATGAATAGGAGAGTATAAGGACAAACACAAACAACTCGTCCCCGAGTCAGAAAAATTCATCACGTGCGATAAAAATCCCCTATCCGACCGGGAATCCAACACGGGACCCCATAAACACACGGCCTCAACGCTGAGCAGGAGTGTGACTCTTTCCATAAGAGAGTATTATACTAAAATAAGAAAGCGCCAAGGGCTGACGATCTTGAAATTGGAATCTTTAAAAGACAGAACTCGTGGGACTGGGACTGAACCTTAATTAAAGCCATGGTCGTTTCCTTTCGAGTCCTAGCCCTTTCCCATCCCATCGTCGCCAAAAGATCAAACTGAGACTCGATGACGTTAAAACACTTTCAAAAACAAATTGATTTATTACATAATCAGTAACTATAATAACATTGACTCTGTTGATGATAAAATAATCAAATATGCATGGTATTCCGCGATATAACAGACTCAATTAGAGCGCTCAGATGATTATTCTAAGCAAAAGAGAATCAAACAATCATAGCTCTAATTTCTTTCTTTCTTTCTTTCTTTCTTTTCTTTCTTTCTTTCTTTCTTAATTCCTTTACCGTCCAGGATTTGCTTTACACTGGAACTCAGTGAGGGATTCCACCTATATCGCCTCAAGAGTAGTATCCTGGAGCGTGAAGCTTCGGGTTGGGGGATGAAACTGGAGAGGAGGTCCAGTACCTCACCCAGGCGGTCTCACTTGCTGTACTGAGTAGGGGCCTTGTAGGGGGATGGGAAGATTGGAAGGGATAAACAAGGAAGAGGAAGGATGTGGCCTTGCCTTAAGTTAGGTACTATCCCGACGTTTGCCTGGAAGAGAAGTGGGAAACCAGGGAAAAAATCTTCGAGGATGGCTGAGGTGGGAATTGAACCCCTATACTCAGTTGACCTCACGAGGCTGCCCTCGTACCATTTTTAAATTTCGTGGCAGAGCTTGGAATCGAACCCGGGCCTCCGGGAGACGCAGCTAATCACACTTATCACTTCACCACAGTCTGGCTCCATGGCTAAATTGTTAGCGTGTTGGCCTTTGGTCACAGGGAACCCGGGTTGGATTCACAGAAGGTTTGGGAATTTTAACCATAATTGTTTAGTTTCGCTAGCACAGGGGCTGGGTGTGTGTGACATCCTCATCTCGGCGCGCAGGTAGCCGACGGGCGTCAAATCGAAAGACCTGCCGAACTTGTCGTCGGACACTCCCAGTACTAAAAGCCATACGCCATGTTTTTTTACTACGCGACAGAGGCGGACTCTCGCTCTTATTCCTGCTAAAATGGTGAGATTTAACTCATTATGAATATCGTATCATCTTTCTCCGCTACTCTTTCGGAAACTTCCAAGCCGGCACTATCAACTCAGCTACTAAACGAAAGCCCACCCCCCGACCGGGCAAGTCGTTGTGCAGCTTGGGTCACATAGCTATCAGCTTGCATTCGGGAGATAGTGGGTTCAAACCCCTCCGTCGACACGCCTGAAGATGTTTTTCCGTAGTTTCCCATTTTCACAACAGACTGTACCTAATTTAAGGCCACCGTCGCTTGCTTCCTACTCGTAGCCCTTTCCTAATCCACCCTCGTCATAAGACCTATCTGTTGCATCGGTACAACGTCAAGCAGACTGTAAAAAAAAGAACGCCCCCGTCCATAATGGCGATGTGGGTTATTAATAATATGATTTATTTTACGTCCCACTAACCTATTTTACATTTTTTATAAAATAATCATAATAATAATTTGCAAAGCGCAAAAAGAAAAGAACGTGACGTACCAGTCCGTCTACTGACATGGTTGTCTCGCACTTAAGCAGTCAAATTTTATCAACACCATCTTACCACATTTTTTATGGGATTGGTGAAGCATCTAAGTTTAATAGGACTTCACAGCGGTAATTCTCACAAAAATACCTCCCAATATTGCCAAGATATGAACCCCCGCTTTTTTTACAATTTGCTTTACCGACACAGATAGGTTTTATGGCGACGATGGGACAGGGAGGGGCTAGGAGTGGGAAAGAAGTGACCGTAGCCTTAATTAATGTACAATGAAAATGGGAAACCACGGAAAACCATCTTCAGGGCTGTCGACAGTGGGGTTCAAACCCGCTATCTCCCGAATACTGGATACTGACCGGACTTAAGCTATCGAGCTCGGTAGATATAAACCCTCAACACTGGAGTTGCGAACAGAATGGTGAATAACCATGGCTCTTTTAGGGTTTCGGGAGGTGATTTAACACCGGATACCCATATACACGTAGTTTTTCAAATGAAAATTCCAAGACGACATCCTCCCGGATCTGAACATGATCCATCTGAGTGGGAAGCCAACAGCAACGTCAATGCACTAATCACGCCTGTGCTATTCGTAAGAAGAAGCATCATGCATACTAGATACGATATTGAATAATTCATGCGAATTTTACATGGTAAGGAGAGTTAAGCACCTAGAATTCAGATATTGGAAAAGATACGTTATAGAAATGTATGGCATGTAGTAATGAGCTTGAGCTTTTATCAGAACATGCTGCAAGAAATCTTGTAATGGAGGTACGGAAACACTAGCGCTAGGTCGTTCCTCTCAGAGATTCCGTACGATACTCAACTAATATCAGTTAAAATCACGTCAGTGCATGGTTATGTTACCAATTATTATATCTTCCTCGATGTCTTACAGTGGAGACATGTCTCTGAAAACTCTGAAATGATATTCTTTCCATAAAGTAGCTTCCTTCCTTGCCAAGTCAAGGACAAACTTTTCATGGCCATTGTGTAGCAATTAGCGCGGCCGGAAATAGACCATAAATCTATCGTATCCTCGACGGGGGTATAGCATAAGTCCTTTGAAAATGTCCCCGCTGTGATAATTATTACAAAACTAGCTGCAAACTTGTTTAAGATAGTCAAAGTGACAAGTGACTTGAAATTAGAAACTATCAAGATTCAGGCACGCTGAAAATTGACACGGAACAGCATCGAGAAGCATCGAAGAGGGGCAGAGGTTTAGGACGGGAACTGGTGGAGAAGGCTCACTCTTCGAAAGTAAATTCTAAAACTCGAGAATTTTCGAAGAAAAACTCAAAACAGACACATACCGAGCAAGGAGGTATATCGAGAAGGAATACAGGTATTTCGGGCAGAAAAAATGAAGGTGTAAAACGATTGAAACTAACGTAGTGTCTCATATAGGCTAACAGCAACAATAATAATAATAATATTAACAGTAATAATTGTACCGGAGATACACCCGCCCCACGCATTTAAAATAAGTGCCTTTTAGAAGGCCATCTACAACAGAAACTCTGAAACTCATTTCGGAAATAGTTTGAACATTCATTGATAGTTGTCGTATGACGGAAGAAACGTGTTCGAAACCCCCTTTCTAAACCTTTTCGGACTGGAATATGAACAATGAAATTTGTGTCCCAAGGTTTTCGCCAATATCCTTCTTCGCTATATCTTATGTGATATGTAGTCACTTTTCCAAATTGATATTCTCTGTGTGGGTAGACTCCCATACTCCGTAATACATAGCTGTGCAGTAAGAACCACGCTCTGCTACCACTTACTGCACATTTCGCGTAGTAGACCCATAGGGCACAGTTCCGAAGTTAGCATAATAACAACGATGACGGTAAGTACATGACGTACTAATGGGTACTTGTTACCCCTGTTAAACTCAACTTCTATTTTTTCATTTTGTATCTTGGTAAATCAGACTGTTGAGCGATTAAGACAGTGTCTACTGTTTGGTTTTGTTAAATGTAGGTAGGTGCCTTAATAGACCTGGAACTTGTAATTTTGGAGGATAGCCTCATAGGAAGTAATTGTGTAGAGCATAGACGCTCGTTCTACTGGTGTAAAGTTTGGAGCACAGTCTCCTTGAGTATGTACTGAAGGGAGCAATGGTTCTCTTGTTAAACTGGTAAGTAGGGAGCTTCAAGCTCATGTTGTTAAATTGTTGTTGATTTTTCTAATACTGTTACTCAAGCTCACGAGCTAGACCTTGTACCTGATTAATTGTTATTTGCTTAGCAAAGTGTAACGTTTAAAATTTGAAAATTACAAAAGATCAAAGGGAGAAATATAATCAAAATACACTGACTGACAGAGCAAATGCAACACCAAGAAGGAGTGGTCAGAACTTTATGCCAATTGCAGGGTAGACTGACGTCACTGAGGTATGCTCATGATGTGAAATGCGCCGCTGTGCTGCGCACGTAGCGAACGATAAATGGGACACGGCGTTGGCGAATGGCCCACTTCGTACCGTGATTGCTCAGCCGACAGTCATTGTAGAACGTGTTGTCGTGTGCCACAGGACACGTGTATAGCTAAGAATGCCAGGCCGCCGTCAACGGAGGCATTTCCAGCAGACAGACGACTTTACGAGGGGTATGGTGATCGGGCTGAGAAGGGCAGGTTGGTCGCTTCGTCAAATCGCAGCCGATACCCATAGGGATGTGTCCACGGTGCAGTGCCTGTGGCGAAGATGGTTGGCGCAGGGACATGTGGCACGTGCGAGGGGTCCAGGCCCAGCCCGAGTGAGGTCAGCACGCGAGGATCGGCGCATCCGCCGCCAAGCGGTGGCAGCCCCGCACGCCACGTCAACCGCCATTCTTCAGCATGTGCAAGACACCCTGGCTATTCCAATATCGACCAGAACAATTTCCCGTCGATTGGTTGAAGGAGGCCTGCACTCCCGGCGTCCGCTCAGAAGACTACCATTGACTCCACAGCATAGACATGCACGCCTGGCATGGTGCCGGGCTAGAGCGACTTGGATGAGGGAATGGCGGAACGTCGTGTTCTCCGATGAGTCACGCTTCTGTTCTTTCTGTTCTGTCAGTGATAGTCACCGCAGACGAGTGTGGCGTCGGCGTGGAGAAAGGTCAAATCCGGCAGTAACTGTGGAGCGCCCTACCGCTAGACAACGCGGCATCATGGTTTGGGGCGCTATTGCGTATGATTCCACGTCACCTCTAGTGCGTATTCAAGGCACGTTAAATGCCTACCGCTACGTGCAGCATGTGCTGCGGCCGGTGGCACTCCCGTACCTTCAAGGGCTGCCCAATGCTCTGTTTCAGCAGGATAATGCCCGCCCACACACTGCTCGCATCTCCCAACCAGCTCTACGAGGTGTACAGATGCTTCCGTGGCCAGCGTACTCTCTGGATCTCTCACCAATCGAACACGTGTGGGATCTCATTGGACGCCGTTTGCAAACTCTGCCCCAGCCTCGTACGGACGACAAACTGTGGCAAATGGTTGACAGAGAATGAAGAACCATCCCTCAGGACACCATCCGCACTCTTATTGACACTGTACCTCGACGTGTTTCTGCGTGCATCGCCGCTCGCGGTGGTCCTACATCCTACTGAGTCGATGCCGTGCGCATTGTGTTACCTGCATATCGGTTTGAAATAAACATCAATTATTCGTCCGTGCCGTCTCTGTTTTTTCCCCAACTTTCATCCCTTTCGAACCACTCCTCCTTGGTGTTGCATTTGCTCTGTCAGTCAGTGTATTTTAAAGTTTTAAATTAATTTTCCATCTTTTCTATATTCCCCATTCATGCCCGCACCTTGTTTCACCTCTCCGTTCCGGATAATCCCGGTAACAACAACAACAACAATAACAATAATAATAGTAATAATAATAATAATAATAATAATAATAATAAAAAAGTTAGTTAAGGGTGGGTAATACAGACGAATCTCGGAATAAAATGACAGACTCAGATGAATATGTACCCTAACCTGAGTGTCATGTCTTGTGTAGCCGCTAAAGTTCACTCGTGCGATTTATCGAGTGGGTGTCGCTACATCAGACAGGATTATCGCGTTCCAAGAAGACTCGATCAGTGAGAACTCTCCCTGGCGATTGGGCCGGGTGGGAGGCCGAAGCTAATCACAGCATGAATGTCACACTACACGAGACACACTCCAAATACGTCGAACATGTCCTCAGTCGTGCGTATCTAACGCGCATATTTATAGCCCATCAGCTTGCTGCATGCAAATTACTGCTAAATATCGACACGTACGTGCGAAACAATATCACCGGAATGTTCCGAAATATCTCTTGCTGGAAGGAGAAAGATGATTTCTGACATTTCGAATAATTTAAGACATTATGGTATCATTGAACACAGGTGCGCTCAGGCTAACCTAACATAATAATAATAATAATAATAATAATAATAATAATAATAATAATAATAATAATAATAATAATAATAATAATAATAATAATAATAATAATAATAATTTGAGATATGCAGCTTGAAAGACTACAGTATTTCCTCTTAAAGTAGGAGTTCACCAAAGTTCCGTTCTCAGGCCATTACTGTTTACTATTTTTATGGATGTATTAAGAGGTGGCGCAAGGAAACATAGTCGATGATATTCACTGACGACTGACGACGTTGTGCTCTGTACAGAGACAAAAAATTAGTGGATAAGTGGTTGGAAGAAAGGAGAGAAATACTGGAAAGTGTAGACATCAGAATAAGTGCAAACAGGATAGAGTTCATGAGTCTGTGGGAGTAGGAATCGGGTGTGAAGATGAATCGAATGGAGATCCCAACAACAAATAAATTCAGGTATGCTGAAATTTAAAGAACTTACTTCAACGAGCGAGTTGGCCATGCATTTAGAGGTGCGAGGCTGTGAACTTGTTCCATTCTGGAGAGAGTGTGTTCGAACCCTACTGTTGGCAACCCAGAATATGGTTTTCTGTAGTTTAACATTTTCACACCACGCAAATGCTACGGCGGGTTCCTTCCCATTGCTAGCAATAATACCTATCTATGACGGTGCTATATAAAGCCAATCGTAAATAAAATAACTAAACTGCATAATTAATGTTACAGAGGAAATACTACATTTAATATAATCACAGTCTCAAAACCTCAGGGGTCCCTTTCGGTCGCAGCATAGGTATCTTCGTCCTATACTACTTGTTTATTTTTACCGAAGCGGGACGAGAAAGTCTCGAAAGACTCCGGTAATTGTTCCCGTACATCCCACCAGAATTCCTGTAATGGTAACAGCTTCGAAATTGTACATGCAACTGTTCGGCGGACTGGAATGTTTCCTTCCTTTCACAGTGTTCACAGAAAGAACGCATGGTTTCTAGCCAATCAGATAAAAATAATAGTGGTGTGTGGGTTTTTTTGTGAGGTGCGGACATGCTGGGCACAGAAAAGACAGCTAGCCTCCGAGCTAAGTGAATTAAGATTAAATGCTTCGACTCGGCCTGGAATTTAACCCCGAGGCCCCAAGGACCGAAAGTCAAGACGCTGGCCCGTAAACCATGGAGCCGGAAACCAATTAGATAAATCTTAGGGATATTTCACAGTATGCTGTGGCTCTTATATATTTCCCCAACCATCACAAAGAGTTCTGTACTTGATGCTAGGCGTTATCCGATCGGCTGTTGAACGGAACTGGTTTCTTTGTATCCCGATGGGACTGTACCCGTAGGAGAAGGAGGAAGGATATGAAGTGAAGCATAGCGCACGATGTGGTCCTGGCCTGTCACCACGTTGCTCGCCAAATGTCAAGGCTGCAGTGCCCGGTAATGCCATGCAGCCATGAAGTTGGATTGTCGAGTCCATATGAGTCCTTAGACATGTTAATAAGTCTCAAATATCAACAGCAAGCATCAGACATGTGCTTATTTACTCACTGTAGAGAGCATGCTTCAATCCACTAGAAATATAATGTATACATCAGGGTGCGAAATCAGAAAGAAATGGTGGGTGGTAGGAGGGGTCATAGGGCTTAACCACTAGTGCTTATTTCAGGCAGTACCCGGCAGGGGAACGGGGTTATATGATTCCCTTATGAGTTAATTACCCCCTCCCGCAGAAAAATGTAAATATTAAACTATGTTGTTATAACAATAATAAACATGGACTTGCCAGACTGAAACATGAATAATAGGCTGCAGGTGCGGAGTTGCTACCACTAGATTATGTTGCTTTATTGCTGAAGGTCTGGCGGTCATTCCATTATGATTTTTTCTTACGCTCTGCTTTACGTCGCACCGACACATATTATGTCTTATGACGGCTATGAGATAGGAAAGCGTTCGGAGTGGGAAGGAAGCGTCCGTGGCCTTAATTACAGCCCGAGTATTTGCCTGATGTGAAAATGGTAAACCACGGAATACCATATTCAGGCCTGTCGACAGTGGCGTGTACTATTTCTATATTATGTGTATTATTGCTAAGGTTTTTATGAAAATATGATCAGTAAACAACTTTAATTTCAGTAATACATGTGTTCTATATTTCACTCATTATTCTATAATGAGTCCCCCTCTGTGTTTTAGAGGTTAGCGTGATTAGCTGCCCCCCCCCCCCCCTGGAAGCCGTGGTCTGATTCCCGGATCCGCCATGAAATTTGAAAAGTATGAGGGCTGGAACGGGGTCCACTCAGCCTCGGGAGGTCGACTGAGTATAGCGGGGTTCAATTCTCACATCAGCCATCCTCGAAGTGGTTTTTCGTGGTTTCCCATTTCTCCAGGCAAATGCCGGGATGGTACCTAACTTAAGGCCACGGCCGCTTCTTTCCCTCTTCCTTGTCTATCCCTTCCAATCTTCCCATTCCCCCAAAGGCCCCTGTTCAACATATCAGGTGAGGCCGTACGGGCGATGTACTGGTCCTCCTTCCCGGTTGTATCCCGCGACCCAGAGTCTTACGCTCCAGGACACAGCCTTTGAGGCGGTAGAGGTGGAATCCCTCGCTGAGTCCGACGGAAAAATCAACCCGGAGGGTAAACATAATAAGAAAGAAAGAAAGATTTTATAACGGAAGAATTCCCCCTCCCGCGAGCAATTTTAGTGGGGAGGAACTTTTGATATAAAATCGGCGGTGGGGGGAACCCTACCCCCCGTGATGTCACACCCCGGTATACATGGATCCGTGCAGTTATTACATTAAATATACGCTTTGAAGGTCGCTAAATAAGTCCAGAAATTCGGTATACGTAAAAAACATTTAAATTATCACCCCATAATGCTTTTCCTTTATCCAGATGCATCTGGGATGAGGTAAGAAGGATTTCACTTCATTTTACCCTACATGTTCATCCAAGAGTTTCTGCTCCATTGAAAACTGAAAATGAAAATCCACAGCCTGTTTCCAGTCATTCGACCTGGTCAGAAATGGAATGAAGCCCCATCTAGCGGCGAGGATAGGCATTGTGCCGGCTGCCGAAGCCTGTCTTACTCCTCTGGGGCAATGATTAATGACTGACAGATGAAGTGAAATTATATTGGAGAGTATCGCTGTAATGAAAGATGACAGGGAAAACCGGAGTACCCGGAGAAAAATCTGTCCCGTCTCAGCTTTGACCAGCACAAATCTCGCATGGAGTGGCCGGGATTTGAACCACAGAACCCAGCGGTGAGAGGCCGGCGCGCTGCCGCCTGAGCCACGGAGGCTCATTTTCTGCTCCATTATAAAATACTGTATAGGAAAAGCTCTACATTTATTCATGACGTCCTCGTTGGGTTCCCTCCCTACCCAGTATATTCGAAGAATTCTCCAATTCAAGTATATCTCGAATGCGTCGATCCAGCTTTCCACCGATGGACTGAGCGTCTATCTTTCTAAATCATAGGGAAGGACCGGGAAGGACATTGACTCCCAATGACCACAAGGAACATCAATATTATCGAGAGTGCTCCGAAAAGTTTCTAAATTATAAAGTCACAGAAAATTACCCAACATTCATAAATTAAAGTATACTGAAGGAACATGGTGTGAATGCTTTGCACCGCAGACGAAATTGCTAAGTCTTGACTTTCCTGTATAAAATAATTGATTAAAATTTGATGACTCAAATATGTTGCAGTCAATTCCTTTCTATACACCACGGAAACTAATTCGTTCTAGAAATACAATATCTTCTTTATTTCAAAGACTACGACTGAAATTCATAAGAACTCCCCAATTAACAGGGCAATGAGACTTCACAATAAAAGTCATCCCTACGTTGATACTTTTAGCATGACTTCATTTACTTCATTTACTTCATTTACTTCAACATGTAACATTGCACTTCTCAATATCATTTAGCAGATATGAAGATATTTAGAAAAGGATAATCAGTATAAACGTTGTAAACCATATTATTCAATTTATTAGATCCCGAGTGAAACATCTTGTTCTAATAATTATTTTAATTATTATGTTAAATCATAAATAGTATTAGTACTGTAAAGTAATATTAGTTATATTATCGTACATGTTTTTGATGTGAAGTGTGTCACTGGAAGTAATTTTAAGAACAGTCTAGCTAATATTTTATTTGTTTTGCTTTTTAACGTCTGAATAACAATCGTCGTGAATGTTATAATTGGGACTCATGGCCTGTTATGTTCACAGTAAATAAATAAACAAACAAATAAATAAGTACATAAAAGTGTATCATCCGAAATTTGAGCTGAAGGCTGAGATTCCAGCAGGTAAAGATGGCTTTCAAGCTGACGAATGCACTTCTGGACTCTGCTAACCAGGAAGATTACGAGAAATCAGAGAAGTTAAAAACTGAGGTTCAGAATATTACGGCATTTTAATAAGAGCTCTGTAGACGCAGTGAGATCGCCCTAGGCTAAATGCTTGGCAATATAAAAAACGGTAATGGATTGATACACAGTGTATGTTAAGTACATGACTGACGTGGCAAGAAATACAAGCAGCGACACAGTAGGACGCATAATAGACTTCGGATATTAAGCTCTTGCTACCAGGGTTGAAGGTCCTGCCTTTTACCTTGACATAAGTTATGTGTGTGGTCTTCTTGCACGGTATAGACCTAAGAGGAAACGTCGTACAAGTTTCCTTTATTCTGGACAAGTATGAACGCCAAATGACTTGACAGGGAAAGGTTACCAGAAACATCAATCGAAAATTGATCCCTAAATGAAGCTGTAATGAAAAATAAGAAAAGCGCATTCACATTACGGTGATAATAATACATTTCGTTGATGAATTGTATGCAAATGTAAATGGTTGAATCATGACAGGCATTAAAGATTAATAGGTTTTGTCACCTCCTATTCAGCATGAGAATGATGATAAATGCATTCACATTAATCAATAAAAAAGACAAGCACCATCCATCAGTCCGAATTAAATATATGATGTTTGTAATCGATTACTGGGTTTACAAGCTTTGCCAAAACTAGACTGCACGACAAATGACACAAGAAAATGACAGTAGATCAAGCCGTGTACAAATTTTTCTCGGGTTAATATTTAGTTAAAAGTAAACTGCACGATAATTCAACAATACAAAAAGCAAAGTCATCCCCGTAAAAGCCGTGGAGGCCCTTGGAGTGATGGAAGGTACAGGATTCCACTACCTGCAACCTCGGCACTTGGTGGGGCAGAGTGGTTAGTTCTACGCTCGGCCGCCTTTGCCCCGAGAACTTTTTTTTTAAATTAATGCCTTCACGATGCACGATGCACGATCAACCTAGTATACTTTGGGACAAACATGACGGCCTCAGTTCCTGGAAGTGAGCTGTCGATCATACCCTGTACCCTGCTGAGTTGACGAGTTGTAAGTGATCCCTGTTTGGTGTGGAGAGGTTGCCAAACCACTCTCTTCAGTATTCCTTCGTGTCGAGTGCAGTGTACCGATCCTTTTAACAATATATAATAATAAATAACTCAGTTTACATCGAAATGACAAGTAATGAAGTCCATACAAATGTTTTATTCTTGCTCTGAATCTTTTGTTGCTAATGAGGTAGAGGATTTGGCAACTCCGGCTACAGTAGACATAGTACATCTTATAAGCGGCTAATAGATACCGGGCTGCCGCCGAAGAGTAGAGGTGTGAGGCGAGATCGTCATGTTTTGTCCCCAAATATATTCACTTTTGGTGTAGGCTGAGTGAACCTCAGGGCGATGTGCGTCTCCGGAAGTAGAAATCTTGTTTCTTAATTTTTCTACTTCACGATGGGGAATCGAACCCAGGTCCGTCCGGGTGAACCGAACACGCCTTTACCGCCTCGGCCAGGCAGCCTCCACGTCAACAACATACAACAGAAACACATGACTACACCCGTAATATTAAGAGACAAGGCGGGAGGGAGGAGCTTTGCACGTGCGACTGCACGGTGTTGCCACATTTCTGCATTGCTTTCTCCTTCCCTTCGCTTGAGCATCGCTTGTTCGTTCGTTCAGACCACTGTGTTCTGTTTTATGTAACACAGAAGTGAGCGGTTTGGCAACTCCAAGCAATACAAGTCTACCAGTAGGCTTACCTCCATGGCAACCGCAGTGTGTCCGCCCACGTTTCCATGGCAACCAGATCCCCTGCTCCGTTGTCCCCACCCAGGCAGGCAATAAACGGACCTCCCTCTATCAGAACACGTCTTTCAATAATACAACTATAGTATTACTGGTACTACTATAGATAAAACCATGTACCGGTACGAATTATGACATTGTGTACTATCAAGGAGGGGTTGCCTAACCGAGGCGACGTAATAAAGGAGTCTTCGGTTAACTAGAAAGAATATGGATTCGATATCCCGTCATGTAGTCGAAAAATTTTGAAACGAGATTTTCACTTCTGGAGATGCGCATGGCACTGATGTAAATAAACTCAACCTTGTTAATGTATCATAAAACAACAAATACAAGAAAGTTGTTGAAATGAAGTGGTATTCAGAAGCAGCACTATGTCTGACATAAAATAAGTGCTAAGGAGGCCATTCTCCAACTTTTCTTTGTCGGCCGCGACGTGAGGCCTACGCCAAACAAGTTTTTTTTTTCAGTCATTGAAAAGCATTAAACCAATTACCACTATTAAGAATGGCAGTGCATTTTATATCCTGCTCATGAACTTTCTGTTGTGCTAATGGAACATCCTGTTCGAGCAGTAACAGGAATTCATTTGCATTGTGTAGCGTGCTCTCGTTTCTCGGCAAGTGGATTTGTTACTTATTAAATGAGTGACAGGTTTGAGCTATGTCGTCCTTTAGCTCCCCGTCTCTGTCTTGATAAAGGTACTAGCAATCGAACGAGAGAGCATGTCAATTCTTCTAGGACAAGTGCTGTTCCACATCGAACAGAAAGGAAAAAACCTCCTTATAACATGTACGTTGTGTTAATTACCTGTCTGGTGGGTCTCCTTAATAATGGAAAACAGCACGACGGAGAAGGAATAAAAAAATATTTTCTCATAATAACAAGCGAAGTTACTATCTCTTTGCAAGGGCGGAGTGAGTTTGTTAAACAGAAAATTAATTCTTTGTTGTATCACCGTTTAAGAAACTAAACCTCGTATCTCCTAATGCTCTTCCTTTCCATTATTTTCCCTAAAACTGGTCACGCCTCCCACCACAAATGGATATGCAGTCCATCAGAACAATTTTTATTCTGTTCTTTTTCTTCTGCGAAGGTGTAAAGGAAATTAAACCTGAAACATAGAAGTGCGTGAATACGACACGCAAACGTGTATTCGTACGGTACGATACGGTAAGTTCAATTTTCCTTCACGCAACGCACAGTGTTCTGGCGGACTGCATATCCGTACGCCTAGGTGGCTGGGAGGCGTGATCAGTCTTAATGGAAATAATGGACGAGAAGAGCATTGTCTGTGGTGCAGAGGTTAGTGTGATTAGCTGCCACCCCCGTAGGCCCGCGTTCGATTCTTGGCTCTGCCATGAAATTTGAAAACTGGTTCGAGGATTGGAACGGTGTCCACTCAGCCTCGGGAGGTCAACTGAGTAGAGCGGAGTTCGATTCCCACCTCAGCCATCCTTGAAGAGGTTTTCCGTGGTTTCCCACTTCTCCTTCAGACAAATGCAGGGATGGTACCTGACTTAAGGCCACGCCTGCTTCCTTCTCTCTTCCTCGTCTATCCCTTCCGAACTTCTCATCCCCCCACCACAACGCCGCTGTTCAGTATTGCAAGTGAGGCCGCTCGGGCGAGTTACTGGTCCTCTTCCACAATTGTATCCCCGACCCAAAATCTCACGCTCCAAGATACTGCCCTTGAGGCGGGCGAGATACGTCTCTAGCATAGGCAGTCCAGCCAGTACTTCTATAGTTATATCAAATTTATCAGTGTATCATTCTGCTTTTATTCTGCGACGTTTGACATAAATATGCCTCATGGCTGGGGGTTATCCGAAAATGAGTGGAACGTGACAGAATTGTAACCATAGCAACAGTGCCGGCAGTGATGTAATGTATGGATGGATGGATGGTCAGTCAATGTTACCTAACAACCGTGCAGGCTATGTCTTATTGCTGGTTGCCATCTAAAGTTAGCAGCCGTTGATGGAAGGCCATGACCGGGTGACGTATTTATGATCATTTGATTTTCAAGAAGGGAAAAGTTGTTTCTTTTTCTGAGCCTTCTGCATTCAGATGGAGGAAAGTGCGGCACTGATTTAGACAAGAGATATGAACCACAATATTTAATTACATAAGAAAATAATCTGGAAGCAGTAATGCTGTTTTTACAAAATTCTTTGTTTTTCGGAAGACAGTTGTGACTAAGCCTGCACAAACGCAACTGATATAAACGAAACATCAATTACTATTGTTAATAGACTGGATGGAGAATGGATGTGTTAAATCAGAGGTCTGATTCGTCGAAATTTAGCGACAGTGAAGGAAAAGGTATTGATAAATATCCTTCATATGTATACGAAAATTCTTGAATAATAAGGAAGCACTACTAATAGTTTATTGTATGTGCCAAAGCGTTCGGTCCAGTTACGAAAGCAGCTGCCTGGCCGTTACAACCCTTTCTTAACAAGGTGTATAAATGCAATGAGCTATTTATACCTTGCTACTATGTTCAGTATTTATGGCTTTGCTACCATGTTATGATAAATGATCGAGATTTAAAACAAAAGCGTTGTTTGTTTTTTTGTGGTTGAAGCGTGTTCAAGAGAACGCCGCAAACCCTTTTCCTGAAGTATAACAAAGCTGTTCCAGGACAATGGTGATTTTTATCAATATTGTATTAAGTGATTTTTCTGAATCACTCTTTTCATAGCCGCTAGCATGAATACAGTGTACGTGTGTCTTTTATCAGGCTGCGTTTTGTAGCATCAACATTCTTGAAAGAAACAGTGCACTGAAATTAAAACAGTATTACAGCAATACCCGTAGAATGTTGCCTAAGGCTGTGTTCGATATTCTGAAGTTTGCTGACCAGTCACCGATAACTCAACACTACACACGATCCAGAAATAATAGCTACACTCTATTATTCCCCACCATGATACGCTACGCAGCTGGTTATCCAGAATATCAGTTTGTATTGCATCACAAATACAAGGGGATTGCTATTATATTCTTAGACACCCCCCCCCCCAAACGTCCCCACGCTGAGAGCCACTGGGACAGAGGTTTTTCAGTTTAATGGTGATATGATAATCATGACCACAGCTTCTCCAGTTATACACGGATTCGACACTAGGATGTGAATTTTTATTTCGAAAGTTCCACGTGCGTTGGTCAGGACCAGTGTATAGTGCTCAAACAATCTACTTCGCCGAGTATTAACATTCCGTAATACAGTAATATACTTTTATTAAAGAATTCGGCTAATTATAGACCGCTTGGAACCTAGGATTATGGATTAGTATGTTTCCATTGTTCCCAGAAGTTCTTCATACATCGACTAATCACCTAGCACTTCCTCCGATAAAATTATCCGATGTTGACGACGGATTTGCAACAGCAAAATTCCGCAGAAGTGATCTGTCGCTGGAAGTCCACCATGTTATTTATTACGTCATATGCGATCTTCTGTCTTTGTAGATCACATCGTACCTCTCCCAGCAAACCCGTGGTGTGTTTTAATTTGGATATATAATCAAAAACCTTCTTATTTAGTCTGTCGTTTTTCATACTGTGAAGGTAACCACAAAATTGTAGTCTTCGACTTTTAATTGTGTATGGAACTTTCTCTATATTGCGTTAGAGGTCTTTATTTTTTCTTTCATTTGGGGTCCCATAATTTCGATAGGTATTTTCCTTTCTTTATTTACCAGTTCCTCTTGCTCACCTCTTTAGTTCAACGTTAAACATCCTTATCCATACGATACCTCCGGTTTAATGATAGTCACCGCAATATCTTTTAGGAATTTTTATGCTCTTATAACAAACAACAAACACCAACATAAATACCTCAAAATCCAAGAACAAAATATTGAAACAGTAACAGAATTCAAATATCTCTGAGAATGGATAAGTTGGAATGCTGTGGAATGCAAGGCAATGGAATCTGGGAAAAATAAACTTGAACTGACCTTCCAACTAACGAATTACACGTACAACAAGAAATCCCTTTCATGCGGGTCCAAAATTACCCCCCTTCCCCATGGCTCTAAGCCCTTGAAGGGCCTTGGCCTACCACGCGACCGCTCCTCAGCCCGAAGGCCTTCAGATTACGAGTTGTCGTGTGGTCAACACGACGTATCCTCTCGGCCGTTATTCTTGGCTTTGTAGACCGGGGCCTTTATCACACCGTCAGATAGCTCCTCAATTCTAATCACGTAGGCTGAGTGAACCTCCTACCACCCCTCAAGTCCAGGTAAAAATCCCTGACCTGACCGGGAATCGAGTCCGTGGCCTCCGGGTAAGAGGCAGGCACGCTACCCCTTCACCACGGGGCCGGCCAAGAATGAAACACTACAAAAAAATTGAATAACTCAGATACTACGCGTAAAAGAAGGATAAATTTGTACGGTAACCTTCTCAGAATGATCTCTAAAAGATTACCCAAACAAACCTCTGACATCTTCTGTAACCGAAAAATAAAACCCAACTGGTTTAAAGAAACCGAAAAAGACCTATTAGAATTAAAAATTACAGGAAATTCACTATTCGATCTAACAGCTAAAGTAATAACAAAAGACGAAAACGTAAGGTTCCAGGACAAGTCTACATTAAAAGCCAAACCTATTATCTCGGAAAACGAGAGGAAAGGAAGATCGGAAAGAATGAAGAAATACTGAGCATTAAGAAAAGTACAACCAACACAAAGAGGGTGAAACGAAAGAAATATTAATAATAATAATAAACAACAATAATAATAATAATAATAATAATAATAATAATAATAATAATAATAATAATAATAATAGGAAACTGAAGGTGATATCGGTAGATTGACTTGGCTAAGTTTGATAGGACACACCTAGACACTCAGGACTTGTTCAGTTGGATTCTAACGGAAGTGTAAGCGGTAAGAACGATAGGGGCTGACAAGGGTATGGATATGCCAAGCAGATTGTAGTAGATGTAGGATGTAGTAGTTACGTAGAAATAAATATATATTCTTACGAGCTGCTTTACATCGCACAGACGCAGATAGGTCTTATAGTGACAATGGGATTGGAAAGGGCTAGGAGTGGGAAGAAAGCGGCCGTGGCCTTACTTAAAGTACATCCCCAGCATTTACTTGGTGTGAAAATAGGAAACTACGGAAAACCATCTTCAGGGCTGCCGACAGTGCGGTTCGAACCTACTATCTTCCGAATGCATGCTCTCAGCTGTGCGCCCCTAACCGCACCGCCAACTCGCTCGGTTACGTATAAATAAAAAGATTAGCACAGGATAGGCTGGCATGGAGATCTGCAGCAAAGCAGTATTTGGACTGAAGACTCAAATAATAATAATAATAATAATAATAATAATAATAATAATAATAATAATAATAATAATAATAATAATAATAATAATAATAATAATAATAATAATAATAATAATAATAATAATATATGTCTACCCCTAAGTCACGTTTTCCTGCAAACGGTCGCGGATGAGGTGATACGAATGTATATGGCATGATTTTACGGCCGGGTGCCCTTCCTGGTGCGAACCTCATTCGAGGAGATAATGAAGGTGAAATGAATTATGGTGAATGCAATTGGGTAAGGAGGTGGAATAAATGTACCTTGTCATTTGCCTGGAAGTGAAACTGGGAAACTACGGAAAACCATTCTCAGGGCAGCCGAGGGTGGGGTTCGAACCCATGCGTCTTCCGAATGCAGAGCTTGGCTCCACAGCCGTAGCGCGTTAACACGCCGCTCGGTCTATGGATGTCAATGCAAGAATAGTATTTTTACCGTGACAGTCACCGGAGATCCAATAATAAAACTGAACTGTGATTACTACGGTATCTTGTTAACCAGAACCTGTCTGTCAAGAACATAAAATTCCAAAAACAAGTAGTGCGATGACTTTTATTAAATTAGTTTCAAGAAATATAGTGGCCGTGCTTGTAGTGCGTGACCGATTGTGAGAGATCTGTGGTCAGAAGCATTGGATGTCCGTCACCCTGCTTCAGGTTACACATAAACTCAGTGGAGTGAAACGTCACTTCTTCCTCGCTCCCGGATTTGAAACTCAACTCGTAATCAATAGAGCGCAACCACGTGTAGACTTCTAGGTACTAATTAGGTTCGTGTTTGCCGACTGCAGGTGTGACCCGATTCGCAGGCTTCTAGAGTCGAAGTCCGCCCTTGTTGTCACGCGCCGGTAGCTGACGCGTGGCTCCCTAAGTAGATTCTTCCGGTGCAGGATGTGATGGTCATGGTTCGGTGCTCTTACAAGCGTAAAATCATGTTTGAACATGTGTTTCTCACACACTAACTATTTTAGTGAATGAAGTTCTCTGTTAGTCACACTTTAACTTAACAGAGGATACGTTCACGATACCTTCCCCACAGCAAGATAGAATTTAATCATGAGTAAAGGCAGGGAATGAAGTACGAGACAAGCAATTTAACGGATCGAAACTTTACAGTAGGTACAATGGTGATAGGAAAAAGACAATCTGAGTTTTCATCCTGAATAATCTTTTTCTTCTTCCTAGAGTTTTTCCGCCGGAGGACGATCCGCTATCTTGATCACATCACGAATTTTGCACGATCCTGGGCAAAGTTTGGTCTTAACTTGTCAGCATTTTCTGTGTCATGCCAATGCTGTTTGGGATGTCCATGTGGGGGGTGTCCATCAATTTCAAAGTGGTCAGCAATATTAGCGGCTGTTCCAAGTGCAGAACGCGGCACACGACCAAACCATTGGAGGCGATTTTCTCGTGCTTTCTGAGTGTTGGGTGCGATGCCCATTTGCTGGCGCTGCTATTGCTTTACAGATACAAGTCCAGTGGATTGAGCTCAAGAGACCAGGCAGGCCAAACTACTGGACTGATCCACCGTCGTGGGAAGGTGCTGACCAGAAACCGGCGTATATGAAAACTGAAGTGCGTTCGAGCCCTATCCTGCATGGAACCACACGGCATGTCGAACTGCTAGGGGCATACGTTCCAGTAGTACATGCAGCGTGTCCCTCAAGAAGGTCAGGTACGCTGGTCTATTCACTCGTACGGGCCGATCAGTTGATCATGGATAAAGTCCTGATTTTTAGATAGTAATAGGTGAGAATGCAAACTAATTGAAGCGGGTAACAAGTATAGTCTATCCTGCACAACGTTTGTGTTATGAGCCTTGCATAAACATTAGGGCTCGTTACTTTACGGAAGGACGGGCTAGTCGACACTTCCTAATCTCCAAATTAGTTTGCATTCTAATATATTACTGCCTAAAAATACGGGATCTAATCATGGATAATACAATACCACACGTTGCCTCCAAAGCGCTGTTGATGATGCGTAACAACAATATTTTAAACTGCCCATGTGTGTGCTTCGCAAGTTAATGAAGCCATCTCTTCCAAATGTAGCCTCATCGGTGAACAAAACCGTCTACGCAGTATGGTACTGGCCGTGCCCAACAACTGTACATCAGTACCATCGCATTGAAGGACGTATGCTCCTTGTTTTTATTGTATGAATCTCCTCCCACCTTCTGCTAAAAATGTTCAGGTACATTCTGTATACAGTTTTTTTTTCTAAATCACTGGGTTGGGTAGCTCAAGTGGCAGAGCGGTGGCCTTGTGTCCTCAAGTTGACAGGTCCGACCCTGATTCAGTCGCGTGGTATTTGAAGGTGTTCAAATACGTCAGCCTCGTGTCGGTAGGATTTCCTGGCACGTTAAAGAACTCCTGCTGGACAAAATTCTGGCACATCGGCGTCTTCAAAAGTCGTAGAAGTAGTTAGCGAGATGTAAAACCAGTAACATTATTATTATTATTTTTAATCTGTTAGTAAATCTGATTAAGATAATATTATATTTCCTATCCTGTAAGTATTTTCAGCAGAGCGTTCACTCCGCAATCTTTCTGGTCTCGCTTCATCAATTAATTTTCACAATTTACGATTTGCTTTACGTCGCATCGACACAGATAGGTCTTACGGCGGCGATCGGATAAGAAAGGCCTAGGAGTAGGAAGGAAGCGGCCGTGGCCTTCATTAAGGGACAGCCCCATCATTTGCCTGGTGTGAAAATGGAAAACCACGAAAAATCATCTTCAGGGCTGCCGACAGTGGGGTTAGAACCCACTATTTCCTGGATGCTAGGTTATAGCTGCGCGCCCCTAACCGTATGGCCAACTCGTCCAATTAATTTTCATAAATTAGTGACAGCTGGAGATCGAATCAGAGCCCTTTCAGACAACATCCCACAACGTTAACTGCTAGTCTATCGAAGTGATATACAGCAAAATCGATTACGACGATCGAGAATTTGGGCTCCTTGGAAGAATGTGTACATTACAACACGAATGTTTTTTAACCAGGAGAGTACTGAGTTCAAGCACTGTTAAAGTACTGTTAAAGCAACCACACGACATTAAGATCTTGCAACATTAGCGCTTGTTTTTTATTACACAATAAATGTGCAGCGTTGATTCGTCCGGCAAAGTAACACCATTAAAGTAAAACCACGGATCAATTCTACGACTTAACATTATAGCCTTCTAGAGCTCAACATGACACGTTAAAAGCATTCCACACGGCAACAATGTAGTACTGAAGTTCCTGATTTCGTCACCGAAATCCAAGTCATAAACTGCCATATTCATACCAAACATATTCGCTACACTAGTTTCTTAAAGTTCAAGGGACTGTAATGGACATTCCTAGCTCCCTCTAAAACTTATGTTATCATGCTGGACAGGCTTGGGTTTAAAAAATGCCGCGCTTACAGATGAACATGGCTTACATTTCCTTTTCAAGGATTTATAACGTTAAATAAGTTAGTGAACACATATAGGGTACCAACATATGAGACCAGTTCGTGTCGCAATGCGTGCTTGGACTGTGAATGTTTAAGACACACAGAGAGAGAGAGAGAGAGATCGTCATAGAGGAAGGCATCAATAGAAAGCGGTTTCCGGACCATTAAGGAGACTGTTACGTTCTTATACCTGGAATTCAATAAACGTCTTGAAATTGTTTCGGATTAGTGTGCATCTATAGCAGGGATTCCTCACCCAACCGAACACCAGGAAAGAAAGTGGACCAATGAGACAAGAAAATTATTTATATTATTATTATTATTATTATTATTATTATTATTATTATTATTATTATTATTATTATTATTATTGCTATTATCATCACATTTTTTATGTCGTACTAGACTCAAATAGGTTTTCGGAGACGATAGCATAGGAAGTGGCTTAGATTGGGAGGGAAGTGACCGTGACCTTAATTATGGTGCGTAGATAGGAAACTATGAAAAACAATCTGGAGGAATGCCAACGTTGGGGATCGAACCCTCCGCCTCCTGAACACTAGCTAATACTTACGCTGCTCTTACCCCGCAGACAGCTCCATGTGTATATTATTACTATATTTAATGTAATTCGTTTTACATTCCACTAAGTACTCTCGGCAGAAAGTCTGTGCTGCAGGAGTACATTTCACTCAGTGCTATTAGTTGCCGTCCTCGAAGGCACGGGTTTGTTTCTTGATACGGCCAGAGTTTAAAGATTGACAGGAGGACTGGTATCGAGTTAAGAAGGTTCATGCAACTCACCTCCACTGAGGTTGTGAAGACCAATATCAAAACAATGAAATGCGGCAGCTTTAAAAATGCTGTCTTAAGTAATGCGAGTGAATTTATCCTATATTCGCCCAAAAATAAAATATAGCCTATTTGTAAGACTCGGCATACGTATATGTTTCTTTTACCGCATATAAAACGTAAATAACATTGGAATTATATGTTTGTTTCATTCATCTAATGTCCGGCTGCATGGCTAAATGGTTAGCGTGTTGGCCTTAAGTCACAGGGGTCCCAAGTTCGATTCCGGCAAGGGTCGGGAATTTATCCTTAATTGGTTAATTTCGCTGGCACGGGGGCTGGGTGTGTCGTCTTCATCACTTCATCCTCAACACGACGCGCAGGTTGCCTACGGGAGTCAAGTCAAAAGACCTGCATCTGGCGAGCCGAACTTGTGCCTGGACACTCCCGGCGCTAAAAGCCATACGCCATTTAATTTTTTATTCATCTAATGAAGGGTGCATAAGTAGCCTATCAATGTGTGGAATATTTTCATTTGAGGGTTAGGGTGTCGCACAAACTAAGGTGCCACCATAGGAAAAGTACGGAAGCACTGCCTTATTCAGTACACTTAAACGAGAAATGGGCTTTAATTTTATCGTCGAACCGTACATTATATACTACGAGTTCTTGTCTCTTATTATGCATTATTAATGACAGTAATACTGATTTAAATTTTATTAAATTTATAAATGTCTTTTTTTAGTCAACACGCTACCATAATTACAGAGGTATTACGGACGATCAATCACCTCAACTGTTGCAGCAACAGAATGTTGAGGTGCCAAATATCTCAAGGTTAATTAAATCTCCACTAGCTTCCGAGGGTGTTTATAATGGGTGGGTATGATGGGCAAGGACGAGGGATCGTTTCCCAGTCAGGATATCGGAAGTCTTCGAAACGAGATTACCAGTTTCGTGATTTACTCAGCCTCTTACTGGGAAAGAACAGTGAAGATAGGATTTATTAGTTTCTAAG
The DNA here is from genome assembly GCF_040414725.1 of Anabrus simplex. NCBI lineage: Eukaryota > Metazoa > Arthropoda > Insecta > Orthoptera > Tettigoniidae > Anabrus > Anabrus simplex. The sequence goes on along the minus strand of NC_090269.1, from coordinate 17,337,885 downwards.
GAAATGAGTTTGTATGGCTTTGGGGTGTAATACATCAATGTATCTTCTCACAGTAAAAATGCAGGAATTACGCTGTTTTTTCTTCTATATACTAGGCATACAGGATCGACTTATTATTTATATTTATCGTTTTAATTATGTATATTATGTCAGATTCCATAAAACTATGTTTAATGCTTACAGATTAATCTTCACCAATTTATGAATTCTGCCTACACCATGTCTCTCAAAAAGTACTTAACGACCTTACTTCCTCGATTAATACAACAAAAAGCATTAATTAATGAAGAATTAATTTGCGTGGTATGTTCGCAAAATACCCGCGACCCCACAGGTGTGGGACGAGTGGTAGGAAAAGAAGATCGCAAAATCATCTCACTTTCCATAAGTCTTTTTTATCCGTATTTTATTTTGCTTTAATCATAGTACTATAATTCCCCTGTAAATCGATTTCTTCCTTTTGGCAGTATTTCAGATAATTACACTTAACTCCTTGTTAATCATCAGCATAGTTCATTATTGCCACCAAGTTAATCTTCTTCTTCTTTTTATACAGCTTTTTCCACACCTATGGGATCGTGCGTGCGAACTGTGACGTACATGTGGAGTTTGCCCTGTGTTACTACCGCATGCCGTTCCTGACGCCAAACCTCTATGAGGGATGTAATCACTATCGCGTGTTTCTGTGGTGGTTGTTCGAATATGAAGAGGAAAGTGTTGGAAAAAACACAAACACCCAGATCCCGGCCCAGAAGAATTAATCAGAGGGGATTAAAGTCTCCGAACCGGCCGGTAATCGAATCCGGGACCCTCTGAACCGAAGGCCTCAACGCTGACCATTCAGCCAATGAGTCGGACATTGAAACTAAGTTAATCAATTCCTTTTTTTAATTTTTAAGATTTAACGACTGTCAATTACGTATTTTTGTGTAGCTCATGTTCACAATGTTTAAGTGTATTCTCAGCTTTCAAATCTCGTATTTTAGTTCAATTTTTCTCCCTCTTTTTTCTGCAATAATTGTTCTCTGTGCTATTTTTAATGTATACGTTAAATAAAAATAGCTCATTAGTGTTAGTGGTAAGTTCCAAACAATAAATTCAAATACAATTTTTAAATATTTTATTAGAGACGCAACAAAAATATTTTGAAGTGATTTTGAGATATCTTAACGTATTATGTGATCCTGGTCCAGAAAATAGTGATGTTTTAATTTTGTGAATTGCAGCGAATTAAAGGGATCTTTTTTTCTTTGCTAGGGGCTTTACGTCGCACCGACACAGATAGGTCTTATGGCGACGATGGCATAGGAAAGGCCTAGGAGTTCGAAGGAAGCGGCCGTGGCCTTAATTAAGGTACAGCCCCAGCATTTGCCTGGTGTGAAAATGGGAAACCACGGAAAACCATTCTCAGGGCTGCCGATAGTTGGATTCGAATCTACTATCTCCCGGATGCAAGCTCACAGCCGCGCGCCTCTACACGCACGGCCAACTCGCCCGGTATTAAAGGGATCAGGTCAATTTAAAGCGAAATTTACTTATTTTGCGATAAGTGCAAAACTGAACCGAAATTCATAGAAAATAAACAGCTTGAAATTGTAGGGCCTACACAAAAGTTACGTGTGAGAAGATAAAGGGTAGAGAGAACAAGAAGTATTCCTCAATTCGACAGAAAAATCTGTTCGCTTTAATATTCTAAGAAATTCCTTAACGGCGTCTATTACCAGATGTACTCACTCACGTCTTTTAGTTTTGTTCCACTGTCTGTTTATACAAAGGGTTGGTGGATTTACAATGACATTCTGGTTCAGATAAAATAAATCGCAAAGATGGGGTAAACGATGAATCTCACTGAGCTATGTGAACTTTCACAAAGTAAGGAATGAATACGATAGCATAGTTATTATAAAACATTATTTATTATGTAACCTGAATTAGGACTAAAGTAAAAGAATAATGAATGATTATCAAAGAATGTTCCTATATATATATATATATATCCAATTTTCATTAATAATTCACAAATCACATTAATGAAGCTTTTTGTGAATAATTTTAGAAAATTAATTAATTGAAATGTAAATGAAGAGGAAAAATTCAAGAAATTGTGCATAAATTTGCTGGAATTTAGTGTTAGGTCCCACCAACTATTTTTACGGTTTTTAAAGACGCCAGGGAGCCAGAATTTTGATGCTAAAGAGTTATTTTGTGCGCTGTAAATATGTCGGTAGAGCCTGGCAGATATCAGCCCCTTAAAATATCACCAAAATGAGCCTGGATCGAACCTTCCAACTTAGTCTCAGAAAGCCAGCGCTCTGCCGTCTGAGCCACTCAGCACAGCTAATTACTTTGAATAATAATAATAATAATAATAATAATAATAATAATAATAATAATAATAATAATAATAATAATAATAATAATCATCATCATTTTAAGTATAAGCTACCAAGCACGATGACTGGAGTTACTAGACATTCAAAAACGTGTATAATGACCGTGGAAGTTGAGTCATTAAAAATAAATACATTTTACGAAAGATTTAGGTGGAAGTCACATCATTTACGACCCAGTAACTGGACTGCATTTCAATAGTAAATAAAATGTTCACAAAACTTGAATGAAAATATAACTTTTTATTTCACCTTACAGTTCATTTGTTGTATTCAGGTTTAAAAACAGTATAGGAAGGAGGCTTTTAAAGCGACTTTAGGTGGACATATTTATGTATTCCATGAAGTGCAATAAGCATGTCATTTGTTTTCCTAGAAATGCAGCTAACACGGTGAATTTAGTTTTCAATATCAATACTCTGTTTATTGGCAGTCTATGTGGGACACGCTTCGCACATACAAATCGACCACTTAAATCCTAATTGTAGTCTCGGAAGTCCACATATTGCTTTCTCTGTCCACAGGCTGGTCCGACAGGTTACTGGGGGGTACAGGAAGTTTCACAGGCCTTCTTTCTCAATTAAGTGGTCTACCAATTCGACTTCAAAATCCTGCATCACGGGCTCGAAAACTGGAAATTTTGGCTGGGTTCTTTAATATGACCTGCGGGTGGTGGCAGGCAGGGACTGATCGTTATGGCTAACATGAAAATATCACGTACATATCATACCAATGGCGGTAATTTGTCATGATTAATGTAACTTTATAAGGGGAATCACTGTTGCACGTATGAAAACGCTTCGCCAACAACTACACAACACATTATAACAAATTAAAATCACATATCGTCACTCCTATGCCAAAACCTGGAATGTGAAAATGATATTCCTATCTATTATTTCCCTTAAAACTCGTTACGCCTCCAAGCCACATATTGATATGCAGTCCATCAGAACAAATTTCGTTGAGTTCATTTTCCTATGCGCGTGTGAAAATGAAAACCTACAACCTGTTTTCCAGTCATTGACCGGGTCAGGGATGTAATGAATGAAACTTATACAGGCTGTTATTACAATGGGGTCGCCACTCCCAAGGTGATTTATTAATGAGTGATAAATGCTATGAAATGATAATGGAGAGTGTTGCTGGAATGAAAGATGACAGGGAAAACCGGAGTACCCGGAAAAAAACCTGTCCCGCCTCCGCTTTGTCCAGCACAAATCTCACATGGAGTGACCGGGATTTGAACCACGGCATCCAGCGGTGAGAGGCCGATGCGCTGCCGTCTGAGCCACGGAGGCTCCCCTATGCGCGTGTATAAAGGAAAATAAATTTATCTGTGCCGTACTGTAGGAATGTATGTTTGCATGACGTATTTACCCACTCCTACTACTATTTTGCTTTACGTCGCACCGACATAGATAGGTCTTATGGCGACGATGGGACAGGAAAGGCCTAGGAATGGGAAGGAAGCGGCCGTGGCCTTAATTAAGGTACAGCCGCAGCAATTGCCTGGTGTAAAAATGGGAAACAACTGAAAACCATCTCAGGGCTGCCGACAGTGGGGTTCGAACCCACTATCTCCTGAATACTGGATACTGGTCGCACTAAAGCGACTATTATGACATGTCATCAATATCTGGGCATTACTCATCAGTGTAAAATGTCAACAACTTGCAGCCTTGATCCCGACACACTGACCTTCCATTTCTATTTTAATGAAAAATGCAACAAAAAATTTCTCACGCGTGAAAGGGTTAGATGATCTTGAGTGACTGAGTGAGGAGCAACAGGGTTTGCGGACAGGAGGAGGTGAGGTTGACAGTATTGAGAGAATGTGTCTCTATTTTCCTACTTTGTATAGCGGCACTGTAAAGGAACATTTAAAGCTGCCTCAGAAATTACAAATACTTAGTAGGCTAATCACTATGGCATAATTATGCCACTGAAATCAACATTAGTATGCTTAACGCTCGAATGCATACCTCCGGTAATTAAGAAAAACAAGAAGTCGTGAAAAATTATATCTACCTGGTCACCTAGTAACCTGATATTATCTGCGCTGTAGGAGGATCTTTTTTATTTTTCATCCTGTAAACTCCAATCGTTGAATACGCTTGAGCATCTTGAATCTTTAACTCGAGGCAACCACCTTGTCACACAAGTTTCCTTCTATTTTGGGATCACGTTTATAACGTCATAAACACTAGCGTTATTGACAAGCATAGGTTATGCAAGGCCATACCAATAGTTTCGTTATTTTTATGAGAGGACAAGAACTGTAGAAGGAGAGATGTTTGTCTGTGAACATGTGTGACACGTTGAGAATGGTGTCACCGGTTAGCGGGCCTCTCTTTAAACAACACAGCTCGTTCACAGCTGCGTTGTTCTCGTGATAAGGAACGATGAAGAACCGTCAACAGTGTGGTTGCTTTACAAGAACAAAGTAAAATGTAAGGTAGGATGATTTAAAAGGGAGTGGAAATATAAAACTAAGACATGTTCAGATTTTCATCATGAAAAATTATTTAGAATTTCGTGATAAGGTGGTGTTGGTGGCGATTATTGTTTTAAGAGGAAGTACAGCTAGGCAACAACAATCGTCTATTAACACTAATCAGGTCACACCCCGCGGTGTAGGGGGCAACGCGTCCGCCTGTCACCCATGGCCTGGAGACTGGATGTTTGCGTCGCCCTTAATGTTCCTTTCCTCACATTCAACACTTTACACTTCCGCCATTTCCAAATACACGCAGGTTTACAACACATGGTGCAAAGTAGAGGCAAAAGGTCGTCTGAGGTCGACGCCCCGAATAAATAGCATTTTAGAAAAACACTAATCAGAGATGAAAAATAGGAAGGGATCCGACACTTCAAAAAATCAAGTTATCGGCCAAAGACAGGCAAGGACCACGAAGGGCGTGAAAATGAATGACTCCCTAGGCCTGGAGTGCTCTAATATCGTCGCGGTCACAAAAAGAACAAGAGTTACGAAAGGAGGTCCGATAAGATGAATGAAGTTAAGTTTCTCCTTTTACCAAGTTATAGTTTTAAAGAATTCCTGGGAGCGTGATTGGCTCAGTGGCTTAGCTGCTGGATTACCACCCGGAAGGCTGAGGTTCGAATCCCGGTCAATTGTGGGTCACGATTTTCACCTCAACAATCACGTGACGTAGGAAGGTCAACCGGTATTAAAACCCCGGTCAAAACTAAAATGAGACTAGGTGGCTCCAGCGACCCCAGAAATAAATGAGATAAGCTGAAGAAAGTTTAATAGTTTTAAAGAATTCCATTACTACGTAATTTTATTTCAACCTCTCCATTTCCTAAACCTAATGACAGAGAAGTTTTTGATTTCCACAAATCTGAAGAGAAAATTTCATTTTTTAAGTTAGCAATATGACTGTCTAGAGCAGCGGGCGACAGAAGCTGCAGTTATCGTGTAAGTCAGGCGGAAAGAACGTGGCATAGCTACCAGCCGAGTCGCATGGCCGCCCTGGTTTTAGTTTAATTTGTGTATTCTGTAAAAGAATCGAAGTTAAAGGAAACGTTTTGCCTGTATTCAGGCGGAAAAATATGTGGCAGAAGTACTTCCAAATTCCATATCGTCGTTGAAGAAACAGTACCTCACATGTCAGAACGCTGTTCCTATACATTAGTTTCCTTAAGACTAGCTACGCCTCTCAGTCACATATGAATATGTAGTACATCAGAACAATGTTCGTTGCGTTAATTTTCCTTTGCGAAGTAGGTATGCGTAAATATGTCACGCAAAAATATATTCCTACACTACGGTATGGAAAAACAAAGCAAATTCATCTCCGTAAGCCATGAAGGTCCTTGGAGTGGTGGAAGGTAAAAGCCTCCACTATTCGTAACCTCGGCACTTGACGGGGTAGAGTGGTTAGCTCTACGCCCGGCTGCCTTTGCCCCCAGGAATTAAAGTGATACTCATTTTTGGTGTAGGCTGAGTGAACCTCAGGGATATATGCACCTCCAGAACTGGAAATCTCGTTTCTTAAATTTTACGACTTCCTGACGGGGATTCGAACCAACGTCCTGCCGGGCGAACCGAGCACGCTTTTACCGCCTCAGCCAGGCAGCCCCTACAGTACGGTATGGTAAGGTTCATTTTCGTTTACCCACATACATAGGAAAATTAACACAATGAAAATTGTTCTGATGGGTGGATAGGAAGAATATTGCGGCATACGAGGTTTTGTTTCTTCAACGACGCTATACAGAGACGCATACCTTCCAGCGTACGATCTGAAAGCCTCCACAACAACCTCTGTGACGACGTATAGTTCAACACCTCTCATATTTATATTTGAATATTTAAAAAACTTAGTCCAACAATCGTATCGTCGTCTTCATCACTCTCCCCCTCCCTCTCGCTACTTCTCTTACTCTCCATGAACGAGTCCATTATTCTCCTAGGTAACTTATCCTCTTCCTTTCCCTACCCCACCAGTACCCTACCAACGGAGCTGGTTTAGGCTAATACTGTACAGCTTCATTTATCGAGTTCATTCTTAATTTAGACTTTATCTCCTCATTCCAAGTAGCTTCCAGCCATTGTCCCCACCTGCTTGTATCCGCAATCACCCTCGTTACTTGCCAGGTTTATTTCTTTCAACTTACGAATAAGACGTCCTGAGTCATCCCAGCTTTCACTTCTGTATACCAATGTCGGTATAATATCAGTGCACTGTAAATATAGTTTCCTCGGTGAACTATCTTCTTTCTTTGCAACTGTGAGTTCACTGCATTAGCATTACCAAAAATACGGCTCCCAATTTAGGTAACTAAATTAAACTCAGGAAACACAATCGTAAAGTTACCAGCGTTTCGCCCCACTGCGATATTTTACTGTTGTCATTGGCAGTTCAGTAGCTAAAACTTATCCAATATCCTTATTCGGGATCTTCAGCTCTGTCTCCGCCGTTTATTTCTCCCATCAGTAACCAGACAGACTAATGTAAATCATCACATAAACATATTTACTTATAGATGCCAAATAAAATTATGTCCCTGTGGGTGGGAGAACTCCAAGTTACTGTAGGTGTAATTGATCGCTGGTGCGTGGCACATAGCCAGCAAGGAGGCGGCGAAACATGGAAATTATTAGCACCTGTGCGACATATTAACATCTATTTCCGACATTAATGTATATAACCGAGATCATTCCTCTTTCAGACCAACTGATCAGTGCTTTCTTTTAAAGACGAAGGCCTGAAATTTAACATAAGCCTTTAATATGGCCATTTACTGACAGCTTTCCATGACGCATTCAACCATCTCACTGATTTTGCTGTTAACACTCTCGGGAAGAGTTCGAGTTTTATAGCTGACTCTATTAGTGTATGCATTAAGGCTTGGTGCTTTCAGGGTATGGAACGAGGGTTGTTCTCGCAGAGAACATTTTTGTGCAGTCTTTTCCTTCTAGTTAAAAGTCACAATATGGTTATTTTTAAGTGTATGACTTTTAGTTTGGGAGTTTCCTAGGACATGTTCGGCTCGCTGTTCCCGGCACACCCCTAGTCAGCTGCATGTACAGCTGTGTGAGGGTGTTGTATTTTGGTGTTGGTTTAACTGTACGGGTTGGGTATGGAAAGGACGCAGCCGTGGCCTTGATAAAGGTACAATCCGGCATTTTCTGGTAACTTGAAAGGGGAAATAATTATGGGGATTGCCAACGAGGGATTCGAACCCATCTACCTCCCGAGTACAGAGCTAGTAACACACTGAGCTAACCTGACGGTGGTACACAGTACTGTAAATACAATTTCATATAGTGGATACTTACATCGCATTCCAAAATTTCAATGATTATTGAGAGGAACAGAGGTCTCGAAGACTGGCTCAGGAGTAGAGTTGTTTAGGTCTTCACATCCTACGCTCTAGATCGATGGTATTCAAATTTTTTTCTATTTATTTTTCGTTCGTAAACCCGAAGTACAAGTGTAATTTGATTATACCAGAAATAACAAATTTTTGTTGTTGGATGTAAAATAATATTAACTGTAATCATCATCATCATCACTGCAAGATTTTATAGAAAATGTGCTGGCTGAACTATTTTCTGAATTACTCACTGAAAACAGTTAGAAGCTACCGATAAATTTGCGTAACCCTTGAGACGACACCCAGTGCTCCTATCGGTACGCGTATCGCACTGTGAATCCCACTGTTCTAGATTATGGGATGGAGTATTTTATAGTGCAGGGATGGCAAACCTTTACCGACTAGTGTGTCAATTAAAGTATTGTTTATTTCTACTGTCTAGTGTGGCATAGATTATTTTCCTTTGAAGTCCTCATGAAACCCATCATGTGACTTCATTGAGGTATTAGTTTGCATTACACATAAATCCATTAGATAGAATGTTTCAAGATTTTATTGAGCGAACATCACTGAAGATTATATTTTAAAACATATCTATATATTAAAAAAATTATGAAAACTAAAGTCAGTCAGTCTGGCCATTCTATCTGGTCGATTTCCTTCATTATTTTTTTAACTGAAAGGTATTCATGCAAAGATTTGTCATCAGGTACTATAAATCACTTAACTTCTGCCTTCCTCTATTTGATTTTTTCAATTTTTTTTCAATTTTTTTGTACCGGGCGAGTTGGCCGTGTACGTAGAGGCGCGCGGCTGTGAGCTTGCATCCGGGAGATAGTTGGTTCGAATCCCACTATCGGCAGCCCTGAAGATGGTTTTCCGTGGTTTCCCATTTTCACACCAGGCAAATGCTGGGGCTGTACCTTAATTAAGGCCACGGCCGCTTCCTTCCAACTCCTAGGCCTTTCCTATCCCATCGTCGCCATAAGACCTATCTGTGTCGGTGCGACGTAAAGCCACTAGCAAAAAGCAATTTTTTTGTCTCTTTGAAGCAATCATATCTTTGGTTCTAACTGAGGTACGGAGTTTGTTTTAGCCTAAGAACACTCAGTGGATAAGGACTTTCTTCTGTGGTAATAACTACTTAAATTGGTAGATTTCGAGAAAAGTTATGAGTACATTTGTCTCCATGACGAAGATCTTTGAAGGACTTTTTAACAGCTCGGCGCGTAGTGTTGTTCCAAGGAACGTTTCATTCAATTTCTTTGTGTGATGTATTTTTAAGTGTTTTATTGCCATAATATTACATTCTATTACCACAGCAGATCATGTGCTTTATTTCATTAACTCGAAACTTGGAAATACATCCGTGAGGATAGTAAACGAACCTGACACAGAGCCAGCGGGAAACTGCTAGTACATTGTTAAAATAAGGTATATTTTTGTGTTAAGCCAATAAAGCAAAACATAGTCATATCCATACAGGCCGTGAAGGTCCTAGGAGGGAGAGAAGGTAAAGGCTTCCAGTATCCGTAACCTTGGCACTTGGTGGGGTAGAGTGGTTGGCATTATACCCGGCCGCCTTTGCCCCTAGGAATTAACCTGGTACTCATCTTTTTGTAGGCTGAGTGAACCTCAGGGCCTTTTGCACGTATGGAAGTTAACATAATAAAACTTGTAAAAACAGACCATAGAATTAATTGAGACATACTTCTTTATTACAGCGCAATGTATAAAACATCCTAAGTTCCTGACCTATTTATTACATGTTAAAAACATTCAAATATGTTAGTATGTTGTCTGACGTGCCGCAGAAATCGTGTTCGCGTGTCATATCCATGCCATCCCTGGTATAGAGCAATAAAATCGCTACAGTTTCATATTACATTTATAACGTGCGACAACTCTCAGTTCCATATTTTGTACGTGTTTCTGTCTTTGATGGCTTTGTGATTAACACAATAAAAACGCTACTTTTACGAGAATTGTAATTCCAGAGACTGGACCAGTCACGTGCGTATTTCACCTTACATACATCAAATCATCCGGGTTATATTTCACTCGACCATTATCTGTAACAACAGATGCGTACCTCTCATCCTTCATTTTCTCCGCTGTGAGGAAGAACCCGTTCGTGGTCTGCCATTAGAATACGTCAAAATGTAAATAAAAACGTTTGTCACGGCTGTTATTTCTGAGCAAGAGTCTGTGAAGTTAATCCTCCAACAAAAAAATCCCATGTTAGAACTCCTGAACGGGCTGCACGCCGAAGAGAATTATCTCGCCACAAATTTAACTATCCAGAAGCAAGTTCGTAGGTAAAACTATCATGCGGAACAGAACACGGTTTAGTGATTTGTCAAATATATTCCTTTCCTTGTAATCTTTTAGTAGGTTGAAGGTTAAGTCGATTTCTGAATCGTTTGAGGCACAGCAGATGAAAATGGTTTGAAATCACTTTGAAAAGAATGGCACTTGTGTTGTTGTTGCTGTTTTAGGTATAACATTTTGAACAATAAGTTATTATTATTATTATTATTATTATTATTATTATTATTATTATTATTATTATTATTATTAATATTATTATTATTATTATATTAACCATAAGGTTATTTAAGTCCCTTGTTTGGAGAACTGGATGTCTGTACTGTCCCCAACGCCCCTGAAACACTCACAACACTACCCTCCACTACAGTAACATGCAGTTTTCTACACACGGCAGATACCGCCCAACCTCGTCGGAGGGTCTGCCTTACAAGGGCTGCAATAGGCTAGAAATAGCCACATGAATTTATACTACTTTTTGGTTTTTTAGAATGAGTTTTACGCCGCATCGACACAGATAGCTCTTAAGGTCAAGGAGTGGGAAGAAAGCGGCCGTGGCCTTAATTTAGGTACAGCTCCAGCAATTTCCTGGTGTGAAAATGAGAAACCACGGTAAAGCATCTTCAGAGCTGGCGACAGTGGGGTTCGAACCCATTATCTCTCGGATCAAGCTCACTTTTTTTACTTTACAATCTGTTTTACGTCGCACCGACACAGGTAGGTATTATGGCGTCGATGGGACAGGAAAGGCCTAGGAATGGTAAGGAAGTGGCCGTGGACTGTTGTGAGAATGGGAAACCACGGAGAACCATCTTTAGGACTGCCGATAGTGGGATTCGAACCCACTATCTCCCGGATGCAAGCTAACAGCTGCGCGCCCCTAGCTGCACTGCCAGCTCACCCTGTCACATGAATAACTTAATCTAAATTGTATATAGCAAGTAGAAATAATGCAATATATATTGTCAAGTTATATGAACAAATGAATTATTCTTTATTCTAAGATTATTAAAAAAATCATATCTAATAATTAGTTTTATTTGACTGCGTCCGTGATTTGACGGATAAGCTGCTGAACTGCCAACCATGCACCTCTCAAGATATTCGTACTCAACTGTAAATGGAGTAATTTGTCAGAAAATCTGTAGCCGATACCGAAGTTTCGCTTATAATAATTTATTCGATTACAACATACAAAAATATACGAGGAAAATTAAATTGAATACTGTTGGGAAATATCAAACCGCACTACTGACAAACCTATTTTTAACTTCGCGCAATAAACAGCTGGTTCGAAACTGAGTTGATTGATTGTTACTACACCTACACGTTGTTGTCGAATAAATGTGTGACAGAAATTAGATGTTCTGCAAAAGTTGTGCATGATACGATCTCAGGTGCTGTACAAATAAAGAAAATGTTATTTCCTAACTAAAATGTGGTACTTTGGTATCAATTTTCATTGCTGTATTTATTTTTAAATAATTTACTGGCGAACATGTCGCTGTGTTGCGAGAGACTGTGAGGGCAAACAAGCATTGTTTACAGCTGCGCTGTGTTAAAACTCAACACAATAAATTGGTGATAGATGCAAACAAGTGGCAATTCCTCACCATACAAAATGTATTTTTTTTTTAACTAACAACGACTTCGAGAGATTCTACAAAACCGCCCAGATGACTTCCAAGCAGTGTGGTAATGCTGGGTCCCTTAAAAGCCCGGGCCCACCTACATTGCAGGCTCTGCAGACCCTAACGTTATGGCCCTGCCACTATCTCTCGAATTCACTGTACGTGACCCTAACAGTGAAGCCAGCTTGCTCGGTGCTGAAACAGAAGTTATGGTGTTCAGCAGGAATACACATTCATTACCAGCACAAGTAGATGGCGAGCCAGTACAGCAGATAGCTCAGTTGGCCCATCACAGAAAATGTGCAATGCCATTACGAAATTAGCATTCGAATAGTTCTGGGAAAGCAAGTATTCTGCGACAAGCAATCCCTGTTGTTCGTCGAAGTGCAATGCCTCTCAGCTAGCGTCAACTAATAATGAAAGCAACTGTTTAGTCTATAGTGTTGTTCTGTGCCTATACCTGATCACTCAGAAAGACATCAAGAGGCTGGAATTTTCGAGATGCGATTTTCGTTTCGAATGCAGAAAGTAAGTTGGACAAGGAAGATGACCAACGGGTGAGGAGGTAGACAATGCTCAAGAAGGAAGGCAGTTTGTAAATACAGTTAACGAATGGACAGCTTTTGTGGATAGGATCTTCATAGGCTTCGGTACGGTGGTTTGATGACTGAAGTGAGGGAAAGTAATATATCAAGCATTTCTTTAAAACGCCGGATTGCGAAGCTATTAAGAGGCGAAACTCGTTGCTCAAGAGGACTAAAGCAGCAAACCTGTCACAAGACTATGTCACGATGACGAGATATTTACTGTGAAACCTTCAGCTCTGTACGGTAATTCATTTATTGAAAATAGTGTACGTTTCAGTTTGCGCTGGAGTATCGGCGAGAGCCGTCCACTGCACTTCAGGGACAAGCAAGATAGCAGGGGCATAGAGCACAAGCTTGACGTTATCAGATAAGTGTCACGTACCTATATGTTGCGATCCAGCGGCCCCCGTTAGGATAGACGATGCCGTCTGTGAGAGCGCGGGACATGCGTGTTCTGCATACTAAGACCTGCCCGCAGCAGTACGTTGAACCTACTCGCCGTCAGAAGAGCACCTCGATGACGCCTTGATTGAAAACTTGAGAAACTTTCATTGCTTAGGGTAATACATTATAGAGAAAAAGATGCACTTTTTAGGGGAATTACGTTCTCTAAAATATAGTAACATCCTTCATCCTTGTAATATGTATGTTTTTCTCAGTAAGGGACCAGAAAATAAGTACACAAAATAGGCCCTACCAAGTGTGAGAATGTAAGAACAGTAAACAGTTAGTTAAAAATAAATAACTGTTTACAATTAGCTTTACGTCGCACTGGCACAGATAGGTCTTATGACTACGATGGGATGGGGATGGGAAGGAAGCGACCCTCGCCTTAATTGAGGTATAGCCCCGGCATTTTCCTGGTGTAAAAATGGGAAACCACGGGAAGCCTCCTTCAGGGCTGCCGACAGTGGGGTTCGAACTCATTATCTCCCGAATGTAAGCTGACAACTAGTGACTCAAACTGTGCAGTAAGAGTAAGAGTGTGTTACCTGCAGTTCCTTCGACACATTTTCAGAAGAGAAGGACAGAATTAGGAAAAAAGTCCATTTTGCAACGCAAAGTTGAAGACAGTAAACCACGAGGAAAACAACAAATCCTACAACAGCTGTGTTGTCGTGAACTTCCTGCTTCATTGATTTCTTCATCATTTTTCGCACCAAGGGCCAGTTCCTAGTTCTGTGTATTTTTTCCTCTCGATGATGTATTTTCGGAGCTCCTGCCTTAAATATGAATAGTCTTCTCTCCGCCAAATGAAAAACACGGTTACTTTTGGATTTTCACAGCTACAACCAAAACTTCTCACTTACTGCAGTTAGTTGGTATAATATTAATATGTTTACACACAGTAGCTGAGACCGTTTAATAATAATATTAATAATAATAATAATAATAATAATAATAATATTATTAGTATAAATTACCGAGCGAGTTAGCCGTGCGTTTAGGGGCGCGCGGCAGTGAGCTTGCATCCGGGAGACAGTGGATTTGAATCCCACTGTCGAAAGCCCTGAAGATGGTTTTCCATGGTTTTCCATTTTCACACTAGGCAAATGCTGGAGATGTACCTTAATTAAGGCCACGGCCGCTTCCATTTCACTCCTTGGCTTTTCCTGTTCCATTGTCGCCATATCCGTGTCGGTGCGACGTAAATCAAATTGTAAAAAAAAAAAAAAAAAAGAAAAAAAAAATGTGAGCTTGCATCCAGGAGATAGTGTGTTCGAAAGCCCGATGGGCCAATACCTACCAAGCGACCGCTGCTCAGTCTGACGACCTGCAGATTGAGGTTTCGTGTGATCTCGGCCGTTATTCTTGGCTTTCTAGACCAGGGCTGCCATCTCACCGTCAGATAGCACCTCAACTGTAACCACGTAAGCTGAGTGGACCTCAAACCAGCACTTAGATCCAGGTAAATATTCCTGACCTGGCCGGGGAACGAACCCGAAGCCTCCGGGTAAGAAGCAGGCGCGCTACCCGTACACCGCGGGGCCGGCTTAATAAAAATATTAGAAGTATTTTATGGGGTGAAAATGTAGAAAAGAGTAAAAAAAAATCCAATTTTTTAATTTCAACTTCTCGTAAGCAAAGTTCTTTTATGTGGGGGCCTGTACTTTAATAAGCAACTTCTAATGGTTTCTGAAAATCCAAATGTTGAAACAGGAATTTTAAGGGAGCAAGCAACGATGTTATGTAATCGGACTACAAAATGTTCATGAATTGATATTCTGAAGAGAAAGAAACTTAAGCCTCCTCATTTACCTACATTGTAGGGCCTGTTACGTATTAACTTTGAACGCTCATGGTCAAAGTACAAGAGTTCTAAAGAAGCGGTGCACAGAGAGTCGAAAGAGAGATGAACCGGATGTGGATAAGAGGTGCTTCGCAACTTGATTGACAGCTCAACTTCTCAGAGCGGCGCTTTGAAGGAAGAAGAGGACGCCTACAGCGGGGACGGAGCCATCAATACAAGATTCGAACTGTTCTCCTTCAGCTGCTCTGCATACACAGAACACAAAGTTAGTTAGAAATGTACGAACGCACTAGTTCAGGACAGTCAACACACAGGCTACTTGTCTGTCAGCCTGAACTACGTATGTACGCATCCAGTAGACGAGAAGCCTACTAAGCTATCGCTATTGCAAATCCTACAACTTACGAGGAGTCATGACCGAAATTTGGGACTTCAACAATTTACCACTTATCACAATCAAATTTAGAACACAGGCATACATTAATAAGATATAACATCTCCTTTCTTCTTTCTTTCTTATCCTGCTTACCCTCCAGGGTTGTTTTTTCCCTCGGACTCAGCGAGGGATCCCACTTCTACCGCCGCAAGAGCAGCGTCCTGGAGCGTGAGACATTGGGTAGGGGGATACAACTGGGGAGGATGAACAGTACCGCGCCCGGGCGGCCTCACCTGCTATGCTGAACAGGGGCCTTGGTGGGGGATGGGAAGATTGGAAGGGATAGACAAGGAAGAGGGAAGTAAGCGGTCGTGGCCTTAAGTTAGGTACCATCCCGGCATTTGCCTGGAGGAGAAGTGGGAAACCACAGAAAACCACTTCCAGGATGTCTGAGGTAGAAATCGAACCCACCTTTACACAGGTGACCTCCCGAGGCTGAGGGAACCCGTTCGAGCCCACTTTTCAAATTTCGTGTCAGAGCCGGGACTCGAACCCGGGCCTCCAGGGGGTGGCAGTTAATTACAGAGGTAGGATCCCTCGCCGAGTCCGAGAGGAAAACCAACCCTCGACGGTAAACGGAATAAGAAAGAAAAATAATATCTCTGGGTTTTGCAGCAAGGTATAAACTATTGGAGATATAAGTTCAATTTTTCACTTATAATGCAATAGGCAAAACTCTAGTTTGGTGCTATTTTAGGAACAAAAGTATGAGGGTAATACCCAACTGATAATAAAATGCAAAACTAGTTTGAATTCCTGTGTATGTTGAAACTTTGTCAGAAAATTTCAGGTGAATCTGATTAGAACTCTGTCGCAAGGAGCATTTTAAATATGGCAATGAAATTATTATATTTTAAGCTAGGATAAAGCAACTGAAAGTCTTAAGAAATATATTTGCATTAAAACTGCTCTGGACTATATGTTACTCCCTCAGACTTCTGTCTCCTCTTAAGCACAGTGTAGGCAAACTACAAGGTAAATATAATCCAGCGGGATTACTGAAATGGTAGTCCGAAAAAAAAAATTGAAGCCAATATTGTCGGACAACGTAAGAGAAAGGGGCGTGTGCTTGCTCTATATACGCCGTGCCCCTACCTCTTAAATCCAGCATTTAGATATTTTAAAATGGCGTTAAGGGCAAAGGTGGTAACAGGATTTGAAATAGGAAGAATGGTTTTTTAGATTAAAATTAGAAATTCGATTTTTTGTTAAAAATCAGCAACATTTTAGTCAAGACTTCCATTAAGTTAGTATCGTTCCCAGTGGTGGCGATTGCGCAAAAGGGGATGTGGGAGGGGGGGGGGGGCGGTGGCTGAGCGATGTTGGGGCAGTCGAACACCTTCTACCAAAAGTGGGAGAGTTGGTATGACTGTTTAATACTCATGCATGGCGCCATCCCTCCCACAACCAAAGAGTCGAGACGAAATGTAAATTAGACGAGACTAATGCGTTCGTGAGCTTGGAATTAGTCAGTCTTTGAGACATAGAATATTTGTCTTTCGGCATGTAAAAATTCTTCTTCACATCTTAATTACATTCAGTCGACAGCATTATTTTAAGATAACCAAACTAAGATGCCTTAATTGCCTAACTATGTTCTGCAGGGTGATATTATACTCCTACTACCATTAATCTATCTCTCTTTCCTTTCAATTGAATCAAACACATTTAGAGACTACCAGCATAACGAATCTCAATTAAGAGCTCAAACTTTCGAAATGATGGAAGTAAAAACATGTGAGAGTGGTTTCTGGAGTAAACATGGCTAAGTATGGGGCGGCTCGGCAGTAATTATGAGCGATAAGGATTTAGGCATACAGAGTGAGTTAGAGTGGGTCGTAAAAGTCCAAAGGATCGATTACATCAACTTGTATTTTTAAATGAGTTTCGATAACCCTATACAAAACATTTGGAGAGCTTACACTGTTACAGTAGATACGAAGATAATTGAAAAGAAGTTCTGTTTATGGAAATGTTATGCTTAATGATTTATGATATTCTATGAAAGTGCTTTCACTGACTGATCGAGAAGACGTTCTCAAACATAACGTGATCAGAGATTCGCTTGAGAGCGAGTCGTGGTCGTCTGTGGAGAATAACATGTTTGTAATAATCAGGGCCAGGATTTTCATGATATAACATGTTTAACAAATGATCTATAAAATGACGGCAAAATTCCAGTAAATGATTCAAAAACTAAAAAAAAGACATACATTGTAAACGAAATTTTACAATCAATTTACTAATCGAGTTGGTACAGCCTATATTTATGTTACAGACATTATACTAAGCTGTCCGGCTCCATGGCTATATGGTTAGTGTGTTGGCCATTTGTCACAGGAGTCCCGGGTTTGATTCCCGGCAGGGTCGGGAAATTTAACCATATATGGTTAATTTCGCTGTGAAGGGGGCTGGATGTATGTGCATGCATCGAAGTACCTGCATCTGGCGAACCGAACTTGTCCTCGGACACTCCCGGCACTCAAAGCCATACGCCATTTCATTTTTAATAAGCTTTCGGGATTTTGCCGTGTCAAGAAAACAAGGTGAAATTCTTTACATTTCACAGAGAACTTTGCTCGGCGTCTTCAGAGGAAAATCTTAACTGTTCACGAGGAAGATTTCTCCAATTGGAGGTGTTTTTCCTGAAATGTGGGCATTTCCAAGAAGTCATTGGTGAACAAAAATTCTTTAGTCCTCAGATTGACAAAGCGTTGTGAGTATTCTCAAGTCTCCGTATTCATTCTCACTTAAAGTTGAGATAATATCCAATGTCACACGAGTAAATGCTTCAACTCCTCAAGCATGTAAGAAAATGACTCAGAAAGTATCAAATACTCTAATAAATGCTATGAAATTGTCGAATAATGACGTATAATTTTGAGAAAATTGCCTAAAAACACAAAATGGCAAAAAATGACAAAAATTACCTAATAAATTAGCATTTTCATAATGCGAGAACTATTTCTGTACAAGTTAGTTATGCCTGTTGTGAACCAATTAAAAGACGAAAAGTCATCAAAATCCAAGCCCTAGTGATAATTCTTCCACTGGATAAAATTTTAAGGGGCGTGACTACAATGAATAGAACAGAATAGATTACACCCACTCATTAGTTCCGGATCCCCTGAAACTGAGGAGAGAGAGCAATCGTTTATTGCAGTTCGTTAAATTCCATACATGCATTACGTTCTCTTTCTTACATTTATTTGACTATTAGTCACTAAGTGTTATTTTGTTATATTATGTTATATAGTCTAAGGCAGCATGTACCTTCCCCTTTCAAAGCTTTCTAGTGGTTAATTTTGTGAGACAAACTTTACAGAGTTATCCTATAGTTACAACACACATTATGAATTATTTGAATGAGTGAATGGAGGCATGAATTTGAAAATGGATGATCTGATCAATGAATTGCAGTCGTGCATGATCGAGTGAATGAACCCTATTACGGATAGCCACCAACTGTGGAGAGAGCATTCACTGATGAGTAAGTGAGTGATTGATTGAGCGAGTGAAGGACTTGACGGACTGAAAGGAACATTCCATTATGAATGAATAAGAAACTGTCTGCCTAAAGGAATGAGTGAATGGATGAATGAATGAGTGCCTGAATGAATGCACTGGATTCCAAATCCTCTCTCCCTGTCACGGATAGCCATTCTACATAATAAAAACACTTAAAATTAATTAACAATATTTGGTCTACTTCTAATGCATAGTTCTTGTTTGGGATGAGTTCATCGTCTTAAGAGTTGTAACTGTTAAAATACTTTATGTCTGCACTAGTGATCCTCTTCGCTTGAGTAATATTTCTGGATGTTTTGGATAATTGAATGTCAGCTAACAGGAAAAAACTATCTATAACAAGTGTCACGTATAAAAGTTAGCTGCCAATAGGGAACTTTAGATGGCAACAAATATTCCAGTGCTAGGAAGGACGGTCTCCCATTGCCCAGTCGATGGCGTGCTCCTATGCGTGGTCTAGTGCGAACTCATCCAAAACAAGAACTATGCACTAGATGTAGACCGTGTTAAGTGTTTTTAATAATTAATATGTACAATTATTTCTATTGAAGATGGCCCAATCAGGGTTGAAACATGTATAGAAGTAAATTTTAAGAGTAAATAACTTGCTCTACTGAAAAGGAGGATACTTGAGCAAGCAATTGTTATATTAGCGGTCTTAGGTGTCAGTACGGAAATCATGAGACTCATATCTTGGGCTAACGATCAATAATAATAATAATGTTACTTCGGACTACAAATCTCCTTTGAGAAGACGAAATACATGACGAACATCAGTGATGGTCCAGAATGGATGTTAACAGACCATAGAAGGATTGGAAGAGTCAAGAAGTTTATGTACCTGGGTGAAGTAATCCAAGAGAATGGGCTAGGACAAGAAGCGACCAATATTCCCATCCGGAAATTAGAGGGAGCTTTCCAGTTGACTAAGGACATCTATAATAAAATATGCTGAGTTTTGGAGTCAAAATTAAGACATTACAGCACTGTTGTTAGACCAGAAGGCTTCGGAGAACCTGTGCATGAATCGAAAAGTACAAGTCAATCAGCTACTTAACAGAGAACACAGGCTACTCCGAAAGATCTTCGGTAACAGATGGGTTGACGGGCAGGTTCGACTGAAATAAAGTTGTATATAGCAAGACGGAACCGATAACAACAGCAATTATAAAGGGGCACATTATAATGACTGGGTCACAAAGAAAACCTGGAATTTCCTAAAATCAAAGGCATCTAAGTTGAGAAGGTTTCGAGGGTGCGAGAAAGATCTGAGAGAGGTGGATATC
The DNA here is from genome assembly GCF_040414725.1 of Anabrus simplex. Classification (NCBI taxonomy): domain Eukaryota; kingdom Metazoa; phylum Arthropoda; class Insecta; order Orthoptera; family Tettigoniidae; genus Anabrus; species Anabrus simplex. Next base: position 17,317,601 of record NC_090269.1, on the reverse strand, counting down.
ACGCGGAGGATTAAATCAATTACAGGGTTACTTTCAGAAGGATAGTGGAAAGCTATCAGTGTTTTACAGTGGAGACAGAACCCAGAAGACGGAGAGGCCCTTTACCAGAGGAATGAAAGGAAACGCTGATCGATGGACTCAAGAGATACTAGCAGGATGTCAAAGCCGGCAGACGAACAAGACACAGACACTGAAAATGAGATTGGTTGTAAAAACTCAGTCCACAGAGACTCAATTAGAAAAACAAAAATAAATAAATAGAAATGTTACTTTGATTTACGTCTCACTAACTACGTTTTAGGTTTCCGGAGACGCCGAGGTGCCAGAATTTAGTCCCGCAGAAGTTATGTTACGTGCCAGGAAATCTACCTACAGGAGGCTGATGTGGTGAGTACCTTCAAATACCACCGGTTTGAGCCAGGATCGAACCTTGCAAGTTGGGTTCAGAAGGCCAGCGCCTCAACCGTCTGAGCCACTCAGTCCGGTGGCTAACGATTATGATAGTACTTAAACAATAACAGAATTACTCAGTTAAATAATCCTTTATAGAATCGTTGAGCATACCAGCTATAAATAACATCGCGGGGAGAAGAATAGGCATGCATTTCTTACTGATTGAAGCTGATCGCTTTCCTTGTAAGGAATACCCTGTCTTTCCATGGAGTGGCAAATTAATGTCCCTCCACATGACGTGTGGTACCGGAATATAAAGATTAGTGGCTTGAACCAACGAATATGAGGCAATAAATTTACACTCGCTAGGGAGGAAAAGTAGCTTTCTCCATATATAGAGCTTTATATGGGAGATGTGTACATATCACTGAAAATTTACAACTAATTCTTTAGCCCCCCTCCCCTCCTTTTCACTAACTCTAATCTACGACAAACCATCAGTAAAGAAGTGGAATAAAAATAGCTTCTTCAATTCACGTGTAAGTTAGTTCTCATGGGAAATAACGTTGAAGAAGTAAAGCAATCGGTTCTAAAGCGGCTGATAATTTGAGCGTAAAAGGACTTACCATTAGAGATATCATTATGCTAACATCATCATTTAATACCTAACAAATAAAGAAATGCAAATTACATAGACTAGCTGTTGAAATGGTAATTGATCGGACGATTACGAACACTTTAGCACATATTTAAGCACACCACTTAATTCATAATTAACTGGATGTATTAGACACTTGGACACTTAAATAGAAGGCCCACTTCTTATTTGGTGCATCATTATAAAGCAATTTAAATCGAACATATACAGCGTACAAGACCCTTCCTTCCAGCAATAATCTCACAAATTCGAGTCCATACACTGAGGCGATGAGAAGACGACTTAAGCATCAAAGATTATCAGCACGTGAGAAGTTATGTGGGGCCGATGTCCTAGTTGTTTGCACCCTTTAAACAACAACAATACTCATCATCGCCGTCATAATTATCATTCGAGTGAGCTGGTCGTGCGGTAGGGGCGCGCAACTGTCGGCAGCCCTGACGATGATTTCCGTCCTTTTCCATTTTCACATCAGGTAAATACTGAAGATCTACCTTAATTAAGGCCACAGCAACTTCCTTCTCACTCCTAGCCCTTTCCTATCCCATCGTCACCATAAGACGTATCAGTGTCGGTGCGACGTAATGCACATTGTAATAATAATAATAATAATAATAATAATAATAATAATAATAATAATAATAATAATAATAATAATGGATTTAAATTAAGCGTCATTGAGAAGGCCATCTATAACTTGGTCATCAAACTGTTCGGTACAAGAAGTTTGGACATTTTTCGAAAGATGTCTCTACTGACAACTTAGGTGTTCCCTCTGATGAGAGGGCGGACAATTGAAATTCAAGATAAATTTTGTATTCATTAGTTAGTAAAATTGAATTGTTTGTAAATTATTTCTGGAGGTCTAAAGTTATCAACACTTCTATCTCTTCCCACCAACTTAATAGTTCAACCAATAAGAAAAATTTTGATATTTATTAGATTAACCAATAAGATTTGTTGGTGTGTCAGGACCTTGGCCCAGAGAAATCTGGAAACTTCTTCTCCGCTATAATAACTTAGGCCGTTAGGACCATGTTGTCTTAGTGATCGCGTCACTCTGGATGTTCAGAGTGCGCTCATAGAGGAGGCGGAGGTTGCCTCGTCCATCTCCAGAAGGCCCGTCAGTTCAAGGTAATGGCGGACCGTTTGTAAACATGTAATAGCCTCGGAAATCTAGTTTGAGGGGAAGGTTTTAAATTTTTAGTAATGTAACTTTTATTTTCTCAAATGTAAATTTCAAACTTAAAATGTAAATATCAAATAAGTCTTGAGGACTCTAGTCGAACCAACGGAATAAAGAGTGGTGCCCTCTTGTATCCTCCTTCAACTTAGTATTGAGGTGACAATGTTTTCATAAAACTTAAAATGATCTCGTAAATTTGTAACAAATTTTTTTTCTTCTTTTCTTCTAATCACCTCCGTAGTATAGGCTTAGCATCTGTAACGTCGGGCCATAAGCCCACAGAGGATGTTAAGTATTTTCATGTGAATTTTAAGGAGTGTAAGAGCTCGCCTCCTAACATTTTGATTCTCGGCCAATAACTTTAACTTTTTTTTTTACCAAAGGCCACGTAGAATGGGTACTCGTTACCCTTGTTACAGTCAACTTCTGTCATTTCCTTTCAAGGCAAATCAGACTGTTGAGCATATTAGACAGTGTCTACTGTTAAATGTAGGTTGTGCCTTTAATAGGGCTGGAACGTGAAAATTTTAGAGAATTGTCTCCTAAAGTGTAAATTTGTAGAGCGAAGACGCTCTTTCTACTGATGTAAAAATTGGGAGATCCGTCTCCTTGACCGTCGGTTGAAAGGAACAGTAGTACTCATGTAAAATTTGTAACTAGGAAGCTTCAAGCTCAGGTTGTTAAATGGTTGTTTGTTGATTATGCTGGTTTTTTGTTCTAATATTGTTACCCAAACGAGCTAGGCCTTCTTCCTTAATGTTGTTATTTGCTTAGCAATGTGTAAAGTTTGAAAATAAAATAAAAAAGAAAAGAAATACAGCTCAAATTTCATAGTTTTAAATCAATCTTTCGACTTCTGTATATCCATCCATTCAGGCCCGCACCTTCTTTCACCTCTGTCCAGCACGTTATCCCCGTAACAATAATAATAGGAATAATAATACCCAACCGCCCCTGTGGTGTAGTGGTTAATGTGATTAGCTGTCACCTCCGGAGGCTCGGGGTCGATTTTCGGCTCTGCCTCGACATTTTGAAAAGCGGTACGAGGGCTTAAACGCATTTTGAAAAGCGGTACGAGGGCTTAAACGGTGTCCACTCAGACTTGGGAGGTCAACTGAGTAGAGAGGGGTTCGATACCCACCTCAGCCATTCTCGAAGTGGTTTTCTGTGGTTTCCCATTTCTTCTCCAGGCAAATGCCGGGATGGTACCTAACTTACGGCCACGGCCACTTCCTTCCCTCTCCCTTGCCTGTTCCTTCCAATCTTCCCATCAGTCCCCCCCCCTACAAGGCCACTGTTCAGCATAGCAGGTGAGACCGCCTGGGCAAGGTAATGATCCTCTTTCCCATTCGTATCCCCAGACCCAGTGTCTCACGCTCCAGGACACTGCCCTTGAGGTGGTAGAGATGGGATCCCTTGTTGACTCCGAGAGAAAAAAACCAATCCTGGTGGGTACACGGATTTAGTAGTAGTAGTAGTAGGAGGAGGAGGAGGAGGAGGTGGAGGAGGAGGAGGAGAAGAAGACATTATTTCTTTCAAATCCGCGGCCAAATCTTCGTCCTCATTAAATTTTGTCTCCTAGATGACATGTAAGTGCTTTCTTCCTCAGGTGAAAAGCACAATTGCACAATAGGCTATTTTTCAATGTGATGTGTTATTATCCACCTAAGCAACACGATACTATCTCAGATGTCGTTGTCTCCACACCTGAGTGAGTCATGTGGACTTTCTAAAGGCCAAGGCTAAGTATTCTGCATACAGGCAAAAGGAAAGAAGTGGAATTTCACATTTCCCTATCGTGCAACACTGCCATTTGAACGGAAGTAAACTATATTCTACTTAAAACCGAGCAAGAGGCCGCACTTTGATTCACGTAGCTATCAGCTTGCATTCCAGAGACGGTGGGTTCGAATCCCACTGTCGGCAGCTCTGAAGATGGTTTTCCGTGGGTTCCCATTTCGACATCACGCAAATGCTGGGACTGTAACTTAATTAAGCCGCCGGCCGCTTCCTGCCCCCTGGGCGACAGCCCCAAATGCAGATCACTGTTTGAAGAATATATTTCAGGCACACACTTTGGACAGCTGGTCGAGTGCACTACGGGCTGCCTAGAAAAAAGGGAATAGTTTTAAAATATTATTACCGAGGACCGAGGAGCCCTAACTTTGCCAGGGATAATAAAGGCTTATATATATCTACCTATCCTCTCTCTCACTATATATACAGTATAAACAGCCTCAATAATAAAAATTGTTTTACAGTTGTTTAACCTCGTATAAGCATTGCATATTTTCCTTACCAATAAACAAGGCACACGCACTGCACCACTATAATGTAGGTCTCTCTTCCTATAGTTCAGTGGCGTATTTCTTCACGATCACCGCCTTTAAGATTGTTTTTACTGGTCATGTAAGAGCAAAACCTATCAACAAGCCGCGTGGTAGCTATAGAATAGAATAGAATAGAATAGAATAAACAGAACGGAACAGTAATACACATATTTCAGCGGTATATTATTCTCACTAATAATACTTATGTCACTTATAATAATTACTAACTTCATACCGCGCACATGTCCGTAGTGCTGTGACACCTTGAAGTTCGCAAAATATAGAGCCATCTTTAGTATCCCTCATAAAGTCATTTCTGTCTGTGGCAATGACAATTCGAGCATACCCTTTCGTAAATATATAATTCATTTTAAAACTTTCATCTAGTAGAAATGGGCCATAACCTCTAAATGTTCTATGCCTTTTGTATTACAAATATCGAGGAGATAATCTACGTTATTTTCCATTCTTTCAATGTGTACTTCATGGATAAATCAGATATCTTAACACGATAATATTCCTGCAGACAGTAAATACCACTAAAATAAACTGATCAGTCGTTGTTTCTTTTCGTCACTCGCTGCTATTCAATGCTTATACGAAGGTCCTAGTCTGTACAAGCAATTCAGTGAATAACTATTACAGATGTATACACAGGACGCTTATACACGGTTTATTAGTAACAAATTGCACATAAGCGGTGTATAAACCATATATAAAAGTTATACACCAATTATTAGTAAGACTGTAACTGTATAGGTCCATCACTAAGTATTCCCAAGTTAGAAGACAAAAACTTAACCATCGAGACGAAGAAAGAAAACAATGGCTGTTTACCAAATATATTAATATTGTACTCCCCACCACTTAAGTTCCTCTCTGGTCGAGGCGGTAAAGGCGTGCTCGCTTTATACAGAAGGACGTGGGTTCGGTTCCCCGTTAGGAATTAGAAAAATTTAAGAAACGAGACTTCCACTTCCGGAGGCGCACATGGCTCTGAGGTTCACTTAGCCTAGACAAAAAATGAGTACCAGGTTAATTCCTGAGGGGAAAAGACGGCTGGGCCTAGAGGTAAACTCTCTAACCCGTCATGTGCCGAGGTTACGGATATTGGAAATCTTTACCTTTCATCCCTCGAAGGGGGTTCATAGCCTGTTGCTGTTTACCATTGACCCCCAGCAGACGGACTGTTACGGTGGTAACAAGGAGCGCGTCGCCCCGTAACAGGAGCTTTGCTGGACCAACGCCCCTGCTGACGTTTGCTCACGCGACATGCCATATGCATTTCTCAATATTCATATTAGCTCTCTTAAGATGTGATCAATATAAGGAAACAATCAGATTCTCTGGCTTGACAAGGAAGATCGTATCGTCGGTGCGCCTGGAAAGATGTGACAATACTCTTGGAGAAATACTGACCCGCAACACATGTACCACTTGGAACGAGAACATCCCTTGACCAAATGATGTTCTCTAAGCACTGTGATGTAATTAGTTTTACGCCATCCGTGACACTTCCATTTCTTGTGCCGGTACCTTTGTTCTTCGAAGGTTGGCAACTCTTTTTTTTTTTTTTTTTTCAATTATGATTAGTGTTCAGAGAGGATGATAGCCTACTTGTAATTCCTCTTAAAACAATAATCACCATCAACGCCAGAAATCGTGCTCTGCACTGTTATTAACAGACCTCGGATTTTAGGCAATAATGTATTTTGTTCCTGAAGGTACAACTTAAAAGGAAGTTATATTTACACGTTTCATGTATTTATAAGATTAAAAACGGTGGTCCTATAGTGTCTAATGAAATGAAATGGCGTATGGCTTTTAGTGCCGGGAGTGTCCTGGTGCAGGTCTTTTGATCTGACTCCCGTAGGCGACCTGCGCGTCATGATGAGGATGAAATGATGAATCTCCAAATTGACATTAGAACCTATATTTGCTTATTACTGTAATTCCTACTTTTTATCCCTTTACCGATTACAAATTATTTTAATTAATTCCGAGAAACTAAGATATTAGCCGATTCGTTCTCAGTACAGTCTATTCTTGAAATGCTTTTCAAATACATTCTTAAGAACGGGAAGCCGTAAACCGCATTCCCTGGAAGTCCTTAAGAACCTTCCGCAGTAAACATGCCATCGTCGGCGTAGGCTTCGGCCTACAAGTGGCCACGGCTGGTCCGTGGTCCGACAGCTCTGTACTCCGACCGACCAACCGAGAAGAGGAGGGGTGGCCACGGCTCTACCGTGGCTACGTCTCTGTATTCGGGAAACGGAGAGGGGATGGACCCTACCGTCGGCTGTCCGGAGAATGGTTTTTCGTGGTTTTCCATAAGGCCGGGATAGATCTTAGTATAGGCCACGTCCATCAATCCCTTCACCTTCTCCGGACACCTCCTTCACCGTAACAAATATCCTGGCATGGGAGACGGCGCCACCGTCTAAGAGGCCCGCCTCCCTCTTCAGGAGAGAAATAAAAACACTGAGTAGTAGTAGTACAGCCGGCCCCCGTGGTGTAGGGGTAGCGTGCCTGCCTCTTACCCGGAGGCCCCGGGTTCGATTCCCGGCCAGGTCAGGGATTTTTACCTGGACCTGAGGGCTGGTTCGAGGTCCACTCAGCCTACGTGATTAGAATTGAGGAGCTATCTGACGGTGAGATAGCGGCCCCGGTCTAGAAAGCCAAGAATAACGGCCGAGAGGATTCGTCGCGCTGACCACACGACACCTCGTAACCTGCAGGCCTTCGGACTGAGCAGCGGTCGCTTGGTAGGCCAAGGCCCTTCAAGGGCTGTGGTGCCATGGGGTAGGTGGTAGTAGTAGTACACGCCCGTAGTCTATGTGTCACGTGGTGGGAGACAGTGTCAAATGGCCTGCTGGAAATAAAATTTAAGAGGAAGTACAACTGGCCAACCATCCTTCGACACTTCGAAAAATAAAGGTATCGGCCAAAGAAATACAACGACCACGAAAGGATTAAAAATGAAAGACTCCCTAGGCCTGGAATGCTCTAATACCCCCGGGGTCGGAAAAGAACATGAGTTGACCAATGGAGGTCGGATAGGATAGACGAAAGTGAGGAGACCGGCGCAAGTAAATGGAAGCAATGCCAAGACTAAGCTAAGGGCCCCATCGTCGCCAACCCATTCTCCCAAGGTGAGAGTCTTTGGGACAATTTAAACAGTGACTATAGGAGTTTTTTCCCCATTTCATATCGGACGGTAAAATTATATTATCTGAAGTATCCAACAAAGAGGTGAGTGATTTTTTTTTTTATATTTCCCCCTAAAGAGTTACTATCAATTTAACAAAATAAAAATGGTATTTTAATTGATATAAATTATTTTGAAATGTGGTGTTACAGAAAAATGATGGTGAGATGAATAGATCGAAATCTAATGAAGAGATACTGAATCGAACTGGTGAGGGGAGATCGATTTGGCTACATTTGACAAGAAGAAGAGATAGAATGATAGGACACATCTTAAGACGTTCAGGACTTGTACATCTGCTTTTTGAGAGAAGTGTAGGCGGTAAGAACGGTAGCGGCAGATCTAGGTATGAATATTACAAGCAAATTAGAGCAGATGTAGGGTGTAGCAGTTACATAGAAATGAAAAAGTTACACAGGGTAGGCTGGCATGGAGAGTTGCATCAAACCAGTCTATGGACTGATGACTCAAACACCATCAACAACAACAACAAACACAACAAAAACAACAACAAATGCCTATTAAAATTCGTACAATTGAAACTGGCTAAAATATATTTTTAAAAGCTATTTTTCGTAGGCCTACTTAAGACCTACTTTAGGCATTAAAATAACATTTTTAGCACCTGAAAATCCGAGGTCTAGTTATTAACATCTAGAGGGCGAACGCTGTCCTTAGAACATGAGATTCTACTATCAAAGGTAAATTATTTATTGGTTTTGTTTCCTGTCAGTCACATCAATCGAAAAGAACTTCTAATGTTCAGTGCAACCTTGTTACGATCAATTTCCACGAGTAATCAAAATTCATGAGAAGGATAATTCGTGCATTCATTGAACTACACAACGTATTGCTCAAATAGTTCGGATTTCCTGGTTCGTTTCCATGAACATCTCAAATTAAGAATGTTAACAACCGGATGTTCAAACATGTAGTTCGCTTTCTTCTATGTACTTTGGAATTAGTCAGTACGAACTTCCTCTGACGGCGATGAAGGTTGTATAGTAATTGGTCTGCAGTTCTTACATTCAGTTCTGTCGTTTATCAACGGAGATGAAGCCTTCTCGATGGTGTGAGAGTGGCAACATCAACACATCTACGTGCTTTTAAGTCAGTGGACTGTCATCTGAGGGGCACGGAGACAAATTCAAAATACCAGTGGCATGCCCCAAATTCACATCCTCTCTCCGCTGGTATCTCTTTCGCGATGTCGTGCTTTCCTAGTGGTTATTTCCCCCTGTGGCTGGGGACAGTAGAATAACACCCACGGTTCCCACTGGCTGTCGTATGAGGTGACTAAAAGGGGCTCCACGGGCTGTTAACTTGGGAGCGTGGGTTGGCGTCCACGAGGCCACTGGTTCAGTCCTGGCATTGCTTACACTTACTTGTACTGGGCTCGTCTCTTCGATAGATCTTATCCAAACCCATTGGTCAACTCTTGTTCTTTTACGATCCCAAGACCTAGGCAGTCTTTCATTTTCACGCCTGTGGTGGCCCTTGTCTTTGTTTGGGCGACATCTTCCTTTTTCGAAGTGTTAGACACATTTTTTCCTCTCTGATTAGTATTAAGAGGATGGTTACTCATGTATATTTCCTCTCAGGACAATAATAATCACCACCACCACCTTCTCCATAAATCCTCAAGATTGTAATACGATATTTTATGATAGTTATTCTACGCGCAGGACTTCCCGGCCTTCTTTCAAAGTCCGTCGCTACTCAGTCGTAAGTTGTTGCATAGGATACTTCTCTGATGCTTGCTTCGTTTAGTGATCGAAGGTAAATGCACGGTCGTCAACCTCTAGAAAAAGAGAACAATGCTAAACTTAAGCTTAAGTCTCAAACTAGCAGCATAGCTGTCACAGCTGTCAAAACCGAACATCTTGTTCTAAATTAGGACCGTTTTCCTTCAAGCCGTGACTACCTCTAATGACGTTCTTGGAATATCATTTGAAAGCACCCACTCTCAAGTGCCTCCACTGTAGTGTTCGTAGCATATCGCTTGTCTTAACTGCCAAAACTGATGACAACGCATTGGCAATAACAGAAGAGGATAATGGCAGAGCACGCTACCCGCCAACCTCGTGACTCACACGTATACTTCGTGAAAAACACTTCTAGGAATGCGTACACGTTGTTTCTCTTGGCTACTGTACATCACGGAAACCAGGTGTGGATTGCTGGCAGCGACTCTCCTCTCCTTTATCTTCTTCTTTCTGATTTGCAATCCGGAGAAAAGAAAACACAACTTGATCCGCAACTCAACAGGTGGCGAGATGATGCCCGGCTCAAGGAGAACATGTGAATCTCAACCCAAAACATTCCACAATGGTGATACTGAGGCTGTATTATGTACACACGTAAGATTATTTCAATGGCAGAACATTTGTCATTTTAAACTGCTTTTCAGATGTTGTTCTCGCTGACTGTACAGCTGTCTACTTTGCATTCAGAAGGATAGCTGTTACTCGGCCAACCAGCCATCTGGAAGAGTTCATTTCAGATTTCTTTCAAACTTGACTTTTTTTCTTTCTTAAGCCTTAAATTATCTATACAGCTTTAAACTCCTTGTCATCAACCAGAAATTTGGTCTTAGTATTAACGTCGAAGGTTGCTGAATATATTCCATATTTTTCTACAAAGTTGGCTTCATATACCGTAGGAGTTTAGACAGACACGAATACAGTAAGCAACTCTATCAGTAGTATCAGTCGATAAAGACGATGAAATGTTTTGAAGCGATTTCGATATCTGAGGCGCCTGAGGCTCGAACCACGGCCAATGCGTGTGGGATTTTTAAAATCAAAATTCACGTCCTTGTTATTCAAGCTGGACATGCCGTGGCTATAATCACAATTTCAGTAGTCATTAAAAATCTTAAATAATCATGGTTTAGTAAATACTAGAGTGATATTATTTCTGATAATTAGCCTATAATTTCTTTCTTTATTTCTTTCTTCCTTTGAAAATATGTAGGTACACAGGCCTAAGCCCAATTACGCTTCTTCGTGATGTAACAGAATTAAAGTCTAAATACATGAAAACTAAATAATAATAATAATAATAATAATAATAATAATAATAATAATAATAATACATAAGAAGGAAAAGAGAAAACTATTAATAACAATAGGAACACAACTGAAGATTAAAACTACAAGCAAAAAGCGATAATATAGACTGCAGGTTAGCCGTAGAAAATTACCAGACAAATTTAGAAAAAGACCCAGAAAAATCTTATGTTTACCTAGTATTCCAGGAAAAAGGGTAATAATGATCAATATGCAGTGAAAATTGCCTTTATTAGTTTAATGAGTAGGCTAGTGTCGGCGAGTAAACAATCTTGAGCACCAACTGAATATTCATATAAACCGACAATATTTTAACTACTGGTGAATTAGAATGATGAACGCTTCTAGAGCTTGGGATATGAAATAGTGGTTGCTGAAATGATTTTACTTGTGGTACGCGAAAAGGGATGAAACTAAGTAATTCTTGACAATCAATTTCTCCATAGGCTAATTTTTTCCTGCTCTAGGCGTGAAAATGAGTGATTATACAATACTATATTCGATTTAATTCCTACGCAAAATTTCCTGTATGGTCCATATTATTCCCTACTCTACGTACGATGTAACAATTCTGCACATCCTCATCTGGAATGTATATAGGGGTCAACAGACCAGTGATTGGTGGGTTGTGCTAACTTTCATCACAACACTTAAAGTTAGCTGATATTAGTATTTTAACGCTTCTCTTGTCAGTTAGATTTGCAATAACAAATTTAAGTAACATAGCCATAATACAAATAAAAGACTTGTAAACATTAGAAATGAATAGATTTATACCCAGACTAACGTACGCACCCAATCAAATAAAACCAAACAAAATCCCAAGGCACAACAGCCCCGAAGGACCAGGATCTACCAAGCGACTGCTGCTAAGTACGAAGGCCTGCAGATTAAGAGGTGACGTGTGGTCGGCACGACGAATCCTCTTGGCCATTAATCGTGCTTTTCTACATCTTTTAGACCAAGGCCACTATCTCACCGTCAGATAGTTTCTCAGTTGCAATCACGCAGAATGATTGGATTTCAAACAAGCCCTCAGATATAGGTAAAAATCCCTGATCTGGCCGGGAATCGAATCCGAGGCCTTCGGGTAAAGGGTAAGCATGCTATCCCTACACCGCGCGGCCGGCATCCAATTAAATAGAATACACAATATTGTCTTTCCGTGATAAAGAGAATAAATTAAAAAAAGGATCGGACCACACCAGTATTACATTAGCACTGCTTACTAGAGAGTATAAAATGTACGACTTGAAATTCAGAATAATTTAATGGCAATAAAGATTGTTTGAAGCGATGACATCATGATATTAACATATGATTGTGCTCCAGTTTGGCGGCACGCTCGCTCACCCATCAGTCGCAGTGGTAGCAGAGCATGGTCGCCGCAGGGGCAGCACGACAGTCCCGTAATTACTGACCAAGCTTTATACGAATGATGCCTTGTCTTCCATAGGGACAGCTTCCAAGGTATCTTTGATGCTCAATTCGTGACCTTAACTGAAAACGTTGAACACGGAGGAACCAAGAACTGTATTATTATTTTAATTTCCAAACTGGTTTTACTGTAGGTCATAAATTGTACAAAATATAACTCAACGTACAAGGCACGAATCCACCAATATTGTACGAAGGGATAGTTGTCTTGGTGATTCAGAGTCAGATTGTCCGACTCCAGGTTCAAAGTTTGTAGGTTCGAATTTTGAAAGACGGGCAATATTCCCGATAAAATTAAGTCAACCTTAGGAATCGTCCAGTAGAATCCCGTTTCGCTGATAGATGGCAGCAAGTCAGTGTCAAACGTGGTACATGACACCATTCCACAAGGCCTGCGACCCGGTAACGTAAATATTATTTATTTATTTATTTATTTATTTATTTATTTATTTATTTATTTATTTATTTATTTATTTATTTATTTATTTATTTATTTATTTATTTATTTATTTTCCCCCGACTTTGGCCAACTATTGACCACATAGACTTAAGGCTTCTTGGCCTATCTTTCCTTCTCTTCCCAAAACCTCTTCATTCTTTCGCTTCTCATCTCCGTCTCTCCTCTTCAGAAATGATCCGTTCGGGCCTCCGTTTTAATGGTTTCTCTTCAAATGATTTTAGACTATCGACTCTTCTTCTGAACTCTCTTCTATTGTGGATCATCCGTAGTGTAATTACAACTTCTTCCGCATCCCTCTTGACCACTTCTACCCACTTGGAGGTGGCCTTTAACCCCCTGATGTATCTGCAGATTCTTTTGGTCAGGCGTCACGAAGGGCATCCAGCCGTCAAACATGGTCAAATTCACATGTGCTACGACAAAGTTTGCACACGCGATCCCACAGGAGTTGGTTGGAAAAGCCGTAGAAAAGGAAGAAAGGAGAAGTTACTTATTTTATTTTCACAATCGAAAATTATGCTACCGGGCGAGTTGGCCGTGCGGTTAGGGGCGCGTAGCTATAAGCTTGCATCCAGGAGATAGTGGGTTCGAACCGCACTTTCTGCAGCCCTGAAGATGGTTTGCCGTGGTTTCCCATTTTCACGCCAGGGAAGTGCTGAGGTTGTACTTTAATTAAGGCCACTTCCTTCCCATCCCTAGGCCTTTCCTATCCCATCGTCGCCATAAGACCTATCTATCTGTGTCGGTGGGGCATAAAACAATTTGTAAAAAAGAAAAAAGAGAAAATTGTGGTGAGCCCAACGCAAGGACTTTATGCTAGTAAGGAAGGAAAACAAGCATAAAGCTGTAAAAGTGGGTCTTCAAGAAAGACATCCTGTTCGCTTGTTAACTGTGAAAGAGTGACAAACAGAACGGTTCCAATGCTGAATGTCGTAAGTGGACCTATGTACAAAAGTCAATAAGGTGTAACGAAAGCGCAGGTTGTCCCACGTGTTGTGCGACGTGGGCCTCGGCAGGGGTCACGAGGTCAACTGTCGGTGTTTACTGACACACACACACACATGTAACGGTGCTTTCTACAACAGTCAGTGTCTTGCGATTGGGGCTTCCACAGGGAAGTTGGTAAAATGTCTACAATCCTCAGTTCAAGAAATAGGAACCAGATGGGTAGTTCACTTAATTAAATACTCAAGTACTATCTCAGCACTGTCGGTTAGCATCAGGGTGGAGGTAAAATTATATGAGTAAAAAATAATATGCAAGATTGTGAGCGAAAGAAAAAAAAACGAAGAGCGACACACTTCGACAGTGTTGTGAGATGGGCAGCGGGCAACGATATGATGGTATACGGGACAAAAAGTCAGGTTGTATCACCAATACCTTAATTTAAAATTGTTTCATGTTTTTATCTTTTGTGACTTTACAATAGTGATACAAAGAAATTTAGTACATTTATTTAGTTTATTTAGTATTCTATTTAGCATATCTTGTAGACTTTATTTGCATGGGTGTGCTCTATTTCTGGTGCTAGTCCCTGTTATGTATACAACTTTGAATAAATATATATTAACATTCATGGAATAGTGTCTTTTTTAACTGCCCGTAAAATCTTTATCAATTTTGCATACAAAATGTTTTAAACATAACAACACAGACTAAAACGTGTAAGGTATTCCTTCAATAAATATTTCTTTTTCTCAGTCATCAATCATTTTATTGTCATTTTTCGTGTAATCTTCACACTATCAATGTTTGAAATTTTGAATTACTTATATAGAAGAAAGGAGCCTAAAGTATGTTTTTCATATAAATAAAATACTACATTATGCAATAGTTGAAACAAAGATCTTATGTAATTTTAAATTATGTTGATTTCCAGCTATAAAAAATAAATCACCAAAAACAAACACAAGTATATGTCAGAAAAGGACGTAGGAAGTAAAAAACTGGCAATCGCCCGCCCGCAATTACATTGCTCATATTGGAAAGTTTTGAGGTACTGGAACAGTAGCGGATGAATTGTTGTGGTATTTTTATGATAGAATATTATATCAACAAACACTTGAAACTATATCACAAATGGAAATGGAATTACATTTGTTTCTCTGCAGGTGGTAACTTTTTGAACTGATTACGACTTATTGATATCGATTCGTCAATTTATTAAAACACTGTTTTCGTAACCTAAATATCAAAATCGGTATTTGAATATATTTGTCTATCCGTGTATCAGAGGTGCAGAAATTTCAGGCGCCAGGTCGCCGTGGCGACTGCTTATTTTGCTACTCGTGCCTAAGTGTCGACTCCGGAAAGAATCTGTTTTCCGTTTCATCATACTTTCTTCTTTCTCCTTCTCATCATTCTGCAACAAAAGGTCCCCTTAGCATATGATATAACGTCAATGAACTAGCTGAAAACCACACCACGATGTTCTCGAAAATAAATTACTGAGAGACCAAAGAGAATACATACTTTTCTCCGCACATGACCATCGATGTATATCAATGAACGAGGGTCTGACTCTTTGGCTGAATAGTCAGCTTACCAGCCTTCGGTTTATAGGGTCCTGGGTTCGAATTCCGGCCGGATCGGGCTGGGTGTCTGTGCTGTCCCAAACATCCCTGCAACTCACACACCACACACAACACTATCCTCCATCACAATAACACACGGTTACCCACACATGGCAGATGCCGCCTACCCTCATCGAAAGGTCTGCCTTACAAGAACTGCACTCGGCTAGAAATAGCCATACGAAATTATAATTATTATGAACGAGAGACTTAGCGCTAATGGTAGTGGATAGTCGATGTGCATAACGCAGTTGGCCTTCATCTGTTATAACAGCAGAGCCTTTGGTGGAAGAGTTGAGAACTAGTTACTTCTTAGTCACGTGTATTCAAAACACCGCCGAGATGGCGTGGCGGTCAGTGAAATGTACAATGAATCTGTGGTGGTATGAACGTAAAAATTGTTCGAACTGTTGGAGTTGGTGAGCAGTGAGAGATTTTCTATTCTAGGACAGCTTCTATCTATTGTGTGGGCGTTCTTTCAGTCTATACAGCATCGTGTGAGCGAGTGTGTAGTCAGGTACAAGTAATATTCAGATTGTCATTAGAAACAAACATTTTGCGCGGTTTGGTACTGTGTAATATGAATGAACCTGCAGTAAATGAATTTGATCCTGCAAGAGCTGTGGACCAGAGGATTTTTTTAACAAGACACAAGGCACATTCATGGTCGCAAATGACCAAGCAAGAATTAGGTCATTATTCTGTAAGACTGTAAGTCCATGTACAGTATCCTTTGAATTATGAAAAACAAAACTGACACTAGAGTTTCCATCTACTGTAGCTCTATAATTCAACATTTCTGGATGGTTTAAATTATAAGATTAGAAAGATGTAATACGCTAAGTAGCGCAACTCGATTACTGAAAGGTATCAGATTGGTGGGAATCTTGCTGGTTCCTAAAGGTTTGGGTAGGCACATCAATTCAGAGCAAATTCCCGCACCCCTGCCGTATAATACGACTATTTTCATGAAATTCTTGACGATATAACTATGACTACGACATGCCCGACTCATTTATGGGATTGAAGTTAAATTTCTAGAAAATAAATCACTAGATTGTATCATAGAGCAAAATGCAGGGAAGTATCAACGAAGGGCTCAGTATGATTCATCATATTCCTTGCTATTCTAAGTTCCACGACTTTCGTCTGTCCGGTTTATTCCTTGCTATTCTAAGTTCCGTGACTTTCGTCCGTTCAGTCAATTATTCCTTGCTATTCTAAGTTCCATGACTTTCGTCCGCTCAGTCAATTATTCCTTGCTATTCTAAGTTCCGTGACTTTCGTCCGTTCAGTCAATTATTCCTTGCTATTCTAAGTTCCATGACTTTCGTCCGTTCAGTCAATTATTCCTTGCTATTCTAAGTTCCATGACTTTCGTCCGTTCAGTCAATTATTCCTTGCTATTCTAAGTTCCATGACTTTCGTCCGTTCAGTCAATTATTCCTTGCTATTCTAAGTTCCATGACTTTCGTCTGTTCAGTCAATTATTCCTTGCTATTCTAAGTTCCATGACTTTCGTCCGTTCAGTCAATTATTCCTTGCTATTCTAAGTTCCATGACTTTCGTCCGTTCAGTCAATTATTCCTTGCTATTCTAAGTTCCATGACTTTCGTCTGTTCAGTCAGTTATGCCTTGCTATTCTAAGTTCCATGACTTTCGTCTGTCCGGTTTATTCCTTAAGAGTTTTGGTATCAAAAAGGCGTCAACACATGAAACCTTCTACCCTCAAATCACATATTATCACCAATTTTATTTTGTAACGATATGTCTACCTCTACGAACCGTCCGAGTGCCTCATGAGACGTGGTCCAGAGTTCGGTACTGATCAGTGGAGACGTGTATAACGAACAAAAAAAAACTTTCTTTTGATGTTATTGATAACTTTGGAGTAGTGGAAATAATATTCTCTTCACAAGGTTAAAGAGGAAAGTGTGTTCTACAAAATAATTTTAAACGCAATATTTGACCCATAAGTAAGAACACTTACATATGGGAGAGCCTTTCCTTTCCAGAACGAAATTTAGCCACTGCGTTTTATCTTAAAAACCGATATTAATTGAACGATCGTTAAACAGGTACTGTGACAGCTGAGAGATATTGTCAATGGGTTTCTTCCAAGTGGGCTGGGCTTGAATCCCGGCCCCTGCATGTGGAATTTTCAAAATAAAAGTGGTGTTCCGGTGATTTGAATTCCACATAGAACTGGACACCCTAAATGTTTGATTGCGATATGAACAGTCAGGTAAAACTATAAGCATTCTTATCTCTCTCTCTGTCTACAGTCATTTGAATTGCTGTACTCTAGGACGAAAATCAAAGCAAGTTATGTTTTAAATAAAAATGGTAATAAGAGCTACCCTGCAGGACAACCAACAGAATCCTCACAGTGACAAGTAGGGAAAAGGTTTCCAAGACGAAGTGGATCACCTCAGTAAAATCAGACGTAGAGGAACTGCAGATCACATTAGAGACCACAGAGAACTGATCTCAGTACCAACAAGCCATCCAACAGGGAGTCTTCCCACTGTCCCTCACAAGCAAAAATAGTACAGGGACCACCAGACCTAAGTTGACGGATGGAAGGAAGCAGGAACATGGCCAGAAGATGAACAATAATAATAATATTGTTATTTGCTTTACGTCTCACTAACTACTTTTTCGGTTTTCGGAGACGCCGAGGTGCCGGAATTTTGTCCCGCAGTTCTTTTTACGTGCCAGTAAATCTACCGACACGAGGCTGATGTATTTGAGCACTTTCAAATACCACCGGACTGAGCCAGGATCGAACCTGCCAAGTTGGGGCCTGAAGGCCAGCGCCTTTACCGTCTGAACCACTCAGTCCGGCGCCAGAAGATGAAAGCGTACTGGGCCAACAAAAAGCAGAAGGCCATAGCTAAGAGTTAAGACGAGCCCCGTGGTCCCTATTAGACCAAAAAGGAACAGGAAAAGGAAAGAAGCAACCTGCGCACTGTAACGGTTTGCGCTTTTAGCTGACGTCCTCGGCGATCTGGATTCGATTCCCAACCCTGACAGAGATTGAAGATTGGCAAGTAGGGGGTGATGGGGGAATGATATGCGCTTGTAGAGATTCATCCCTCTCACCACATCAGGGAATGCCGAGACACGAATTTAACTGTCGTACTAAATCTTAAATGATATAGGCCTGCTGAAAGAATCTGGCTCCAACAATACAGCACTGAAATATATTCCGTATAAGAATTATACCCTGTCAATAACTGGAAAAAGAGGCTTAAAAATAAAATGGAAATTTCATCGTAAATACGAAATCAAATAATTTCAGCTCCAGATGGCCACATCGCATTACTTACGAGTTATTCACGGAACTAGTGGCTGGAAGAAGAAGTAAGACCACATACAAAGCATTAGAAATGCGTTTTACACATGCGAATGCAACAAATGTATGATTACATAAATTGATTTCATTCTTTGTTTGTAATTTATTCCAGTAAATTAGCATGACATTGATTCAGCACGTGGGAGGAAGTTTCATCCAATCCTAGTGTTGGGTTACACTACTATTATCAGTGAAGAAATTATCCACCACGTTCTTTCGTCACACTAAATAAGCTTTCAATTTGCAAGCATTCTGACGAACAAAAATAGCTTATTAAAGACAGGTTTTTCAAAACACGTTTTATTAGTGCTCCAGGTCGCGTAGTTCCGAAACTAATGTCAAGGTTATTGCTAGAGCTTTGAGTTCCAAGGTCACTGTGTTATGCATTCTACAAGTCAACTGGGCTTCGCAGACAAGTGGTCTTCTAAACAGGGTAATAAACCAGGGGCAGTGCGGCGGGTTTTCATACTATCCTCGTAAAAAGAGAAAACGATTTGTAATTCAGTCCGTAATACCTAATCGTTGATATCTTTTATCTTATTTATTTTTTCACTTTGCTTTATGTTCCACCGACACAGATACGTCTTATGGCGACGATGGGATAGGAAAGAGTTAGGAGTGGGAAGGAAGCGGCCGTGGTCTTAATTAAAGTACAGCCCCAGCATTTGATTGGTTTGAAAATGGGAAACACGGAAAACCATCTTCTGGGCTGTCGACAGTGGGGCTCGAACCCACTATGTCCCGAATGCAAGCTCAGAGTTGCGCGACCCTAACCGCATGGCCACTCGCTCGGTCGTTGATATCTACTGAATAAGTGTTCTGGGAACTGCAAAAGAAGTACACAGCTTGCAGTTTTACGTAGGAGCTTTATTGTGGAGCTCGCCAGGCCAGAGTGCTGGCCTTCTGAGATGGAATATGCGGGTTTCGATTCTAGTTCAGTCCAGTGGTATTTGAGGGTGCCACATTCGTGATGGTATATTTATCGGCATATATGAGAACTCCTGTTGGCCAAAATTCCGGCACCTCAGCATCCCTTGAAAATTGTTAAAGTAGTTAATATGGTAATCAAGTGCCTTATCCAGTATGGACGTTAGCAACCTAGCCATTGCAACCAGCTACCCTAGGGGTCACTTACAGCCATCCTGCGATGGAGTTTACTCATGGAAGGGTGGTCAGTACCTTTCTGCACTTCCCCTACTCAACACCCCTTGGGCTACACATCCACGTCCAACTCCTGAGATCTCACGAGATCTGGTGTTTCAACATGACTGCACCGTTGGCGTTAAATGTAGTTAATGGGATGTAACATCAATAACATTATTGTTATTATTATTCGTTCGGTACAGGCCATCTAAAGACAACATTAAACCAATTACGTTAGCTTTATTCTTCCTCCATCATTCCTTCACCCTATCACTTTCTAGTCTTTTCATCTACTCATTTCTATCCGTAGAATCTTGGAAACCCTTCCATATTCTGAGTCGTTGTCCGAATCTAAGTCTGATCTGTTTGTCTGCCTGTCGAATGTTGACTTCTTTCATATTTTAACGTATCTGTAGTACCCATGTACATTTTGTCTTTGGGTTGTTGTTGTTGTTGTTGTTGAAGTGATTGAACAATCTTGATTACCCTGTCATCATTGATTCTTACTAAGAGTCCGTAAAACATCAACTTCTTTCTCATAGTATCCGTTATTCTGTTAGTCTTTCTATATAGTTCTTCATTTCTTCTCTTCCGTGCACCTAAGGTTTTCTCAATATTTTTCTTTCCTTCTTTCTGATATATTCAGTTTGTTATTATTATTATTTCGTTTCGGCCAGATAAGGACTACGCTATTTCACCCTTTTCTTCTGTCTTGAACTTCAACACTCATCCAGTACACCCGCATCTTTCTTCGGTGAGCTTCCTTCCGTTCTTCGGTGCAAGTGTTGCCTGTTTTCATTTTAGGTTTTGTTCAAAAACTCTGTAGATCTTCAAGTTTCTTCTTTAAAGGGTCACTCTGCAAGATGTCACCACGTAAGATCCCCACTTCCTGTAAATCCTTTTCCACTTCGATGAACCAGACCTCTTTAGATTTCTTATTCAGAAAGTAGGCAAAGATTCGAGTACAGAATCTTTCTGGTCTCATTCGCGTTAAGTGACCATAGAAATAAATCCTTCTTTCCCTTATTTTCTTCATATGCAAATATAGTTCATGTTTGTTTTATTATTATTATTATTATTATTATTATTATTATTATTATTATTATTATTTTATTGTAGACTTCGAACCGCCGGGACTAGACTTTTCATTACAAATGTCTCACATTATTAGCTGGAAATTAAATTGTGACCACCGTGCTGGATACTAGTGTCGATGTCACACAGGAGGCTTGTCCTGTCTGACCATATATAAGGCTCGAAAATCTTATCTGAACATTTTTATTTTATTTTTAGGGTTTGCTTTACGTCGCACCGACACAGATAGGTCTTATGGCGACGATGAGATAGGGAAGGCCTTGGAGTGGGAAGTAAGCGGCCGTGGCGTTAATTTAGGTACAGCCCCAGCATTTTCCAGGTGTGAAAATGGGAAACCACTGAAAACCATCTTCAGGGCTACCGACAGTGGGTTTCGAAATCACTATCTCCCGGATGCAAGCTCCCAGCTACGCGCTCCTAACCGCACGGCCAACTCGCCCGGTATCTCAACATTCAGTCTCTTAAATTGCCGTTCGTTTTCTATGGGAAATAATATTTGGAAACGTCGTTAAGCGAAGGTGTAACTGACTGCTTTAAGATATACTGTTTTCATCTTTGCCCAAAGTTCCATGCCTTATTTATATTCTCCACTAGAACTGGCAAGCGTTGGTCTCCAGCCGAACAACCTTGGAGCACTCTGCCTGAAACGTTTCATTTCGTTCCCATCACCTCCCTGTGTACTAAACATCTGTAAATGCGAAGGAAATATAGGCCTACATGCATGAACTATTAACAAATTGCCCCTAAAACACTCGCCATTCAACCACCCGTCTACCTGGTAACTATCCTGCGGGGTGCATGCAGGAAGTGTAACCGACGCCTAACTAGAACCATCTCGTTGTAATGGTCGCGAAATTACTGATTTAAAAATGTGTTATTATTTATTGTTATCTTTTATTTGTTTTCAATATTACACCTGAGCCAAGGCTCTTCTTGGTGTAATACAGATGAATTACATTGACGGCTATATTCACAATGTAAAATAGAGTACATACATATTGTAATCGATAGTATGGACAAAGGTTCATGAATATAATTACCGTACTACTTTAATTATTTACTTATATTATTCTTGAAAATAGTTAAAGTTGGTGAATTTTTTACATTATTTTCGCAGTGAGTAAAACATAGTTATAGAAAAATGTCAAAGAGAATTTTGACCATAACTAGTTGAATGAATCTGACTGTAGTGAGTGTTATAAATAATGTTTGTTTCATTTACTGATGTGTTTGAGCGGACTAATTTATTTTGAGGTTTATAGATCATAATTATAAAAGCCTTTATGCAGAGATTTTCAAGTGATAATATACTACAATTCTTATACAAATCCTTAATCGCCGTCAGAATGGGCAGTTTGAAAATTATTTTTAATGCTCTCTTCCTGAGGACTTTACCTTTCCAAATAATTCTTTATTACAACATGCCCAGACATGTATCACATAAGAGATGTAGCTTTCAATGCGAGCATAGTAAATACCTGTCAACAAACCAAGAGAGAATTTATCTCTCAATCTACTAAGGATACCAATAACAGGGATACTTGTATTGCAGATAGTCCCACCAGATTAATCCACGATAGACTTTAATCTATAATCAGTCCTAAAAATATAGTATTCTGCACTCTAATTACTCTGTGATAGAAAAAAAGCAGATTTATATCCAAATTTAAAGATTTGTGAAAAATGGTGTAGTTTGTTTTTGTTAACTTGATAGTTAATTAATTGCTTTTAAAATTCCCTTGGCCTATAACTTTATTTAATCAAACTGCAACATTTTAATAACACAGTTCATATTGTTGAAAAGAAAACTTGCTCATGGATTAACATTAGATGTTCAATCCTCTAGGTCAGGGCTGAATTAATGTAGAGCAGTGCTTAAGAGTGATGTTTAAGGCGAAGCAGAAGACAGTTACTAAGCATGATCTTGCTGATAATGTCTTCTTCACGTTGACGTCTTGATATTACCTTATCAACTTCTTTTTAACACGATCTCTGTAGTTTCTTTTTTTTTACATTTCCTCTAGTGAAATATTCATACTAGTTTTTATATCAATAGGTATACTGGTTCTTCTTCTGAATAATGGAGTAACAAGATGGCTCTGGAGACAAGAGCACATGAGTTAATTTAGTCATGAGGATTACTTGCATAGTGGTAGAAATTATTTTATGGAGAAAACATAAATACTAAATCATTTCCGGGAGTAAGAAAACTTACTGGAGAAACATGTTTGTTCAACAAAAGTGTTTCTACTAAATAACATCCCGGATTCTTCTGTTTCAGAACCTGAGGTACGGTGAGAGATCTTATTAAGGAAAATAAATTCTTCTGTCAGACACAAATAAAACAAAGAATGCAAAATAACGAAAACAAGGACGTTCGCCCAGGGAACTAAACTGAAACTAAGGTAAAAGACGAAAAAGGACAGAGGATAAGAAAAATGAGGTGTTATTACTTATTGTTTTCATTATTCGGATGATCAGTCCACAGACCAGTTTGATCCAGGTTTACTTTACGGCCTTCCTTAATCTTTTAATCTCTTCATAACTATTGCATCCCAAATCTACTCTTAACATATTTCAGAATGTTCCTGCCTGAGATCCCTTTCCATTCTTACATTTCACCGCCAAATCAATTATCATGTCATGGATGTCCCGTGAATTGTCCCACCAGTTCATCTGTTCTCCTGGTCATATTTCTCCTCCCTCGTCTCGAATTCGATGCAGTGTATCTTCATCAATGTCCCAATATACCCATCTCATATTCAATATATTTTTGTAACACCATATTTCAAACCATTCTGTTCTCTTTTTTTTCTGTACCATACAAAGCCATGCTCCACGTAAGAGGTTTTTCTTGACTGGAATAATCTACATCTTAAAATTATCCTCTTTAATTCTGCAATAATTACTTACTGAATATGCTAACACAAATAAAATAATCATCTGGAAGAGAACAACATACATAAAACCGAAGACGGGATTTATATGTGTACACTGTCAATCAATCATTTTTACACTCTGGAAATGTCTAGTTATTCAGCGTAAATTATGATTAGTAACAAATAGGTCGCAATGTCATAAGGTTTCTACAATGATTGGTATACTGAGAAATTTTCAGCCTGATGATCACATGGATGCACTTGTCTGTGAAGAAACCAGCTTCTTAACAGTACGAGTGGTTCCCGGAAATCTTGAAGTAATTCCTAAGGCGATATAAAGCGGAGATATTTTCGTACAAGTCTCGAAGGTCCCTGGGGGCGCAGAAGGCGAAGACTGACAATTCTCCTCATTTCTTTTACGTTCGTTTTACGTCGCACCTACACAAACAGGTCTTATGGGGATGATGGAATAGCGCAGGGCTAGGTTGGAAGCGATCGTGCCTTAAGTAAGGTACAGCCCCTTCAATTGCCTGTTATCGAAATGGAAACCACGGAAAATCATCCATCTCGCTGACTCGTTATCTCAGAACTATGTCGTATGGAGTGATTAGTTCTTTCTTCATGTATCTGCTCCCAATAATTAACCTTGTATTAATATACCATCGAGCGGGAATTGACCGTGCGGTTACTGGCGCGCAGCTGTCAGCTTGCGTTCGGGAGATAGTGGGTTCGAAGCCCATTGTCGACAGCGCTGAAGATGGTTTTCCGTGGTTTCCTATTTTCACACCAAGCAAATGTTGTGGCTGTACCTTAATTAAGCCCTCGGCCACTTCCTTCCAACTCCTAGGCTTTTCCTATCCCATCGTCTCCATAAGACCAAATTGTAAAAATAATAATAAAAATTCGGAATCTGCAATTTCATTTCCTTCACAACACTTTGCTCTGGCAATGAAATAATACTCTACGTGTTACTGATGAAAATGCCCGCCTAGAGAGATACAGCGTTTATTATACGGAGCACTGAACTCATTTCCTAAGTTTTTAATTTCCCTTTTTTTAGATTTTTGAGATCTAAACTGAGGGAATTCTAAACATCTGGCATCAGTCAACAATTTAATCCCGTGCTCCTCAGGTATGCCTAGCTAGGGAATTCGGCTGTTACTGGCAATTACTCGTTTCTCTAGAAGTCGTCGATGTTGTGTACCGATAGATTGATACCATATAATGTTGCTAGAAAACAAGCGGCGCTGCGGGGCAAAGCATTGTAATAGCTTTTTAATGAAAACCATTAAAATCAAATTATATGTATTTACATTTCGTAAGCAATTAAAGTACAGGTTACAAGCCATGTCAAACGATGTTATCATTATGATCTTCAGTGGGGAGGGTCCTCGTAAAACCTAACTGCCGGCATTAGGTCGCAAGGTACAAGTGCAGTACCGGCTTCCACCACAGGGTGAGGGATCAGTTTCTGTTCTAAATGTAAGTTACTGTGATCTATGTATATCTTCTTGTCGTGAATCCAAATCGATCTCCTCTCACCAATTCGATTTAGCATATTTTCATTCGTGATTAGACTCTTACAATACCACATGTATTTACTGATCGTCCTGTTCAATACATTATTTCATCCCTTAAGATGGAGTAGTAAGTTTATTTAAACATGTTTCAACTATTTACTTATGAGTCATCTTCAGTGACCTATATTAATTAAAACATTACCAGTTTAATATGTATATATGTCCTTATTATTTAGGATATTTACAGTCCAGTAAAAACCGGTATTATCGTTAATACTTCATAACACTGTAAGGCATAGCCTATCTGTCTATTATATTTTAAACAGAAGATGACTCATAAGTAGTCGAAACATCTCTGAATTAACTTAACACTTAATCTTAAAGAAGATGAAATAATGGATTCGACAGGAAGATCAAAAAACGGATAGGCCTATGTTCTTATAAGAGTTGAACCATCAATGTAGTCTGTAATTCGAGATTCGATCTACTGATCTCACCTTCAGCATTCTTCTGTAACCCCATATTTCTAAAGCTTCTATTATCTTTTCTTTCTGAGCTAGCAATCGTCCATATTTCACTTCCATACAATGCCACGTTTAAGACAAAAGTCAACAAACTACAATGTACGAAATGAGTAAATTTATTTCCTTAAAAAAGACCTTCCATGCCTGTGGTAGTCTGCATTCCATGTCCTCCTTACTCCTGCAATCGATAGTTATTTTATTTTCCAAGTAACAATATGTATCTTCTTCCTTTAAGACTTCATTTCCTAATCTAATAATTTCTGCAGGGTCAGAATATACTCACGAAATCTCTCGAATATATCCCACTGTGCCATCAGACGATGGAAAGTTATATTCTGTTATCGTACAACAAACATTAAAAAAAAAAGGTTTTGTTCTTCATCAGCGAATAACTAATTCACGGAACGTAATAAATTTTCAT
Source organism: Anabrus simplex (assembly GCF_040414725.1). Lineage (NCBI taxonomy): Eukaryota > Metazoa > Arthropoda > Insecta > Orthoptera > Tettigoniidae > Anabrus > Anabrus simplex. The sequence continues at coordinate 17,291,345 of NC_090269.1, read as the reverse complement.
AGGTTATTAGAACTCATCGTTGATAATATAACAACAGCCTCTGTAGTCTATAGCGGCGCCTTCAAGCCCGTAAACGACCTCTTCTTGATATTTCTGCACTAAATCAAAGAATTAGTCATTAAAATCTTCCCTAGAGCTTGAGGAACTTTTTCTTCTTTGCTAAGAAAGCAAATATTTCTTACGTATTCCACATTTATGGGCCATAAACGGTAGAGCTACTTTACACCACAGCACAAAAAGTCCATTCTTTCAGGAGTGTACGAGCCACTGTTCTGTTGTAGAGAAACGCAAATCAACAAATGTATATCACAGCCATAAATGAATACTGTCCTATAATTTTAAAAGGGCCTAAGTGGCAATATGTGAAATAAAAAAGAAAAGCAGAAGAACAAGATGTATTATATGGTAGCATTTTAAAACAAATTACACTAGAACGTCTGTTAAACGGAACAAAGTGGTTGTTTCCGGCCATCCTGTAAAATTCCTACCCTAGTGAATTATTACTGACGTGAAAATGAATCAGTGAAATGAACACTCCGACTTGCTTAATTATACAAAATTCGAAGCTTGGATAACAGCTCTGTGCAGTGTGCCTGAAGTCTCATCGAGTCCTACAGTGTCAAAGGTGAGAAAATAGCTGGGCTCATCATTACAAACATGAAGCTAAGCTTCACGCATTAACATTTCCTGTCGTATAGTTAGAATGTGATGACATATAGTCAATGAATAGAACGTACCTTTGTGCATAATATGCTAGAGTATTATCAAAACAAAGAATTTCCCTTCCCATACAATTTGGCGCCGGCTACACTTCACAGTGGATGTTCCGCTGTTGAGAGAATTGGTAAGTTCTCTCCAATTTATTCCTGGCTATACAATTATCGCATACTTACAAGTGTTTCAACTACATTTATAAAACTACAGTGAAAGTTCCCTGCAGCATATACGGAGGGTTATTCAGAGTTTAATGTCAGGTGTCAGCTGTCTAATATGCTGCAGACTAGGAACAATTTAACAGATGACTCATCCTTAACGGGGCATAGGCAAGATTAAGTAATTTACGATTTACCTTCCTAAGAGTTATTTTAAAAGTATAGGATGTTACTTCTATCACGTACACCACACTCACTGTAGTGTAGACAAAATATGTTTTTGGAAATATTTTGTACATATATTTACTATATCTGCACTGTATTGTATTATATATGTACAAAATCCAGCATGCAGTGATAACAATGGAGGGCTGTGAAAAAAGAAGAAGCAATTCAGACTCGCCTTTTCAATGTTTATATAGAACAGGCGTTAAGGAAATCAAAGAGGAATTTGAAAAAGGTATCGCAGTCCAAGGAGAGGAAAATCAAAACCCAGAGATTCGCCGATTATATTGTTATTTTATCTGAGTCCACCGAAGATCTGACAAAATGCTGAATTGTATGGGCAGTCTTGGGGAAGGATGAAAATAAATAAGTCCAAAACAAAAGTAATGGAATGCAGTCGAAGGAAGTCAGATGATGCAGGAAATATCAGATTAGGAATTGAAGTCTTGCAGGAAGTAGATGAATATTGTTATTTGGGCAGCAGAATAAATACCGACGGCAGAAGTAAGTCCAATCAACAGCCATTCAGCTGCCTATAAAAGGGCGTCTCGCTTCATTAGTGAGTGTCTTCTCTGCGCGTGAGATAAACGTAGAGTGTGCGGGCTGGTGGCAAGGTAGGGACAGACTGCAAAATCTAGAGACTACCTTCAACTCTTCGTGACTCCTCACCTGGTTGAAGGGGAGATTTTATATTATTATGCAGTAATTATATAACTCTTCAGATATAATCCTATTTTGTTCGTGTACTTATATATGGATTTTCCCTACCATTTCCGAATTATTGGCATGTTTACTTCCGCTTTATGCGATTCTGTCATGTGAGGCTGATGTAATAACGTAATGTACATTGTAATATAGTTCTTGGAGGATGTTCGACTGATTTACCTTCAGTATCTTTTTTCTAGATATTTTCAAAATGTATACCCTTGTTAACCGTTTAGTATTCTTGCTTTCCTTCCTTTCCTAGTCGCAGAGTAGGATGGACTTAACTCTTGTTTAAACTGAACACCTGTACCCTAGTAGGTTACCTAAGTCTCAGTAGGAATCTTGTGTAACTTTTGTATCCCTAGCCTTCTGCTATTTTTGCCTTTTCTGAAACCTATTTATTCTCATTTTGGGGATAGTTTTCCATTTGGCCATTTTGGTATTGTAAGTTTAGCTCTTTTTTATGAGGGACGTAATCCCTATTAGGGGTCATTAGCTGGAATTGTTTTCGTTGTTGCCTGTTAGGAGTAACTGAGTGTTTATTACTCGGATTTCTTTTGTGGTACGGAAAAGTACCAGAATGAAAAATTCTGCTGTGAAAAATGCTACTCGGAAACTCCACCCTGTCCAGTCCTACACTCCTAAGAACTGATCCCTGACGACTTACTTTTAGACCCTTTACGTGTTATTAACAAATATTTCGGAGAAAGACGAAACATTGAGTAAAATATACGCTGTGTAAAATATACTCGATTACTATCAATATTGGGACGACAGGGAGAAAAGACGCAGCGGATGTACCTAGTTCGATTTAGTGGATCGGTGAGTTTTAGACCTCCATAAATGACCGCCAAATAGAAGATAACCTTTGAAGAAATGTATATGATGTTCCTTGCATCTCCACACTTCATAAATATTCCTTGCCCCTTCTTGTTTAATTCTAGTTCATAAATATTAATTCACATTGCTCCATGCTGTGCATGCATTATGTTACAGTATGTAACAAATTTCCATTGATTTGTAAACTTATTTATAAAGTTATGTAAAGTAATTCGATGCTCTTCAGTTCTGATCCTAAATATATTAATTAATTAATGAGTGAATTAAATGAATATTTGTGCAGAAGTTCTTGATTCATGATTTATTTACTTAATTATTTGCATGTTACTTTACATCACACTGACACGGATAGGTCTCATGGTGACGATGGGACGGGAAAGGGCTAGGACTGTCAAGGAAGCGACCGTCACTTTAATTAAGGTACAGACCCAGCATTTCCCTGGTGTAAAAATGGGAAACCACGGAAAACCATCTTCAGGGCCGCTGACTGTGCGGTTCGAACCCACTACCCTAACCGCACAGGTAACTCGCTTGGTTTTCATGATTTTAACGGCCAATAAGTTGCAGAAACCCAGACTTAGTATCATGTTTAAATTCTCAGTCATTTGTGGAGCTAAAGATGACGTTATTCAACAACCAACCACCTGTTATTTTATTTCACTTTAAATCCTTATTAATAATGAAAATATCTTATTTTGTCTCAAGAATGAAAATTGTCACGCAGAAGAGGAACGAGTTCCAACACATAATCAGTAAATTACCAGCTGTAACATACGGTACCATTCGTCTAAATTAAAGTCAAAACATACATGAGAATAGTTTTAGAAACGTGCATCCTTAATTATTTTGTTGATAAAACCTGTAGTAATAACATAAACATGGGATGTCTCCTCATCAGTTGCCACGTTCTGTAGCAATCAGGAGCATTCGTATTCAGCGATTAAGCTCACGCCACTAACAACAGATTTCGTTAGCTTCTGATATATTTATTGCCACTTTAGTACGGTTGTCCCTAAATTGAAGCTGTAGTTTGAGCGAGCAGTACGTGGCTAGCAACTGGATCAGCTAATAATGTGTATATATTACCTCATATTAGATGGATCTACCGCATAGGACATCCACAAGATACTATCATGAGCCTCCCATGCCATACAAATGCTCGTCACACACTGCATCATAATCACCACGAGAACCTGCCTTAAAGACAACCTTAAAGATAACCTTGAATGTAATTTCCGAGTAGAAGGAAGCCATTATTAAGATGGTATTGTTTGAAAGCGCTACTGCAAAAAAGAAATAAATATGTCTTTCAATCAATTAAACTCAAACTGATAGTGATTAATTTATTTGCATCTACCGAATCGTTTCCAAGGGACACCTGTATTGATTCTGGAGTCGAGAAGTGTAGGATTCAGTGCATCGAAAGGGAGAACTGACGCAGGACCAATGAAAAATTATGAAATGGCGTAGGGCTTTTAGCTGGGAGTGCCAAAGGACAAGTTCGGCTCGCCAGATACAGGTCTTCTGATTTGACTCCCGTAGGCGACTTGCGCGTCGTGATGAGGATCAAATGATGATGAGGACGACACATACACCCAGCCCCTGTGCCAGCGAAAGTAACCAATTAAGGTTAAAATTCCCGACGCTGCTAGTAATCGAACCCGGGACCCCTGTGACCAAAGGACAGCACGCTAACCATTTAGCCACGGAGCCGGATATTTCGGGATGGTACCTAACTTAAGGCAACGGCCGTTTCCTTCCCTCTTCCTTGCCAATCCCTTCCATTCTTACAATCCCCCACAAGGCCACAGCATCACAGGTGAGACCGCCTGGGCGAGGTATTGGTCCTTCTTCCCAGTTCTATCCCAGATCAAATGTCCCACGCTACAAGACACTGCCCATAACTAAATAAATGAATAATTTAAATAATCCATTCTGTTGCTACATAAGCTATTTAATTTAGTCGCAAATTAGTAACAAGGACCTGCTAGCCTAGGAATAACACGGGCGCGATCAGTTCTTCTGGAAGTATATGAGTTCAATTCCCCGTTAGGGAGTCAACTGGCACTATTCATGGGGTTCGTTTAGTCCGAACTGGAGGCAAAGGCGTCCAAGCATAGAACATAAAGCACTCAGCTCCGTTTATATCTCAAAGTGCACCTATAAAATCGGATTAAACTTTCCACGCTATTGAAACTAAATTAATATTTATATCACCTATTAAAATGGAATTGTAAGGGGAATTATTTAAAACATCAGAGACCAGTATTTTCCTTATGGCGATATATAAATTGTTGTGGTTGATATTCCTTGTATGATCCCAGGAAATGGAATGCAGTTTAACCAGAAAATAAATTATGCAACCATTTAAACTCCGAACTACTTGTACTGTTAGAAATAAAGATTTATTCTTCTATTATTCCCCGCACACGTGAGTGGTTCTTCTGAATCACGTTCTTACATCGGGAATGTAAGCAGGAAATGTAGACGGTAATGTATATCTCCCTGAATTTGGGTCATCTGGTACTGAACAAGTTCCGTGAAACTTGGCGATCCTTGACATTAGACCATTCTCAGACTGCAATGCTTCAGTGAGCATTCAATGTACAATACCGCAGCACACAGATTTAATAACGGCTTGGCCTTCACTGATTTAAAATTCAAGATTTATGCTGATGTGAGCAAGTGAGTGGAACAGTGATGAACTAATGGGTTCTATATTTCTATACTGTATAATGAGTATAATGTTGTGTGAAAACTTTGAATTTTTCTCCATATCTCGTTTTTATCACAGTTTACGCAAGTCAAAGTAGATAATTGGTGAACATTGAATCATTCGGCGTAAACAGGATATGGTTAATGTTTATATAGAACAGCTGGTAAAGAAAATCAAAGAGGAATTAGGAAATAAATCAGAATACAAGGAGAGGAAATCCAAACTCTGAGATTTGCCGATGATATTATTATTTTATCTGAGTCCTCAGAAGATCTAGAGATTTTGCTGAATGGTATGGACCGAGTCTTGGGGAAGGATGAAAATAAATAAGACCAAAACAAAGGTAACGGAATGCAGTCGAACAAAGTCAGTTGATGCAGGAAATCTTAAATTAGGAAGTGAAGTCTTATAGGAAATAGATTAATATTGTTACTTGGGTAGTAAAATAACTAACGATAGCAGAAGTAATAAGGAAGTAAAATGTAGACTAGCACAAGCAAGGAATATTTTTAAGGACATAATTTTGCTCACTTCGAACAGTCATGTAGGAATTAGAAAGATGTTTTTGAAGACTTTTGTCTGCAACGTGCCATTGTATGGAAGTGAAACATGAACGATAACTATCTCAGAAAGAAAGAGAAGTTTCGAAATATGGTGTTACAGAAGAATACTGAAGATGAAATGTAAGATCGAATCACGATTGAAGAGATACTGAATCGAAATGGTGAAGGAGATCGATTTGGCTAAATTTGACAAGAAGAAGAGAGAGAATGATACAACCCATCTTAAGACACCCAGGACTTCTTCAGTTGGTTTTTGAGGGAAGTTTAAGCGGTAAGAACGGTAGTGGTATGAATATGAGCAAGCAGATTAAAGCAGATGTATGGTGCAGGAACTGCGTAGAAATGAAAAGGTTAGCACAGGATGGGGTGGCACAGAAGGATGCATCAAACCAGTCTATGGACTGGTGAACCAACAACATGCTTACCTTACACAGTAGGCCTATATGGCTACATTTTAAAAACCCAACCAAGCCTGTAGTATTAGGCTTATCCAGAACCAAACCCCATGGTACTACAACCCTTGAAGGGCCTTGGCCTACCAAGCAGCCGCTGCTCAGCCCGAAAGCCTGCAGATTACCACGTATCGTGTGGTCAGCACGACGAATCCTCTCGGCCGTTATTCTTGGCTTTTGAGACCGAGGCCGCCATCTCACCGTCAGATAGCTCCTCAATTCTAATCATGTAGGCTGAGTGGGCCTCGAACCAGCCCTCAGGTCCTGGTGAAAATCCCTCACCTGGCCGGGAATCGAACCCGGGGCCTCCGAGTAAGAGGCAGGCACGCTACCCCCTACACCACGGGGTCGGCAGTATTAGGCTTATGTGACTGTTAATTTCGTGTTCAGGGCACGGGACTGGGCTATGTCTTTACACTTGCACTAGCCAGAATTTGCGCTATGGGCACTTTGGTGAGATGCTAGCGACGACATCATCGGGTTAAATTTTCATTTATTTAAGAGAAATTTATGGTCATCATCACCATCATCATCAGCGCCTATGTAACCACTCTCTGTCCTCAGTTCCTCGTTTCATTTCACAATAAGTCTTGAAAGGAATTTTTCCTCGGTCGTCCATGGCCTTTCTTCCCCGTGATTTTCCCTTCCAGTTGATTGGTAAGAAAGGTATTTTGTCGCAAGATATGGCCAGTGAATTCAGCTCTTCTTCTCTGTATCATTCAGTTCTCTTTTCCCTTGAATTCTTTCAGAACTCTTTTGTATAATCTCTTTTCAATCCATTTAATCCTTAGCACTCGTGTCCAGACCCACATCTCAAACGCTTCCGGTCGTTTCCAATCCTGATCTCTGATTGCTCAAGATTCACAGCCATACAACAGCGCACTCAGATGGTAGTTAATGAAATTCAGAGGTCAAATTACGAGAACGACAGCAGAACAACTTCCAGTGGTGCCTAAATCAGTGAGTGGCTAATACGGTACTGTGCGCCCAAAATATGTTGTGTTTAACTTCATTGGTTTAGTTCAGTTTACATAGAGCTTATTCATAAAATCGAAGGTTTGAGGTGACTCTTTTGTTAATGAGTGACATTTTTCGTACAGTCATGTTGTTCTCTGCAAAGATCATTACTCTTACATTAATACTAAAACAGTATTTACTATCCTCCAAAGTCAATACACTAATATCATCTTGTAAGATGAGTGTCAATTAGATATGTTTCAACTCGCTACGAGTCATATTCAGTAAAACACCTTGAATTAAAATAACGTTAAGATTAAAATTATGGGATATACATTAAAATATTGCTAAAAGTAAAATGGAAGGTATAAATGGGCATGTTATAGAAACACATGGACGGAAAATACTGGAGTTTTTACCCGTGGACAAGAGGCTGAGCCTCGCAGCATTAATACCGGAACAAACAAGAGAACATTTATATTATTTTAATTCAAGGTGTTTTACTGGAAGATTACTCGTAGAAAGTTGAAACATGTCTAATTGACACCCATCCTACAAGATGATACTAATGTATTGACTTAGGAGGATAATAAATATTGTTTAATATTAATGTAACAGTTCAGCCCACAATACGGATAAAATGAAGTTTATAGTCTGTAATTGTGTATGTTTAGTCCTCAGCCCGAAGGCTGGTTGGATCCTCAACAGCTCCACCATCAGCTGTCATAGATGGCCTAGGCATCACTGAAAAGGCGTACTAGGGAAATGAGGAGTGAGGTAGTTTCCCGTTGCTTTCCTCACGGAGCCAGCAGTTGCTATTACATATCAGTCTGCCAGACCACTGAAATGCATGCACCAACCGACCCTATGAGCAATATTTTCACACCATTCATAGCAGGGACTGGCTGCAGAAGGAATTGCATTACTAGCATCACTCATACCTCAGTCACTTTCATTTTGTCAAAGCCAAGGATGAGACTGAGACAGATCAATGAAAGTAACAAGATTGCTCTAGCCCATACAAGAAGACATAGTGCACTGTAAACACTAGGTCCCGCAGTCTGTAATTATCATTGTTTAAATACTGTATGATATTACAGTACATGCGTCCGCCTCTATGGTCTAGTTGTTAGTGTGGTTAGCTGCCGCCCTCAGAGGACCGGGTTCGATTCCGGCGGACAATAATAATAACTGGAAACAAGTAGCGCTCATCTTGCAGAAAGACTAATGCAGTCTATAAAGCTAAATTGTTTCACAACTGTTGTTGTTCCTTTCTGCTGCCATCACGTACTCATATGGCGCGGTACTTACACGCGTGACCTATGCTCTGATAAGAGGAACGCGGAGTACTACCAACAGTTGTTACGTGATTAAGACCCACGTCGCTTTGTCGGCTGGCGGCGATCAGACAAGAGATGGAGATGGGTGTTGTCGTGTGGGTGGTGCTCCACAGCGCTGGCTTCTGGATCGCGCAATGCGATACATGACATGACTCATCAAGACAAGAATATATTTCGTGATTTAAAAGACACACAAATGGGAGGTCATGGGCGCCGTTAAAAAGGGAACAAGAAGAATTAAGTCAATACCAGTATATCCCTAGCTTGTAACTTCTTAATGCAAGCTAAACCAACGTGTCACATTATTTTTTCATTTTATGGAACTTAGAGCCTTATAAATTATTTCTATGGAAATAAAATTATAAAAACCATTTTAAGTGTAAATTATATTAATAATAATTATTATTTCGTGTGGCGAGTGCAGCCCTTGTAAAGCAGACCCTCCGATGAGGGTGGGCGGCATCTGCCATGTGTAGGTAATTGCGTGTTATTGTGGTGGAGGATAGTTGTTAATGTGTGGTGAGTGAGTTGCAGGGATGTTAGGGACAGCACAAACACCCAGCTCCCGGGCCACTGGAGTTAACCAATGAAGTTTAAAATCCCCGCCCCGGCCGGGAATCGAACCCGGGACCCTCTGAACCGAAGGCCAGTACGCTGAACATTCGGCAAACGAGTCGGACAATTATATTAATAATAACAATTTCGTGTGGCTATTTCTGGCCGAGTGCAGCCCTTGTAAGGCAGACCCTCCGATGAGGAGATATGATTATAAGTAGCGTGGATGCCCAAAATGAAACCAACAATGGTAAAAAAAAAACCTTGGTTCTGGAGTGCTGAGAGCACGTATACAAACTATTCGACTACATATATGTACAGAGAGCAGAAACAGCGAATGTGATACGTAAGAGTAAACGGTAGGGCATGAGAAGTTCTTAAATTAGGCTGAGTGTTGGTCATCAAGATAGTCTGTCGGGGTCAACACAGGAAGCCCAGCCCACTCCTCTGAGAGAGCCCAACCTGCCATGAAGACAACACATACACCCAGCCCCCGTGCCAGGAAAATTAACCAATGATGGTTAAAATTCCCGACCCTGCCGGGAATCGAACCCGGGTCCCCTGTGACCAAAGGCCAGCACGCTAACCATTTAGCCATGGAGCCGGACAATTTCAGTGATCAAAATTACACAAAATATACCAAGAACAGTGAAAATGCTCTACAACTGACTTTTTTCCTCTCCTGAAAAATGAGTAAAATGTGACTTACGCTGCTTTTCGTGGCTCATTGTATTAAAATAAAGAAATAAATATGCTAACTGGATTAAAGCCACTTATATATATTTAACAAAGCCGAGCTTTCCGCCAAATTACATTGGCCTTCATCAGGGCATGTGAAGGTCTGCCTCCGAGAGTGAGCAAAGAAATTCTTAAGGAACTTGGAAGGTCACGACCATACTATCGACGGCCCCCTACTAACTGGACTCAGGGATTGTCGCGCTGTGCTGTGGTGGTTGGGAAGGAAGTTGCTGATTCACCATCCTCTGTCGACAGTTTCTTGAGAGGGTAAGTCGGCTGCTGTTCGATAGCTGGGGAAGAATGACCAAATACACTTGGAACATCTTGAAGGAATACAGAATTAGGCAAAGCATTGTGGAACACATCGCTATCGATGTAAACAAGAACTAAGGATCCTGCATCATCACTCTGCACTTTTCATGATTCTCTTTCGATCCTTAGTGCATTTACTCCAGAAATGCATGCAACACCAGCACAGCACTGCGCTCGTGACTTCCACGTTTCTTTGAAGAATTTCCATCCATCGCATCTCCGATTTTGGTGAGATCTCTCTTGCAACTGGACGTCTCTGACCTCCGACGCAACACTTCTTCATTTTTGATTGGCTGGGTGGCTCTTCATTCATCTCTACTGTCAGCTCTCCGCCGACCTAATAAAGCATATAGGCCGACTCCGCACTGGAAGTTAGCCTCCCCATCATGACCACCGCAATCACAACCTCCGCTTTTACTTGTCTTCCCATTCCTATCACAACTGCTACGTTACTCCCTCCCTTCACCTATTGCTACTTCGACGCTTCCTCAGCCAACATACCCTGATCCATCCAGTTTTCTTTACATCTCTCCCCGCTACTTTAACCACCTGCCAACCAACGCCGAAGAAAGCTCTACGACGCCACCACCTCAAGCGGATGCCGCACAACAATCGCCATCGCCACAGCCGCAACCAGCCCGCAACACCATGTATAGTTGTGTCCTCCGCGGCGTGAATCTCCTCATTTCTGACAGTGACGTCATCTACGAGCTCAACCACGAAGGTATCCCTGTCCAGCGAGCCTTCCGCATCTGGAATACTTCTGGACCAAACATACTTAGTTCGTCTTCACCTGGAAACTGAAGAGGAAGTCCAACGCCTCATCACCAACGGCGCACGCCTCTATGGTCGACAACTCACCGTGGAACCTTCCCGCTCCCCTCCCAGACCCTCACACACCTCCCGTCATCGACCCCGAACTGCCATCCCATATCGACCTCCACTACAAGTCAGTCCACCCCTTCCTTCAAAGTCACCTCTAACAGCTGACCTAATCCGACTTCTCACCACCTCCCTATATAACATCTCAGCCACGCTTCATCTCCTCCTCTCACACATCGGAACTCCAGTTTGAACCTTCACTACTCCCTAACCCACATCTCCTCAACCAAGAGGCCCTCATCACTTCTCCACCTAATATCAATTCGCATTACCCACCTTCTTCATTTCTCACAACTCCCAGTTCTCTTCACTTCTCCCGACCCGAGCGGGAGCGTCACAACAACAAAGAATTTCTTTCCTCACTGTCGGAGGCAGACCTTCACATGCCCTGATTAAGACCAAATGTAATTTGGCGGAAAGCTCGGCTTTGCAAAATATAATTATGTAAGTAGTTTTAATCCACTTAGCATTTTTTTCTTTTTTAGATTTGATACAGTTAGCTTATGCCAATGTACGAGCAGATACTGGAAAGAATTACAAACACTCAAGCCTGTAAATCCTCGTCGACGATATGAACAGGGAGAGAACGGAGATATGATTATAAGTAGCATGGATGCCCAAAATGAAACCAACAATGGTAAAAAAAACCACTTGGTTCTGGAGTGCTGAGAGCACGTATACAAACTATTCGACTACATAAATGTACAGAGAGCAGAAACAGCGAATGTGATACGTAACCGTAAACGGTAGGGCATGAGAAGTTCTTAAATTAGGCTGAGTGTTGGTCATCAAGATAGGCTGTCGGGGTCAACACAGGAAGCCCAGCCCACTCCTCTGAGAGAGCCCAACCTGCCATAAATATTACACCCACTCATACCCTTCTGTGCAGCCCACTCCATCGGCTACCTCACCTGGACGAACAGCAACAACAAACAGAATGTGTAAACTTTATAATTAAAAACAACCTGTCGAGGAGGGCATTATCGTCGATGTCTAACGCTCATCCTTTAAGGCAAGTTACCTGTTATTAAAGGATATCTCAGGATATAAACGAATTAATTTATCGTTTAATTGCTGGCTTTGCTAATGTACAAATAGTGTGTGGTAGGCGGGTTTCAAACCCACACGGCAAGTTCATCGCTCGATATCGTAAAACCAGGAGGGCGTGCTCGCCTGGGGCTCGAAATGACGTGGTCCATCATCATTGCACAAGTTATTAACAAGGAAATCTCTTCGTAATCGTTTTACGGGAATGAGATACGTAGAGCTCGAGAAGGGAAAAGTGTTTTAATGCTGAGAACATTTCTTAGCAGACAAAGTAGAGGTCCCTATACAACGAAAAACCTAAAATTAAGCGAGTTCCTTAATTGTGCCGAAAGTTGAAGGGCTAAAGGGCCCGGAATGGTTTCAAATTGTGAGTCTTGGATACCTTGTAGATTCGGTGGATGCTACGCAGTGGACTTCAGCACAAACCTGCAACTTTCGTTCGCAAAATGCGCTTGCTGCAGTGTAGATAATTTAATTTCGTGTGGCAATTTCTAGCCCAGTGCAGCCCTTGTAAGGTAGAACCTCCGATGAGGGTGGGCGGCATCTGCCATGTCTAGGTGACTACGTGTTATTGTGATGGAGGATATCAATCAATCAATCAATCAATCAATCAATCAATCAATCAATCAATCAATCAATCAATCAATCAATCAATCAATCAATCAATCAATCAATCAATCAATCAATCAACCAATCAATCAATCAATCAATCAATCACTAGTGATCTGCATTTAGGGCAGTCGCCCAGCTGGCAGATACCCTATCTGTTGTTTTCCTGGCCTTTTCTCAAATGATTGCAATGAAATTAATTTGTTGAACATCTCCCTTGGTAAGCTATTCCAATCCCTAACTCCCCTTTCTATAAACGAATGTTTTCCCCAATTTGTCCTCTTGAATTCCAACTTTATCTTCTTTTTGTGATATTTCCTACTTTTAAAGACACCACTCAAACGTATTCATCTACTGATGTCCTCCGATGCCTTCTCTCCACTGCCAGCTCGAAACATACCACTTAGTCGAGCAGCTCGTCTCCTTTCTCCCAAGGCTTCCCAGCCCAAACTTTGCAATATTTTTGTAACGTTACTCTTTTGTCTGAAATCGCCCAGAACAAATCGAGCTGCCTTTGTGCTGTGTGAGTTGCAGGGATGTTGGGGACAGCACAAACACCCAGCCCCCGAGCCACTGGAATTAACCAATGAAGGTTAAAATCCCCGACCCAACCGGGAATCGAACCCGGGACCCTCTTCACCGAAGGCCGGTAAGATGACCATTCAGCCAACGAGTCGGACACAGTGTAGAAGATCTGACTTTATGGTGCCAATTATTTCCTTCAAGCACTCCTTTTCACTTCAGCAATGTGACATTACTTTGCATTTCCCCTCAAATTATTCTTTGATAAGGAAAACAAATGTATATCGATGGCTTTCTTTAAAAACCTCGTAAGTCCGAATACTCTTCCTATCCATTATATTCCTTAAGACTGGTCACGCCTCCCAGTCACATATTTATATGCAGTCCAAAAGAATAATTTTCTTTATGGTCATTTTCCTCTGCCAATTTGTAAAGGAAAATGAACCTTAAGTACATTATACTGTAGGAGTGTGTAAATTTGCAATGCAATCAACATCCCTACCATACGGTACGGTAAGGTCCATTTTCCTTTAGACATTGGCAAAGGAAAATGAACACAGCGAAAATTATTCTGATGGACTGCATATGAATGTATGTCCGGGAGGCGTGACCAGTCTTAAGGCATATAATGGGTAGGAAGAATATTTGGGCATACGAGGTTTTAAAAGAAAGCCATCGATATGCCTTACAAGCCGAGAGATTCGATGCTTCATTCTGAATTTTTACACGTCGTACATGTAATCTACAAACTCTCTAAACCTTAACAGGTAATTCAACCATAAGATAGTCAGAAAACATAACACAACACCGTTGATCGGCGCTATATCAATGAAGCTGCAACATCGAAATAAATAGAACGTTGACACATTTGTAGTGAGCAAAGCCACTTCGGAAATAGACAACATTTAAATTGTAAGTGTAATTTATAGCTGAGAATAGGCCGGTGGCAATTTGAATTGATCAAACATGAACTAAGAAGGGAACTGAAGTTTCATCAAACGGAAATGACTGTAATCTTCCCTAATATGCATGTGTTGGTTCTCCCCAACAATTTGTATTTTTCACACTTTCTTCTAAAACTAACGTACCGAGCTATGGATGTTCCAAGATGTGCCATATCAGTTTATATAATTTTTCCCATCAAATTACATCAAATTGTCATACAAATGCCAATCTTATTGTCTCTTCATTTCCGATGTAAGCTACTAATTCCTCAATAATACCACTTTTGAAAGATGTACATTCTATTTGCTTCTGTATCTGTTGCTATATATTGCCTTCTGAATAGCTTTTACGTATACTTTTGCCATCATTGGTATTACCCAGATAGCAACATTCACTATACATCCTTCAATACTCTATTTGCCTATTTCCAAAATATATTTTTTATTTCTATAATACGTTAAAATCCTTTCGTTTCACATTTATTTATCCCTCTTTTACTCCTTTGAGACATTTCTACAATTTCTTCCTCTGCGGACTCAGATAAAAATGACAATGTAATTATTGGAAAATCGAAGTACTTTAATGTTCACTCCTTGAAGCGAGATTTCATTTTCTTTCAAATGAGATTTCTTTTTCTTTTTCGCATTTCTCCTAGATTCCCAATACTACTAATTACCGTTAACTCCTAGTTGCATTATTTTTTAACAAGAGAGTGGGGGAGGCGAAGAAGAGACGGGGAGTACTTTTGAGGGTAGGGTGATTTCCAGGGAGGGATAATTTGATGGCATGTTGTTTCTTTGCATAGACATAACCTTGGTTAAGCTTCTTATCTGAGTAAACATTGGAGAATATACATTCAGGTGTAATTTACTACAGGTACTCAAGGTTAAATCAATCTCAAATACCTTGCTCCAATAGAGTGACAGACTATCGAAACGTATCTCGCTCGAAGTGTTCTGACCTTCAACCAAACAACAAAGATAAAAGTGCATGGCCCTCTAAACTACACACAGCTTTTCCTTATGGATTAGTGTATTTACCTTTGGTCTTTTTCTGAGACTGCAGGCAATTGTAGATGCAACAGACCACAGCATACGTTATTTACCTAAAGAGAGTGTATGTGACCTGTCAAAGATTGCTTTTTTAAAAGTTGCTTTACGTCGTACTGACACAGATAGGTCTTATGGCGACGGTGGGATAGGAAAGGACTAGGAGGGGAAGGGAAGCGTCCGTGGCCTTAAATGAGGTACAACCTGGCGTGAAAATGGGAAACTACGGAAAACCATCTTCAAGGCTGCCGACAGTGGGGTTCGAACCAACTATCTTCCGAATACTGGATACTGGCCGCACTTAAGCGACTGAATCTACCAAGGTCGGTGTCAAAGAATAAAATAAAAACATTACTTTTTATTCAATGTGGAGAGGTGTAAGATTTTTTTTTAAATATACCGACTAAACCACAGCTGTTCTACATTTTCCGGAAAGCTTGATCGTTCAAAATTCAAAGCAAAGAAATGATGTGTATGGTGCACAAGTAGAATTGATTAATATTAATAGCCTTAAGTAAGTCTTACGAGCCTTCTAATCCTTCGACAAATGAAACCATCGGTAAAAGAAATGAAAGGCACGAAAATAAAATATTTACTAGGCCTCAGAAACCTAATGCCACCGAGGTCAGAAAAGACAAAGCGTTTACGAATGGAAGAGAGAAGAAATGAAAATGTAGAGACTGATATAAGTAAATGAAAGGATTGCCAGACTCAGAAGTCTGCCAATACATGCTCCGAAATTGATAGGCCGGGGAAGTTAGCCCTTTTAGTGGCCTCTTATGAGAAGCAGGGCATAGTGTAAATATATTTTGTCCCCTGCTCACAGGAGATAGCGATGTATTCAAATAATAATAATAATAATAATAATAATAATAATAATAATAATAATAATAATAATAATAATAATAATAATAATAATAATATTAATAATAATAATAATAATAATAATAATAATAATCTGTACCTCAAATAGACTTTCAGCTCAGCACGTCGTGTCGATGCCTAACCTCCTGAGGCCTGGCGTCCTTTTAAAAGGACTCTGTTCAAATATGGATCATTTATTTATATTTATATTTAAAAATTAAATAAATAAAAATTTAGCAAAAGTTTGTGTTACCAATTTTCGGAAGTTCATTGACCTTGGTG
This sequence comes from Anabrus simplex, assembly GCF_040414725.1. Taxonomy (NCBI): domain Eukaryota; kingdom Metazoa; phylum Arthropoda; class Insecta; order Orthoptera; family Tettigoniidae; genus Anabrus; species Anabrus simplex. The sequence goes on along the minus strand of NC_090269.1, from coordinate 17,274,870 downwards.
TGGCATGCTTCTCACTTCACTATCACCCGCCAAGGCACTGTTAGGGAAGTAAATACTTTTATGAGATTTGACCAAAAGAAAAATGGTCTGGGCCTCAGGAGGTTAAGTACATGTAAACAGAACCCAGATGGTCAAAAAGAGATAACGGTGCGAAACCACAACTTTTGGATTTCTCTTCCGATGCTCTACCATTGAGCTGCGGTGGTTTTGCAATTTTTCTCTTGTTTTCATTTTTAATTATTTAGTAATAATCCTTGTTTTACGTCCATTCGATTACTACAGATATTAAAAATTGCAGAATTTTGCTCTGAGCAGTAATTCCTAATCGTGACAAGACTCTGTAGCCAATCAACTGCGTCGGGATTCGGTCCCGTAACCATGAGTACAGAAAATGAGCGTTTAAACCAGGAATGCTACGCAGCCGGTCAAATTAAACTGAGTCTGGATTTGAAGGAGTTCACTGTGATTTAGAAATCAGAGTGAAATTTTAGGATACGTAATTTTAAATTTACAATGTACACTTTGATGTCGGGTTAATTATGTACGTCTTGTATTAATCTCTGTTTCACACCTGAAGGTATAAGCTCGAAAAGAAATAAAAGCTTATCTGGCATTGCCTTATATCTGCTCTGCAACACACGCCTAATAGCATAAAAGAAAGCAGAAGACGTGATTTGCATCAATAAATAATGTTGGCACTCGTTTAGCAGAAGTCGTCACACGAGTTTACAGTAAGTGATTCAAAGCATTTCTTATATACTGTTCATATATATAATGAACTTGCCTTGGATTGCGTGCTAACGTAGTAATTCTTACAGTTTTATAAATCGTTCTCCAGTAAACAACCGAGCCACATGTTTCCGTTACTCAGTATCTGCATGCTAGGACTTGATATCAGCTAACACGACGTTCACTTATTTTGTGCATCATACTTCGTGTTTCAGAATTAGCAGAATTAATTGTTGTATACATTTTAAGCCGGCCTGCATACGCTATCGTTAATCAGTATTGTATTTAACAGATACGGAGAGAAAAAATATGTCGCCCTACTTTGTTGCTCTCCTGGTTTAATATACCTAATCTGGGGGTGTCCCGTAGAAGTATGATGAACGATAAACACGACAGAAATATTCAGACCTTTTTGAGATATCTCCTCGAATCATAAGAAAATTGTGATATTTGTCCGTACGTCGATAACGTCAGCGCAATGTATGTATTTCGCGATAAGAATAAGCAATTACAGCGAAAGATTATGTGCTTAAAATTTATCCTCAGTAGTTATATTATTTTTGCAAATTACAGTGCGAAAATTAATTTTAAGTGAAATTTACTCGTTTTGCAATATGCACAACATTAATCGAAGATAACGAATTGAAGCTTTGTCTCATGATTTGTTCGAGGAATAGAAAAGAGGACAACTAGTTTTTCAGCTTTGTAGGAATACTGATAGGCCTAGCTGAAATACTATATTTCTGAAAATGTCTTAATGACTTGACCACCTAGGGTGGATGGGGTACGGTTTAATCCTTTTCCTTAATGTAGTAGTTGAGATGTTGCGGACGAAATGAACAGGTACATTTCACCCCACGTTAAAGCCTAACGTTAGATTCTTGGGCATCTCTAAAAGCACAATACAGTATAGGCTGTAATTTCGTCATTTATTATCATACTTTCATACTTTCCAAATCGCCGTTGAGGAAACAAGACCTCGTATTCCACGATGCTCCTCTTATCCATTATAATGCTTAAGACTGGTCACGCCTCCCAACCGCAGTTCATCAGAACAATTTTTGTTGTGTTCATTTTCCTATGCAGGTGAGTAACGGAAAATGAACCTTGCCAAATCGTATTGCAGGAATGTGTGTTTAAGTGACGCATTTACGCACTCCTACAACATACTGCATCTAGACTCATGGTGCACAGAAAAATGAACACAACGAACGGTGTTCTGGTGGACTGCACATCAATATGTAGCTGGGAGGCGTGACAAGCCTCAAGGATAGTAACAATACATAGAAAGAGCATTTTGTCTCACGAGGTTGTCTTTCTTCACCGACGAAATGCTGTTAAAAATCCTTTTTGATCCTTGTTCATTCACAGGTATAGGATATTTCTTTCAAAGACCGGAGACGACTAATGCAATAGTGGTTCTTGGTAACATGTGCTGTGTTATCTTTCACGTAATAAAGAATAGGTACTATGATTCAATCATTATTACGTAAGATATTCTGTTATCATATTATGTTATCGTAATTAGGACCATAATAAAGTACTAACGACTGATTATCAATATTGCTGGTATTTACATTAGCCATTCAAAAATCACATTAATGAAGCCTTTTATGAATAATTACAGAACATCATTATAAAGTGAAATTAAAGTAATAGAGCAAAATTTATTTTGCGAGTTATTGCGACAAGTTGCTTCCTTCTGAAGAAATCGTCGATAAATTAATGCAAAAAGATCGCGTCTACCTCGGTTAGCCCAAAGCGGCATCTTAAAGCTCAAAGGAATTAGTGAAGGAAGTTACTAAAATTCCGCTGATAAATAGAATGATAAAATTTTCATCTGTATCTCTTTCTCTTTATATTTCTTATCTATGAGATTCTTCATCAGGCGTAGAAATTTGGAACCATGTTTTAAATACTAGCATGATGTAGATCTAACTTTTATTTCCTAGATTCTGTAGCAATAAAGTGATACGTCTTGTACTGATAAGCCTGGTCAATCTGCTAGTATTTAAAACTGCTTATATGTGTGAGACCCGTGATACTGACACAACATTCACAACATATCGATATTCCACTAGCAGTTGAAGGTAAGTTAAAAACACATGCTGAATTGATGTGCCACCGTGAATGAAGCTACCACCTAGCCATTTGTGCCTGTGAAGGGAGAGCCAAAAAATGTTCCGAAAATTATCAACTCATTTCGTATTTTCTGGAATGTTTTTAAAAAGTTGGAAGATCTTCCGAAATTTCGGAGGATATGGCAACAATTACTGGAACACATTTCATTTACTACAATCCTTTCTCCAATCTTATTCCAAATTATTTATTATAATAAGCACTAAATTGATAGCACAAGGGGTAAAGAACCTTCACTCAAGGATTAATGATTCTCTATGCCTAACATAAAAGAACCACAGAAAAAATAACGGAACAACATTTCAGTTTGAAAACTTTTGGCTACAACTAACGAAATTTTATATTATTTTGACTGCCATTATTAGACAAATATTTCAAAATCCACTCTGCTGAATTGAAAATAACTGCGATTTTTCTGTCAGGTGGCATTACAAGAGTTCGTTCTGTTGCCGTTTTCGCACATGCAATCCGTGGCGGGGAATTAATTTCGCACTTCAGTAAAAGCGATCGTTATGAACAAGTTCCAAGAAATACAGCAAGTAGAGTAGGTTTCATTAAGCAAAAACTGGCGGCAGGTAAGTGGTAAAGGAATGGCGGTAGTCTGGTTAGCTCAATACACAACTTCAACAGTTGCAAAAATACTTCGATGTGCGAAACACTGAGTAGAACAAACCTGGGGCTAATTCCAATCACACTACATGTTCTACGCATAATGAGCAACTTACACGTATTCACATACTCATGTGGTGCAGTCAGTCTTTGATATGCAGTACCAAAGCTTCTGACTATACATGTTTTCAATTGTACGAAATGGTAATTGTGTAGTTTGAAGAGCAAATCACATGCTGTGTCAAAAGACCTCTACCCTGAAAACCTATCCTAATTTCAGTATAGCAATTATTGTCAAACAAGACTCCAGGGAGTTGCTGAGTTATTCTCTAACACTGTTCAAAGCTCTGCCGAACGATTTTGGTATTCTAGATACTGTGGTGTAGTGGTTAGTGTGATTAGCTGCCACCTCTGGAGGCCTGGGTTCAATTCCCGGCACTGCTACGAAATTTTGAAGAGTGGTACGAAGGCTGGAACGGGGTCCACTCAGTCTCGGGAGGTCAACTGAGTAGATGGGGGTTCGATTCCCTCCTCAGCCATCCTCGAAGTGGTTTCCGTGGTTTCTCACTTCTTCTCCAGCCAAATGACGCGATGGTTCCTAACTTAAGGCCACGGTCGCATCCTTCCCTCTTCCTTGTCTATACCTTCCTATCTTCCTATCCTCCTACAAGGCCCCTGTTAGGCATAGCAGGTAAGGCCACCTGGGCGAGGTACTGGCCCTCCTTCCCGGTTTTATTCCTCCCGACCCAAAGTCTCACGCTCCAGGACACTGCCCTTGAGGCGAAAGAGGTGCGATCCCTCGCTGAGGCCGGGGGATAAACCAACCCTAGAGGGTAAACGAATTACGAAAGAAAGAAAGAAAGAAAGAAAGAAAGAAAGAAAGAAAAGAAAAGAAAAGAAAGAATAATAATAATAATAATAATAATAATAATAATAATAATAATAATAATAATAATAATAATAATAGCATGACCTTCACTACCGTGTGCAGCCTCTAGTTCACACCCATGAACACCAGTTACGCCTCTGATTTTCACCCACGAACATACGAGAGAGTGTGAAAAATGGAAGAAGAAGAAGAAGAAGAATTATAGCAGAGAGAAGATGAAGTAATATGGACCGAACGAGTGGCTGCGCGGTGTGGGTGACGTAGCTGTCAGCTTCAAGTCGGGTGATATTGGATTCGGACCCCACTGTCGACAGCCCTGAAGATAGTTTTCCGCGTTTTCCCACCTTAATTAACGCCACAGACGCTTCCTTCCAACCCCTAGCCCTTTCTCCATAGGACCTACCTGTGATGGTGCAACATAAGAAAACAAGGTACAATGTATGCAGGTCTGTCACATCGGATACATACGGAGTCACATTATGGAAAGAAGATCGGCATGAATATGTAAGTATGCTGATTTAGGAGACTTCATACAGCCCTAATTTGAAGTTAGGCCCCTTATGGTTATTAGTACCATGTTTCTGACATGAGTGAATACGAACACGGATGGAAAGGGATGATTACAAGAGCAATTTGGTCAAGACAGTGAAAACATTTGAAAAACAAAAGGTTAAATAATAATAATAATAATAATAATAATAATAATAATAATAATAATAATAATAATAATAATAATAATAATATTTGCTTTACGTCCAACTAAGTACATTTTATAGTTTTCGGAGAGGCCAAGGTGCCGGAATTTTGTCCCACAGAAATTCTTTTACGTGTCAGTAATCTAGTGAGACGTATCTGAGCACCTTCAAATACCACCAGACTGAGATACGATCGAAACTGTCAAGATGGGCCCAGAAGGCCCACGCTCTACTGTCTGAGCTATTCAGTCCGGAAAAGGTTACAAAAAATCGATTGCGATGGTTTCAATAAACGAGTTGTCTGCACGGTACTGGTGGCGTAGATTTGAACTTTGTTTACGGAAATGAAGTATCTGTGCCAAAAAGTTGGCAAACGAAATCCCAGCCTTCTTTAAAATCAAACAAAATTGTGTTTATCTTAAAAGATACGCTACCACCGCTTCTCGAAAGGCTATTGTCCAAAAAAAAAAAATGTTAAACGGTAAAGAAGATATAATATCTTCCTGTCTGATGTGTTTTACCGTAATTTGTTCAGATTTACTTTCCACCGGGCGAGTTAGCCGTACGGTTAGGGCCGCCCAGCTGTGAGCTTGCATCCGGGAGATAGTGGGTTCGAATCCCACTGTCGGCAGCCCGTTGTTTTCCATTTTCTCACCAGGCAAATGCTGGGGCTGTACCCTAATTAAGGCGCGGCCACTTCCATCCCATTCCTAAGCCTTTCCTGTCCCATCGTGGGCATAAGACCTATCTGTGTCGGTGTGACGTAAAGCAAATAGTAATTTACTTACCATGTCTTGAAAATGTTGTATGTTTGTATGTTTTACAAAGTCATTGCCGCCTTAACTGGAGGTTTGCGCAAAGAAGGAAAGGTTTACTGTTTGATTAGCGTTTCACCGATTGCAGGAACTAGACACGTCACTGAGAGACGAGATTCCCCATCGATTATTCTTGGAAAAATGTGTTTGCATCCGCGTTTGTACTGTGTTTATCTACAGTTCATGACTCAACTTAAGATTTGCGAAGTCGGTGTTAAAATTAAGCAAACAAGTGTATTTCGTCGGACAACTCTTACTATCCCATGCTCTATAACCTGTGTTACCCGTTGTCTACTGAATACAGCTTTGTACAGACCACGAAATTCCCTGAAAAAGGCTACTTTCTGTAACCTTAGCAATAAGTAAGACAGTGCCTAGCTCTATGACCGATCATATTTGCCCCGAGAGTTAATTTGGTTAGTTCCTGGTGTAGGGTGAATGAAATATAAGCCAAATTGCTCTCCAGCAGTGCAGTTGTTTTAAAAATATATGGCCTTCCTGTAAGAGGAATGAAACCACGTATCTCCAAGGAAACCGAGTATGTCTTTATCACTTTTTACGTAGCCCCCTTCCACTGAAATGTGCGTAGGTTACATTTGTCCTAAGTTTGGGCTACATGATCCCGAACTTGTTATTAAATACAACCACTGTATTTTATTGGAATACATTTGAGAACGTGTTTCTGGGGAGAGGATGCAAGAGTATAACGCGGTGGCTAATCTTACTCGGAAGAATGGTTAAAGCTCGGGGCATTGAACTCCTGCTCCTTTCTTCCTAAAATAAGTATTTCAATGAGGAGAGTATTTGAAATATTCCGTAGAAAGAATGGGCTTGACATCGCGTATTACTATGTATAGTCTGTCACCGAGATCCTTGGCTGAGTGGTCAGCGTTGAGGCTTTCGGGTTTGATTCCCGGTCCGGCTGGGGGTTTTAATCGCTTCTGATTAATTCTTCTGGTTCGGGTAATGAGTGTTGTACTAACCCTCTCTTCCTTATATGCAGACAATACACCACATTACCAACCACTACAGAAACACGCAATAGTGGACACGTCCCTGCAGATATGTTTGGCGTCAGGAACGGCATCCCGCCTTAAAATAGGGTCAAAACCGTATGTGGGACAGAGTTCGCACCCATGACCAAATAGTTCTGGGAAAAGTGATACAAAAAGAAGGCGAAGAACAAGAAGAAGTTGTCTGTCGACCGGTTAGTATACTGCAGTAGCTTACAAACCTCCTGGCTCGAGCTTTTCTATTAATTTAAAATTGAAGTGAAGACTGGGATTCGCTCGGTGATGGGTAATATAATTAAGAAGAAAACTGGACTTACCTTCATCCGTAATAGATTTCCATGGATTCCTCAATTCAAAATCAGACGAATAATAATAATAATAATAATAATAATAATAATAATAATAATAATAATAATAATAATAATAATAATAATAATAATACACTAAGCTCTTCCTTATGTCTATTTACAGCGGAAAAGGTCACCTCCTCTGATGTTCACTTCTTACCATAACAACTACAATATAAGAATATTTCTCAGTCCTTGAGCCAATTATGATTGTCATTGCCCGCCTCTGTAGCGTAATGGTGAGTGCTATTAGCGGTCTTCTCGGTACTGTCAGAAATATAAGAATGATAGGAGGGCTGGTAGGTGGTTAAAATGGTACATGCGGCTCACCTCCATTGGGGATCTGTCTGGAAAGAGCTACTCTGCCTCACGATGGTGATACTAGCTCACTTTACATCTGAAATTCTCATTATTTTACATTATAAATATAATATTGTACTATCGCGATTCTTTTGTGAAGTAATAATGAACTAAAGTAGCATTGTATTCAGATAATATTCCAATTATCTGGTAAAAGGAACGTCGACTGTCAACTTCACACCGTGACTGGTGGATTTCATTCAAATGGTTAAACAAGTAAACCGTCCAGCTGACTGAGTTTCTTCTCCGTGCCCCAAGTTCGGACTACTATCTTGTATGGATAGGTCAGCGCCTCACAGGTGAGTGGGCTCAGATTCACTCGTGCGTGTTATATAATTATAATCTACGATACTAAACCCGCAGTAATTTCTGTATCAAAGCACATATAAGTAAAGTTAACATTGCGTTTGTTTCCTAACATCCAGATAGCGGGAAGGTATATATGTCGTATATATCGTCGTTGAACAAACACAACCTCCCATATCAGTGCATTTCCTATCCATTATTCTCTTTAAGACTGGTCACGCCTCCCTGCCATATATGGATATGCAGTCCTTAAGAATAATTTCCGTTGTGTTCATTTTCCTATGCATGTGTGTAAATGAAAATGAATCTTACTGTACCTTATTGTAGGAATTTACGTACTACTACAGTATACTGTATTTAAGGTTAATCCGTCGCTGTTCGGGCAAAAGGTTAGCCTATATCTCAAAATGCTCACCCTATCCATTATTTTCCTTAAGACTGGTCATGTCTCCTAGCTGCATATGGATACGCAGTCCATCAGAACAATATTCGTTGTGTTCATTTTCCTCTGCCTACGTGAAAGGAAAATGAGCCTTACCGTACCACACTCTTGGAATGAATGTTTGCATGACTTATTTACGCACTCCTGCACTATAAAGTAAGGTTCATTTTCTCTTTCACGTAGGCATACGAAAACGAACACAACGAACATTGTTCTGATGGACTGCATATCCATATGAGACTGGCGGCGTGACAAGACTTAAAGTAAATAATGGACTGGAAGAGTATTTAGACATACGAAGTATTGTTTCTTCACCGATGATATAAATTAACTAGCAATGGAAAATTGAAAAAGTTGCCGTCCGTGATTCCACTTCAACTTACCAGTCAGTCTTTGAAATCCCAGCAGACAATCCCACGTAAGTTTCCACTGTCCACTTCATAACATGAAACGATACATCTAATTAGGGCATCTCAATGAAAAATAAAAACAACAGTAGCTAACATTCCTTAAAAAAATAGTCTACTTACAGTCAACAACAAACAACCCCTTATTACATAATGACATAACCTGCCAACACAACTATTGGTGATGGTGGTGAGATTAAGGAGATGCTTCATACTTCTCAAAAAGAAAAATATAAGAGTTCCGAACCTTGAAAAAGAAAGCTCACAATGCGAAGGGTGCGAAAATGAAATATTATTATTCTTTTTTTATATTTTTTTTGCTAGTTGCTTTACGTCGCACCGACACAGACAGGTCTTATGGCGACGATGGGACGGAGAAGGGCTAGGAGTGGGAAGGAAGAGGCCGTGGCCTTAATTAAGGTACAGCCTGGTGTGAAAATGGGAAACCACGGAAAACCATCTTCAGGGCTGCCGACAGTGGGATTCGAATCTACTACCTCCCGATTACTGGATACTGGCCGCACTTAAGCGACTGCAGCTATCGAGCTCTGTATTATTATTATTATTATTATTATTATTATTATTATTATTATTATTATTATTAAAGAAAATGGGGAATATCGAGTTAATAGCGAATGAATGTTGTAAGCAGTAGATGAAGATTCACACAGCAAGTGAAGAAAAATAATAATAGATTTATATTGTGATAAGACTAATCTACTGCTATTCAGAGAAAAATCACTGGATGGCTCTGATATTAAGTGTATATTATTTAAAGCAATCAAAGACATTTACTGTTTGTTAACAATTGATGATAATTGATGGTAGAATGACTTCGTGGTTCAAGGTACTTACTTAAACAAGGCTGTATTCTTTCACCGCTGTTGTTCAAGTTTACATAGATCATCTACTGAAGGGTATAAAGTGGCAGTGGGGGATTCAGGTAGGTGGAAATATAGTAACTTAACCAGTTTGGCCTATGCTGCAATGCGTATGATATGAAAATCAGCCTTTTCAAGACACAATTTATCTCAGTAGGTAAAGAATATAAAAGGAGTAAATGTCAGATTGGGGATACAAAGTTGGAGCAGGTAGATAATTTAAATTATTTAGGATGTATGTTCTCCCTGGATGATACAATGGAACAATGACAGGAGGATACTCGTAATGAGGAGATAATAAGATAGTAATGAACTCGATGCGTGAAGCTGTACGCATAATGCGGCTTCAGTGGTTGGGCAATGTGAGGCGAATGGAGGAGGATAGGTTACCTAGGAGAATAATGGACTCGGTCATGAAGGGTAAGAAAAGTATAGGGAGACCATTATGACGATGGTTAGACTCAGTTTCTAATAATTTTAAGATAAGAAGGCATAGAACTGAGGCCACGGAACTAGTTACAAACAGAGGATTCTGGCGACATTTAGTAAATCCATAGAGGCTTGCAGATTGAACGCTGAAAGGCTTAGCGACAAGCATCAGGGGCTCTCATTTTGGAAGCGTGGGTTGACAGTAACGGGGCACCTAGCAGAGTACCGTGTTTCTTCCACTTGCATGTGACAACCAGCTGTGTGGCTCAGGCGGTAAAGCGCTGGCCTTCTGAGTACAAGTTGGCGGTTTCGATTCCGGCTTAGTCCGGTGGTATTTGAGGGTGCAAAAATACGCCAAATTCGTGTCGGTAGATTTTTCAATGAATATTTATCAATGTTTTTTTTTTTTTTTTTTTGCTAGGGGCTTTACGTCGCACCGACACAGATAGGTCTTATGGCGACGATGGGATAGGAAAGGCTTAGGAGTTGGAAGGAAGCGGCCGTGGCCTTAATTAAGGTACAGCCCCAGCATTTGCCTGGTGTGAAAATGGGAAACCACGGAAAACCATTTTCAGGGCTGCCGATAGTGGGATTCGAACCTACTATCTCCCGGATGCAAGCTCACAGCCGCGCGCCTCTACGCGCACGGCCAACTCGCCCGGTTATCAATGTTATTATTATTACGTACAACAGTGAAAGTACCATACACAATGTCTTTCATCGTTCGGTCCGAAAACATCTGTGATTGAACAGAGTTACTCTACTGTGTAAGTGTGTTTTTACAACTTGCATTATTCCGTCATTCCATTTGCACGCCTGGGGTGAGCACTGTAACTAAAATGTAAGATTATGACTCAGACTGATCACTCGTCTTACCTTGAAAATAGTGTCGTCATAAGGCAGTTGTGTCTGGGGAGGACATCGTGACGTAGCAATCAACAAAGACAGCTTTGTGTTAAGAGCGCAGGTTTATGTATCAGGTAGGCGTCTGGTACACAGGCAGCTGCATTATACACGTAAGGGTGCTCTGCACCACGTCCGAGGTAAACATGTGCCAGAGGAGAGTTTCACTCCCAAAGTCAACACACATTATCCGTCTCTCATTTCATTGGTATACTCGTTACTGAAGGTACTTTATGAACCAGCCAGTTGCACCGTTGGGCGTTACAACATACGTCTGAATAAAATATGGCCAACAAAGAGAGAAAAACAACAAGCCAGTGTCCCTTACGTGGTGAAATAGTGAAATGTAAACGGAGGAGGGGGGAGGAGAGGATTTACATTTTTGTAAGTCGAATCAGTTCACGTCCTCGCAAACAACTGACTGCCCTGGATGCAATCAACCCCGTGCGTATTGCTATGGGTCGTAAGCGACAAGCATCAGGGGCTCTCATTTTGGAAGCGTGGGTTGACGGTAACGGGGCACCTACCTGAGTACCGGTTTCTTCCACTTGCATGTGACAACCAGCTGTGTGGCTCAGGCGGTAAAGCGCCGGCCTTCTGACTACAAGTTGGCGGTTTCGATTCCGGCTTAGTCCGGTGGTATTTGAGGATGCTAAAATACGCCAAACTCGTGTCGGTAGATTTTTCAACACGTAAAGAAACTTATGCTGGACAACCCCCACCCCTCGCCCCCCACAGCGTCTCCGAACACTGTCTAATTAATTAGAGGAACGTAAAATAGTATTAATAATAATAAATATATAAAAGCAAAGCAATGCAAACACATCTCCGTACAGACCGTGAATGCTCATGAGGGATAGAACGTAAAGGCTTCCACCATCTGTAACCTCGGCACTTGGTTAGCTCTACGCCCGACCGTCTTTGCCTGCAGGAATTAACCTGGTACTCATTTTTGGTGTATGCTAAGTGAACCTCAGGACCGTGTGCACCTCCGGAAGTGGAAAATAATTTTCTTAAATTTTTGGACTTCCTGAAGGGGAATCGAACCCCGGGTGAACCAAGCGCGCCTCCGCCAGGCATCCCGTAAAATAATAATAAGGAGAAGAAGTGGTAGTAATAAGAGAAGGTTAACAAATGTATTGCCACCACTAGCACAACACATTTCAGTTCATATACCCCAGCACAAAATTTACTAAATAGGACTTCGAAAATTATAATAATGGAGAAATATCGTCAAAACTGAATACTGAAATTTAATGGGTTAAAGGAAGTGGCCGTGGCCTTTATTAGCATTTACCTGCTATGAAAATGAGAAACCACGGAAAACCGTCTTCAGGGCTGTCGACAGTGGAGTTCGAACCCACTATCTCCCGAATGCAAGCTGATATCTAAGTGATGCAAACCGCACAGCCACTTGCTCGGTGAGATGGAAAGTTGTCGAGGCTGCTAAGTAAATTGCGGCGAAATGGTATCGTGCCCACAAAGATTCAGGTTCGAGTCCCGAGCCGGCTAACCTGTTTAGAAGCGATTTTATGCCAAACTACAGACGTTTCATTTCTCGCTCCAAGAATGGTATCGCTCGGAACTGTACATCCACATACCAGCGGCACAGCTGATCGCTTGTTGTTGCAGTCAGTTTCCCGCTAGTGATCCACGAAGATTCCAGCCGTAACGGTATACACAATATGTTGTACGAGCAAAGGTTAAATAATGGAAAATACCATCACAAAGGCAGCAGTGGGTCAGGAAATGCCTGCTGGTCCAGTCATGCTGTCGAGCCTGACCCAGTCTTCTCAAACCAACCTGTGACGTCAGACCACCCAGGAGCACCGGACAGTGGTCGGATACGGTATGAGTTTAGATAATCATCATTACCTGAGGTCACTGTCATCTGTGCGCCGTATTATCGAGCGGACCACACCCTACCGTGCATCTCACCATCACCTGTCCTTTCTACTGTGACCAGATTCCAATCGCAGGAGAAGACTGGTCTCTGTTGTCACGAAGCCACTATTGGCGTAAATGGAATAGCAGACTGACAGGGTCTAGAGCCTGGGGCATTCTCATTTACTATCAGCGATTACATTCTAGATGTATAGATTTTCTGAAAAAAATACCATGGCGAAGCAGTTCTGATGGACTTTCGCTTACCAAGCAACAGCTATTCAGCCCGAAAGCCTGCAGATTACGAGATGCCGTGTGGTCAGCACCTGGGCGACAGTCCTAAATGACGATCATTGATGACTGAACTATTGCTCCCACCTGTTTGTACCAACGAATCATTCTCGCTACTTTAACTTGCTGGCGCTGTATCTTAATCAAGGACACGGGCGCTTCCTTCCCACTCCTAGCACTCTGCATCACTAAATATAATATTAAGTTCGAGGTTGATGGCGAACCTACGACTTTATCCTACGCACACCTTATGACTGCAACCAATAAATAATATCCCTAACTTTTACCAAAATAAAACTCAACACATCATTATCTCAACTATCATTGAATACAAATGTGAAGTTCACCTGATCAAAGTGATCTGTGACGACTTCCTCAACAGTGTCCTAAATATTGAAAATGCCATCATACTCTCAAGTTTAACTTGTAGCCTATCATTCTGAAAATTAAGTCAATAACATTGTTTCAATCTCTTCTGCCTTCTTAGTCTTACTCATCGGGCGTTTATTTACTTTTTCTCGAGTACAGGAATATCTAAGACCTATCAGTGACGGTGCGATGTAAAGCCAATTATAACATGAAACAACAATCATTTATAGGAAATTGATCAGCAACTTTTCCTGCCAAACAAATCAACTGTTCAAAAAAAAAAAAAAAAAAAAAAAAAAGGATCAGCTGAAAATATCTTAGTTCCCTAGCACAAGCATAACGGAAAAGAAGGAAGACATTATCATAGAGATTTCTTGGCTTTGTCTTCCTATTTGTTATAGGCCTACTCAGCACCGACAATGACGATGGGGTAGGAAGTAAGGAAGCAACCGTGGTATTAATTAAGGTACAGCCCAAGCATTTGCCTGGTGTGAAAAAGGGGAAATCATGGAAATCTATCTCCGATAATAGAGTTCGAACTCACTATCTCCCGAATGCAAGTTTATTGACTACCGAGCTCGAAAGCTGCAGTCGCTTAAGTGCGGCCAGTACCCAGTATTCGGGAGATAGTAGGTATGAACCCCACTGTCGGCAGCCCTGAAAATGGTTTTCCGTGGTTTCCCATTTTCACACCAGGCAAATGCTAGGGCTGTACCTTAATCAAGGTCACGGCCGCTTCCTTCCCACTCCTAGCCCTTTCCTGTTCCATCACCACCATAAGACCTACCGTGTCGGTGCGACGTAAAGCAACTAGCAAAAAAGTTTATTGTCAAAGTGTGCATCGTTCGGTAAGTGAGCAGCTTCTTTTTACGTACAATCAGTGATTCCTTGACCTAGCTGACAGATACTGAGCAGACTGCCAAGATGCAGAGAGTGGTATGTCACATATTCTTCGCTGATAGCTTTATAATCGTGCATTCCTGAGATTGATAGCTAATCCATTGTTCCGAGCAAGTATTGCTGGTCTCCTAGTGCACAGGCATGGGTAGATCTGGATCTTCGAAGCTCGCAGAACACTGTACTGTACTGTCCTTCTGATTCAAAGTTTCTGCCCTTTTTCCTTCGTCTGAAAGTGTAAATATAATAGAAAATGGGAGCTTAGTTATCATCAACATCATTTCTCCTTGTACAGTTCGTTACGGTTCTTCTCCGTTTTCCTCGGTTCTACACGACTTCTCATTCACTACTCTAGCCAGGCGCCGACTTGGGTAATTATTTGGTGGGACACACTCACATGAACACAGGCATGTGAAATGAAGAACAACTATTAATGCAAACAGTCCTGTATTATAACCATTTTCACAAACAAACAGAAAGAAACAGAAAAAGCAGAACAATAATAGAGCTTGTTTCTCGAATAATATTCGCAAGTAAAGATAAAAAATAGAACTTGAATCATAAATACAGTAAATATTTTGAAGGAATGTTTTATGTACGAAGCTATCAAAAATAATAACAAGTAAAAAATTTAGAACTTGCTTCATAAATATATTTTCTTAATAAATCACATAAATGTCATGATACGTAATGTGAAAAGTTCTACCACCAGATTTTCTCCACTGGGAAATGTAGTTCTGTAAAGGAATTCCCGCTTTCTAATCTCATTTCGTGATTTACAACCATCTATCATCTACTCCAGATTTAACGCCTTAGCAGCCATTGAAGACCACCAAACTCCACGCTTTTTTGGAAAAAAAATGGCACTCTACCACACTAAGATCACTTTTAGGGAAGGGGGGCAGAAAACGTCTTGCCCCCACAAAGTCGGCGTCATTGACCGTAGCCAGTCCATGTTGCGTTTTCTAAGGCTGTTCTTCACTAAATCCAACCATCTTGCTCTTGGCCTTTCTGTACCCCTTCAGTTGCAGTTAACTCTGTGGAAACCATCACAACCTGTTCCTCTTTATCATTCAACTTGTCCACTCCATCTGCTATTGAGTCTATATTAATTCTCACCATCTGGTAAGAGAAATAACTTGAGAAGTGTACGGTCATTTTCATTCAAGCCACTATTATGTAGTATAATTATGGCTAATACAGCATACCATTTCTACTGTATAAAAATTAACACTGACTGAATATGGCCAATTTCGACTGAAATCAATACTTTATGCAAGGCAACTCAGCCACAAACTGCCCCAGTATGCTTTACAAGTGGAACCACCAAACAGAGCAATGCTAACAAAACCTAGATATTGTTGTTTTTAGAAGCATGGAGGTTTGGGAAAACGTCTTTAAATTGTGTGAGTCAGATGACGTGCGGTAAACCACAAGTACTAACATGCTGAACATTCCCGGGGAAGAACCAAGTGTTTTATTAAAGTGTTGAAACCACAAAGATGAAACATTCATTTTTACATATTTCGTTTTCTTGTCTTTAATAGCTTCTCCCATTCGAGAAGGCCTAGCAACGTTACGTAATTAAGGGAGCCATAGTCGGTCTAACTTCAAAACAGAGGTCGCCACAGTCTTTGAACCATTTGCCGTGAAACAGATGAGCATTGTAACACGTGTACCACTTCCTGAAGCAACACAGCTCAAAATTAGCAACAATACATTACAGAACAAAGTCCATTCTTCAACGAAGGGAACAGGAGAGGAACGTTTCTTGTAGAATGTGCTGCAAGACCGATCGGTACGGTTTATTTGGGCAGCTCCATTTGACCCCATACAGTCATACAAATAAACAGTGCATAACTTTTATACAAGGTTCATACACCGTTTATGTGCAATTTATTACTAATAAACCGTGTATAAGTCTCCTGTGTATAGATCTGTGTAGTTATTCACTGAATTGCTTATATAGACCAGGACTTTCGTATAAGCCTTGAATAACAGCGAGTGACGAAAGGAAACAACGACTGATCAGTTTGTTTTAGTGGTATTTACTGTCTGCAGGAATATTATCGTGTTAAGATATCTGATTTATCCATGAAGTACACATTGAAAGAATAACGTAGATTATCTGCACGATATTTGCAATACAAAAGGCATAGAACATTTAGAGGTTATGGAGGCTGGGCATGTTCGTAAAATAAAACAGTTCAAGAGACGGAATGGCCCATTTCTCCTAGATGAAATTTTTAAAATGAAATATATATTTACGAAAGGTTATGCTCGAATTTTCATTACCACAGACAGAAATGACTATATGAAAGGTCCTAGTGATGGCTCTATATATTGCGAACTTCAAGGTGTCACAGCACTATGGACATGAGCGCCGAATGAAGTTAGTAATTATTATCAGTAGCATAAGTATTGTTAATGAGAATAATATACCGCTGAAATATGTGTATTACTGTTCTGTTCTTGCTTATTCGAGCATTGTATTCTATTCTGTTCTAACTCTATTCGCGCTACCACGTGGCTTGTCGAAAGGTTTTAATCTTGGATAACCAGCAAAAGCTATCATAAAGGCGGTGAACGGGAAGAAACATGCCAGTGAACTAGAGAAAGAGGTTCCTATGGCTTGGAACGAGTGTATACGTGCATACATGTATACGTAATACAATGCGTATATCATGTTAATTATTAAGAAAAATATGCAATGCTTATGCGAAGTTTATTCAATGTATAACTATAATTCATTTCGTGTGGCTATTTCTAGCCGGATGCAGCTCTTGTAAGGCAAACCCTCCGGTGAGGGTGGGCGGCATCTGCCATGTGTCGGGAACTGATTATTATCGAACGGAGTGGCTCTGCATTTGGTAGAGGCGTGGGTTTGAACTCCACCGTTGGCTGTCCTGAGAATGGTTTTCTGTGGTTTTCCATTTTCACTTCCAGGAAAATGACGGGACAGTTCCTGTTAATAAGCCAGAGCCGATTCCTTACACAATTTTCATTATTTATCATCCATTTCATGTTCCTTAGCTCCTCAACGGAGGCTGGCATCAGGAAGGGCAGCCGATCGTAAAAACATGCCACAGTATTAATCTCACGTCATCCCAACCCCGTATCAAACAACCTTATTGTTATTCTCTGTTCGCATCGGCCTACCAAGGACCACGTTATTTCAGTTCTCTGGGCCCAGTGCTCCGGTACTGCTCTTTTCTTTCCTCCGTCCACGACTTTCCCGTCTTCAACTTTGGCCTTTCTTGAAAACCCAGGTGGCCTTTTAGTTTCCTCCTGAGTGGGCTGCGTTCTTTTACATCTTCGTAAATGATCCACATCTCCTGTAGGTCCCTTTCCACCTTCTAGAACCAAGTTGGCTGCGTTTTCTTATCTTTGAAATAGATAAAGATCTGGTTCGATAATCGTGTGGGTTTCAATCTTAGCAAGTGGCCATAAAATGCGATTTCCTCCTCCGCATGACATCTTCTGGACATCAGTATACAGCTCATAGTTATGCCATATTCATATATGTCTTTAATTGGGCCAATAATTATATTATATTATATTATATTATTATTATTAATTTATTTTCTCGATTTTGATCATCTTAGGACCACGTACAATAATCCACCGCATTCATTTCCGTCTGTTTCTCCTTCCTTTCTTGCTTTCCAATAGTTCTTCTTTATTTCACTGTGTTCTTAACTCCTCTGTTCACTCCAGTGGTCATTCCGTTCTTTCTCCTGAAAACCCTTGAAATTTCGTATCAACCTCCCAAAAATTGTCCTGTCCTGTATTATATCTGCTGTCAATCTCATCTCTTATCCATCTCTCTTTATACTTTGCATCCACTGAGGGTCATTCTTACTCTTGTAAACATGATTATTTTTTTTTTTTTTAGAAATGGCTTCACATCGCACCGACACAGATAGGTCTTATGGCGACGATGCGATAGGCAAGGCCTAGGAGTGGGAAGGAAGCGGCCGTGGCCTTAATTAAGGTACAGCCCCAACATTTGCCTGGTGTCAAAATGGGAAAGCACGGAAACCACAGGGCTGCCGACAGTGGGGCTCGAACCCACTATCTCCCGGATGCAAGCTCGCAGCTGCGCGCTCCTAACCGCCATTACCTTAGCTGATGTTCTGCCTGTTTGCCTCTTAACACAACACACTCAGTAACGCGACGATCAATAAGACAAGTTAACTCGAAAAGGCGACAGCTTTTATACCCAAGAGGAAGGTTCGAGAAGGCTCTGGACTAAATCCGGACACTCCCTCTCATTTTTGTTGGATAGTCAAAAAGTTACAAGAAGCCTATTATTGGCTGAAAATTAAATACACAAAAATTATGATTGGCCAGACTCTCAAACTGGCGGGATGAGTAAGAAGTGTTGCAAACCTTGAAGAATCAAAAGTAAGGACAGTCAATTCAATTCAGAAAACCTATAACCAAAAAAATTTATTTAAATTTCTAGTTATTCCACTTTGCACCAGAGTGCATGACATCAGTTCTTAAATATAGACATCTATGGAGACAGGGTCCAAATTTCTTGAAATAGTTGTTGTAAACTGTGATACACTCCCCCCCCCCCAAAAAAAAAACAAGACATCCAGTCAGTTTTGGAAACCTTAAAATAACACCTTACTCTATCACTATAGTAGTGACATCTGTTGATCAACGTCCCAACTTCTTGCGTTAGGTGTTTCAAGTTTTTATCTGATAGATAGCGTTCTTCAAGGTGCTTCATTTAAATGCACGGGGTTGAGGTGTACCTCCCAGTAAAATTATTATTATTATTATTATTATTATTATTATTATTATTATTATTATTATTATTATTATTATTATTACTGACCTTTTCCTAATTCATTCGGATGAGCATTTTTTGTGTGGTGTGATTCAGTTTTACGACCGGATGCCCTTCCTGAAGCCAACCCCACAAACATCCTCTCTCCAAGCCAGCCTGACTACGAGACTGTTTACTCTTTACTGGAAATGGCTGTAGGCAAGAATTTCTCGCGGACTATAAAGAAAACATAAAATAAATAGACGTTTGTAAATAACTTGTGTCCTTCCAAATCATTCTCTTGCTGTGTTATGTAAATTTATTTCAGTATTCATACTAAGCAACACTTTACCCTAACTTATGGAACAAGTTCAAAGATGAAGCATGTTTTTTAAAAGATTGCTTCAGACGTGACGACAACGAAGTCATAAACTGCAGGATATGACTTTTAAAGGCTAGATCGAAGCCAGGTAAAAGAACAAACGTTATGTTATCCAGCATTACTGATGCCACATTTGTCTTAGTATACAGGAGCTTATATATTGCATCATAGTGTAAGTTCATTAAGTGAGGGCTTGTCATTTTCTATACTATAAAACACAATGGCAGTCCTGTTAGGTTTCACGAGAAACGGAAAGTGTTTAGCACTTCGAGAAACATCGGTGCCGAAGAAGGTAACTATTCAAAGACTGTAAAATATTTTTTTAAAATCACACCAGCGATTTTAAGTTCTGACAGGAAAGATTAAGGACAGAAGTCTGCGACAGCAGTAAGCAATTCTTGATACGGCTCGGGGCTGAGCTATAGTCTTCCTCGTCTGACCAGTTTTGAATCCCTGCAGAGTTTGAATAATTCAGTAAATCTCAGTGATTTCATCACTATCTTCTCACCAAGATGTCCAATGCACTTTTAGAAATGTGAAGTTCACCACCAGTGGTTCGGATACGACATAAATTTGTAGATTCTATGCCATAAGCTGTAAGATTAATAGTCACGTAAAACAATCTTCTCGATTATTATTAGATTGATAAACAAAAATATAACATGGTATTTAACACGCGTTCTAAGACAACGGAAACATGTTGATTCAAAATATGCCACCCATTTGTCGAAATCACCCACCGTTCTTAAGACATACGACATCAACCATCTACATATGCTCAACGCTATATCAAGGACACCAACACACATATAGAAGCTTCACTGGAGCACTGATTGCTGCGTAAAGTACTAATGAATATGGCTCTAGCTAAGATTTGTACAAATACACCACATGACACATTTATTAGGTTCAGGGTCATATCCGTACACGTAGAAAACCAGATCTGGTGAATTTACGCACACTCTGGACACCGTAATATCCACCGTCACCCATAATAAAAAGAAGCAAATGAAAAATTTCGTTTTGGATGAAAAATAACGAAAAAACAATTAAGAGAATTTCGACTAAAGCTGTTTCATGAAAAATAAAATGTTATCAACATGTTCAAAACCTGACATGATAGAGCAAAACGGTTTTGAGATTTGAAATAGGCATGGAAATTATTATTATTATTATTATTATTATTATTATTATTATTATTATTATTATTATTATTATTATTATTATTATTATTATTATTATTTTGCTAGTAGCTTTACGTCGCACAGACACAGATAGGTCTTATGGCGACGATGGGACAGGGAAGGGCTAGGAGTGGGAAGGAAGCGGCCGTGGCCTTAATTAAGGTACAGCCCCAGCATTTGCCTGGTATGAAAATGGGGAAACCACGGAAAACAATTTTCAGGGTTGCCAACAGTGGGGTTTGAACCTACTATCTCCCGAATACTGGATACTGGCCGCACTTAAGCGACTGCAGCTATCGAGCTCGGTTTATTATTATTCATCCCCGCTTCATTATCAGTGAAGTTTCCAGTGTTGGTGTCCTGGCTCTTGAACCATAGATGCAAATTTTCGAGAGTTAGAGTCGAACCTACTTGTATTTCAATGTTGGCAACTTCTTGTCTATCAGCATCAAGAGGACTGAAAATGAGCCTGATTTATGTAAACGAGACTCTAAACTATGTTTTACTGATTTCTGATGAGCTTGTCTCTCAATTTTGTGACTAGCTATCTCGATAGAACTAGTTCTCATCCCACCTTGTGGTCATTGTAGAAGAGTGATATCGACACTGGCTTCTTACCATGATGGCCGCGATTCCAATTCCGAACAATGTATAATATGTAGGATCGTTAACATTAAATGTCACTTCCTGTGATTCAGATTCCACTTACAAGTCCTGTGCCTATGATCACGATATCGACAAAAAGCTGCAAACTTACTTGTTATCCGATTCTGATCTCGATGACACAGGAACGAGCGTTCAGATGAACTGCAGTGAGAGGACTGTCACTTATATGAGCAAATCAACAGTATTTCATTTGACAGTCGCTCAACTGTCACGAGCTAAAGCCCGAACTTTTGTTGCCAGTCGGTGGGACGAGAATACACGTCCGCGCACCTGTCTTAGAGATAATATCACATTATATTTCCTGCTCTCATGGCCTTATTCTCTTCTGTATTCGATATACTTATTGATAGAAGTGGTTCATCCGAAAATGTATGCGACGTAATGCTACAAAATGTGTGACGGAAGTGTAACCATAGAAACCGTTCAGGCAGTGGTGTGACAGATCGTCAGACAATGTTACTTAGCAACCGTGCATGCTATGTCATTTAGCTGCTTGTCATCAGAAATTAGCATCCCAGGTGTCAGCAAAGTAGTCCTTACCTCAAGAGACGTCTATCGTTACTGCAAACATTTTACCTATCCACTCAGCCATTATGTCACTTCCGTAAAATTCTAATACTTTCTGACTCACAAAGTGCCCTTCAAAAGCTGCAAAATTCTCGTTGGGACCTCTCTATTCATCAGTATATATTAGACATTTTTTCCTTAATCTATACCGCCCAGAAAGCAGCTGAAGAAGTACATCTCCTGTGGATTAAACGCCAAGATGGTATAACGATGAATGAGATAGTAGAGCAGCTAGCACAACATGTGAACTCCGCCTTTACAAACAGTTACCATATTCTGATTTCCTACCCACAACCAAACAACGGGTCTTCAGGGAATGGTCTGAGCACTGGAAAACGTCACGGCTTACAAGAGGAAAGCACCATGCTAAAACTCAGCCCACCATACCAACGCAAATCTGGTTCAAGAGATTGAAACGAACTTGCAGACACCTTTCATATGTAATAAGAATGCGTCTGGCTCGTGGATGCTATCCAAGTTATCTAGACAGGATCAAGGTCTTAGACACCCCTCACTACCCAGAAGACCCTGGAGAAATAGCCGACTTGAACCACATCATATTGCCATCTAAGAAGTACTCCCAAGAGCAGGACCATCTGTACTCTTCTTCAGTGAATTTAAATACCCCACTACCAACTTTAATTGCCATCAAATCTAACTCCACAATTATGCGCTGTAATTTCCCAATATTTATCTAATTGCAGTATTAATTTATAAGTTACGACTTTTTTCCAACCACGAAATGTATCCACCAAAATGTATGCTCTCTCACTCTGTAAATACTGGCCGCATGGTCTTCCGAGGCGTAACGCCATTGGTAGTATATAAAAAAAAAATTAGCAGCCGTTGAGTGATGACCATGACCGGGAGACATATTTAAGATCATTTGATTTTCGCAAAGAGAAGAGTGGTTTCTTTAATTCGAAGTCTTCTTCTTCTTAAGAGGCAATGATAGGTTCAATATTAGCCTCTTAGAACACAATCATGACACTTCAACACAACCTTAACACTAGAACAATAAGGAAGGAATCCGTTAATCTATACCCAACTAGTAATTCGAATGTCAAGGTGTGTAGATGACGTGACATGTTCAAGTAGTGACATGAACATACTTCCTGACCTTTAACGGAAGGCTACATGCCGTTAGTGATCATTAATAGGCGAGGAGGATGTTCTGTGCGTTCCGTTCCGTCCAGTCGTACAGGTACAAGAGTACGTGACGATTTCTGAGGCCCTCCCACAATCACGACACGGCAGCTGTAATAAAAAGCAATTGCCCCACGGCTGGGTGGCGCTACCGTGTATTCCCAACCCTTGTAGCATACACAAACAGGTACATCTCCATAATCAATTTACCAGAACGATGCGATGTGCCACCGCAACACAGTAATTTATTCCACTATGGAGTGCAGTACGTCGCTTTGATACAGCGCTCGAAAGTTTCGTATCCCGCGGCGATAAATAATGCACAGTCTTGTTCCTAGACGGTTTATTCAAGAATCACGAACGTGTGTCTATAAAAAATGACGAGACTTTGCCGTCAAAAAATATGACGGTTTAGTTCTGACAAGCAGGAGATTTACAGAACTTGATGTAAGCCTTGACAATCACAAATATATATGCCTACTCTTGTGCCTGAACACGCTTCACTCTGAGACTGGCTATCAGTAACCTGATAGAATACGTTTGGCCAGGAAGAGGGTGTAACCCTCTAGGTGGCCCGCGCCACCCCCTTCAGGGTGGGGAATGAAAACTCTTTATTAGCATAGAAGACGTTCGAATCCTAGTACTGCAGTCAATTAGAGCGTATCCTCCATCCCAACCCTCCCTTACGTATTCCAAACTCACTCAATGGATATGCTACCAAGGAACCAACTTGTATGTGTGGTCGGATGATGTCTAGTCAAGATCATTCGAAAATGCCAGAACAAATAATGAAGACAGCACAACATTAGCTGATAATGACTCATCATGGGCATAGGAGGACAGAATATGAGGTGCAGAAAGCAATCTTCACGGCAAAACTCTAGCAGTCCGCCATGTCTTAAAAACCATAGCAACTGAAGAGACAACGAACCTTTCTTAACATCCTTAATGAATAATGTGTGAAGTGAGTTTATGGATAAAGCATAATATACAGTACCTTGAAAAGGAAAACGACTGGGCGAGTTGGCCGTGCGCGTAGAGGCGTGCGGCTGTGAGCTTGCATCCAGGAGATAGTAGCTTCGAATCCCACTATCGGCAGCCCTGAAAATGGTTTTCCGTGGTTTCCCAATTTCACACCAGGCAAATGCTGGGTCTGTACCTTAATTAAGGCCACGGCCGCTTCCTTCCAATTCCTAGGCCTTTCCTATCCTATCGTCGCCATAAGACCTATCTGTGTCGGTGCGACGTAAAGCCCCTAGCAAAAAAAAAAAAAAGAATAACGAAAGTTAGTGTGCTAAATTTCTTCTTATGTAACACAACCACACGTGAATTATTTTCATACACAGCTCTGCAGCGAAATTAGGAATGATGTAAAGGTGCGGATCATAGCGACATGTACGAATTGCACAGTCCAGTGAGTAACAAGGGTAATGGTGCAAAGGCTTCATTCCAAGTAGCATTGCGTTAGCCACGTGGTAGGTTTTGTTCTCTTCGATATCGTAACTCATATACGGTGAAAGGAGACTTCTGCAAGCCTTTACCAAGTTCACCTATTATCATACTCTTTCCTCTGCGTTCATTCTATCACTGAATTCTTTTTCAAGTGATTTAACGTCGCACTAACACTTCGACGGTTTTCGTCCACGCAAGGATGGGAAAGTGATAGGACTGAGAAGGCATCAGCCGCAGACTTAACCTTCATTCGCTCAGGTGGCCGGCAAATTGCCGCTCTTTTTTTAAAAAGCGCTTACATCTCCATTGAGGTAAGCTAGAGTACCGGTAAGCGATAGTATTGTCTCGCTACTCATTTCCGATAGATAGCAAATTATTCGAACATCGAGTTTTTATTTTTGTTCTAAAGATTCTTTCCTTTCTAGTTTTGTACTTTCTACCAAAGTGCCTATATTACTTTTTACCCATCTACACTAAGATATAGGCTACCCTATAATTACTAGTTAATTTTAAACTGTTCTGGGCTCAAACTATGATTTAAAATATGATACAATTTTTTTTACTAGAAAGCCAAGAAGAATTAGTTAATTTTATCCTGTTCGACGAATTTTCTTTCTCACTTTCTTACTTTCTTTCTTTCTTTCTTTCTTTCTTTCTACACCCGTTCACCCTCAGGGTTAGCTTTTTCCCTCAGACTCAGCCAGGGACCTCACCTCTACCACTTCAGGACCAGCGTCCAGGAGCGTGAGACTTTGGGTCGGGGGATACAACTGGGAAGGAAAACCAGTACCTCACCCAGGCTGCTTCACCTGCTATGCTGAACAGGGGAACTTGTTGGGGGATGGGAAGATTCGAAGGTATAGACAAGGAAGAGGGAAGTAAGCGGCCATGGTCTTAAATTAGGTACCAATCCGGCATTTTGCCTGAGGAAGAAGTGAGAAACCACGGAAAACCACTTCGAGGATGGCTGGGGAAGGAATCGAACCTTCCTCTACTTAGTTGACCTCCAGAGGCTGAATGCATCCCGTTCCAGTCTCATACCACTTTTCAAATTTTGTGGCAGAGCCGATCAAACCCGGGCCTCCGCAGGTGGCACCTAATCACACTAACCACTAGACCACAGATGCGGTCTCTGTTCTATGAATTAAGAATTAAAGTTTCTGTACAAAAATGTCCATTTGAAATCATATGAGAGTCCAGCAATCCAATTTGACACATTTATAGGATTTGAGAGAAACCAATAAAAATAACCAAAAAATGCGGATTGCAGATAGCCGCCTTGCGAGCGCTTGCGTAGATCTGAAGGGGGTGAGCGGTTACTTAATGTAGATCACCGGCATTTGCCTTGTGTGAAAATGGGGAACCACAAACATCCATCTTCAGAGCCGCCGACGGTGGGATTCGAACCCACCATCTTCACAATGGAAGCTCAGAGCTACGTGAGTCAAATCGCATGGCGGACTCGCTCGGCTATTCTCACTGACTATTGAGAAATGATTGCATTAAATACTAATTTTTAACGAATAGCAATGCAGGTAATATTTTCTAATATGAATGTTTAAGGAGAAGGAGTTAAATATACTGAATTGCAAATCGAAATAGAAATTTAGATGAACTCATCTATTTCTTAAATGTAAAATTCAAGAGTGGACGTCTAACAGTGTTAACCACAGGAGGGTCAGAGTTATCAAATTATCCCTGAAAAGTGAGGAAGTATGCCGAAGGGCAGAAGACTCTTGCACTCTTAGCATGTCATTATTTAATTCCATATATACTGCATTAACACGTGCCTTCGTTACAAGATTTAAATTAAGAATGTTTAAAAGAAAGATAAGAATTCATCTTGTGTTCAACCAGTCCTTAAGCCGAAGAACATGTATGTATGTAGGAAATAATTACAAGAAACAGCTTCTTAGAACGCCTACTGGGAATGTATTTGACCCAAATACTAATCTGAGAAACGGGAACTGAAAATATGTTCACCCTGTGAGGGTTATTACAGCATCACTACTGTCATGAAACTCCCCGCGGGGCAACTCGCGTAACACTTCCTCTTCAGAAGACTGGACAGAGCCAGTGCGTCCACAAAACTACTCTTTCAGAGTGGGTGGTACTGTGGTAAAGATTTTGTTTTTAATTCACTGTTGGTAATAGGATTCCGCAAATTTTCATGTATTCACTACAATGTAAAATCTCTCAGTACATCAAGACAACACAGTAGAGGATGTACTTCCGTAACAGACTGAAACCTCGTTTATTCGGTTCTGAGACATTCTCTAATAATAATAATAATAATAATAATAATAATAATAATAATAATAATAATAATAATAATAATGGAGGTAAAACATGGCAAGATAAAAAGGACAGACCCGGGTGAATGGAGCCAACTCACCGGACTGTATACGGAGACAAACAAGGCAAGAGCCAGAAAGTTAAAACTAGCCTTCAAGCTAACACAAAACATGTAGGCCTATAACAAACGGGCAATATCTTAGAAGGCAAAATCCGACATCAGTAATACTCAGCAATAAAACCGGAATGATTGTACGCTTCAGAGTGCCTTATTTTAAATAAAAGGAGCTGCAAGAATTCGAGAAGAAGGAAAGGAACATTTTGGGACCACAGAAGACTATTGATGGGACTTCGAAGAAATGGAAAAATGGGGAGCTCGCAAGTGCCCTGAAAAGATCACGGATGCAATGCGGAAACGAATGCTGAAATTCTACGGACACCTCGTAAGAATGGATGACAAACGGCTGACCAAAAGGATCTTCAAATACATCATGGGGTTAAAGGCCACTTTCAAGTAGGTAGAAGAGGTCAATAAGGATAAGGAAGAAGTTGGAATTACACTGCAGATGATCCACAATAGAAGAGAGTTCAGAAGAGTCCACAGTCTAAAATCATTTGAAGAGAAACCATTAAAACGGAGGGCCAAACGGATCATTTCCGAAGAGGAAAGAAAGATGAGAAGCGAAAGAATGAAGAAGTTTTAGGAAGAGAAGAAAGGCCAAGAATCCTTAAGTTCAATGCGGTGCATAATTGGCCAAATTTAGGGGAAAGTTAATTAATTAATTAATTAATTAATTAATTAATTAATAATTATAATGTAGCTTCAGTTCGGAAGAAACTCTACCACTTCTACGTGTTGTCGTTGCCTAACAACTTCACTATCAGCAGGTAGCATTTATGCTGTTTCCTAGAAAGTTTTATATTGAATACCACGTTTTCAATTTGAATGTATCGTAAAATGTTCAAGATCCCACGGGTAGAGCACGTCACCACTAAGGACGTACTCCTTCGTGCCATGAAGTCTTCAGCCTCGTAAAACGTAGACGAGCTGTCTATTTCAGTAACAAATGCAGCCTGATACAACCGAATAAAAGGAAAGATAGAAGAGAGCGGACAAGGTCATCCCTAGTGTGGAATTTTCGACAGTGCTGCGCACCATACAACAACTCTCATACGGGAACCACCACAAAATAGAAAAACTTACTCTATGACGGTCACCACATTTCAATGCGGAGACCGCACCAGGCGAAGAAAAGAAGAAGTCATGCTTTTCGAAAAAGAGTTATGACTGTAGAGTGCGCCATTTTTAGGCAGTAATAGGTTAGAATACAAACTTATTGAAGTGGGCAACAATTATAGTCTACCCTACACAACGTTTATGTTACGAGTCCTGCATAAAGTGTAGGGGTCCGGCCCATCAGAACCGCTAGAATTTATGTTACTCTCGTTACATAATGGAAGAACGGGCTAAACGACACTTCCTAATAACCAAAGCAGTTTTCATTCCAACATGTCACTGCCTACGAACCCCGAGTCTAGTTATCACATCACACATGCCCGGATGCGCCAACTTCGGCTCGGTTACTACTTAACCGCGATAACATGGGTAGTTTACTATGGTTAAGAACGGTTTCTGTTACACCAAGTATGTTTTCGAAAATTTGGACGTTTTATCACGGTTAAAAGTTTATCAGTTGTAAGCGAGCGAATAAACAGCAAACCGAGGCTACTACTAAATGTTTTCAATCCTCCCCTGAGGTTGGAGGCGGGCCTCCTAGACGGTGATGCCATCTCTAAGGCTAGGAGATTTGTATAGGAGAAGGAGACGTGCAGAGGTCAGCGGGTTGGCGCCCGTGGTCTATACTAGGAACTGCCCCAGCATTCGTCTTAGTGCAAGAGAATGTAAAACCAGGGAAAATCATTCTCAGAACAGCCGACGGTGGGTACCAGCTCCTCTCCGTCTTCCAAATACGGAGGCGGAGAGCCAAGGTAGAGCCGTAGCCACCCCTCCTCTGCTCGAGTGGCCGATCGGAGTGCAGAGCTGTCGGACCACGGACCAGTCATGACCACTTGTGGGCCGAGACCCACTCTGCATCCGCCGACGGCCGCCGCTTTCAGGCCAACGTAATCCGCAAGAGTAAGTTGTATATTACGTGCATCCAAAGTGTCGTGATCCGATTTAAAAGTTTACTGGTCGTGACTGAGCGATACAGCCTCACACTACGTACATTCAAAGTGTCCGGATCTGATCGTTCAAATAGATTGGGCACCAATCTCGTATATTTACAGTTTGTCGAAAATCTACAGCCTGTGTCCAGTCATTCTACCGGGCTAGGGATGGAATTAATGAAACTTTTATCCAGCAGCGAGGATAGGAATTGTGCCGGCTGCCAAAGCCTGTCTACTTTTCTGGGACAATGATTAATGACTGACAGATGAAATTGAAATGGTACTCGAGAGTGTTGCTGGAATGAAAGATGACAGGGAAAACCGGACTACCCGGAGAAAATCTAGTCCCGCCTCCGCTCTGTCCAGCACAAATCTCACACTGAGTGACCGGGATTTGAAACACAAAACCCAGCGGCGCGAGGTCGGCGTGCTGTCGCCTGAGTCACGGTGGCTCGAAGATGATAAAGGCAGAACAAGAGACATGGACAATTCATTTGAAAATTAGACGAACTCTTCGTTCTCAAACAGGTTTCGGTTGCAGGAGGAGGCTGTGACGTTCTTATTACAATTGATAGATGACCAGCTCGAGATCCGTACTCGCATAAAAACTAGTATCCTCACTGCACTGCGATCTTATGCGACGGGATCATTTCATCAATTGTCCCGCACCATGGAAAAATGGTTAGCATGCTGGTCTTTTGTCCAAGGGGTCCCGAGTTCGATTTCCGGTCGAGTCGCGGATTTTAACTTCCATGAATTAATTCCTATGGCTCGAGGGCTGGGTGTTTGTGCCGTCTTCAGCATTAGATTCCATCTTAGATAGGGTGCCATCCTCACAGACGCGCAGGTCTCCTGTAGGGCACAGCTCGAAAGACCTGTATAGGCCTCTCCGAGTCCCACAGTTCATTAATTAAATACTGTTAAATAGATTTGGCTAAAAATTGTTAAAATATAAATCACAAGGAATGTCCTTTAAAAAATTATATACCGTGCGATTAGGAGCGCGCAGCTGTGAGCTCGCATGCGGAAGATAGCTGGGTTTGAATCCCACTGTCGGCAGCCCTGAAGATGGTTTTCCGTGGTTCCCCATTTTCACACCAGGCTGTACCTTAATTAAGGCCATGGCCGCTTCCTTCGCATTCCTAGGCCTTTCCTGTCCCATCGTAGCCAAAAAACCTATCTGTGTCGGTGCGACGTAAAGCAAACAGAAAAAACATATATACGAATTCCGTCTGTTTATTATTCAAAGACTAATGACTACTGATGACACAAAAATCCTGTCCCAAATTTCATGGTGATAGCCTTCTCAAACTGTAGGTCAAATTAGCATAGCGATGATAGGGGGGATGGGTACCACCTCTCCGTAAGTGTGTGTTTTACCTCGAAAGGAAAAACATCTATTTTTAAGGGACCACCACACATACTGACTGAAATAAGAATATTTTAACTGCTGTAATCTCGATGCTGTCCTCGCAACAGACAGTTGATAGAATGGTACCGTTCCACTCGAAGAAACACAGACCCCCTACATGGACGATAAGTTGCGGAATGTCACGGCCAAGCTGATGTAATGCGATTACTTTGTTTGAACTGCCACAAGATCGTCATCGGGAAAGTTTACTTTCCTCAGATAAAAAAAAAAACTTATCGTATTGTTTGAACAAGTATTTCCACCTTTTCGATTGAATGTCAAGACTAATCCTAGTGTTACACACACGAGTGCAACACACACACGTCCGGTCATTATCGTCTTTATTTTACACCAAGGTGACGCGATTAGGTTCAAAAGAGGAATAAACCCAACGCTCCCTTCACCACAGGTTAAGGCGAGATGTGGGGGATGTTGAATCGGGCACACTGTCAGTGATGTCCATAAAAAGGACGGCTGAGAAGGTCGTCTCGGAGTGAGGTTCAAATTGCCCCGTGGAACTGCCCCCTTTGGTCACAACTTTTGATAATCGGTTAAGATATATAGTTAAAATAAGTTTTAAATGCGGTTTAGATTCCGTACTCAAAACTAGGTTAGGTTAGGTAGGTTTAGTGATTAAGTAACGATTTAATCAAAAATAAAATTTTAAACCTTATTTTATATTTGTTAAACAGACTTTTTTTATTTTTTTTATTCGAATGGCAAAAGAATACACTGTTACGATAGTACTGATATGTGCAAATTAGTAGTAAATTTAAACATTTAAACATTTAGGACTGATCAATGACTAACTGCAGTACAATATTTTAAAGGTGAATATCCAATTATCTTAACCAATTCATAGCTTCACCGGTGGCTTCGTGGATATCCTTCATTGCGTCATTAAATTTACGCAGTGGGCACTCCATGACGTACACATTAGTCTGCTAAGAAAAATGAAATATATTCACAGACTGACGTTACAGTTCATCAATGGAACTGACTTCATGACGTAATAACACCTTCAAATTATATGAGGAAAGCAACTGCAAACTCCCCATTTCTCCAACACACCTCTTCAGTGACACGTGTTCTTTCTGTGACAGGTGGTGGTGGAATTTTTTTGATCAAACAAGCCTTCGTTCTGTAGACTCTATAAACTATAAAAATGTAATAATCCGAAAATGAGAAACCACAGGACTAGCGATGATGTGATTCGAATGTATATTACACCTACCTAGTCCGTATCACACAGGCAATTCACCCGATGAGTATTAACATGTTTTGCCACCATCTGCGGAAGTTCTGAGATGTTCTTGCACCTGCTACATACCTTATATGGGTACAGTTGTTGTGCCTTTTATTTTATTTTTTACCGGGATTTACTTTAGAAGAAATCTCAGCATAGACAATAAAATGCACATCCCGTAAACACTGGTGCCAGTCGAACAGCTCGCTTTTTAATAAGTGTAACTCTTCTTAATGTAAACAAGTTACAGAAAGCAGTTGTGGATAATTCCCTGCAACAACCTCGTTTCACTTACAGCCTTTCATATTAAATTACAGGACATAATAAGTAATGGTATTATTCATCTAACAACAAGTCTGTTATGTCAAATAAAAGTGAATTTATAGCTACTATCTACGAGAACAATGATACAGAATCATTATATTAACATCCAATTTTGCAATGAAAACCATTTCAACAATGACTTTCATTCTCAAGTTGAAGGAATAGAAAAACGATCGTCAGAGGAGGTAGGAAGAAGAGCTAAAAGGAACAGAGCATTAAAACCTTTCATAGTTATAATTGAATCGACTACAAAATTGCAATGTAATGGCTTGTTAAACTTCGACCTGCCGTTAACAAAGCCTGCCCCGCCAGCATCATTACAGGATATAAGGCTCCCCTGCATGCGTTTATCTACTGCACCTCAGGTGTTAGAGCGATTGAAATCTAGGTTCTTCCTGCGGAACCGTTATTCAAAGCTCGAAAGGACAATTTAAACCAGAACATGTTGAAGCACACCATGTCAGGTGTATAACCTCTTAAGACCTAATGTCCGCATGCGAGGACACCTTCGAGTTACATGAGGAAAGCAACTGTAAACTTCCCATTTCTCCAGCACACCTCTTCAGTGACACGTTTCTGTGACAGCTGGTGGTGGAATTTCTTGTGATCAAATTAATATGAATGGAATTCGATTTTTCCAACAAATTTTCCTAGGTGTGTTATCAAAGCTTGATTGAATAATCTCCCTGGACTAGTCGTAATAATGAAAGATGCGTTCTGAGAATTCTCAGAAGGAAGTCCGTTTACTGTCTGCCTGGGTGGGGAGAAGGACGTAGGCGGTATGGTTGCCATGGAAACGAGGGTGGACCCATTGCGGTTGCCATGGAGATAAGCCTGCTGGCCGGCTCGTGTTGCTTAGAGTTGCCAAACCTCTTACTTCTGAGTTACAGTACGTACACAGAACGCAGCGGTCTGAACGAACATGTGAGCCGAAAGCGAAGGAGAGAGGAATATAGAAATAAGGCAACACTGTGCAATGGCAGGTGAAATGCTGCTCCCTCCAGCCCTATCTGTCAAAACGCTTCTTTTAATATTATGGTTATAACATTCTGTAACTCCCTCGTGGCATTTTAACTGCTCAGATGATAGAGCAATATCAATGCCCCGTACAATTCCTGGTCATTCCAACTACTACACCTAATTATTTCTTTTCCTCCCCGAAGGGAGAGGCGGGCCACTTAGACGGTGACACCATCTCTCAGGACAGGAGAAGGAGATGTGCGGAGAAGGTGAGAGGGTTGGCGGCCGTGGCCTATACTAGGAACTGTTCCGGCATTCGCCTTGGTGCAGGTGAATGCAAAACCATGAGAAACCATCTTCAGGACAGCTAACGGTGGGGACCAGCCTATCTCCGTCACCCGAATACAGCGGCGTAGAGCCACGGCAGAACCGTGGCAACCCCTCTTCTACTCTACTGGTCGGCCGGAGTGCAGAGCTGTCGGACCACAGAACAGCCGTGGCTACTTGTTGGCCGAGATATCTACATTTGCCGACGTTATTCCAAATTGGAATTTACTAAATGGCTTATTTGTGAGCAAAAACACATGGCGGCGGTAGCGTGAAACAATATGAGGAGTGGCTTTTCCATTGCTTTCTTCAATGCGTTAGAAATCCAATATAACTGAACCTATGAGTAAACGTTTCATAGCATCCGGACGTAACACGCACGATCTGAATGTAATTATTGAGCATCATCATTACCTCAATGGGAGGGACCTCAATGAACAGGTACGAGTACTCTGGCTAGTATCAAGACATCATAACTAACAGGCGAACTTACGGCTCTAGACAATAAAATTACTACCTTCCCTTAGCATTAACCCTTTCGTACACGGTGGGAAAAATAAAAATAGCCCGAAAAATATTTACAAGACTGACGCGGATTTGAGAACTGCTCTTCACAGGAAATGCTATAAACCGTGATTTCGATGCACCAATCAGTTTCTGTCACATGTCTGCAAATGTCCCACATATCCCGTCCGACTCCATGGCTAAAAGATTAGGGTGTTGGCCTTTGTTGGGCTTCGATTCCCGGAAGGGTCGGGAATTTTAACCATAATTGGTTAATTTCGCTGGCATGGAGGCTGGGTATAGGTTTCGTCTTCATCATCATTTCATCCTCATCACGACGCGCAGGTCGCCTACGGGAGTCAAATCAAAAGATCTGCGGGATGAACGTCCCGGTACTAAAAGCCATATGCCATTTCATTTCTCTCACATGGACATATCCCAAGTAAGTCGCTGTATCATTGTGTGTCAGTGAGTAAGTGAGAGTAGTAAGACATGTTTAGTGACCAGCTGAATGCAACACAAAATGGTGCTCACGATAAAACAGCGCGAGTGTTATGCGAAGTACGACTCATGTAAAACCTGTGCGGAAATGTTTGCGCAAGAGTTTCAGACTGGACGTGTTTTGACAAAACCTCCAGCAAAGTCTGCAATGCAAAACTTAGTGGTAAAATGGCATATACGGGCTCTATACCGAATAAAAACCGTACCTATCCGTAAAGTGTACGAACACCAGAAAACACTGCTCGAGCGAAGGAAAGCCAGGAACGAAGTCCGACGAAATCTCAACGCCGTTAACCTGTGCAAGTGGAAATTAAGAGATCGTCGTGTCGAAACATTATCAGAGAGGAACTTCATCTGCGTCCTTACAAATTTACTGCTGTGCATGTGTTAAAGCGTCCAGACAAACCTTCGGCGGTGGTTTATGTGTTAAATGGAGTCAGGACTTTTGGATCGTCAGTTTTGATGCTGAGAGCATTTCTTAGCAGACAAAGCAGGGGACCCCAAACTACAAAAAACGTACAATTAAGCAATTTCCTCAATTGTGCCGAAAGATGAAAGGATAAAGGGATCGGAAAGGTTTTAAGTTGTGAGTCTTGGATATCTGTATCAAACTAAAAAAATATAATCGAAAATCACTTCCGGAAAGAAGCTTGTTTCTTCACTCGTTTTCTTTATGATACAAATTCTAGCAAAATTAACTTATTTACATAATTCTTTCTGTAATGTGTTCCTTAGTTCAATACTCTGAGGGATTTTCTGAAAAATGCACACACCGTAAGTAGTTATAAGGGCTTAAGTGAAACTCTGCATTGACTCAGATTAACGCTCGTAGTGGTAGAAAGAGGCAAACGTCCAATCTAATCGACAGAATAACGATGATCAAGGAAAGGATTGTAATTTTTAAGAATAAATAAATATATTCTCGTACTTTATTATATCTTATGTACATAAACTTCGTAGCTCATATCTCTAGGATGTTTTCATCATTGAGTTGCTTGCATGAAGAGTTGAACTGTGGAATTTTCATTTCTTCAGAAGAGGCCATTTCCAGTATCTTGTGTGATGTTCATTAATAATGGTCAATCCCGAGTCATTTCAATTGTAAATATTAACCGGGCCAGTTTAATTTTGA
Source organism: Anabrus simplex (assembly GCF_040414725.1). Classification (NCBI taxonomy): domain Eukaryota; kingdom Metazoa; phylum Arthropoda; class Insecta; order Orthoptera; family Tettigoniidae; genus Anabrus; species Anabrus simplex. The sequence continues at coordinate 17,239,419 of NC_090269.1, read as the reverse complement.
CCACCCGGTAGTTATTGGGAGTAATATCTCCCCAAAAGGTTCTTGTCCTACAAAACAGTTTGATCGTCTGGCTATATGCGGAAGGAGATCCATTCTCTCCTTAATAATTCATAGCTTGTGTGTTAGTTCGTATTTCTCTTTGTAATAAAGTGAGAGGTACAGTGACCATGGCATCCTGAACAATATCGACCATTGTTCCTCCGACTATTGTCAATTTACGAAGATCGTTATGGTCCATTTGCAATGAAGTATTCTATTTCTCAGCAGTGTCACAAGAGAAAGGGTACCGTACTGTTCAGAACTGATGGTATCAGGTACACCTGCAGAGAGGATACCTGTTCATTCAAACAGCATCATTTAATTTCTTTAGACCTGTTGCAACAGGCTTACTGCTGTAAAACAAAATGGCACTCGAACTTATAAGAGCATGTTGTTAGTAAAATGTGAATGGAAGAAGTTCACTCTATGTTCAAGTAGAACAGCGTTCAGTTGTTAGCTTTACACATTTGATGACAACTCCTAATTCCTGGTGCGCGAAAAATATTGCTCAAAACAATGTACTTCATTAGCATAAGTAAGTAAGTAAGTAAGTAAGTAAGTAAGTAAGTAAGTAAGTAAGTAAGTAAGTAAGTAAGTCCAATCCAGACAAAAAATGTGTAGGTATTCACCTCAATAGACCATGGAGATTTCAACACACAAAATAAGCGATTTTTATTCCCTAAACCGAATCAACTATTGTTATCGAATCAAGTATATACAATTCTGTGCCATCTACTTTTAGGTCGGAGGTTAGAATGCCAACTAATTTGGTTATTGGGATGTGTAGTCTAGGTGGCTCTTCTGCATTGTAGTGACAGTAACATAAATTCCAGGGTTCCGGACGGGCCGAACCCCTAATGTTTATGCAAAGCGTATAACATAACTGTTGTGCAGATTAGACTAAACTCTTTACTCGCCTCAGTAAGTTTGTATTCTAATCAATTACTGCATAAAATTCAGGCCATATTTATAGACATACCTCGGACCAACGTTGAATGATTTACAGCTGTTTCATTAAATACTCTAGGTGACAGGTTAGTACTGTAAATCATTGATAGCCGGTTAACGTGAGACCATTTTTAAACCTCCGAAGTGTCGTCTTTTGAAGTTCCAGCATACTAACGAAAAGAAGGTAAGCATTTAATACATGTGGAATTTAGGCCAGTTGCGAAGGTCGCCGCCTGTTTCCTGGTTGTCGCTCTCGCAAGAAAAATGGTGGTGCACGGCGATGTTCAGACGAGATATCAGCCGTCTCTCCTCTCACTAAACTACAGCGGCAGGAAGGGAAACGTGCAGGTGGGTTAGATCCTCTGCTGCGAGAACTCAGGTGCATTAAAAGTTAACATAGAATTCTTTCAACGTTATGCTGTTTTCAAGTTCAACGTAATATACATACATACATACATACATACATACATACATACATACATACATACATACATACATACATACATACATACATACATACATACATACATACATACATACATCTTCATTACAGACTCGTATGCCTTTCAGCGTTCAGTCTACAAGCCTCTGTGAATTTACTAATCGCCGCCAAAATCCTCTATTTGTTTCTAGTAATGTGGCCTAATTTAGTTCTATAAACCCCACCTCTTATTTTTAAATCGTTAGAAACTGAGTGTCAACCATCGTCGTTTTTGTCGCCCTCTAGCCTTCTTACCCTCCATTATTTTCCTAGGTAACCTATCCTCCTCCATTTGCCTCACATGATCCCACCGCCGAAGCCGCTGTTGCGTACAGATTCATCCATCGAGTTAATTCCTAACTTAGCCTTTATTTACTCATTCTGAGTACCCTTCTGCCATTCTTCCCATCTTTTGCACCAGCAATCATTCTCGCTACTTTCATGTCTGTTTCTTCTAATTTATGAATAACATATCTTGAGTCCACCCAGCTTTCACTCTCATACAGCAAAGTTGGTCTGAAAACAGGCCAATGTAAAGAAACTTTAGTCCGGGAGTTGACTTCCTTCTTACAGAATACTGCTGATGGCAGCTGCGAGCTCACTGCATTAGCTTTACTGCACCTTGAATCAATCTCAATTACTATACTACCATCTTGGGAGAACAGATCCTAAATACTTGAAATTATTTACCTCGAGCTTTGTATTCCCATTATGACATACAGTTCTCTTGGATTTCTTACCTACTGACATCAATTTAGTCTTAGAAAGGCTAATTTTCATACCATCTTCATTGCACCTATTTTTAAGTTCCAAGACTGCAGGCTTTCGGCACAATCTGCCATTGAGACCAGGTCGTCAGCACAGGCTAGACTGCTTACTGAATTTTCACCTAACTGCCACTTAATACCTTTCAGCAGATGTTCCATTTTAATTATGAAGAATAAAGGTGCAAGATTACAGCCTTGTCTAAGCCCTGTAAGTACCTTGAACTAAGAACTCACTATACTGTCAATTATGACTGCAACCCAATTATCAACGTAAACACCTTGGATTGATTTTGATAATCTATCCTTGATCCCATAGTCCTCCAGTATTGCGAACATATTTTGCCTCGGTACTCCGCCATATGCCTTCTCTAGACCTACATAACATAAACATAACTGTGTATTCCTCTCGTAGAATTTTTCAATTACCTGGAGCATACTTAATATCTGACCCTGACAGCCCCTCTGTGGTATGAACCCTCTCTGGTTTTCATCCAACTTCCTATCAACCACTGATCGCACCCTCCCTTCTAAGATGCCAATGAACACTTTGCCTGTTATACTGATTAATGAGATACTTCGATAGTTGTTGCAATCCCTTCTGTTCTCTTGCTTATAGGTAGGCAATTACTGCTTTTGTCCAATCTGAAAGTATTTTATATATATAGATATATATATATATATATAGATAGATAGATAGATAGATGGATAGATATATATAGATAGATAGATAGATAGATAGATAGATAGATAGATAGATAGATAGATAGATAGATAGATAGATAGATAGACAGATAGATATTGCAATTTGCTTCAAGTCGCACCGACACAGATAGGTCTTATGGTGACGATGGGATAGGAAAAAGCTAGGAGAGGAAGGAAGCGACCGTGGCCTTAGTTAAGTTACAGCGCCAGCATTTGCCAGGTGTAAAATCGGAAAAACACGGAAAACTACCTTCAGGGTTATCGAAAGTTGGGTTCGAGTTCACTATCTCACGAATACAAGCTGAACGTAAATGTAAACCCTTACAGTGTTCCTGATCCATAGAAGTACGTGACAGGATCAGTAAGCTTGTAGTTTTATATCATGATCATTGCGTGACTACAAGTTTCACGTGGAACCTAAACCTCATGAAGAACGTGACTTTTTCAGAGTTCAAGTTTCTAGTTTTAAAGTTTATCTCTTTTTACAGATTCAGTGTAGCACCTATTTTTGGTTTCGGTCCAACCCTGAGGTTTAATATTGACCTTCCCTTCACCAAGCGCTGTTCCTTTTGGAAGTTCCCCCCGAAGTTACCGGGATTCAAGACAAGGACTCTCACGTTGGTACCCGCAAGGGTATACCACTGTAGTAGGAACCTCCAACCCCTCGCCCTGTCACTCGCCTCTTACATAAATCTTTCAATCTATTTATCACTGAAAAAAAAAATTCAACATGTTTCTTCTTCCTTCAAGTTTCACGTAAGAACAGGGGCCAACAAAACATTTTTCAACAAAAAAGGTCTGTAAAACATACTAGTTTCTTAAACGTTTCAATTATTATTATTGGTTTTGCCCTCAAACTCAGCGAGGAATCCCATCCCTACCGCCTCAAGGGCAGTGTCCTGGAGCGTGAGACATTTGGTCGGTGATCCGCCTGGGTAAGGGACCAGTTCCTCTTGTGGAGGATGGGAAGATTGGAAGGGATATGCAAGGAAGAGGGAATGAAGCGGCCATGGCCTTAAGTTAGGTACCATCCCAGCATTTGCCTGGAAGAGAAGTGGGGGAACCACAGAAAACCACTTCCAGGATGTCTGAGGTGGGAATCGTACCCACCTCTACTCACTTGGCCTCCCGAGGCTGAGTGGATCCCATTCCAGCCCTAAAGCCACTTTTCAAATTTCGTGGCAGAGTCGGGAATCGAACCCGAGCCTCCGGGGTGGCAGCTAATCGCGCTAACCACTACACCACAGAGACGGACGTCATTCTTACATACATGTATTAAGTCTAGAAGACTGCCTGATCAAGTTTACTTATGGAAATTGATATCGTATACCACACACTCACACAGTCCGCAAAATGAATTAATTATACCACTCGAAGATATCTACTGTGATACTCCGAACTTGTTTTGATATATTTTATTGGATACACGTTTAGTTCCGGCAACAGTCTGGACCAAATTGGAGCTGAAATCAGTGGGCAGCGCGGGCCACGGGAAGTAGGCCACACTAGATACCTATCTAATGTTCGCCAAGACGAGGTCATTGACCCTCAAGCAACGGTGAACTCCGTTTGGCTCTACACTTTCTCGTTCGTGTACGTCGCTGTTTGATCCCGTCTCCAACGAAGCTGTGCGTAGGCCTATAAGCCCCATTCACAGTGCAAACGTAACGTAACGTTACCTTACAAGTTAGCGGCCATGTTATCTAATGGAACCATTCGCAATGCGCCGACGTAAACTTAACTGCGAGTCCGTAAAATTAAGGGATCGCAAACTCCAAGCTCTTGCGGTTAATTTTACGTTAGGTTTAAGAACCGGCCAATCAGAGCAGACGTAAACATTGTATTTTGTGCGCGATATAATGACTTATTACGACGAAACACTTGTCATTCTCTTTCAAAATAATCTTTGTGTGTATGTATGACAAGAAAGGAAAAATAATTACAAAGACGCTGTACCGAAAAAGAATACATAGAAATAAATATGCTGTAGCAATGGAATTTGCCGGTTAATGGCGGGAGACAAGCTCGCGGACGAGAGACAATCCCTGTCATAGATAAAACAGTGTCCCTGGATATATATTTCTTAACTTTATGACAGACTACTAGTTTACGAAAACGATATCATCCAAACATCTCATCGGAGTGTGATAGCTAGGCGCATAGATGCCAGTAAAGGATACTTTGTGTATGTTGGATATTCAGCCCGAAGGCTGGTTTGATCCTCTGCAGCTCCGCCAACAGCTGTCATAAAGAGCCTAGGCGTCACTGAAGAGGCGTACGAGGGAAATGAGGAGTGAGGTAGTTTCCCGTTGCTTTCCTCACCGAGCCAGCCGTTGCTATTACATATCAAGTCTGCCAAGCCCACTGAAATGCATGTAACAACCGACCCTATGAGCGATATTTTCACACCATTCATAACAGTGACTGGCTGCATAAGGAATGATATTACTAGCATCACTCATTCCTCAGTCACTTTCATATTGTCAAAGCCAAGGATGAGACTGAGACAGGTCAATGAAAGTAACAAATTTGATATAGCCCATACCAGAAGACATAGTGCACTGTAAACACTACATCTCGCCAGCAAAGGCATAAGGAAATCTTGGTAGAGGATTATAAAACATGGTGTTTTCTCTCAAAGACGTGCTGCAAGCGAGTGGCTGCAAAGAAAAGAATATTTATGTGCCGCAAGATTTTAGGACATTCTATTATGCCATGGAGTAGCTCATATAAAAATGACAGATTAGCAGTCATTCTCCTCTTTGAGAACTATTGAAAGCCAAAATTTGTTTCAAACTCAGAAACAAAAACATCCTTATAAGTAGGGTCTGGATGTTTGACATGTCATATCTTTTCTTTATATTATTTCAATGGAAAATACAAGTTAAGCGTGATTTTATTTACTGTGACTAAAATAATTATACAATTTTCATGGTTCATATAAAGTCATATTTTGGCTCTTTTAACGTTTTTGTCATTTTGCGGTAAGTTTTCTTATGGGCATATTTTTCCGTGAAATTTCGTAGTTTTATCATATTCTTATCTTCTTTATCCCATTTTTGCAAATCTGCATGCAGTCGTCTTAAAGACGGATTTTTGACATCTCCTAATGTTTGCAATTTCTTACAATAATCCTTCTTAGACTTACATACCTATCAAAGGGTAGAGAAAGGTACAACTATTCAGTACCATTATATATTTATCTGAATTAGGTCAAGCTGTACAGAAAGGAACACATGCGTAGAAATGCAAAAGAAACAAAAGGACAGTTTGGGATTGCTATTGTCAGGATTGAGTAAATAAATTCAAAAGATATTAATAAAATGAATATAATTATTATTACTGAATATGCTATATTCTGAAAACATATTTTCAATATAATGTTAATTTAAAGAGTGGCAAGACTTTGGAGATTTCCAAAATGCGACCAAAAGTTTTTAGACATATTTTCAAATTTTTAGATCATAAATGCTTGCATGTTTCTAACATTTTAGGCCATAAACGTCCTAGCCCTACTTATGAGTATAGCGGGCTCTTAATCCAAGAATTCTGATGAACCATCGCTGAATGGACAGAATCAGATCAATATGACCTCTTTGGAAAGGGTGCCAAACAACTGAGCCATATTCTACAGTTTGGCGAACGAGAGATTTATATAAATTAGCATTGCCACGATGCGAAAGAAACATTTCTCCGCTAACGTGTTTAATTATTTGAGTACGAGATCAGCATGGTACAGATTGTATACGTCTATTTTAAAGAAGCCTTGTACAGAATGGATACCACCAAATAACACATGCATTATACCTCCCATTAATCTCATATAGCTAAGACGTGTTATGCCCAATCATGCTGGAACAGTGCCTATTCAGTGGGCTCTTCTATAAGCCGTTCAGCTTCCTACATAAAACATTGTTTATTAAGTCGTAAGGTTCCACATTAATTATTCTACGAAGTCGCTACTTCTGCCCACACGAAAAATCACTAGCTTGTTCGCGTTGCATTCCCACAAACGTGTATGCTTCCGAAGAATTTTCACTTGCTGTTTGAGTAGAGTCATCGCTCATGAATACTAAGAAATGTTTCTGCACAAACCGTCGGCATAAAGTAAAGTAACTCTGCCTTTGTTCTTTATTACGGCATTGGATATTGTTTGAAAGCATTCCGGCATGATTCGTTACATATAATAACGATAATAACGACGTTCCAACAATGCTGGAACTGGAAGAAACAGCTGTAGGAAAGAACCGACAAAGGGATACTGTAAAGGCTATGACGAATGGAATGAGAGTGATATGATTATGCCAAAAAAGGCCTGTACTCTCAAGTACAGGATCGAAATGCATTATATCTTTCAAAAATAGTTGATATGTTTTATATAGGTATTCATGAAATATCATCTCAAATGCATAGAAATGAAAAATGCTCGAGATTCAAACTCGACTACAACCAAGTTTAGTGTCAAGCTAGGGGCTGCCTGGCCGAGGTGGCAAAGGCACCAGTTCACCCGGAAGGACATGGGTTCGATTCACCCCGTCAGTAAGTCGAAACAATTAAGAAGCAAGATTTTCCCTTACGCAGGTACACAGGGCCTTAAAGTTCACTCAGTTCAAAACTGAGTACCACATGATTTCCTGGCGACGTAAGCGGCCTGGCGTAGAGATAACCACTCGACCCCATCAAGCGCCGAGGCTGCGGATAGTGGAAGCCTGTACGTTCCACCCCTTCTTATCGTCAAGCTTCCTACCTATCAGACCAACTCCTTTAATTCATGTTCAGTTAGGTTATTAAATGCACTGTCCATCAGTTGTGGAAGGCAGCCTTGGCTAGCAAAACTCGTTTGAACCAAACAGGATCTGTTTAGTGTACATGGGAAACTATAATCTGATTAATATTATTATTATTACTATTATTATTAATTTTAATGCCATCGTATACACCATTTATTATAAAATAAGATAACAGATATTTACAACATATACAAACAGAAAAACGTTCCACAATCTGAAAACTACGTTCGCATAACTTGATCACCTCAATGGCCTCCTCCGCTCTACGCAAAACCTGCATCCCACCAGGAAATATTATTTTGAGGCATTCATCTACTATGTGGTGTACTGTCTGGACTGCACCACAGTCCCATAGATTGTTCCTGCAGAAGGTGATGATAGCTTATCTCAAGAAGAGCATTTCTTCATTGCACAAATAAACATCCGCTATGTGATATATTCCAGGTCAGAACTCTGAACTACGAGTAGAGCTATATAAACGAATTTTCATTTTTAAATGATAAATGTGCTTCGGGTCGGTATTTATTCCCTGAACATTGTCACATAACGGTATTTCGAGGTGCAACAACGATTTCCATCTCATAAAGAATAATATGGAGGTAATTAAATAAATAAGTTTGACTATTGCAAAAATACGAAACAACGGAAAACCATCCTCAGGGCTACCGACAGTAGGGTTCAAACCCACTACCTCATGGATGCTAGCCCACACCTGCACGCCCCTAACCGCACGGCCAACTCGCCCGGTCAAACTTAATTGTATGAAGTAAAACATTAGGATGGACTCGTACAACGATATGTTGGGAAAGGGGTTGGGACTGGAAAGAACCGTGGCGTTAATTAAAGTACAACCTGACGTACGTTTTCCCGGCGTGAAAATGGGAAACCAAGGAAAAACATCTTCAGGGCTGCTGGCAATGGGGTTCGAACCCACCATCTCCAGAATGAAATCTCACAGCTACGTGACCCAAAGGGCATAGCCCACTTGCACAGTCCTAATACACTCCTTTTGTCACCGAGGTGCCGAAATATTGTCTCGCAGAAGTTCGTTCACATGCCGGTAAATCCACCGACATGAGGCTGGCATTTTTTATCCCCTTCACATACCACCGGGCTCAGCCAGGATCGAGCCCGTCAACTCGAGCTAAGAGGGCCAGTGCTTTACCATCTGAACCACTCAGTTCAGCCATCCTACTTTAGCAATCTTATTTCCTGCTATGAATTGCATGCGTTTATCTGACTCAGTCGATAGAAAGTTACGTTTCAGCATAAGTCACTGATATTCGGTCTACTTTAACGTTAAGCCCTTCAACTCCTCATCTTCTTCGTTGTGTACAGTGTTCTTTTCTTTCAGACCTCAGGTTTATTATTTCTGACTGAAATTTAACGGTCAATAGAACGGTTAGGGTCGCGCAGCTGTGAGCGTGCGTTCAGGAGATAGAGGGTTCGAACCCCACTGTCGGTAGCATTGAACATAGTTTTCTGTGGTTTCTCATTTTCACACCAGGCAAATGCCGGGGCTGTACCTTAATTAAGGCCACGGTCGTTTCCTTTCCACTCCTAGCCCTTTCATATCCTACTACCGCCATATGGCCTATTTGTATCGGTGCGACGTAAAGCAAGTTTAAAAAGAAAAGTTCTTAAACTTCATTATTTGCTTATATTCATGGCACTCCTGCTACTGGAGTTTAGAATGCACAAGGTTATACTTATTATGATAATTTCACTATACCTTTAGAAGTATTTTAAACCCATAAAATTACCGAGCTCGATAGCTGCAGTCACTTAAGTGCGGCCAGTATCCAGTAATCGGGAGATTGTGGGTTCAAGCCCCACTGTCGGCAGCCCTGAAGATGGTTTTCCGTGGTTTCCCATTTTCACACCAGGCAAATGCCGGGGCTGTACCTTAATTAAGGCCACGGCCGCATCCTTCCACTTCCTAGGCATTTCCCATCCCATCGTCGCCATAAGACCTATCTTTGTCGGTGCGACGTAAAGCAAAATACCCATAAAAGATGTGCTTTCCCGAAAATTATTTTGTTAAAAAAATTAATTAATTTTTGTAACATTCAATAAATTTTGTCCCTTCATAGTTCGGAATATGAATCTCAGAAACAAGCAACTTTTCCTGGAATGAAAATTTTCACAGATTCACCATAATCTGGTCTTAAAAGCAGACCAGTGCAGCATTTCTAGTGTGTGATAATCCTACAGTGTGAATTTACATATTAACAAACTAAAACATATTGAAACTTTTCAGTGGTTGATCCTAACTAAATATGGCAAGTATTTCACCCAGAACCTTAAAAATGGTCTACAGTAATCTAATATATGTCTAAGCGTTCTGTACAAAGTTTCAGCTCTCTGTCTTCAAAAGTTTCTGAGATGCATGTACCAACCCATGAAGCAACAAATGTTATTGAATGTTACAAAACTCATTAAAGTGTATAACAGAAGTAAATTTTAGAAAAGCACAATTTTTTAGTGTTTAAAATACTTCTAAAGGTATAGTGAAATTAGCATAATAATTATGACCTTGTGCATTCTATACTTCAGTACCAGGAGTACCATGAATATAATCAAACATTGGGACATTTTCTATGATGTTCACGTACAAGTCCGCTTAATACTGCCTTTATGCCAACCCCACAAATTATCCTGCTGCAGTCGTAGAGTAACTGTGTTTTTGCAGTTTTTTAATACTTCTGAATCCAGCGAATGTATTTAGCCGTATTCGACATTAAACATCATCCATCAGGCCTAAACTCAAGACTCTCTCATCCTGATAATGATCTCTGAAGTTCACCGAGGTTAATTGCCTAGTCAAGTACGTCCATAAATAATGAAAGAATGTATTTTTATCGCGTCTGCCTTTGTGGTGTAGTGGTTAGTGTGATTAGCTGCCACCCCCGAAGGCCCGGGTTCAATACCCGGCTCTGCCACGAAATTTGAAAAGTGGTACGAGGGCTGGAACGGGGTCCACTCAGTCTCGGGAGGTCAACTGAGTAGAGGAGCCATCCTGGAAGTGTTTCTCCGTGGTTTCCCACCTCCTCCAGGCAAAATGCCGGGATGGTACCTAACTTAGGGCCACGGCCGCTTCCTTCCCTCTTCCTCGTCTATCCCATCCAAACTTCCCATTCTCCCGCAAGGCCCCTGTTCAGCATAGCAGGTGAGGCCGCACGGGGGACGTACTGGTCATCCTCCCCAGTTGTATCCCCAACCCAGAGCCTGAAGCTCCAGGACACTGTCCTTGAGGCGGTAGAGGTGGGATCTCTCGCTGAGTCCGAGGGAAAAACCGACCTTTGAAGGTAAACAGATAAAGAAGAAGATTTTTATCACATAATTCACAACAGAACAGGATTTCAACTCCCAACTCAGCTTAGTACTAAAACGTTTTTTCTCTTATGTATTAGTTAATGAGTACTGTTTCTAAAATATAGTAAATGGTGGCTACAGTGAGTTTGTGATTGATCGCACCGAGTAACATTGCCTTAAAGGGAAGACGAAGGGATAAATTATCATCACCTTACGACACATTAACAGAGGAGATACTTCGAGGAGGCCGCCTATCTGGTGTAGTGGTTAGCGTGATAAGCTGCCACCCCCCGGAGGCCCGGGCTCGATTCCCGGCTCTGCCACGAAATGTTAATGGCTGGAACGGGGTTTACTCAGCCTTGGAAGGTGAACTGAGCAGGGGGACGTTCGATTCCCTCCTGAGCCATCCTCGAAGTGGTTTTCCGTGGTTTCCCACTTCTCCTCCAGGAAAATGCCGGGATGGTACGTGACTTAAGGCCACGACCGCTTCCTTCCCTCCCCCTTGTCTATCCCTCCGAATATCCCCATACCCCTCACTAGGCCCCTGTTCAGCGTAGCAGATGAGGCCACCTGGACTAGGTAGGTACTGGTCCTCCTCGACAGTTGGATCCCTAGACTCAAAGTCTCACGCTCCAAGATACTGCCTTTGAGGCGGTTGAGTTGGGATCCTTCGCTGAGTCCGAGGGGAAAACCTACCTTGTAGGGTAAACAGATTAAGAAAGGAGGAAAGAAAGAAAGATACTACGGGGATGGTCTTTGTAAAAATAATGAAGTCAATAATAATAATAATAATAGTAGCTCGGACGGTAGAACGTTGGCTTTCTGACCCCAACTTGGCAGGTTAGATACTGCCTCAGTACGGTGGTATTTGAAGGTGCTCAAATACGTCAGCCTCGTGTCGGTAGATTTACTGGCATGTAAGAGAACTCCTGTGTGACAAAATTTCGGTACCTCGGCATCTCCGAAAGCCGTAGAAGTAGTTAGTGGGACGTAAAAACCAATAACATCATTATTATTATTAATCGTATGGCCCAGGGGCGTGATTAGCTCATTGGATTAGCTGCCGCGGTCGATCCTGGGCTGAGATTTTCATCTACAAAGTTACGCGGCGTTAGGAAGGACATCCGGCCTTCAACCTCTGGCTAAAACTAAAATGATCCTGGGTGGCTCCTGCGACCCTGGAAATAACTGGGATAAGGTGAAAAAAGAGGTTTATTTTACAATCGTATGACCTCTGCTTCCATGTACAGGTATTTGTATTTGTGGTCAGCCTGCCTACGTGTCCATTTCGACATTCCATTTGACCATGTGGTAGAGAGACGGGAACTTATGACTGAGTTTCAATTAATTTTGTCCGTTAAGCATCCAAAGTGTCACTAGAGGTCTCTTACACGCCGACATTATCCGACATGAAGCGACTCTTCAAAATTCTCTCTCGGCCTAGTCGGATCCCGCAACCTTGGGATCCCAAGTCCAACTGATCCACAGACTTACAACTAAAAGTTAGAAATGCCGTATTACTGGTGTAATCTTTACTTACTGTAAATTTAAAACCTCGAACCTGTCTGTCTGTCTGTCTGTCTGTCTGTCTGTCTGTCTGTCTGTCTGTCTGTCTGTCTGTCTGTCTGTCTGTCTGTCTGTCTGTCTGTCTGTCTGTGACGGATAATCAACAGAACCGCTGGACGGATTTTGATGCGGTTTTCACCATTCTATTGAACATTTCTCGGGAAAGGATTATATATTGAAACATACATCTATGACGAACGGAAGCCGAACAGTAACTGTTTCAGTGAAGCAAGTGGAAGAGAAAAATCACATTTCACCGTTCGCTCATCTTTACTGCTCTAGAAAGATTAAAAAATGACAAGGTGGAGGAAATCATTTTTATAGCATTCTGTACAATAAAAAGTTTTGATGAAATGTTGTAAACTGAAGATCATCCAAAGCTGAGTTAATATATTGCAAGACGAACGTCTATTTACCTGTACAAATTGAAAAACACAGCCTGAGTGGCCAACACAATTTTCTTAAAGCCATCTTCAAACTATTTAGGAGTAGTTTCGAGCCACTTCAGGTTTTTTCGTTTCGAGAAATTTGATGGGAAGCCTCTGAAACCCTGCTGCGTGGTACCGTGAACGTGTCTGTTGTGTGGCCGCTGCAGTTTAAAAATTATAATTATTACAGCATAGGGAAAATTCTGACGTTTTCTTACCATTTTTTGAGCCCCAGACGTGCCCAACTGTGTTACCAAAATTATTCGTCGAGCAACGTATATAGCACAGCAAATTTAGAAAGTGAAACGCAGGTGAAAAGCTCTATGCATATGAGCCAATACTTATTCCTTCATATCTCTTGGCCCATCTACGCTTGCATAATAATGTCTCCATTACTATGTTAAAGAAAGGAACTCCCGTTAATTGTGACATTTAAGTGCCACATAATGGGAGGCGAACTGTTGTGGTCTTAATGTTTGGAACGCCCTACTATTCTTAAGAGTTGTCTTACGCATGTTAACCTACGTGTAACTTTAGATGAATTGAAATGAGACCGACAGATGTTACCTGCCCGTCCCCTAACATGAACACAGCTGACATGAGTGGGCGCAATGCGATCCAAGATTACTACCAAAGTAAGTCGTAAAATACTAAGCAATTATTAGCAATATAAACTTAATACAGTGGCCTGAGTGGCCAACACAATTTTCTTATAAACATCCTCAAAATATTTAGAAGGAATTTCGAGCCACTTCGAGTTTCTTCGTTTGGAGAAATTTGAGGGTAAGCCTCTGAAACACTGCTGCGTGTTACCGTGAACGAGTTTGTTGTGTAGCCGATGCAGTTTACAAATTACGCCAGATGATTAATATAAAAAGGTAGATAGGAATTAGGCCCAGTGGTGTAGGGGTAGCGTGCCTGCCTCTTACCCCGATGCCCCGGATTCGATTCCCGGCCAGGTCAGGGATTTTTTACTTGGACCTGAGGGCTGGCTCGAGGTCCACTTAGCCTACGTGATTATAATTGAAGAGCTATGTGACGGTGAGATAGCGGCCCCGGTCTAGAAAGCCAAGAATAACGGCCGAGAGGATTCGTCGTGCTGACCACACGACACCTCGTAATCTGCAGGCCTTCGGGCTGAGCAGCGATCGCTTGGTAGGCCAAGGCTCTTCAAGGGCTGTAGTGCCATGGGGGGGGGTAGACAAGAATTACCCCCCAAGTCAGTCAACGGAATGAATAATGAAGCGGTATGAAGAAAATGGAATAATAAGATCCTTGTTGAGAGCTCCCTCTTATTCGCAAAACTTGGAATGAAGCATCCCACGACGAACTTGTTTTTCGCTTGGATAAAAAATGACGCCAAAACACAATAACACGAAATCAAAAATAGAAAAGTAGACCTATCACTTTAGCTTCTAAAATAACGTGTTGTAATGTATTTAGCCAATTTTAGTATTACGGTCAGTGAGTCATTAGCCTCCTATTCATAGGACAGCGAGTTCGATTCTGGTGAATGTTAATGGGATTTGATCATTATCACTTGTGAATATGACCGTGGACAGGTTTCAACTGAACACTTCCATCCAGCGTTTTCGATCCTCAGCAAGCTTGTTAAGTTGTTTGTACATCTTTCCCAATTTCAGATCAGTATCTGGATATTTCGTACTAGGGATACCTCGTACCACTTGATTTTTTCTGGACATCTCGTACCACTGCTATAGGTCTTTAACCACCTGCGAAGGGTTTTCCTGTAATCCCCAAATATTTACGCCAGATGATTAATATAACACGTTAGATATGAATTCCCCTTCCCCGAGTCAGTCAACTATATGAAAAATGAAGCGGTATGAAGAAAATGGAAACCTGAGATGCTCATATTCGCAAAACTTGGAATGAAATATCCCATGACAAACTTGCTCTTCGATTGGATAAAAAAACACCAAAAACAATAAATAACACCACAACAAAAATAGAAAAATGACGAGAGCTTAACCGCTGATTTAAAGCACGCTAAAACTGTACGGTATATGAACATTTTCTCAATCCAAAGCCTGGATAACGTGTGATGGGTATCAGAAAACATATAATATTTTTGAAAAACACAGTACCAGGAAATCAAGAATTACAGCAATCCAACTCACCACCTTACTTCGGCAGGACGAACATCAGTCAGCTTACCTGAAACAAAAACAAAAAAATAGTATCGACTTTTATTGGAATAACAGACGCGTGTGTCAGAACACGCATACTATAATCTGTACATAAATTACTGTGTAAATAGATCTTGTGAAATAAGAGATGATGGAGGGGGGAAAAAAATATGGCTCAATCCTTGAGGTTATTGACAATGTGACATTCTTATCTAAAGTAAAGTTGTTTAAAAAATGTAAAGATAAATATTTGAGTCGCTCTCTGATACACAGGCCATGGACCTTGGCCCATTTGCGACAGGACTCCCCTAATAAAGTTAGGTCATAATTTCTGCAACCAATATGACCTATCGGTTTCTGCCTGTCGGAAATTACCAGACGAAAATGTTGACAAGGATCATCAGTGATAGACAATACCTGTGAGTGAATCCTTTTCCAGTTTTAACTCTACATTTAACCTTCGTTAAATTACTGAATTAATTAATAACTACATTTTTCACACAGATAAAAATCGGCAAATCCTTTTAAATATTTAGAATCCGTATAATTTCCGAGAAAATCTTATTTTACGCTCACAAAATTAAGTGTCACAGAACTGAAACACAAGTAAATAAAAATATAAACCTTTTCTGGCTATTAAATACTATTAGAACATTCCACGCTTATTTCGAGAGTTTCTGAATGAATCTACTAATAATAATTGTTCCACATTTCTGTATGTTTTTAAATTGATCTCGATGAAAATATTTTTTACAGATTTTGGTACACTTTTTTTAGAAATGAAGTAATCACAGGTCTGGTTTTTGGTTTGGTGTTGCAGTTTTATAGGGATAATTGGGAGATAGTCATTACAACGTTGATTTTAGCATTTTTTACATGCAAAACATTACCTCTTATGAGCAAATACATAATTTACGTTTGGTGATTTTTGATAGTTCGTGTTAGCGATTATCAGAAAATAACACACTAATTTCTTCAACCTGTGTGTTCTTGAAATTTAGGAAAATAAATGAGGGTCTTTGAACAGAACTGTGTAATTTAAGTGTACCTAAACGAAAAGTGTAAGTTGAATTCATTAGGTTAATTTCAAAACAGACTGTAAAATGTAGGCCGTATTACTTTAGATTTATAATTACTATTTTGTTTAGAAATAACGGCCCGTTGTATTTTGTGATTTTCGTAATCCTCTGGCAAATGGAAGTACATAAAATAGGATTCTGAAATGTATGTATTCAAAGACGTAATATGTGTCACATTCTTGCCCCGGTATCCGTATGAAGACATACGTGTCGCTAACACACTAGATTCTCAACCAATTAGCCCGCGATTGGTTCCCAGTACTGCATAAATTTGAACCCGATCCAGCTCAAAGTTCTTCGATAACTTATTTGGTGTAGGGTTAAAGTGTCTGCATACTATCTGGAGGAACTGGTTTCGATTTCCAGTTCGTCCAAGGATATTATTCTGAACTGAAGACTGAAAAGGAGCCCATTTAGCCTTGTGGAGAACTGTCTGAAAAGAGATCCCGTGGATCTGGTCAGACAATACTACCGCCATCTGCAGATCATTGATTGGGTAGCACTCGTCTTGCAGGTCGAATACATCAATAAGCTGTTTGTGCAACAAGGTAACTATTGTATGTATGGATATTTTTGCGAAATACATTTTATTTATTTCCTCTAGCAGTCTTCCCTCGATCATATATTGTTCACCGCAGGTTCCAATGATCAAGTGGTTTGTCAGATAACTTCTTTTCCTTAGGATCATATGTTCGAAATCAGCCAAATTAGGTGGAATTTCGAATACTCCATAGCTCGTCAAGTCGCTCATGTCTCAACGTAAACTAACTATTCCGTGAATATATTCGGCGTTTTAATACTAAAAGGCAAGTCTATACAGGGTGTCTCTTATAAACCCAGACCGAGCGTATGGTGTTTGCACTCTGCGCTACATCAGCTGCCTCAGCCCAACTTAGCCTACGTCGCGTGCGGCCACCCTGCTTCAAGCGTGTATATAATCTTATATGATATCTTACCGTATAAAATGTGCTGGAAGTGTAATCCTTCATAATGAGGGACTTCGTAAACACCATTAGAAATTTCTGCACACCAATAGCGAGAGTTTTGGCCGTTCACCAGGCTTCATCCGGAAAGAACACAAGCTGTCGATCGAATAAACGATCATTCAATTACGCAAGATACCACTCACAATATCTCACTCTTGTGGCTAGATCAGTAGGTTTTAAACAATGGGCCCGTGTAAACACGTATGGTTTGATGTGTAACAGCTTTGTAGCTCTGTGAGCTCTATGCACTGACCGGAATATGAATTGTGTCCGCCTTGATAAGAACCCAGACAAGATTCCATTAGTCATCGCGTCCTTCAGTGAAATTCCGTGACCTCTTTGCACAGTGTTTCTACCTGAGCCTTCCAGGGTATCAGACAAAACTGTTATTTTATTGCAGTCTTGAGATCTGAACCTCGGTCCTCCGGGGCAGTGTGGGCGTCTTCAAATCACAACACTGGTGCAGTGAGTGGGTACCAATCACACCAGAGTTAAGCGACACTGACCTTAGACACCGCACTGGTGGGTGACCGCTTATTCCCTTACACGGAATAGCTGTAGCTGCGTCTCCCACACGCTGCTGGCTGCATATACACCGGTATATCAAACACAAACATACTACAATGCAATAAGTCCGATACCCAAATCGTACAATAAATAAACTAGCTGCAAACAGTTTGCTTACCTATGTTAGCACTGTCATGACAAAGCGACGCAGAGCAAACCAATGATTCTGTGGAGTCAGAGTTAACATAACGTCCACAGAAGACCAAACGCTACTATTAGCATGCACGTTCCCCCACGGGGAAGGAGGGTGGACACTAATGCGGGAGTACTTAGATCTGTGAATTTTGTATATTAGGTAAGTAATGTTGTAATAATCTACATCAGTACAGCTGATGAAGCCTTCATGGCTCAGGCGGCAGCGCGCCAGTCTCTCACCCCTGGGTTCTGTGGTTCAAACCCCGGTCACATCGTGCGAGATTTGTGCTGGACACAGCAGAGCGGATACTCCGGTTTTCTCTGTCACTTTCATTCCAGCTACACTCTCCAATATCATTTAATTTCATGTCAGTCATTAATCATCACTCCAGGAGTGCGACAGGCTTCGGCAGCCGGCACAATTACTGTCGTCGCCACAAGATGGGGGCTTCATTCATTCCATTCTTGATCTGGTCGAGTAACTAGAATTAGGCTGTGGATTTTTATTTTCAGTCCATCTGATCATCACACGTTAAAAAATACATAAATAATTTTATTTTCACAGAGTTGCCGATTTCACTACTTAGAGCAACGGCTGCTGTATTGAGTGATCCAAGCTCGTGGAAGACGCACGCTCACCTTGCGGTTTCATTTCAATGAATAACAAACATCGTATACTGTCACTGTTTTACAACCTTGAAGATACAATATTTGGCTATCTGTGAATTGGAAGGTCCTTCATTTTCGTACTTTAAGAGGTCTGTCCCTCTCTTTCGCTCTCTCACTCACGGAGAGGATTTACGTCGCTTCCTGCTTCATTAATTAAGAAAGTTGATAACCTAAATGAAAAAAGACATTAATCAAAACTGTGGACAGTGTTTGACTTTTCTTAAATCCCTAACCCAGCTGGAGATCAAACGTAGGTTTTTTTACACTTGAGAAGCCAACTCTTTGCCCGCCGATAAAAGTGAATATTGTATAATCCGCCAAACAGGCTAATGTTTATGGATCTGACCCTTCTCTTCTGGCAAGTGGAGAAACACATTTATTCTCGCAGATTTATTGATGTACAGCATAAGTAACTCATAGTTTGACTAGCAGCCTTGTCTTTTTCTTTTTTCCACATCATAACCTCACGTACTCTGATGTCATCTCAACACACGCGAAGTAGTCAATATAAAAGAAAAAAAAAAAGGAAAACAAATTTTTACCATCCGGACATCAAGGTGATTTAATAATCAGACAGTGTTTATTGCCATGAAGTTATTTTTTCCAATTTGTCGAAAAAATAATATTTCCATCTCACTGCCAATGATAAAAATAAATACTCCTAAATTGAATAGCCTCCGTGGCTAAGACAGCAGCGTGTCGGCCTCTCACCGCTGGATACCGTGGTTCAAATCCCGGTGACTCCATGTGAGATTTGTGCTGGACAAAGCGGAGGCGGGACAGGTTTTTCTCCGGGTACTCCGGCTTTCCCTGTCATCTTTCATTCCAGCTACACTCTCCCTTATCATTTCATAGCATTTATCACTCATTAATATATCACCTTGGGAGTGGCGACCCCATTGTAATAACAGCCTATATACGTTTCATTCATTACATCCCTGACCCGGTGAATGACTGGAAAACAGGTTGTAGGTTTTCATTTTCACTTCTAAAATGTGCATCAGTGACATCGTCGCTTAAAAATCAAACCCTCGCTTCTGACAATGCACTTCCTGTCCATTATTTTCCTTAAGACTTGTCACGCCTCCTAGTCACACATGGATATACACTCCATCAGAACATTTTTTGTTGTGTTCATTTTTGTTCATTTTCCTACGCTTATTTGTAACAGAAAATCTATATATATATATATAAAACGCTAAGATGTACTTTTCACAAAAAATCAAGCTCTTAAAAACGGGGAGTTAAAAGGTGCGGTTTGTACAAAAATCCTCCAAACTGTCTCAATACTACAGAAAAAATCTTGCATTTCTCGACAAGTCAGCGGAAATATTTTTATTTTATGTATTTTATTTAATTACACATACCGTGGTTCGAGATGTACTTTCATGTAATTAGACAACTCTCTGATCTGTTCATTTTCGCACCAGATGGAAAAACAAAGAATATTATGTATCCACTCGCGTTGCAATGCACATCATGCATCATGCAAATAAATCACCATTTATGTAAGCAAACAGAAATAGTTTGATTCTTAGTTAAGGCCACGGCCGGTTCCTTCCCACTCCTAGGCCTTTCCTATCCCATCCTCGCCATAATATCTATCTGTGTCAGTGCGACGTAAAGCAAATAGCAAAAAAAAAATAGCCTTCCTTCTTCCTTGTCCATCCCTTCCAATCTTCCCATCCCCCGCAAGGCCCCTGTTCAGCACAGCAGGTGAGGCCGCCTGGGCGAAGTATTGGTCATTCTCCCCAGTTGTATCCCCCGACCCAAAGTCTCACGATCCAGGACACTGCCCTTGAGGCGGTAGAGGTGGGATCCCTCCCTGAGTCCGAGGGAAAAACCAACCCTGGAGGGTAAACATATTAAGGAAGGAAGGAAGGAAGGAAGAAAGGAAGGAAGGAAGGAAGGAATTAGGTGAAAAAGCAATAGGGACTGTAAAAAAATGATTTTTAGTAATTCGTAGTTTCAGGCGAGCGGGATTCGAGTCCTCAACCTAGAGACAAATACTACCCAATCACGTTTTGTAGCTAATCCGGAAGAGAGGCTGATAATCCCGTATCTTTTTCCTGAAGACACGGCATAATTCTATTTTAGAAGAGATATCTGAGGAAAAACCATATACGATATCTCGCAGATAAGAGTACATGTGTACTTTTCGGAAATTATACTGATAATTCAGAAACAGCTGATAAAGGAATTTGTGCTTAGTCAATATCGTTCACAATAATTGATACAAAAAATGGACTCAAGTCCTTTCACACCGCCGAGTGAGTTGACTAGGCGTTTCGGGTCACGTAGCTATGAACTTGGTTTTACATTTTTCACATCAGACAGATGCTGCGGATGTACCTTCACCATCGACTGTTTCTTCCTCTTCCGTTTCTATTTCATCGTTGTCTTACGAATGTGTCGGATAAAACGGAATGTCTGATACGCGAAGGTCGGTTAAGCGAGACTCTTCTGTAATATTTATTAACATAAACGAGATGGCAGACGCACTGAATAGCTCATTTGGTTCATGTTGATATCACTGGCCTATTTGTCTGCGTGAGGGAAATTATACCAACATTGTATACATAAAAGAAAACCATGTCTCACACTGACTCTGGTAAAACATCATAACACATCATAAGATGAAAAAAAACGTATCTATCAGACAAAAATTGACTCCATAAGCATCAATCAACCTTCTTCAACTTTGTGCGAATTGGTCACGCCTCCCAGCCACATATGGATACGCAGTCTATCAGAACAATGTTCGTTGTGTTCATTTTCCTGTGCAGAAGTGTACAGGAAAATGATCCTTAAAAACATTATACTGTAGGAGAGCGTAAATATCTGATGAATTGGCTGGGAGGCGCGACGAGTCTTAAGGTAAATAATGGAGATGAAGAGCATTGTGACATACGAGGTTTTGTTTCTTCAACGTCGATATACTTTCTGAAATTCGCATAACTGTTTGTCATCAGCCCAGAGGCTGGTTGGATCCTCAAATAGGACCACCAAAGGCTATGTAGTTATAGGGAAACTGCGAAAACCAATGGCAGAGCCCAAATGAGGCGTACTACGCAAGATGAGGAGTGAGGTAGTTTGCCATTGCTTTCCTCACTGGACCAGAAGGTGCCACTGCAGCCCGACTGATCCTATGAGCAACACCTTTCATAACACTTAGACACTAGTTGTGCCCCAAATGTCATTACTCAGCACCACCCATACCCTAGCAGCTTCCATATTGTCACAGCCATGGATGAGACTGGGACTTCGGTGGAAGCTACACTTTGCTCTGGCTTATGCCAAGAGACGGATACAAAAATACTGCATCCATCATGAAATGGCAACAGGCGGACGTAATTGTTTATCTGACACTATTTACTGTGGTTAAGAAGTCACTGGTTATTCGGCAGACGTAGGCCCCACACAGGGATGTGAGAATATCACGATATTTCCCTTTCCCGAAGAAGGGATTCAGATTGTTCTTTTTACAATTGGCTTTAGGTCGCACCGACACAGATTGGCATTATGGCGACGATGGGATAGGAAATACCCAGGAGTGGGGAGAAATCGGCCGTGGTCTTAATTAAGGTACAGCTCCAGAATTTGCCGGGTGTGAAAATGGGAAACCACGGAAAACCAAACCATCTTCAGGGCTGATGAGGTGGGGTATGAACCCACTATCTCTGAAATTAAGCTCACAGTTGCGCGCCCCTAACCACACAGCCAACCCGCTCGGTCATGATTCTCTCAAACATCTCTCAGAATTTACCTGTGTGGTTACAGAAGTAAACTATCAACGTTCAATTCGGCAGCAAGAACATCTCCAATGGCTGAAATAAACCGAAGAAGCAAGCAGAAAGAATTGTAGTCGGAAATGCTGCCTCGTGAACATGAGAACGAGGCCAAACTTGGGTGATCTTGACTATTAACCTGGCGATGGGATAGCATCGTATATTCTCAAAGTGACCACTTCCCGAGGTTTTACTTGATGAATGGTACGTTATTGAGGGCGAGACACGCAATCGCTGGACCATGACTGTTATCGTTCTCATCTCTAACTGTATGTGCGAGGAGCAGGGTACGATCAGTTCACTATTCAGGAATGCTCCTCCTCCCAGTGCTGTTACGTCCTCCGAAATTTCGCAAGATCTTCCTAATTTAAAATTATTCAGAAAATGCAAAATATAGCTGGAAATATTCCGGAAGTTTCCTTTCTCCTCACTTCAGACACGAAATCAATGGGAACATCATCCAGGGAAAGCAATATTGGACAAACTCACTTAAATCTACAGTATTAAGGCTAAACTTGAATATGACACATTTTAAGATTAATTGTTGCTCTTCGATCAAAAGGTCATATCTCACAATGTTCTTCCTATCCGTTATTTTCTTTAAGACTGGTCACGCCTCTCAGCCACATATGGATATGCAGTCCATCAGAACAATTTTCGTTGTGCTCATTTTCGTATTCTCGTGTGTAAAGGAAAATGAACCTTAAGTACATTATGCCGTAGGAGTGCGTAAATAAGTCATACAAACATATATTCCAAGAGCGTGGTCCGGTAAGGTTCATTGTACTTTACAGGTAAGCATAGGAAAATGAACTCAATGAAAATTGTTCTGATAGACTGCATATCCATACGTGGCTGGGAGACGTGGTCAGTCTTAAGGAAAATAATGGTTAGGAAGAGGATCGTGAGATATGACCTTCTGCCCGAACAGCGACGAATTATCAAAATAATAGTTACATACATACATACAACTATTTACTTTACGTCGCACAGACACAGACAGACAGACAGGGCTTACGGCAACGATGGGATAGGAAAGGGATAAGACTGAGAAAGCAAATTAAGGTACAGTCCCAGCATTTGACTGGTGTGAAAATGGGAAACCAAGGGAAACCATATTCACGGCAGTCGGCAGTAGGATTCGAACCCACTATCTCGCTGATGCAAGCTCACAACTGGGCATCCTTAACCGCACGACCAACTCACCCGATAAAATAATATCTATACACTGGATCAACTGTTACTTACACAGTAAAACCTCCATAAACTGGGTCCTGAATAAACGGGAAACCTTCCTTAAAC
Organism: Anabrus simplex; assembly: GCF_040414725.1. NCBI lineage: Eukaryota > Metazoa > Arthropoda > Insecta > Orthoptera > Tettigoniidae > Anabrus > Anabrus simplex. The sequence goes on along the minus strand of NC_090269.1, from coordinate 17,215,707 downwards.
GGACTTTTTCTGTGGTCCCATGAAGTTATATGGCACTTTATGCAGCCTAAAATGAATTCTGTCCAACGCGGAAACGGAGCGATAATTTCGGTCCCGGAAGAGAAACTTCTGTCAATGTAATATTACATGAAGTACACTGACTGACAGAGCAAATGCAACACCAAGAAGGAGTGGTCAGAACTTTATGCCAATTGCAGGGTAGACTGACGTCACTGAGGTATGCTCATGATGTGAAATGCGCCGCTGTGCTGCGCACGTAGCGAATGATAAATGGGAGACGGCGTTGGCGAATGGCCCACTTCGTACCGTGATTTTTCAGCCGACAGTCATTGTAGAACGTGTTGTCGTGTGCCACAGGACACGTGTATAGCTAAGAATGCCAGGCCGCCGTCAACGGAGGCATTTCCAGCAGACAGACGACTTTACGAGGGGTATGGTGATCGGGCTGAGAAGGGCAGGTTGGTCGCTTCGTCAAATCGCAGCCGATACCCATAGGGATGTGTCCACGGTGCAGCGCCTGTGGCGAAGATGGTTGGCGCAGGGACATGTGGCACGTGCGAGGGGTCCAGGCGCAGCCCGAGTGACGTCAGCACGCGAGGATCGGCGCATCCGCCGCCAAGCGGTGGCAGCCCCGCACGCCACGTCAACCGCCATTCTTCAGCATGTGCAAGACACCCTGGCTGTTCCAATATCGACCAGAACAATTTCCCGTCGATTGGTTGAAGGAGGCCTGCACTCCCGGCGTCCGCTCAGAAGACTACCATTGACTCCACAGCATAGACGTGCACGCCTGGCATGGTGCCGGGCTAGAGCGACTTGGATGAGGGAATGGCGGAACGTCGTGTTCTCCGATGAGTCACGCTTCTGTTCTGTCAGTGATAGTCACCGCAGACGAGTGTGGCGTCGGCGTGGAGAAAGGTCAAATCCGGCAGTAACTGTGGAGCGCCCTACCGCTAGACAACGCGGCATCATGGTTTGGGGCGCTATTGCTTATGATTCCACGTCACCTCTAGTGCGTATTCAAGGCACGTTAAATACCCACCGCTACGTGCAGCATGTGCTGCGGCCGGTGGCACTCCCGTACCTTCAGGGGCTGCCCAATGCTCTGTTTCAGCAGGATAATGCCCGCCCACACACTGCTCGCATCTCCCAACAGGCTCTACGAGGTGTACAGATGCTTCCGTGGCCAGCGTACTCTCCGGATCTCTCACCAATCGAACACGTGTGGGATCTCATTGGACGCTGTTTGCAAACTCTGCCCCAGCCTCGTACGGACGACCAACTGTGGCAAATGGTTGACAGAGAATGGAGAACCATCCCTCAGGACACCATCCGCACTCTTATTGACTCTGTACCTCGACGTGTTTCTGCGTGCATCGCCGCTCGCGGTGGTCCTACATCCTACTGAGTCGATGCCGTGCGCATTGTGTAACCTGCATATCGGTTTGAAATAAACATCAATTATTCGTCCGTGCCGTCTCTGTTTTTTCCCCAACTTTCATCCCTTTCGAACCACTCCTCCTTGGTGTTGCATTGTCACTGTCAGTCAGTGTATGTACAACAGAAACGTCAAACAAGAAATTTTATCATGCAACCAATTTATGTTATTGTCGTAGTTGTTGTTGTTATGCTGTAATTTCTGCAATTGTTTCCTTACATTTTTTAAATTGCTTATGTTTTAATTTCACAAATACATTACAGATTTTTGAATTTTCGGGTTTAATTTCACGATTTCTTTTAGAGTCTTAATTTATCTCCCAAGCACGGAATTACTCGTGTTCATTCAAAGTAGTCGGGTAATTTGACAGCATGGCATTGCTTCAACATTACTGCGTTTACCTGCTTACCCCTTAAGCAAGTGTCTTTTTACACACAGGACACCAGTCATTCCCAATTGAGAAAATAAATACCTTTTTTATTACGATCAGACTATTCTGTAGACGTGCTGGTGGATAATAGAAAATGACTGTGCATTGATACTCTCTGCAATCATACTGATATCCTTTTTAACGATACGGAAAGATTTCAGAATTCTGACGATGTCTAATAATAATTAAGGTTAATTGTCGCAGACTGGGTTTCACTCACGATACGCAGACCAGCAGAGGAGTTGTTATACTGTGAACAATACTAGGGTTGTTCATTCAACGACTGGAAATCAAAGACCATGCACATGTAAACATTCAGTTTTTGTGTAAATTGATATTTCAAATGTTGTACCCCCGTCCTCACTCACAGGAGGAAAGGGAATTGGATTGGATATTATCTTTACTGCGTGCTGCCTTTAACGTTGACATCATCTTTCCAATTATAGCGAGAATGCGATTGTTTTACTGGGGTCTCTGTATCCTGCTTCAACCGTATCATCACATCTTCAAACCCTCCTCTTTCTCCTTTCCTTCATTTGTCTGGTCACGTTAAGCAGCCCACCCAAAAATATCCATTCTTTCTCTATCTTTCTCCCTTTTTCCTTCAAAACATAATATCACCAGGTATATAGACAGAGATAAAACTAAATATATATGGAGAGGGGTGAATTTCCATATGTCAATTAGCGAACTGCTATGAAATAATATTAAGTGAAGAGTAATGAATCATTCTCTGGAAACAGTTCCATTCAAATACGTCCGGTTCAGATTTATCTCACAGTTGAGCTATTACACAGATGTATCTCTCTGAAAGATGAATCAGATTAAAAAGTATTCCATATGCGGTCTGGAGAAAGAAGCGTAGGAAGTGCATAGCTACCAGGATATGGTAACAGCACTGCATTACGCTTTACGGAATATGTGTTGTTGATGTTAGTGTGTTCTGAAACAGGGAGTGGGTGGAAGAACGATTTACATGGCAACATTTTAACAAAGCCGAAAGATTAGTATTATTATTCGAGGCTTCTCTATATACCTACAGGACAGATTTGAAATCATTTTGAATCTTTTAGTATGTAGCTCTAGAAACTTTTTGCTTTAGAAAACGTAGAGACAATTCTCGACTTGAACTATAGTTTCCACGAAGAAAATATGTCCTTACATTTGAACTCTTCTGCTAGGAAAGCGATTCGCTCCTTCCACATCATTGGTTCCAAGTATGTTAAAGATCTCAGTGGGACAAAATTGCAACTCCTCAGTGTATCTCAAAATCTAAATCAAATCGAATGATATTAATGAATTATTATTATTATTATTATTATTATTATTATTATTATTATTATTATTATTATTATTATTATTATTATTATTATTATTATTAAATCCTGATCATTAAATGTTCGCAAGACCATTATTTCTAACTGAATCTTCTTTCCCTCATCGTTATGTAAGTCTGTTGAGACTCTTGTGTCACGCAAGTGGCAGTTTGAGCACATGCGTATTTGTACGTCATGGTCCACCTGTGCAGTTTACGTCAATTCAACATGTCCAAAAGAAAAAAGAAAGAAGTGCAATTCTGTCTTTCTTGAAGAACATTGAGTTGCCTGAAAAGTTAGCGAATTATTGACTGCCAGGACACTAACAAAGATGACAATCAAAGTTTAAATAGACGCTGAATCTTAGAGACAAAACGGCAATTTTATTGTTGTGCTAGCTAAGAGAAAGAAGTCACTGTGATTCTGCAGGTCTTACGGCAACGACGCCATGCAGTAAGGCTAGAAACAGAAGGAAGCAACCATAACCGTACAAAACAAGCATCTGCCTAGTGCGGTAAAGGGAAACCACGAGAAGCCGTCTTCAGGGCAGCCGTCGGTGAGGTTCAAACCCACTATCTTCGAATACAAGCTCACAGCTATATGAGTCGAACCACGTAGCCCGCTTATATAAACTTATGAAGACAGTTAGCTCAGTAAATACATCCCCATCTCGTAAAATCACATTCGCACACGGGATATGAATAGCTGTACAGTCTGTAACTTCAATTGCCATTAAATACGAGCGAAACGGATAATCCTAAGACATACATCTTTTCTGAAACACACTGAGATAGATTAAATCCGTCCCGGAATAAATACTGTGATGTTTCGTCGATCTTATCTACAGTGTGTTAGAAATGTTTCTCCGCGCGAAGCAGTGTAGCTGGGACCTAGCCGAGTGCACAGTGCGGGTGGCAGCAATGTCTGCTCAGGGCCGGATGAGAGTCAACAGACTGTGCAACACAAGAGATTAAAAAAGAGACATGAAAACCAAATCTGACTTTTCAGTTGCGGAAGTATTGAATTTATTCCTAACAACAATGGTTTGATAAAGTAATATAGAAGAAATGGCCGTTAGAAACAAGACCTATCTGTGAATGGCATTTCAAAGGTTTATTCCGGGGAAACAGTAATTAATAACATGGATACCGCACATTTGCTTTGTAGGAACAACTACGTTTGAATTTGAGAGGATAACCTCAAAAATGTGTAGGGCCTATGTGAGCGACTCTTCAGGTTGAAATTATTTTAGATAATAGATCCGTAATAAAATAATTTCCACTGATTGTTACTGTTATAAATTTAAATTCTCGTTTTGCTTCCTCGGTATTGCAGTCTACAGACTTACATAATTCGTCAGCTCTCAGTAAGGCCTCGCAAGGGCAGTGATACATTGCAGCAAGAACGCAGTCAGCATAGAAATAAACACTTCAGACTCGCACTTAATGACAGGCTGCAAATGGATTCTCAGTTTCTTGTCCATTTAATATCCCGTCTTGCGTAATCACTTACGCGATGTTTACACTTATCGGAGACTAGAATATAGAGGGTGATAAAACAAAAAACAAGACTAAACTCGCATATTTAATTTTCAACAGCTGCACTGACAAAGATGCAACAGGTTTATTAGATTTTATTTCTGGCTCTAAATATACTTTTTACAAGGATTAAAAGCAGGTTATCACGATGTGTGCACATGTAACTGAGTGACATTAATGAAAGGAACGATGAAGTATCTGTCCTTACGGCAGGCTGGTGTCAGGAATGAGTTCCGACTGGTAATTACAACTCCAAGAAACATTCAGCTGGTTGACTGATTTCAGACATCAATTTTCCGAATTTACGGATTAAGCTTTGGACCAGTAGCAGATCGTCCTCTTCCTGGTCTTCCTCTACTTTTACATTTGATTGATAGTTTATGACTGCCTGCGGCCATCATGTATATTATACACTGACTGACAGAGCAAATGCAACACCAAGAAGGAGTGGTCAGAACTTTATGCCAATTGCAGGGTAGACTGACGTCACTGAGGTATGCTCATGATGTGAAATGCGCCGCTGTGCTGCGCACGTAGCGAACGATAAATGGGACACGGCGTTGGCGAATGGCCCACTTCGTACCGTGATTTCTCAGCCGACAGTCATTGTAGAACGTGTTGTCGTGTGCCACAGGACACGTGTATAGCTAAGAATGCCAGGCCGCCGTCAACGGAGGCATTTCCAGCAGACAGACGACTTTACGAGGGGTATGGTGATCAGGCTGAGAAGGGCAGGTTGGTCGCTTCGTCAAATCGCAGCCGATACCCATAGGGATGTGTCCACGGTGCAGCGCCTGTGGCGAAGATGGTTGGCGCAGGGACATGTGGTACGTGCGAGGGGTCCAGGCGCAGCCCGAGTGACGTCAGCACGCGAGGATCGGCGCATCCGCCACCAAGCGGTGGCAGCCCCGCACGCCACGTCAACCGCCATTCTTCAGCATGTGCAAGACACCGTGGCTGTTCCAATATCGACCAGAACAATTTCCCGTCGATTGGTTGAAGGAGGCCTGCACTACCGGCGTCCGCTCAGAAGACAACCATTGACTCCACAGCATAGACGTGCACGCCTGGCATGGTGCCGGGCTAGAGCGACTTGGATGAGGGAATGGCGGAACGTCGTGTTCTCCGATGAGTCACGCTTCTGTTCTGTCAGTGATAGTCACCGCAGACGAGTGTGGCGTCGGCGTGGAGAAAGGTCAAACCCGGCAGTAACTGTGGAGCGCCCTACCGCTAGACAACGCGGCATCATGGTTTGGGGCGCTATTGCGTATGATTCCACGTCACCTCTAGTGCGTATTCAAGGCACGTTAAATGCCCACCGCTACGTGCAGCATGTGCTGCGGCCGGTGGCACTCCCGTACCTTCAGGGGCTGCCCAATGCTCTGTTTCAGCAGGATAATGCCCGCCCACACACTGCTCGCATCTCCCAACAGGCTCTACGAGGTGTACAGATGCTTCCGTGGCCAGCGTACTCTCCGGATCTCTCACCAATCGAACACGTGTGGGATCTCATTGGACGCCGTTTGCAAACTCTGCCCCAGCCTCGTACGGACGACCAACTGTGGCAAATGGTTGACAGAGAATGGAGAACCATCCCTCAGGACACCATCCGCACTCTTATTGACTCTGTATCTCGATGTGTTTATGCGTGCATCGCCGCTCGCGGTGGTCCTACATCCTACTGAGTCGATGCCGTGCGCATTGTGTAACCTGCATATCGGTTTGAAATAAACATCAATTATTCGTCCGTGCCGTCTCTGTTTTTTCCCCAACTTTCATCCCTTTCGAACCACTCCTTCTTGGTGTTGCATTTGCTCTGTCAGTCAGTGTACATTCTGTACACATGTTCTTTCCATTTGAGCCTGTCTTGTCCAAGCGGCAGAAATTAACGCTCTAAGCGTGACGAATAGGTATTTTATTCGTCATGCTGTAAGTCCACTAGTTGAACACACAAGATTGTACAATATACCGCATTGAGAAAGTGTTGAAGCATTGCCTTAAAGCAGATTCCTTCAAATTCCTTCACATTTGTACAATACATAGCCACGTGGTAAACCTTTAAAATCTTGGTCTCATTACGCTGCTCAGGCGGCAGAGCGGCGGTCCCTCACCGATGGGTTCCTTGATTCAAATCCCAGTCACTCCATGTGATATTTGTGCTGGACAAAGCGGAGGCGGGACAGGTTTATCTCCGGGTACTCCGGTTTTCCCTGTCATAATTCATTCCAGCAGCACTCTCCAACATCATTTCATTTCATCTGTCATTCATTAATCATTGCCCCAGAGGAGTGCGACAGGCTTCGGCAGCCGGCACAATTTCTATCCTCACCGCTAAATGGGGCTTCATTCATTCCATTCCTGACCCGGTCGAATGACTGGAAATAGGCTGTGAATTTTCTTTTCTCATCACGCTGCATCATACTTTCCAGCACGACTTCCTGAATTCACCAATTTATCAAGATTTATTTTATGACACTAGCGGATGAGTATCTTTCTGAAAGTTCACTGTTGTCAGCCTCTGTGGTGTAGTGGTTAGTGTGATTAGGTGCTACCCACGATGGCCTGTGTTCGATACCCGGCTCCGCCATGACATTTGAAAAGGGCTGGAACGGGGTCCACTCAGTCTCGAGAGGTCAACTGAGTAGAGGGGGGATTCGATTTCCACCTCAGCCATCCTCGAAGTGGTTTTCCTTGGTTTCCCACTTCTTCTCCGGGCAAATGCCGGGATGGTACCTACTTAAAGCCGTTGGTCGCTTCCTTCCCTCTTCCTTGCCTACCCATTCCAAACTTTCCATCCCCCCCCCCCCCCACAAGGCCCCTGTTCATTATGGTAGGTGAGGCCAACTGGGCGAGGTACTGGTCTTCCTCTCCACTTGTATCCCCGACCTAATATCTCAACCTTCAGGACAATGCCTTTGAGTCTGTAAAGGTGGGATCCCCCACTGAGTCCAAGGGAAAACCATCCTTGGATGGTAAATGGATTAAATAATTTAAAAAAAATGACATTTTCTTTGCATTATATTTAGCTATTCAAAATGGTCAAAATAAATACACCACTAGATAAATTCTGGAGATCTAATTACACTACTACAGTTAATGTGCTCCTTATTTTCGGTCGCGTTTGTACTCAAATTTTCAGCCACCTTTCCAAATTTCAAAAACAATCTCAACTCTCTCTTTCTCTCTTCGAGAATAAGGGGTGTGCTGAGCTTGAGAAATAAACGATTAAGAAAGAAAATACGCTTCAAGACAATGGGCTATACTGTATACATAAAATCACTTCAAAACCTCCAGTGGATCTTGAGAATGTTGAGTTGACTGTAGATGAGCACAGTCCAACAAGTCCAGCGAGCTAGTTAAGAACAGTTTATGAAATAATAAATAGCCAGCAGGATTTTATAATTAATGTAATGTAAACCTTGAAGTTGTTGAAGCGTGACCTCTGATGTAAGACACCGAATACGACCCGCAGTTAGTGTGCTATGTGTGAACATGTACACACACCACTTGCGAAACTTAAGACCATATCCTTCTCCGCTAGTTAATGACCTAGCTTTTCACTGAGGAATGTACATACCTGCATACATAAAAGAACACGCGTCAAGTGAATACTTCTCACACAGAAATGAGTAGACTACTCAACTACGACGCAACATTCCATTAGGATATTTAAATATAAATTTCCTAAGGAACGTTCGTTTATTCATGAAGTAGTTCAGGGAAACATCTGTTCCAGAGAGGGCAAACGTATTTTAATTTTAAGAAGGAGCAAGATTGACTTTTTCGACATAATCATGAGCTCGAGGGGAAAGTGACATTGCTGACATACGTTTATAATATATCTCTTTTCTCCACTCACAAACAGAACAAAATTACTTATATCATAATTTCCCGTGAGTATTTCACTGTCTTTGAGCCTCCGTGGCTAAGGCGGCAACGCACCTGTCTCTCACCGCTGTATTCCGTAGATCAAATCCCGGTCACTCCATGTGAGATTTGTGCACGACAAATCGGAGGCGGAACAGGATTTTCTCCGTGTACTCCGGATTTCCCGGTCATATTTCATTCCAGCAACACTCTCCAATATCATTCCATGTGTCAGTCATTAATGATTGCCCCAGAGAAGTGTGACAGGCTTCGGCGGCCGGCGCAATTCCTATACTCGCCACTAGATGGGAAGCCGTTCGAATGATTGGAAACAGGCAGTGTATTTACATTTATATATTTTCACTATCTTTATATTAGCCTTTACTTATATCGCTATTTTAACAGCAAGATATGATCTAATCCAACTGAGAGAGAAAATAATTTTAATATGGCCGTATTTGGACTTTCGTCACTCCTCTAGGCTATAGTTTAATACTTCCCAATTCTGCTCACAGGCCGCAAGAATCCCCAAGCGAGCGCCATATCGCTTGTGTAAAGCTTTGTGTGATAAGAAGTATTGAGAGCTGACGCAGCAGTTCGCTAGTAACTACTGAATTTTCAAGATGTGTTGTGAGGTTATTATCGCGATAGTTAGAGAATTGGAGTAGGTGAATCTTTATCTGATACTGTAATAATTAAGAGAGGAATTCCTCAAGGCAGTATTATTGGACCTTTATGTTTTCTTATACGTATATATAAATTATATGAGTAAAGAAGAGGAATCAGTGGTAAGGCTTTTTGCAGATGATGTTATTCTGTACAGAGTAATAAATTACTCACAAGATTGTGAGCAACTGCAAGATGACCTCGATAATGTTGTGGACAGTAGGCAAGGGTATGATGATAAACGGGATTAAAAGTCAGGTTGTGAGTTTCAATAATAGGAAAAGTCCTCTCAGTTCTAATTACTGCGTTGATGGGGTGAAAGTTTCTTGTCAGATCAATATAAGTACCTAGGTGTTAATATAAGGAAAGTCCGACTCGTTGGCTGAATGGTCAGCGTACTGGCCTTCGGTTCAGAGGGTCCCGGGTTCGACTCCCGGCCGGGTCGGGGATTTTAACCTTCATTGGTTAATTCCAGTGGCCCGGGGGCTGGGTGTCTGTGCTGTCCCCAACATCCCTGCAACTCACACACCACACACAACACTATCCTCCACCACAATAACACGCAGTTACCTACACATGGCAGATGCCGCCCACCCTCATCGGAGGGTCTGCCTTACAAGGGCTGCACTCGGCTAGAAATAGCCACACGAAATTATTATAATATAAGGAAAGATCTTCATTGGGGAAATCACATAAATATGATTGTAAATAAATGGCACAGATATCTGCACATGGTTATGAGGGTATTTATGTGTTGTAGTAAGGATGTAAAGGAGAGGGCATATAAGTCTCTGGTAAGACCCCAACTAGAGTATGCTTCTAGTTTATGGGACCCACACCAGGATTACTTGATTCAAGAACTGGAAAATACCCAAAGAAAAGCAGCTCGAATTGTTCTGGGTGATTTCCGACAAAAGAGTAGCGTTATAAAAATGTTGCAAAATTTGGGCTGGGAAGGCTTGGCAAAAAGGAGACGAGTTGCTCTACTAAGCGGTATGTTCCAAGCTGTCAGTGGAGAGATGGCGTGGAATGACATCAGTAGACGAATAAGTTTAAAATTGGGAAAGATCACTATATGAAGATAAAGCTGGAATTTAAGAGGACAAATTGGGGCAAATATTCGTTTATAGATAGGGGAGCTAGGGATTGGAATAACTTACCAAGGAAGATATTCAATATATTTTCAATTTCTTTGCAATCATTTAAGGAAAGGCTAGGCAAACAACAGATAGGAAATCTGCCACCTTGGCGACTGCCCTAAATGCAGATCAGTAGTGACTGATTGTTAAGTACACTACAGCGCAGATAATATTTCTGGTCGAATGTTATTTGGACAAGAAGAAGAAAAAAGCTAAAAGACACCTTCGGGAATTTCTCAGACAGTTTCCCAGTTCTACAAAACCTTCAAAACGTTAGCTGCAACAACTCGCTCACCAGCCGCATAGTACTGGTTCCGTAACTACCAAGAAAAACAGCGAAGGAGAGTAGCTCAGGAAACTGGTATTTCATATTCGTCAGCACGCGTTGCAAAACGATTATAACATTTAGGATCTTATCGGACTCATTCAGTGGTGAGTTCAGTTATATTAACTAGTTTATTTTTATGTATTTATTCATTTATTTATTCTCTTAGTTATTTGGTCTGAGCATATATATAACTCCTGAGTTCACTTTCCTTTAGTTTCTATAGGCGTAATAATGCCGCTTCTTTGAGACGACTACGTCCTCTCGCCACTGCGGACACTTTGCTGGCTGTCACCGCTTCTCTGCGCTCCTATGCCTCGGTACTCCGCTACGAAGTTTTAAATCATACTCCCTGTATAAGGCGTATTGCCTCCGGAGTGGCCTGGTCCAGGTCTTTACAATTGACACCTATAGGCGACCTGCGCATTTGTGAGGATGGGGCCCTAGCTGTGATGATTTCCAACGATGAAAACGACACACACACCCAGCCCTCAAGCCATGAGAAGTAACCAATTAAGGTTAAAATTCCCGACCCGGCCGCGAGTCGAACGCTAGACCACTTTGACCAATGGCCAGCATACTAATCACTTAGCCATTGCGCCAAGGAGAACAGCTCTCAAAATAGGAGAGATTAGAAGATATACAGGCAAGACTGCAAGTCAGTCCACATATGTCCCTTCGGAGAGTAGCTCAGAAAACTGGTGTTTCACATTCGTCAGCACGCAATGCAAGAAAATTATTACATACCGGAATCATTCAAGTGTGAGTTCAGTTTCATATAGTAGATTAATATATATTTATTTATTCATTATTTATTTATTTATTTATTTATCTATTTATTTATTCAGAACTGGTATAATTTAGTATTCAAGAAAATATCAGGTTTTAACTTATTAGTTTCTTGGTGTTCCCAGCAGAACAACCTTCTGCTGCCATTGAAGGCATAATCCCGGGTGCCCATCCTGACTCTAGTCCAATGTGGAGGGATGCATTAACGTTTGCAGTTTATTTGGTGATTGGTAGTACGGTGCGTTGTGTGTGTACGGAGAGGAGTATGCTGGAACAAATACAAATATCCAGTCCTCAAGTAAGAGAAATTAACGGACGGGAATCAATCAAACCCTGAACCTTCTGAGCTGAAGGCTTCGACGCCGGCCTTGGAGCCGGACAAACGTAGTCGGCCTCACAGTACTATAAATGAAATGAAATGTCGTATGGCTTTTAGTGCCGGGATATCCCAGGACGGGTTCGGCTCGCCAAGTGCAGGTCTTTCTATTTGACTCCCGTAGGCGACCTGCGCGTCGTGATAACGATGAAATGATGATGAAGACAACACATACACCCAGCCCCCGTGCCATTGGAATTAACCAATTAAAGTTAAAATCCCAGACCCGGCCGGGAATTGAACCCGGGACCCTCTGAACCGAAGGCCAGTACGCTGACCGTTCAGCCAACGAGTCGGACATTATAAATGGAATACTGTAGCTCACCGCTGGTATTCTCTGGGGTGAATGCTTCAAAGGGAAGGTAAGGTGGTGTTGAACGAGTCGAATTATATAGCTAGATGCAAGAGCTGTGTACGCTGACCTCATGAAATGCTGCCTCACGCAAGCACAGGCCTGGGGGTTATAAGCTAATACACCACATACGACCTTGAACAACAGCGTGTTAACTCCAGGATATATCGCACACACGAGCTTGTCGATATTAAATTCTAGTTCCTCTGTTCTGTTCAATGAAGCAGGCGGAAACCTATTTAACGTTAAGTGAAGTATAAAGGGCCAATTTGTTGAAAAATTGTATTTTTTGTTTTTTTAATTCAGAAATATTATTCGGAATTTCCTGATTAGTTCGGTGTATGGTTTATTATTTTTTTGACCAGAAATATATTTAATCTAATTTAATTATTTGCATAGTAATTTTTAGGATTTCATAAACCATTGCCAACGGCCGTAGGCGTGTTGAAACACCGGATCCCATGAGATCTCCGAAGTTAAGCAACATTGGGCATGGTCAGGAGGTGGATGGGTTGCCACGCGCTGTTGGTGGGGGTAAGGGAATGGAGGAGCGGAAAGGAACTGGCCAACCTACCACACGTAAACTCCGGCTCAGGAACACCTCTGCGGAGGTTCGGACCTGCCTTCGGGCAGAATAACCCTTACCTTACCATAAACCATTGGTCAGTTAAAAATTAATACAGTGAAACCCCTCTAAGTAGAAGAGCTATGGTTCGTAGTGAGGTGTTGAATTTAGAGGGTGGTTGTGCAGTATTTCAAAAGTACACTCGCAGTGCAGGCAAGGAAAATCCGCGAGTTAGTGTGTACTGTATAAACATAATAAAAACACCGGTTCTTTGAATTTATACACAGTATAGTACTGTACACTGAATTTCATGCCTACTAAAACTTAAAAAAGAACGCTACATTATTATCATATATTTTATGTTGTACTGTACAGTGCTGCTTGGCGAAAAAAAAAACAGTCACAATGTTTTATTTTTTCAATTGTGTACGGGATCATTCTGATTGAATTTCCCTACGTAATCGAAATAGAAATTCAATCATTTCTGGTCGGATATACATAAACGCATACCGTTCCAACTCATTAATACACTTCACAGATTTTTAATGAGTAGGTGGCTCCTTGGGGACAAAAACGTTGTCTTCTTCTTCTTCTTCTTCTTCTTCTTCTTCTTCTTCTTCTTCTTCTTCTTCTGAAAAATCACTTTGTATAACAATCCATCAATTGTTCCAGGAAAATCATCGTAGACTTCCAATTCATTATCGAAATCATTAAAAACACCAGCGTCCCACAATTCAGTGCGAGGAAGGCATCTCAATTCCTCAGTTAAGACACTTCACAATTATTGTTTCTTTAGACACATCCATCCAAGAACCAGCAAGTGACGTCAAGTTCCGTGTAAATTCGATTACATCGATACACTTATCAGCCAAATTACAGGAAGACTCTTTGTGTTATTGTTTTTAAATTCTCTTGGACAGGCAGCACTTCCAACGACAATGTTAATGTTGCACGAAACCATTACAATATAAAATAGTTCTGTACATGTCCAAACTGTCATTTAATCGCTTTCCATTGTAAAGAGGATGTTTAACATGTAAATCTATAAGAAATTAAACGGTGCATTCAATACGTGCCCAATCAAAGGGAGTGTCCAGGCTACTGGGGTGTCCAAAGTGAGGGGTTTTACTGTATCTCAAGAACCATAAGGTCTAGAAGGCTGTGGCTTCCTTTGAATTCTAGTGGAAACCTTGCTGCATAAGTTGGTAGGACTGGAATAACAGCTGTAATTCTTGTTTAAGTTGTCCATGCGATATTCTGGGTGCTGAGCTGAAGTAGTGGGTGTACTTTCATTCCTACCCTCACTCGCAACCTCTGATACACCAGAAGATGATCTGTAGTACCGATCTTCTTTGTTTTTTACTTTCTTAAACCCCTCTTTTGCTCTTGTCATAGTAAAATGTAATAATTAACACACAAGATCAATAGTTCACTAACGCAACAGCACAGAATTTAAAATATACACACATACAATTTGTACTTGTGTTTCTTTCTCGCCATTTTCTGGTTTTCTTTTGTGGTGTTTTTGCTGCCAAAACGCTTTGAGGAGGAAGAGGATGCACTCGGACAATGTATAAGATGATGAAGACTACTGTGATGTCGCGTTTTAGCTGGTGTTTCTATTAAAAATGGAGTTTTAATTTAAATTCATTTTAATTGCAATTTTTGAAAAACTTTTTTCTTTCAGGCGAATATCCCCTTACCTCAGAGCTATAGAAGATATACTCTTGATTTTTTCACAGTTCATTTATAGTACCCTCCTGATACTATATTGTATAATGTTATAGATAGTTTGAAGATTCTCAGTAAAATGCACTAAAATGTAAGTCAAATATGTAATAAAAACAACAGGAAAAAATCTGTCCTAAATCCTAGAATATGTAGCCTACTGGAATCAAACTAGAGGAGTAAGTACACGAAGTACGCATAAATAACCTGCAAATGTTTCATTAAGTTGCATGACGTATTTCTTGTGAAAATGGGTCATGAAATTAGAAAATTGAACATTAGCAGAATAGGCCATTCACACTCCCTCTTACGTGGTAGTGTTTTGTATATCGTCGTTGCGCCTGCTAAAACAATTAGGTATGTGAATTATTTTAGTTTAGAACTTTGGCCAGTAAGGTTATGTCATCTAAAGTTTAATATTGTGCAAATATTGTAAAGGAATTCTCACTCTTCATAATACAGGTAGTTTTCCTTAACAAAGATTATCACACAGCGGTTTTCGCAGAGGCAACGACGATATATCTCGGTATAATAATAATAATAATAATAATAATAATAATAATAATAATAATAATAATAATAATAATAATAAAGTCCGCCTCTGTGGTGTAGTGGTTAGCGTGATTAGCTGCCACCCCCGGAGGTCCGGGTTCGATTCCCGGCTCTGCCACGAATTTTGAAAAGTGGTACGAGGGCTGGAACAAGGTTCACTCAGCCTCGGGAGGTCAACTGAGTAGAGGTGGGTTCCATTCCCACCTCAGCTATCCTGGAAGTGGTTTTCCGTGGTTTCCCACTTCTCCTCCAGGCAAATGCCGGGATGGTACCTAATTTAAGGCCACGGCCGCTTCCTTCCCTCTTCCTTGTCTTTCCCTTCCAATCTTCCCCATCCCCCGCAAGGCCCCTGTTCAGCATAGCAGGTGAGGCCGCCTGGGCGAGGTATTGGTCATTCTCCCCAGTTTTATCCCCCGACAGTGAGTCTGAAGCTCCAGGACACTGCCCTTGAGGCGGTAGAGGTGGGATCCCTCGCTGAGTCCGAGGGGAAAACCGAACCTGGAGGGTAAACAGATGATGATGATGATGATGATAATAATAATAATAATAATAATAATAATAATAATAATAATAATAATAATACTGTCCGCCTCTGTGGTTAGTGGTTATTGTGATCAGCTGCCAATTTGAAAAATTCGGGTTTGATTCCCGGCTCTGCCACGAAATTTGACAAGTGGTACGAGGACTGGAACGGGGTCCACTCAATCGCGGCCGGTCAACTGAGTAGAGGAGGGTTCGATTCCCACGTTAGCCATTTTTAAAGTGGTTTTTCGTGGTTTCACACTTCATCTCCAGGCAAATGCCAGGATAGTACCTAACTTAAGGTCACGGTCTCTTCCTTCCCTCTTCCTTGCCAATCCTTTCCAATTTTCCCAGTCGCCACGAGGCCCCTGTTCAGCATAGCAGGTGAGGCCACCTGGGTGAGATATTGGTCCTCCTTATCAGTTGTATCCCCAATCAAATTTCTGCCCTTGAGAGGTAGAGGTGGGATCGCTCTCTGAATCCGGGGGAAAACCAACCCGTTTCCCGTGATTTTCCATTCTCCATCACTAATGGGGCCAACGGCCGTAGCCATGTTGAAACACTGGATCCCGTGAGATGTCCGTAGTTAAGCAACATTGGGCGTGGTCAAGATTTGGATGGGTTGCCATGCACTGTTGGTGGGGGTAAGGGAATGGAGGAGTGGAAAGGAACTGGCCACGCTACCGTACGTAAACTCCGGCTGAGGCACATCTCTGCGGGGGTTCGGACCTGCCTTCGGGCAGAATACACCCTTACCTTACCTTCACTAATGGGAATGCAACAACTCTCCTGGCATGAGAGACGGTGTCGCCATCTAAGAGCACCGCCTCCCCCTTCAGGGGTGGAATGAAAACAATTTTT
Source organism: Anabrus simplex (assembly GCF_040414725.1). Classification (NCBI taxonomy): domain Eukaryota; kingdom Metazoa; phylum Arthropoda; class Insecta; order Orthoptera; family Tettigoniidae; genus Anabrus; species Anabrus simplex. The sequence goes on along the minus strand of NC_090269.1, from coordinate 17,199,243 downwards.
AGTTATAGTAGTAGTGGTGTTGAACCAACGACATCTTTACTCCTTTCCTCAGATAAAAATAAGATATGCATATTAATATTATCAAATCCATTATTATAATGAAGCCGAAATATAGTTTTGACAGGAGCGTGGTGGTATCGGTTGCTGAGAATTCGGAAGGAATCCAATCCTGAAGCTCCTCAATTATTTTAAATTTCTGTTGATTGTAATGGATATTAAACTGAATACACATCTCTGCTATAATTGTGAAACTTATGGAAGGATAGTTTTAATAGTGTAAAACAAAAAATATCATATTTCAAACGTAACTCCTGTACTGAATACGAAAGTAATGCAAAATAAAAGCTTATAAAAAGGAAGGAACATGTAATCGGGTTATTTGACGAGCGGTTATCATCAAATAACTGTTCATCAGAATTCACCAAGACCTCACTTCTTGCAAGCATCTGTTCCCCCTACATGCTTTATTTTTGTAAAAATATCCACGTTTGCGTGGGCGCATGAAGATTGGAGGACAAGAAAGCCAAGTGGCACTGTCACTAGTTGCTCACAAAGGCTCCGTACTCAAATCTCGGCCAATGCATATAGAATGTTTTGAAATGAAAAGTCGCGTCCACCTGGTTCCATTTTCCACGAGGTCCCGTAATTATGACGTCAACTTCCTTCCATGAGGATCGAATGCACAAACCGTCCAGTTTCCTCCAAAAGTCACCCAGATTTCTGCTCCGATCTTGAAAGTGTAGATAATTTAATCGTAAACAATAGCTGAACTGCGTAATAATTCTACTTCTTGATGCTACTAGCCTACGCAGAGTTTCTTCCTTTCCTTAATTTACGACCCCGAAAACAGGATTGCAAAACGAATACTAACTATATTATTAACGCCCTAAATACTGTGCGAGGAACGCTGCGGCTGTCGTATGTGTTGTAAAGTAATATTGAAACACACTTTATTAGGACCACCGAACCAGTTCTGCCACCCGAAACCAGTTCCTCTCTTATCTGTTTCTTAACGCTTCAGAGTAGACCTCATAAATCAGATCCCCCTTTTGGAGACATTCGATTGTTGTTCTTATTTCTTTTTGCTCTCCCTGGGACGAACTCCTAGCCACGGCCGCCTGAATTCGATTCCCCTTCTCAATCGTTTACGTTCCTCTTCAGAATATACGTCTTAATCAGTCACGAAGTCAGTCTCTTCCCACACGAAGAATACTTTAAAGGGATGTTTGTTGGTGGGTACCACACCACATTCTGAATTTTATTTAAATAAATAACAGAGGAAACCTTTCTTGTTAAACACTTTATTGCCCGTGGCTTTTTGCTCATGCTTAGCTGGTCTCTACGGCTACGTGTTAGACATTGTAAAAGATAATTATGTCTGAAGGGCAGAAAGAAGTAAAAAGCAAGTCCGGACAAGTAAACGAACTAGGACCCAGTATTTGTGCTCACAAACAAAAACGTCTAGCACAATGTACTGGCTGCAGTGAAAGGAAGTCAAGTACAATGAATCGCCACTTTTACTTTTCTTTACGTACTTCTATCAACTGCTTCATCTGCTACTTTTATTATGAATTTACAACTGAATAGTAAATGGTTAAATTAAACTCTTAGGCTCCGTTAATATACACAGATGGTCCCTTCAATACCTGAATAATTCTAACAATGTTTAATAATGATAATAATAACAATAATAGTAATAATAATAGTTTATTTGTATAGTTTCCCTTCAACTGCTAATAATGTTACGGTGTGGGAATTTTGTTTCAAGTACTTAACGTATCGGAAGCCAAATACGTATTCAAATACCTTGAGGTACCACTGACCTCAGCCGGAATCAAACTGGACCTCTTCATAACATAACAAGAACTAACCTATTTAGTTCAGTTTATTCTTCTTCTTCTTCTTCTTCTTCTTCTTATTCATTATTATTATTATTATTATTATTATTATTATTATTATTATTATTATTATTATTATTATTATTATTTACGGTGAGGCCTGCGAGGGACAACATGTCAATTTCTCAATTTCAATCACCTTTCGTTGTTGTTTCTCTTTCCGTTCTTTTCAGTATTCCTTCATCATTGCACTATGCTTTAATCTTCTCTCCTCAGACCACTTTGGACCGCGTTACATTTTCATTATTCCTTGGATACTTCCATTCTTAAACTTTATTTTTTTTAAATCTCTAATTGTATTGTATTCCTCTCTAAATCTTCCTTGACCCCTTGTATCCAGCTCATTGTTGACTTTTTCTCCCAAAGATACTTGAATATCTGTCTATAGATAGGCGTATGTCCAAAAAACAGAAATCTCCTCGTTCCTATAGTTTATGTTATACTTTCTATGTTCTGTTATATTTCCTTATTACTTCTTAATTTCTATTACTCTGCTGTTTTCATTAGTCCTAAGATTATTCCCATGATTCTTCTTCCTAGTACTTTCAGCTTCTCTAAACTGTAGTTCAAAACTAGACGTTCACTTGCTTAAAGACATTCTGGTTTCACCGCTGTATTGGAGTGCGTTATTTAAAGATTTTTAGATAAGCATTTATTTTTATAAAACAATTTAATGATGTCATACGCTCCTTCTATTTTGTGAAAACTTTCACCTACAGCAGATTTCCTAAATCATTTTCTTGATCTATTTCTCCCAGGTATTTGAAGTTATTTACTTTCTCTATTCGAGCAATACGTGTTATTGGAGCGTTTTATTAATGTTTGTAATATATGTGGTTTTCTCTACAGAGATTCTCAAACCTGTTGGCTATTTCTTCCACAAGATTGAATTGTGTTGTTGCATCAATCAAGCTCTGTGAAAGAATAGCAAAATCGTCTGCAAGTGCCAGGTAATTAATTTCAACACCGGTTTTCCCTCTCTCCAAAGTTACTGGCAACATGTTATGTTCTTTTACTTTTTCATTCTAAATTCTTACAATTTTCTCTAGGATACAGTTCAACAGAATTGACGATAAACTACCACCATGCCGTACACCTGTATTTATTTTGATAGGTTTTGATATTTCACCCATAAATCTTACTTTTGAATCTGTGTCTGTGTTTCCCGTATCAGGTCTGCAAATTTAGATTTCACTCCAAATTCCGGTATAGTTTCATCTAAGGTTTCTCTATCAACAGAATAAAAAGCCTTTTTAAAATCCACAAATGTTCCTATTGTGCCCTTGGAGTTCAGAATTCCATGACGAATTTTTGATTTTAAATTCAATATGCGTTCTGAACATGATCTACCTTTTCGAAATCTAACCTGATATTCACCTAATTGCTTGTCAAGCGTTCCGGCAGACTAAACTTGGTGCTACAGAATGCTGCCCAACATATGTGGAGCACTGTTCTCGATCACCGCGTTTCAAAGGAGTCAACTCGTTTCTGATCTGCAGCACGAATAGCCTACGTTTTTGCATTATAAATGATTACTGAGAATGCTCTAGACGTATGTTCTTCTTTGGTTGTGACGGAAATAGTGCGATACTTTCAAATTCATGGCAGAATCGGGTATAGAAACCAGGCCAACCGCTCATAACATCTGAAAACGCACAAAGACAAGAACCAAGGAAAAAAATTAGATTAGACATTCTCCCCATAATATGTAGTGCAGTAATGTTGTAATTTCAGAATATATACTTGGATAATCTAGCCATACATGCTGTGCCCCAGTTCGTGTTATCCAGCTCGTAACTTATGTCACGATATTCTAATTAATTTACGAGACTCGAATAACAATAAACAATAACCCGTAGCAGTTAGACGCAGAGAGATTACGTCTAATGAATTATGGGGCTGAATACACCGAGCTATGTTCATTCCTCAAGAATGTAGCCTTGCGACCGCCAGCTCTAGTTTCTGTTCTTTCAACATATGTTGAAACTGTATCATAGTCCAATGTCGTTGGGTTGCAATAATATAAAGAAAAATTCATTCTGTATTACTTAACCAGGTGGTACTCTATCGGTAAGTGTCCCACGCATGAATTTTTTTCGACTAGCGGTACTCGAATCGACTATCCACGGTGTCAGACCATATAGACATGACGCTTTAACGACCATGGCTACCAGGCGGCCTAGCGATCTGGTGAAGAAAGATAATGCCTGATCAGAAGGGCTTGGATTTTGATGACATGTCATGTTTTAATTGGTTCACAACAGACATAGCTAACTTGCACAGAAATCCAGATCATAGTAGAAATGAAATGGCGTATGGTTTTTAGTCCCGAGAGCGTCCGAGGACATGTTCGGTTCACCAGGTACAGCTTTCTTATTTGACTCCCGTAGGCGACCTGCGCGTCGTTGTGAGAATGAAATTATGATGAAAACGACACATACACCCAGCCCCCCAAGCCAGCCAAATTAACCAATGATGGTTGAAATTCACACCCTGCCGGGAATCAAACCCGGGACCCTTGTGACCAAACGCCAGCACGCTAACCATTTAACCATGGATCCGCGTCCCACATTGTAGAAATCTTCATTTATTGGGTCATTATTTGCCATTTTCTATTTTTAGGTCATTTTCTAGAATTATACGTATGGTCATTTTACGGAATTTATTTGACTATTTTCTACTATTTGAGTAATTTTCTTACATGTTTGAGGATTTTGAAGCATTCACGCACATGGTATTGGACATTATCGCAACTTTAAGTGAGGATGAATACGGAGACATGAGAATCTAATAATAATAATGCTACTTGTTTTACGTCCCACTAACTACTTTTTAAGGTCTTCGGAGACGCCGAGGTGCCGGAATTTAGTCCCGCAGGAGTTCTTTTACGTACCAGTAAATCTACCGACACGGACCTGTCGTATTGAGCACCTTCAAATACCATCGGACTGAGCCAGGATCGAACCTGCCAAGTTGGGGTTAGAAGGCCAGCGCCTTAACCGTCTGAGCCACTCAGCCCGGCGACTTGAGAATCTTCAGAATGTTTTGTTAGTCTAGAAACTTTGTTCACCAGATACTTCCTAGAAATGTCCACATTCCAGTAGAGACACCTCCAACTGGAAAAGTCTTCCTCGCGAAAAGTCGAGATTTTCCTCTGAAGACGCGGAGCAAAGTTCTTTGCGAAATGTAAAGAATTTCACCTTGTTTTCTTGACATGGCAACAGTCCAAAAGCTTATTATAATACCTATGGCATAAATATAGGCTATACCACCCGATTAGTTAAATTGATTGTAAAATTTCATTTGAAATTTATGACTTTTTCAAGTTCCCAGATCATAGTACTGGATTTTTACCGTCATTTAATAGATATTTTTTAAAGATCATCAAAATCCTGGCCCTGCTTATCAGTTATCATCAATGGAGCTACGGTGAAGTTAAATTCAAATCTACCGGGCGAGTTGGCCGTGCGCGTAGAGGCGCGCGGCTGTGAGCTTGCATCCGGGAGATAGTAGGTTCGAATCCCACTATCGGCAGCCCTGAAGACGGTTTTCCGTGGTTTCCCATTTTTACACCAGACAAATGCTGGGGCTGTACCTCAATTAAGGCCACGGCCGCTTCGTTCCTACTCCTAGCCTTTCCCTGTCCCATCGTTGCCATAAGACCTATCTGTGTCGGTGCGACGTAAAGCCCCTTGCAAAAAAAAAAAAAATAATAATAATAAAATCTTTCCCGAGCATTACAACAACATCTGATGAAGCAAATCGAAATCTTTGTAAACGACAATTTGTTACGTTTCACACGCAATAAACCCAAAAGGCTGTTATCTGTGAAAATTGTCTGTAGTCGTGTCCGCTAGTTGCACTAAATGCAATGGTTGTCTGGTAACCAATGACAGCATGTCAGTGTAATTTAAACTGTTATTTCTTGTCACGCTACGACCGTACGTAACTAGTAAGAAGAGGCGGTGTTATTCTGTTCGCAGTAGCCTATATAATTCATCGCAGGAGCCAGTTAGTGTCAGTAAACATGTGTTTCTGTGAAGAAAACATGCATGTAAACATGTAATTTGGTAACTCTTTAATATGCTCATATATTAAAAACGTGAACATGCTTCTCTTTCTCTTTAAAGAAAATAAAATACGCTTATTAGAATATCCGTACATAACTCTGAACTATATTTCTGAGAGCAAAAGATTAACATTTATATAGTAGTAGAACAAAAAGCACTAATAAAATACAATTCGACTTGAACTATCGGTACGTTCAACAAGGCATGTGCGTGAACAGAAGGAAGCTCTCTGTTAAGACACCTTGGACCGACCAAAAATTCGATTTTTCAATTTATTTATTTATTTATTTATTTATTTATTTATTTATTTATTTATTTATTTATTTTATTCATTTAAAACTGAAGTTTTCTCTTTATAACAGTGCAAACGTTTTGTTAATATCTCCAGTACCTCCGGAGTTATAACCAGAAAACACGAAGCCCTGTCACCCAAGCAAGTTCGTTGCTCATTTCCCGCAACTATTGCTTTTCACAACCTTCTCCCAGATAACTCCGAAAGCTTTCAAGATATTAAAACAAAACATTGCATGCATTTATACTTCATAGAGAAGAAGAAGAAGTTATACTACAATTATCACGCTAGCTTCTTTGGTTAAGTTTTTAAAACATTCAAATGAAAATAAAGAAAAAAAATGACTACTTGAAAATAACTTCACGAAAAAATATTTATACTTAAATATAGTTCACTGATTCTAGCATGTGTTGTAGCTATAACTTTTTTTTGTTTTTTTTTTTTTTTGCTAGTTGCTTTACGTCGCACTGACACAGATAGGTCTTATGGCGACGAAGGGACAGGGAAAGGCTAGGAGTAGGAAGGAAACGGCCGTGGCCTTAATTAAGGTACAGCCCCAGCATTTGCCTGGTGTGAAAACGGGAAACCACGGAAAACCATCTTCAGGGCTGCAACAGTGGGGTTCGAACCTACTATCCCCCGAATACTGGATACTGGCCGCACTTAAGCGACTGCAGCTATCGAACTCGGTATAACATTATTAATCTTAATAAAAAAAAGAAACGGCAAAATAGTGGCCATGACACCGGGCCATTTTGAATAATTAATTATATAACGGCACAGGTTTATATAAATATGCAGGCACAGTATTAAGGAATAATGTGTTTGATATACTAAGTTTCCTTCTGGTGTTCATTTCCATTACTGAGGAAAAATGTTAGATATACACTATTTTTTATTAAGAATCATAAGTAAATTAATATACGTTCAGGGCTAGGCTTTCTACATTTTAATATCCCTCGTACTACAAATCTGATCATAAGTCATAATTCGCAGTAACGTTTACGTGATTTTTATAATTACAACTGACAACGAGAAATGACAAGCCTCCGTGGCTCAGGCGGCAGCGCACCGGTCTGTCCCCGCTGGGTTCCGTGTTTCAAATCCCGGATTCTCCATGTGATATTAATGATGGACAAAGCAGAGGCTGGGCAGCTTTTCTTCCGGGTACTCCACTTTTCTCTGTCATCTTTCATTCTAGCAACACTCTCCAATATAATTTCATTTCATCTGTCAGTCATTAATGAATGTTCCAGCAGATTTCGACAGACTTCGGCAGCCGGCAAAATTTCCTATCTCCACCGCTAGATGGGGCTTCATTCATTTTAGGCAAACCCCCAATGGAGGTGAGCTGCATGTGCCATTTCAACCACCTACAAGCGCTCCTGCAATTCTTAAATTTCTGGCAGTACCGGAATCGAACCCGGGCCCCCGAGGACGGCAGCTAATAACACTAACCGGTCGAATTACTGGAAACAGGCTGAGGACTTTCGAAGAGAAATGAAAATAATTGTTCTAGCTCTTAAAACCCATGCATTTTCTTTGAAATAATCTGATTCCTTATTTATTCTTCGGAAACAAATGGAAGATACAAAGAAAAATCAGTTTTAAATTTGATACTGTCATGAGCCTGACTAATCTGATCACATTAGATTATAAAAAGCCTGCCAAATTCAGCTCATAAAGCCAGCACTCTACTATCTGAGCACTGAGTTTTTAATATTCGGCAATTACAAGCAAGACGTCCAACTCGAACAACTGTCTCAAGAAGCATTCGTCTAAAAAATCCTAAATTGTAAGCATTGGCTCCAACCGACAAAACGCAGTTCACGAAAAATCATTGTGAGTTCATGGAATTCTCTTTCAGCTGTTATAAGAGACAAAGTAAACTCGTGTCTTAGTGGTGCAGCTCTTTACAGGTGAGGTGAGCTGCATGTGCCATTTCAACCACTTACCAGCGCTCCTGCAATTCTTCAACTTCTGGCAGTACCAGGAATCGAACCCGGTCCCTCGAGCACGGCAGCTAATAACACTAACCGTTAAGCTACGGAGGCGGATACATACATAGTACAAACGTACTTAATAGGAGATGATGTAAATGGTAGAAATAGAAATATATTTATTTAAAGTTAATTACAAGTAGGACCAGAGGCCCCTTTGGCTGTAACTAACTGCCACTTTAACTGAAATGTATCACCTAACATACAAAATCTACATATCATTGTAGTAACTGTCAGGAATTTATCTTTCGTTCATAACTATTTACTTAATTTCATAAGTAATTATATACAATTAGGAAACTTAGTGCAATATAATTTGCAAAATACAGCACGTATAAGATGGTCTGGCGTAACACCAGACTCCCTAGCCTGAGCCACGTCATATAAAATAAGTATCTGTGGTGTAGTGGTTAGCGTGATTAGCTGCCACCTCCGGTGACCCGGGTTCGATTTCAGGTTCTACCACTAAATTTGAAAAGTGGTACGAGGGCTGGAACGGGGTCAGCTCAGCATCGGGAGGTCAACTCAGTAGAGCAGGGTTTGATTCCCTCCTCATCCCTCCTAGAGGTTGATTCCGTGACTTCCCACTTCTCCTACCTAACTTAAGGTCTTCCTTGTCTATCCCTTCCAATCTCCTCATCCCCCAACAAGGCCGCTGTTCAACACAGCAGGTGAGACCGCCTGGGCGAGGTACTGGTCCCCCTCCCCAGTTGTATGTCCCGACCCACAATCTCACACTCCAGAACACTGCCCTTGAGTCTGTACAGTTGGGATCCATCGGTGAGTCCGAGGGAGAAACCAACCCTGGAGGGCAAAAGGTTTAAGAAATAAAAAAAGAAAGATACTCGCCGATTTAAGTCTCAACTGTTATATATAGCCTATTTAGCGCAATGCAGAAATGGGTTAATTCTTTTCTTTACTGAATCCAACTTTTCTAATGGCGGCTCTTGTCATGCACCGTGGCTCTAGAGATTGTTATCGAGAAGTGCATCATGTAACCTTCGTACCAGGTGATCATTCTGTAATCAACACTCAGGAATAAATAAAGAAGGTAAGTGTGGTGAGGAACGCAAGAGTGACTTGTGATGTTGTCTAGGCAGCCCACCCAGACATTCATCCATGAATACAGCTACTTGTAAAGAAAGATGCGGTCATTAACATTCGAGATATTTATCAGTAAAAAATCATTGTGTTTGTATAGTAGTTGAGGCACCAGCTTTCACATTATTGGCTGACAAGGTGCTTTCTGTTAGAATAAGGGGGCCAACGTCCGACTCATAGTAGGAGATTATGAGAAATTGAATAAAATCGATTGACAGGATGAGGTTATTTTTCTTCTTCTTTTAAGATGAGTAATGTTAAGTTGCACTCCCTGCTGAGAACACGTGTTCAGGAGTAAATCTACGGGGGGGAGGGGGGGGGGGGGGAGGCAGCCAGACCTGAAGTTGGCGGGTAATGGTAGCAGACTTAAGTAATGTCACCATTGTGTCGTGGATTAGAAGGGGAGGAAGGAGTAGGATTTACAGCCTCTTCACAAACAAGCTCGTCAATAAGTGGCCAAGTCCCTCATTTTGGAGTACTAATCGTCTTCAATACACAAAATATGACAGCGCAACAATGAGCAACATCCTATACTGACAAGTGTCTGCAGATAATGAGGGTCAATTTTAGTAAGAGCCATTAAGATTGCATGTTACTTGCATAAAGGAAGCGTAGATGAAATTCAATCCTCTTATGAACTCGTAAATGAGGCTGAAAATCTGCCCCTTTAACTGTTTATTTGTTCTTCCTACAATGATACGCTGCGTAAATCTTGAAAAACTATACCATAACACTTAAATACTGAATGCATGTTTAACCATGAAGAGTTTTCTGGAGTTACTCCTTCTCGTATTCAGTACTATAAAGGTGATTTCTAACAATTTGGACGGGGTCTTTAAGGACTAAGACAGCTAAATCGCAATATAGATTCTTCGGTATGCTCACAGTTTTGAAAAACTAAACTAAGAATTTTGGTTTCGCTTGCGCCGATTAAAAGTCCTGCAACCCTTATACTGGAGATGTTGTATGCTTCTTTCAAGTAGCTGATGGTTGGTACGTAGATGGCTAGCTTCTCTACGTCTACCTCTGCTGGCTGATTGGAGTCGACCTGATATTTAGTGGCGGGGTCCAGAAAAGTCCTTTTCTCGGTCAATTGCGATTATACAGTAGCTATCCTCCGGTTGCCTCCACCGTCAGAAACACATGCCACCACTTCATGTACCTAGTAACATTTTTTCTATAATTCCCAGAATGAAATTACAAATGCAATCATTTAAATGAAGCAAGCAAACTTGCGTGTAATTTTAGGTGACTTGATGTCGCGATCATGGCCACGGGACTTCCAGCCTTGCGTTGAGTGCGAACCACAATAAAGAGACTGACCATGATTCGAATAACATCCACTTTGGTGAAAAGCCCCCATTCTCTTTCGCTACATAACTCTGCTGAGAGACAGTGTGGTAGCGGCTGCATGCTATCCCAGGATGCACTACAACCTGTGTAAAATTAAATCCAGATGTGTAAAATTAAATCCAGATACATTTAGTCGTTAAGACGCGATAGTTTAACAAAGAAGCATATTTTCACGCTTATTAAGATGATTCCGATCGCAACATACGGCGCTGAGACGTGGACAGTTGAAAAAACAGGAAGAAGATTGGAGCGCTGTAAATGTGGGTCCACCGTCGAGCCCTGCTCATATATTGGAAGGAACACAACCAACGCTTCAGTTCTTGAGGAGAACAGACTCGAGGACAGGCTTATGGAGAAGATATACCAAGGCGTTTTATAGATGCTATGGCCAAATTTCAAGGAAGTAGGAAGCCACGGAGAAGTCAGTGGTAGAAGGGAATGTACCACGAGAACTACAAAATGAGTCGATCGGATAATGGCATTTGGGGCTTCACAGCTGGCCAAAGATCGATCAGCATGGCGAAACCTCTCCAACTGCCAGTGACATGTCATAACACCTTGTTAAGGGTAAAAATGGGGACAGAGAGAGAGAGAGAGAGAGAGAGAGAGAGAGAGAGAGGAATTGCTTTTCGATATGGCAAAATGGTGTCTGAGGATGGAGCTCACCTTCATACGCGCTTAGCTCTTCTGCGCTCTGTCTGAAGTATAGAATTTTTCTGTACTGATGTCTGACGTCAAAATCTACTGCCTTCTTCGAACATCAGTGGGAGAAAACCAGTAAGTCCTATTAAATTTCGAATTGATTATCAGACATAACACCAGAACAGGGAGCTAACAGAACCAAAGACCAAAACTCTGCATGTGTACTGAAAACGCCAACACATGAATGCAAAACTCTGTAATTTAGGCTCTATAACAGCACAACACCAAATGAACGATTTGGTATTCACTAGAAAGTAAATTTCTAGTTGAATCGTCACTGATAAAATCTTGTCTGGGTACGTTTATTAACTACGCAGTTCACCATCTGGTTTGCAACGATGAAAGTAAGTGGGCTTGCTGTTGTTGTTGCTGCTGCCGGTTCCTGAAGATTAATTATTGCTACATCATATTCGCCCAGCTGGACGTGTCCCGGAGAGGACAACGAGTCGTGCTCGACTTGAATGGATGTCAGACTTGATTAGTGAATAGGCTTTTGTGAGTTGTAACCCACACGAGTGTAGAGAAGTAAAGGCCGCTACTACGATTAATGAAGGTAGCCTAACAAATTGTGACATAATATGCTCGAAGGCTGCAGAGAACAGTCTATATCATCAAAAGGTCAGACTTGGCGGTGATGACAAGGTGAAGTGTCCATATACTGTGCAGTATGACTTCAACATTATACAGATTAGAGTTCATTGATAAACACCCTGACAGTTCTGGACGCGCTTCAGTGAGGATTTACGTGAAAACGGTCAAGCAACAATTTCTCTTTCACTACACTGAAACAGTATTATTATTATTATTATTATTATTATTATTATTATTATTTTCTTTCTTTTTGGCTAAATATGGGCCACGTTTGGCAATCATTACATTATTTTTAGCCTTCTCTATCTTCACTCTCTGCCAGTATCTTCTCATCCTTTCTCCTACTTCCTTCTTCTGTTCTACTGTACAGAATCTCCCTTTTCTCATTAGTGTCTCCCCAATCTCCTGGAAACCGCGGAACTTTTTTTGCGAGTTGTCTAAATCGATTTCTATCCATTAGCCTCAATCATCTTCCGTAACTCCCATCTTAGTCAAGTCCAACCTCACTTCTCGAAACCTCTCCATCTTCCTGAATAATTCAAATATTCTCTTTGTCAGTGTACGAAACATTTTCGAAAAGAAAGACGTATTCTACTGGTTGAGATCCCACGTACACTAAGATCCCCTGGCTAGGCAGAGGGGTTTTGTTGCTGGATTTCCACTCAGAAGAAAGAGATTCGAATGCCAGTGAACACTTGGATGGCACAGTGGCCCCCAAAATAAATGGGATAAGCTTTCCGTGGCTAACTAGCCCTAGGGTCCTAGTTTCCATTCTGGCTGGATCGGGGATTTTAACCTTTACTGGTTAATTCCTCTGGTTTGGGGATTGAGTATGTGAGCCATCTTTAAAAATAAAATTTCATTCCACCCCATCAAGACACACGCGCAGGTTGCCCTTTGGAGTCAACTCGAAAGGCCTGCACTTGCCGTTATACCTTGATAATCTGGAGAAAATGTAAACATTCTTCTTCTTCTTCTTCTTATTATTATTATTATTATTATTATTATTACCGGTATTACTTACTTACTTACTTACTTACTTACTTACTTACTTACTTACTTATTTACATCGATACAGCCAACTGTGGACTACGGTTACGAAAACTACCTGCCTCTCTTCCTTATGCCTGTTGCTCACGGTAAAATTCAAGTTTTATAAAACCGTTGATAAAACCTTTCATAAAATAGGACATGTTCTATTCCGTAAAATTAATTTTATGAAACGAACCAATCAGCGAAGCTGACATCACGATGATGCTGGCGCTACGTCGTGAGAAGATTGTGAAGCTCGATTATAAACAAACACTTCTTCCTAAAATGGCAGGTTTCGGGTGGACTAACCTCAACTAATTTTCTCTTCTTTTGATCCAATCCCAACTCCAGCATTTCCTGGCATTTCTTTTCTTCCTTTTTACCACTGTAAAACATATAATTGCAGCTAAAGCCGCAAGTTTTGCTTTGTTTGTTGGAGCCATATTCTCAAATACACTGTAAGTTAAACAGCTGATTCTTGGTTTAAAAGTTTATCGATAGATGGCAGCGCATAGACATCTTAGTTCAGAACTTAGTTCATAGATGGCCATCCTGATGCTTTCACGGATTTTATAAAATCATTTTACCGTGAGCAACACAACTTGTTTTCACAAAATTTTTATAAAATTAATTGTACGACAAATTTTACGAAACATTTTACCGTGAGCAATAGGCTTTAGGCTTAAAACTTTCTGTTTACATTGCAACCAAAGGTTTTTCAGTCTCCGCTCCTGTTCAGCCGTTCTTCCGCCGAGATGTTCCGCCATTTAGCAGGTTCTTTCTCTGGATCATTCCTCAGCCCATTAACATTCTTCTTAAAGATGGTTCTCTCCATTATGTCCTCTGAACTTATATCATTTATTCGCATGTTTTTGTGTACCTCCTCCAGCCATTGTGGATGAGAGTTCTATCTTTCCTGGAAGGTGAGAAATTTGTGCGCCGATCTCTCGGGGTTCATTCTCTTCAGGTCACCATAAAATGTTAACCTTCGTCTTTTTCCTAACGGTCATGATCTTTCCGACTCTTGTATGCAGTTCCTTGTTTGAACTTACGTGAAAGTCAAAGCCAGGAACACTTTCTTAGGACCCAAAATCTTTCTGAAGAAATTCCTTTCCTTTTTCTCAATCGACATATCGATGGCTTACGTCTAAAACCTGATATCTCCCAATACTCTTGCTATCCACTATTTCCCTTACGATTCGTCACGCCTCCCAGTCACATATGTGTATGCAGCCCAACAGAACAATTTTCGGTGTGTTCATTTTCCTTTCCTAATGTGTAAAGGAAAATTAACCTTAAATACATTATATTGTAAGAGTGCGTAAATTCTCCATCCAAACAATATCCCTACTATACGGTATGGTAAGGTCAATTTTCCTTTACACGTTTGTATAGGAAAATAACACAACGAAAATTATTCTGATAGACTGCATGTTAATATATGGCTAGGAGGCGTGACCAGTCTTAAGGAATATAATGAGTAGGAAAAGCATTGGGACGTACGAAGTTTTAGAAGTAACCCATCGATATCTACCATTTTTGCTAGCGTTTCTACAGCGTAAAGATATGCCGGTCAGACTACTACGCAGTAGTGTCTCTGTTTAGCCTGGCAGGAGATGGATTTTGATCTGTATGCATCATGGCTCATTTTAAATGTCAATTCCATCTTTCCTGCTCTCTCCCCTATGCCGCAGGCTTCCTTTTCATTGTAATTCAGAGTAAAGATCTCGCCAAGGTATTTAAATTTCATGGTCCTCCGGATAATACCATAGGCTGTCTTAATGATGTGATTGGAGTCTGTCTTTTTTCGAATCCATATAGGCCTACTTGGTCTTTTCAAAGGAGATCCGTAGGCCTGTTTTAGCAACTATTTCTTGAAGAATTTCCAACTGTTTTATTGCTGTCTCCAGATTGTCTGCGAAAACCAAACAGTCAAAAGTGATGCATTTTTTTATTACTATTATTATTATTATTATTATTATTATTATTATTATTATTATTAATTATTATTATTGTTATTTGCTTTACGTTCCACTAACTAATGTTACGGTCTTCGGAGACGCCGAGGTGCCGGAATTTAGTCCCGCAGGAGTTCTTTTACGTGCCAGAAAATCTACCGACACGAGGCTGTCGTATTTGAGCACCTTCAAATACCACCGGACTGAGCCAGGATCGAACCTGCCAAGTTGGGGTTAGAAGGCCAGCGCCTTAACCGTCTGAGCCACTCAGCCCGGCATTATTATTATTATTATTATTATTATTATTATTATTATTATTATTATTATTATTATTATTATTATTATTATTATTATTATTATTATTATTATTATTGCTGTTGTTGTTACGGGGTTACCCGTGGAACGCAGAGGTGAAAGAAGGTGCCGGGGTGAATGGGTCTAGCTACAATGTCACGAATTGATTTAAAACTTTAACAAAGGTTATCTTTCTTTAGAATTTCAAAAATCAACAAATAACAATGTAACAGGTACAAGTACCAATTCATAAACAAGTCTAGGAAAGACAAGATTGGTGGTATAAACAGAGCTTGTGCTTCAAGCCCTCACTTTACAGCTCCTGAGCTCCTAGCTCAAATTTACAAAAGGCACAAATTTACACAAGGGCAAAAATCCCTCAATACATGGAGCACTTGCTCCCAACACACAACATCAAGCCTCCCAGAGGCACTTTTACAACACTAGAAAAGAGCTGACGTGCTCTCAGTTTTCCAAGTCTATTTTAGGCGATATCAGAAAATTACAATCACTCGCCATCAAGGCACAACTTACAAATTCGAAACAGAGGTATCTAGTACTCAACCTACTGGGCCGTTGCGGAAAAGAACAGGTTAAGTAAATGGCCCGAAACACAAATTGAAAGGAGGCGAGTACTTGCACTCCTAAATATGCATTCTTAAAACCTAAGGGGCACTAGGCCGATGAAACAGGGGCTATTCGCAAACTATGGAGGTGACTCGTAGAAGAAGGTAATTTACCACACTACAGAATGAAAAATGTAGTCACCTCAAACCAAGATGAAGGGGAGCTCGAGAGGGTACATCACTCTCTATCCCCGATTTACAGTTAAAGATTTATGAAATGTTTACATGAAATGAAAGGAGATTTACATTTTAGAGAAGTTGGTTACATAGTTAAAGTTTCGAACCTTTCCCTCGTGTTAAACTGCGGAGCTAGCAATAAAGTAAGATGTTAGATGGCCATTACCTTGCCGAAGAACTGCTGCCTGATGAAAGAGGCGCCTCCCGCCTCCTGCTTGACACACACACTTAGTTAGATGACGATTAAGTGGCCAAGAGACGTGAAAATCCGCAGTTTATAAACCCTCGGGGAAAGTTCGAGAACTTTCATGAATAAACCAGCCACACCCTCTCACTTTATTGGTTAAATTCAAAAGTATCACTCAGAATCGAGGAAGAAGCCTGTGATAGGCGGAAAATTAATTACATAAATTAGGGATTGGCTAGATTCAAAACTGGCGGAAAGAAAAGATAAATATTGCCAACCCAAAAATAAATGAACATCATTTAGTAAAAAAAAAAATTATGAATACAAAACTTCTTTAAATCAAAAGTTCTTTAACTTCGCACCAGGGTGCATGATCACAGTTTTTAGCAGTGACATCTATTGAAGAAAGTCCACACTTCTTGATGAAGGGCAAACAAAACAAGTGGAAATACAGTAAGTTCAGGAAACTTCAAAATAACAAAATTTCATCATTTCTGTAGTGGCATCTTCTGAGTAAAGGTTTAAGTAGGTCTAGTTTCAAGTTTACGGTTCCTTATTATTATTTATTATTATTATTATTATTATTATTATTATTATTATTATTATTATTATTATTATTATTATTATTATTTTACATACACATACATTTCTGAATAACGTGTCTCCATCTTATTCGCAGGTCTTGGTTGTAATTCTGTCTCGTCCACACATTTTTTCTTTATGTTCTCCTTAATCGAATGCCGTAGTTTTCAGACTACGCTTTGAACCTCGTATTGTATTTCTATTGAAAACTAATAAACTGTGAAGTCTGCAACCTGAGTTCTCTTGATATTCGGGCATTATAAACTATGCAGCTGGGTCGCTCGTTGAGCAGGTGGCTCGTGTCTGGGAACAATTTACATCGCTGGTATAAACAGTTCCCCTAAATGGTCGTAACCACGTTCGATGACATAGCAGTAAAAGGAGCGGAGAGTTGATGCATGAATGTTTTAGCTCAGGAGATGAATGGATTCATTATTCTGGCTGGTCACTTCTGCTTGTTAGAAACATTCATTATGTGGACGGTTAGAAGATTAATACCACTGTTTGTTTGACGGACAAATTATTTTAAACTCACACAACATGGTTTGGCATTAATGCAGAAGAGTCAATATGTGTAAGTCGATAGTTAGACAATCTCAGTAGAGACTGCAACTCGTCGAGTTAGCTGAATGGCGGCCAAATAAACACATCGGTTACAATGTATATGGCTCCTCCATACGGACGAACAGCCTTTGCTGGCAAACAAGGTGTTTGCGGTAAGGTTTTATGAAATCATCTATACTAATAATTTAAAATAAAATGTGAGCGTTGTATTCACTATCACGTTGAGAGCTACAACATATACCGGTGACTACGAATACTGGATATTCTGCTAGGTCGCGGTGAACACGCGTGTACGCTTGCATAGGGTAAAAATATAGTTTCAACACACAGAGAAAAATTTCAAAAATAATTTTGGCTCCCAACGTGTTAATAAGAGACTTCAAGACATTCTAAATGCTTAATAATCTGTACCAGATAACCTGATAGGCTAATTCATTGAACCTTCGAAATATCGAAAATTCTCGAAACTTCCCGAGAGATTGGAAATGGGAAGGGGTTGAAATTTGAGTTAAGAAGCGAAACGTCATATGAAAGCAAGCATGAGATTTTTCCACCCCATGGGAAGCAAGAAAATCCTTTCCAAAACGATGACCTACAGTTTCCTGAAAGTCCAAATTAAGTTTTATCAAATACATCATACTCTAGGAGTGGGTAAATATATCCCTACAGTACAGTACAGTAAGGTTCATCTTCCTTTACTCACGCGCATAGGAAAATGAACTCGACGAAAACTGTTCTGAAGGACTGAATATCAAAATACGGATGGGAGTCCTGACCACTCTTAAGGAAAATAATGGATAGGAAGAGCGTTGTCACATTCGCGGTTTTAGCACAACAGTGACGATTTACAATAAAGTAAGCTCCATTGACTTAATCATATCAATCACTTCTGATATGCATTTAGGGCAGTCACCCTTTCAAATGACCATATTGGTCGGCTGTTAGTAAACGAGGGAGCCTGTTTCAAAAACTGTACCTGCGTTACAAAATCCGAAAGTGAGGTTTTACGTATGTTTAATAATTTCGAAAGGAATACACGAAACATTTTCTCCTATGCAACGCACAATATTTTTTTTGACACTATGCCCTTAGTTCAGGGCCCACCGTTCAAATAATCGACGCCATTCACGAAAGAATCGATATCGTTTAGGCGACGGATGTACTGACTCGATCACATGACTCAGTATAGCCATCAGGTAAGTATACGTATAGATAACTATTTTACATAACGCTGTAAAAGGTTTCTGATGGTATATTTTTATTTTGGTAGAAGTTGACCGCTGTAACTACAGTATCGTAAATTTCCACTTTAATTCCACTTTCCCACATTATTTTCAAGAATTTATACATCTGTGATTCGACACAGTATGAAAAAATCTTGGCTATATTTACTATGAAATTAATTATCGTTAATATTTAATAAAATGTAATGTGATTTGTACTTGTAGAGAAGCGCATGGACAAACCAATGTTTTAAGTATTAAAATTTAGAATTAGACAGAGTATTTAGCGAATGGCCGTGAGGACCGCATATGACAGTCCTGGGTGGCGAACAAGAAGATAAATTTATTTTCTAGTGGCTCGTCTTCCTTGGAGAGGAGAGTACCGTCTCCCCTGCTACGCTCCTTGATGGACTACTGACGCCAGGCCTCATCGCAGCTATAAAACACATGACCAAAAAAGGATTAAAATACTATATTCTTCAAGACTGGAGTCCATGTTAGGAACATCCTACCAAGGCTGATAAATGAGAAAATGTGATTATGATAATAAAACTTATGTCTTAAATTAATCAGCAGTTACCTTATTTGGACAGTCTCTGTATGAGCTATCTGCCCTGTGAAGGGACCGCTGTGGATTATTCGACCAGATGATTTCTCACTCGAATGCATATTATTCTGTGAGTTCTATGGAATCACCCATCTACTCTGGACAATTCTGATGAAACACCAGTAAATCATTTCACATGATGACTTCTATGTTAAAGTCTTTTAAGGAGAATTAGAACTGAAATATTTGATTTTTGGACCAAAAGTCCATTCCTTCGTCTATCACATAATGGTATCAATGAAGTCGCTCCGTCATTTTTAAGCACTTAGCGACCATTTAAAAGGACAGTGTTATGTATTGAAAGGCCTACGACATGCCCTGAAGCAGTACAATATGTTATGACCTTGTGGCGCAAGGCAGAAAATATTCAAAGGAATTAGGAGGTCTGAAGGAGAGGGCAGTAATGAAATGAGTAAATATTTGTTTTCTTATTTCTCCGCTTTGCAATTTTTCAATATTTTTCTCTGTACAAAAATCTCCTTGCGATGCAATTATCAGAATTTGTTTTAACTTGGTGAGATTGTTCTTAAAATTTGTAATGGCTTTTAAAGTACTTTAAATTTTAATATGAATTCTGATGTTAATTTTTGAACTGTTACTTAATTTTTCAAATATATAGGAACAAAATATTAAACATTTCTGGACAGAATATTATTCATTTGATACTAAAGCCCATGATTATTTGTACATATGTTAGGTAAATGTCAACAAAATTTCAGCTTGATAAAACGAAAACTGTTATGCAAGGGACGTTTTTTACGGGACAACTTGTTAAATGTAAACACCTGAAATAACATTTGAACCAATACAGTTACACGGCTCTAGTTTAGTAAAATATGTGCTTATTTTTAGACTACCTAAATAAATGCAAAAGCTAAATTTAATAAAACTGGGATAAAAACAGTAGAAATTTCAAAATTCAGTCCTAACTCCCCTAACCGAATGATTGACATCAACATATTGCAGTTCTGCCTGAAAATACGATGTTACACGAATACTGACCCGCAGCACATCGATGGCTTACTTCTACAACCTCGTTATGTCCCAATGCTCTTCCTACCCATTATATTCCTTAAGACTAGTCACGCCTCCTAGCCACATATTTATATGCAGTCCATCAGAATAATTTTCGGCGTGTTCATTTTCCTATACTAAAGTGTAAAGGAAAATGGACCTTACCATACCGGATAGTAGGGATATTGTTTGGGTGGCGAATTTACGCACTCCTACAGTATGAAATGTCGTATGGCTTTTAGTGTCGGGATATCCCAGGACGGGTTCGGCTCGCCAGGTGAAGGTCTTTCTATTTGAGTCCCGTAGGCGACCTGCGCGTCGTGATGAGGATGAAATGATAATGAAGACGACACATACACCCAGCCCCGTGCCATTGGAATTAACCAATTAAGTTAAAATCCCTGACCCAGCCGAGAATCGAACCCGGGACCCTCTGAACCGAAGGCCGGTACGCTGACCGTTCAGCCAACGAGTCGGACACTCCTACAGTATAATGTATTTAAGGTTAATATTTTTATTTGCACGTTTGCAAAGGATAATGAACACATCAAAAAAAATTCTGATGGGCTGCATATCTATATGTGACTGGAAGGCGTAGACGAGCCTTAAGGGAAATAATGAATAGCAAGAGCATTGGGAGATTCGAGGTTTTAGAAGTAAGCCATGGACATACAGTAACCCATTAGGAAGAATTCTTGGAAATGAATCGCACAATATTTCGCCTTAGATGACAGAAGTTTTAATGTTAAGCTGAAATATTTCACATAGCATTCTTCCTAGGCTCAACTACCATATGATAGTCTCTTTAATTTTAGCCTTACATTGAATCAAAGCTAACCCATGTACAATTTACGAGATGAAAAGCCACGTCCCATTTGTTCGAAATCTACGTAGCTATGGACTATATACGTATACCTTAGTTAAAACGACACAGTTGTTGAAACATCTTCCTCCTCAATCCTTTGCACTTGACACTGGATATGGTAGCGTATGATGTGCTGACACGTCAGGTCCGACGATCCACGGCCATGTGAGAACTGCTAGAGATATAATTTCTTAGCATTAATTTCTGTGCGATTTCCTGAAAATGAACATCTGTGCGTTTTCGCGAAATGAGTCTTTCTTCAATGCTTGAATTTCACTTTAATAATTTTGTAAAATAGTGCTGAAAGGATCCATTCATTTAATTTGTTAATTATTTATGTGAAATATTATTATATATATTGATAATCATTCATTATTACTTTATTATAGTCCATATTGCATAATAAATTACACTTTCAGCTTAGTTGGCCATTCCACGAAGGGATCTCCAAGAAAAAAGTAACATGACCGAGCTCGATAGCTGCAGTAGCTTAAGTGCGGCCAGTATCCAGTATTCGGAATAATGGGTTCGAGCCCCACTGTCGGCAACCCTAAAGATGGTTTTCCACGGTGTCCCATTTTCACACCAGGCAAATGCTTGGGCTGTACCTTAATTAAGGCCACATACGCTTCCTTCTCACTCCTAGTCCTTTCCTGTCCCATCGTCGCCATAAGACCTATCTGTATCGGTGCGACGTAAAACAACTTGCAAAGAAAACAACAACATGTATTTCTGAAGAAGTGATAAGTACTTATTCTGTCTTCCATTTTCCTTTACTAATGTCAGATTGGAATACAATTTCAGGCTCTTTATTTTCTATGAAGTTTCGCACTAATCACAAAATAATTTAATTTCACTTCTAACTGGTCTTGTAGACGTACTGTACGTACATACCTATTCTCGTTCCACTACTGTCAAAGAGGAGGATTATCATAAAACTATTAATACCTAAATAGTTACCTTTTTAACCTTAGTCGGCACTTGGAAAAATATTTCAAACTTTTTTTCTAGCGGTTCAACGTCGCACTAACACATCAAAGATTTTCGGTGGCACAAGAATGGGAAAGAGCTAATATTGGGAAGGAAGCTCCCGCGACATTAATTATGATACAACTCCAGATTTTGCCTGGTGTGAAAATGGGATAGCACGGAAAAACATCCAATACTGCCAACGGTGGGATTCCTTTTTTTTACTGTACGTCGCGCCGACACAGATAGGTCTTATGTCGACGACGGGATAGGAAAGGTCTAGGAAGGAAGTGGTCGTGGCCTTAATTAAGGTACATCCCCGGCATTTTCCTGGTATGAAAATAGGATATCATTGTATAACATCTTCATTGGGGTTCGAACCCACTATCTCCCGAATGTAAGCTCACAGCTAAGTGACCCAACTCATTCAGTTATTTTAAACAAAATAAAAAAGGATGCCACATAAGATGATGTTCATTTCATTTCATGAACTGAGCAGTTTTTCGTTCTGGACGTAACAGAGACACATTATTTCGATATTCAATCCAAGAGATTAGGAGATTTCACCGATACGCCCACATCTCAAATCATTCAATTTTTTGCCCATCTGCCAGTTGGACTGTCTACTTCCCGGCTGGATTATATACAATGGTGAAAAGGAGAGAATGGTCCAAGTGTAACTTGATGTTTGTAGTCATAGATCTGTCCTTCAATATTCTGATCAGCTTTGCGATGGCTGCACTTATCATAGTCCTTTTTCTGATGATTTTTTCTGAACATCCTCGAGAACTGGAAGATCGAATACTAATCCTGATCAGCCATTAAAAGTGTTCCAGGTTTCTCACGTCCTAATCAATAGTACACAATACTTTCGCTACGATTTTCAAAACATATACCGTTACGAACTGTTTTTTCTGACCAGTGGCGGTGAGTCTCCCCCAACCCCCACCCCACTTTTTGGATAAAACATTACATTTTGTTCCATTTTAGCCGCTTGAAAATAGGAATTATTAAAAAATGCAATCTGCACAAGCCCAGTTGTCTTATGAGCTAATTATTTCCTTTCTTTATTTTGCCAAGGTCATGAAAACTGAGGTACGATTCACCCGCGTATTCGTCAGTCTGGCGGTACCTTTAATATCTGTTAGTTTCTTAGTGTGTAGTCAAATACTAAAGGAATTTTTATTGCACTTCTATTTAATTGTAATAAATGTGTAATATTTTTTCTTTGGTGAAAGTTTTATTGTATGGTATTGAATCAAAATCTCAAAAAACTATATTACCGCAGTTAGGTTGATGAACTGACAACTTTTACCTCTCTGTTAAAATTATCTCGGAGAGCATAAAAAACTTAGCATTTTGTACTTTTCATTACAATTTTGATGTACATACTCCGCCCCCAATATCACCACAAATCCGGGTACATTTTTTTGTCCATAAACAATTTTGATCCTCCCCACCCCTCCCACCCTTCCACTTCTAATTCCCAATCGTCGCTACTCTTTCTCTCTACAGGTAAATAAATAAATACACGAGGGTAAGAAAGAAGAAATCTTTCTAAATTTTATGGTGAAGAGAACGGAGTGAATGAGTTATCGAATGTTCGGTATATCTTACAATATTCCGTTCAAAATAAGCGAAAACTGAATTTGCTCCGCGCTGAAGTGGTAAGGAAAAGATGTGGTAGAACTGGTGGTTGCAGACAAGGTACAGTTATGGGTGGCATGTCTTCTGGTAGGCTGTTAATCTGCCCAGAGAAAGCCAGCCAAGCCGGAAAGTGTGGAGTTTAAGCTGCCCATTGTCTCCAAGTAATCGCTAATCTTCTGTACCCGCCCAGCCGTGAGCGTCCTAGAAAAAGGCTCCGGCCAGGTTGACATTTAACTGACATAGGTTTGAGGAGCCTGAAGATTACAGTGGTTCTTCCGATTGTAATCGTAGATCATTCACGTATCTATTCGAAGTCAATCCATAAAAAGCTGAGCTGATATACTGCAGGTTTGTCCTCCTAAATACAATCAATTCTAAACAATAATAGTTTGAACACCAGTTTCACTAAAAACCCATAATAAAACGATTCTTAACGAAATCGAGGTTTATATTACTGAGACGCACTCTCTCAGCCTGTCAGAAAGAACGTCCGATCGAGCTGTCAGTGGAGAGATTGATTGGAATTACATTAGTAGACGAATAAGTTTGAATGGAGTTTTTAAAAGTAGGAAAGGTCATAAAATGAAGATAAAGTTGGAATTTAAGAGAAAAATTGGGGGCAAATATTCGTTTTTATGAAGAGGAATTAGGTATTAGAATAATTTATCAAGGAAGATGTTTGATTATTTTACAAATACTTTGAAATAATTTAAGAATAGACTAGGTAAACAACTAAGAGGGAATCTGCCACTTGGACGACAACCCTAACTGCAGATCATTGTTTGATTGAAAAAACTGAGCTAAATCCATATTTACTGCCGGCGCCAGGTAGACTAATTGGGTAAAAGACCAACAAAGAAAGAAAGAAGGAATCAAACAAACAAACAAACAAACAAACAAACAAACAAAACGACGACCACTCCGCTCCACAAGTCTGTACAATGTCAGCCGCTGTCCCTATTGTTTCGATCGCGGTGAATGTGTTTAAATGTGACAACTCCGTGACATTGGCTTCCAGAAATGTAAAGAATTTTTACAAGATAAATTCCGACACCCTGGAGTCTCTTAAAATACATAGCAATTAAATGAACGTTGAGGCCGCCATGGTTCAGGCGGCAGCGCGTCGGCCTTTCACCGCTGAGTTTCGTGGTTCAAATCCTGGTCACTCCATGTGAGATTTGTGCTGGACAAAGCTGAGGCAGGACAGGTTTTTCTCCTGGTACTCCGCTGCCATCTTTCAATCCAGCAACACTCTCGAATATCATTTCATTTCATCTCTCAGTCATTAATCATTGCCCCAGAAACGTGTGACAGGCTTCGGCAGCCGGTACAATTCCTATCCTCGCTGCTAGGTGGGGGCTTCATTCATTCCATTCCTGACCCGGTCGAACGACTGGAAACAGGCTGTAGATTTGCTTTTCTTTTTCTAAATGAACGTTGAACACATCCAATATTTTGTGATAACCATCGCTGAGGGCATCATGCGACTCTGAAACCAGTCCTAAATTCCTCACGGCAATCAAACCCTGCCGGAAGTTAGAAAGCTAACTTATAGACCAGGGATAAAAGGAACGTTTGCGCACACTTTATGCTTCCACAACAACTGTCAATATGAGGCCAGCAACTTACACAGATAAAGGAACTACAGGCAAGGTCCCGAATATTTAACCGTTAGATATTGTAATTGCTATCGGGTTCATTCATCTTCACTATTGTTCTACGGCGATAGGTATGCAGTACTCAGTCACAGATATCACGGCCACCTCGGGCACAGGGCAGGCTCGACAGCATCTTCGTAGATGTATATTTGCATTTATATAGGGTTTATTTATAGCCATTCTGCTTACGAGCCGTTCAAGAAGAATTACTGACGGTACCAAAACCAAGATGAACACGAAAGTAAGGAAAACCAGGATAGGAATCAGTAAATAGTGTATAATGCCTCGCATAAATTTAGTAACAATAGTAAAGAATTACATATATATTTATTAATTATGTTTAACGAGACCGAGGTATTTGGCCGTGTTGTTAGGCACGCGTAGCTGTTGGCTTGCATTCGGGAGATAGTAAGTTCGAACCCCACTGTCGGCAGCCATGAAGATGATTTTCCTTGTTTTCCCATTTTCACACCAGGAAGAACCTGACGCGCCACGGTCGCTTCCTTCCCAGTCCCAGGCATTTCCTATCCCATCATCGCCATAAGACCTATTCTGTGTCAGTGCGACGTAAAGCTAATTCCATTTATTTAATGATTTCAAAAGTTCGAGGTGTCCATTTTCTTCATTTACAAATACAGGAGTGCTAAGGATCTAGTACTAAGATTTATTATAAATATATCATCCGTCCTCCATTGAGGGTGACCATAATGGTCCAGAATACCTAATTTACGTATATGATAATGAACTTATAGGCCCCCTAATTATTGTTTTTCTTCTGGAAAAATCATCGTATGCCAGAGATTACGATTTCAGGTATAAATGCAAATGTATAATTTTCAGAGAATCGCTAACGATCAGTCCCTACCTCATGAAACGGAATTTTAAAATGATGGGGGGTAGTGGCTGTATTATTCGACCTCTGGATCCAAAGAAAAGGCCTCTGACAATCCATTTACCTGATACTTGCAGATTGAACATTGAACTGCATAACAGTCTGTAGTGAATTTATTTATTTATTTATTTATTTATTTATTTATTTATTTATTTATTTATTTATTTATTTATTTATTTATTTATTTATTTATTTATTTATTTATTTATTTATTCATTCATTTATTTATTTGAATCAAAACAGCCTTAGGTGAGACATGCCCATAATAAATATTAAGCGTTTGTGTTGTTATTATTATTATTATTATTATTATTATTAATGACGCCGTACGTAGGAGACGCTTGAAATTCTATGGCCACATCTGTAGAATGGACAATAATAGATTTGCTAAAAGAACTATTAACTATAATCAATTCAAAGAAGGTCAAGATCAACTGGTTGGAAGTAATCAAGCAGCATTTACAAGAAATAAACGCCACAAAAGATACCATAAAAATCTTTGGAATTCTGCCTGCATGTCACAGATTCGTCGAAAAAGTTAAAAATAGCCCATTGATAAAAGAGTGGACAGAAGAACTATAAAATCACCGCAGCGTATTCATGAAGAGATTTGGGGAGAAGAAGAAGAAGAAGAAAAAGAAGAAGAAGAAGAAGAAGAAGAAGAAGAAGGGCAAGCTGTCAGACCAAGCTAACGAGTTCAAACGCGATCTTTAAATTGGGCATAATAATAATAATAATAATAATAATAATAATAATAATAATAATAATAATAATAATAATAATAACAATATCGTACAGTTTCGGCTTTCGAATAAAAGACTTACGATTTCATGGGCTGGGAAGATTTGGAAATAAGGAGACGAGCATCTGGACTAAGCAGAATGTTCCGAGCTGTCAGTGAAAAGCAGGCTTGAAATGACGTTAGTAGACTAATATCTTTTGAGTAGTGTTTTTAAAAGGAGGAAAGATCATAAAATGAAGATAAAGTTGGAATTCAAGCGAACAATTTGGGGCAAATACTCGTTTATAGGTAGAGGATTGGGGATTGGATCAATATATCAAGAGAGATGTCAGATAAATTTCCAACTACTTTGAATTGTCTGTAAGATAAGGCTAGGTAAACAACTGATGGGGAGTCTGTGATGGGGGCGACAGCTCTAAATTCAAATCAATGGTCAATGGTTGATTGAAGAAGCAATACTGCATGAAAATCTCCTAGCAGCCAAACGGAGAACTTTTCATGGATGGATTATAATGCTTACTTATGGAAGTAAATAACCGCCGAGCAAGTTCGCTACGCGGCTTGAGCGACGTAGCTCTGAGCTTTCCTTCAGAAGGTAGTGGGTTCGAACCACACTGTCAGTACCCTGAAGACGGTTTTTCCATTATTTCCC
The DNA here is from genome assembly GCF_040414725.1 of Anabrus simplex. Classification (NCBI taxonomy): domain Eukaryota; kingdom Metazoa; phylum Arthropoda; class Insecta; order Orthoptera; family Tettigoniidae; genus Anabrus; species Anabrus simplex. Next base: position 17,171,547 of record NC_090269.1, on the reverse strand, counting down.
ACTTTCACACCAGGAAAATGTTGGGTCTGTACGTTAATTAAGGTAATAGTCGCTTCCCAGTGCTACCACTGATCTATACCATAGTCACTATAACACCTGTCTGTGCGACGTAAAACGAATAGCAATAAAATGTAAGAAAGTATCGTTTCTGTACACAAAGCGTCGTTCACACGCTGAGCTATAGATTAAAATAATAATAAAATAAATAAATAAACCAGAACATAGAAAATATAACAGAAACAATAAGAAAAAGGAGATTGCTATTTTTGGACATATCTATAGAATGGATGATAACAGATTTAAAAAAACAGATATTCAAGTACCTTTGGGAGAAAAGGCAACAATGAGCTTGATAAAGAGGTCAAGAAGGATTTGGAAAGAAATAAAATAAGAAACTAAGAAGCTATAGAAAAAGAGATTTTTAAAAAGAAAGTTTTGAGAACGGAAGGATTGCAAAGAAGAATGAAAAGAAACCTTGGTCCAAAGTGGTCTGGAGAGAGAAGAATAAAGCATAGTGCACCGATGAAGGAATACTGCAAAGAACGAAATAGGAAAGAGCAAGGAAGGATGAATTGAAATTGACACGTGGTCCCTAGCAGGCCTCATCGTAAAGAAGAAGAAACCCACACCTACTTTGGATCTTCGGAGAATAAAGCTAGCTTGACTATGAGTACCAGGGTGAATGTTAATTAATATTCTGTGATACTGTGATGACTACATTGTTAGGTGTAAATGTAATTAATTTGAAAAAGCTATAGGATAAAGGAAGATATCTACCAGAACTGAATGATAATTTAATAGATTTTATGCCCCAGTATTTGCATGAATGAAAATGTGAAACCATTGCAAAATCATCTTCAGGGTGCCAACGATGGACATCGAACCAACCACCTCTCGAATGGAAACTTAAAGTTACACTGCCATATCTCGTAGCGAACTCGCTCTGATATCATTATTTATTTATTTATTTATTTATTTATTTATTTATTTATTCACGAAGCACAAGATACAGCTACACTGAGCAAATTTCACTTGCACTGTCAACAGACTATTTAACAAACGTAAACTTTCATACTAAAATATAACAAACCTAACAAAACTATTATTATTATTATTATTATTATTATTATTATTATTATTATTATTATTATTATTATTATTATTATTATTATCATCATATGTTAAAAATTGCTCGTCATCACACTTTGGCACCTTCTTTCAAGTTGATCCTGATGTCCTACTTTCTTTCTAAAAGTACTTACCTACGTTTGAAAAATTTTTAATGTAAAGTTTGGAAATATTTTACAGTAAAATCGTGATCAACAAATAGAAGCTTCAGTTAATTACTGTCATCAAGAAACTGAACGGCGACATGTGATCCTGTATAAGATTTTTTTTTCCTCTAAGGAAACGAGAAAAAAGAAAGGAATAAAATTACCCTTCATAACCTAAATGGCTCAAAACCTGCTCTCCAAGTAATTGTCTTTGCCCTGCACGTACGAGATTTAATTACTTGCATCCTTTATATATCACATGGCACACTTGCGAACAATAGCCCGACAGGTGATATTTATTGAGGTGCATTACATTCTCGAGGTAAATTATATCTCATTCTTTCTCGTCATCCTGTTTGGTCCGACGAAATCCATCTACTTAAGCCAAATGGCACACGCACTATTATTGCTGATACCAGCAGGAGCAAGAGGTCCTGAATGAACAATCACAAAATTGTAACTCTATAAGCTAGTAATTAGCTTTTTTTCGAAAATTTCGGTAAAACAAGAATATTTTGGAAGTACGCACCGGAGCTGCAAATATTAGTAATTTCAAAACTTGTTCACTGCATAGATATACGTGTAATATGATTGTCCCAGATACGAGCAGCAATACTCCTGCGCATTTTATGGTTTAAAGTTCTATTAAACGTGCCAGGTTCACGATTACACTAACAAATAAGGTACCACATCATATTACCTTGTCGCTCACATTACCACTATAAATGTTTTTAGGAATCGATACCCCCAATCAATACCAAAAAAGTACTACAATCTCGACATTTAAGGGATCTGTCACGGTTTTACGAAATCAGTTATATGCTACATAACAATGTGTTACTGTCCTTAATTTCTTCCACTAATTTCCTATCTTTTATCAGCAATTGTATAACCATATTGCGTGACTTTGTTATGCTTTGTTCTTGTGGCAGCCTTGACAATTTTCAGGAAGCTAATAAAATAAAACAAAAATATTTAATAAAATGAGACAGATCTTATACTGGCTTCAGATTCACACCCATATGAATACCGACTAAATGCAAACTACTCCAAATGTTTAGCCCTTTCTGGCCAGTTTGGCAATCAGGTTTGGCTAATTTTCGTCATCATTCCCAACGCTGTATCAGAAATGTTATCACTGACACAAAATTCTTTACCATACAATTTCCATCTAACCTTTCTCTACCCGAACTACGTTAGACTTGTATTGAACGATGTATAAAAACCACCCATGGGCTAAATGAGTGAACGACGATTTTAACTACAGATTTTGACTTTCTTAACAGGTACGTTTTAATGGGGAACCGCAACTACCACCCTTACAATGACACTGTAAAATGGGGCCTTCGAGTTTTATACCTAGTCGAAAAGTTAAATTATCAATCTACTGCATTAGATGGGAGAGATTTCTTCTCCGTGACTTTATTCAGGAGCCGTAAATATATGATAGGGAAAAGCAAGTACAGAACAAAAAAAGGATTGTTCTTGGTTCAACATACCCGGGTGCCCTCGATGTAGATGCAGCTATCCTATCATTGCTCCAACACTTGTGGTTGAAGTTGAGAGAGCAAAAAGTGTGGATACAATTTATGGCTTCCAGTTCAGGGACTTGTGGCGGTAATTGCAGGTGGACTAAATAGGCTTCATAACAATAGATTACAAGACTGCCAGCTGAGCCAATTAAACGCCAGAACAGACCATCCGACAGTACTAGATGTCGCATCTTCGGGCGGCGAGGCTCATTAAATCCCCTCAGACCTCATCTCCCACCACAGAACACAAGATTTTAATCCGAAGAGCCATAAAAGTACTAAATTTGCTGTGATTGTTGATCTTGTTCTATGGAAACTGATTGACTCGTTCATTAGAATAAGGCCATGTCAGAGATGGGAGGTGATAGAGCGAACGTGCGACCTAGTCTCCACCTTTCCTTTACGGAATAATCTCGTTCAATGTTTCTTAGTAAATTATTGGTCTTGTGTAGCAATCAATACATACAAATAACATCTTTACGTAACAGCGTGGTAGCTCTGTTTCTAGCCGTCCAAACTGATGGTACAGGGCATGATAGGAAAGTAAAGACTTCATCTACGGAGTCTCTTCTTCGTAACCGAGTAGATCGATGCATGATACCTGATAGTAATGGATAGCTGTACGTTGTAAGGTCACGGGCTCGAATTTCAGCACAGAATTTTTCCAGGATTCTCACACTTTCCCTTCGGGTAAATGTAGGATTAATAACCTATTGCTAGGACCAAATAAAATACTGTAATACAAATCTAGGACCGAATAGTATATCTGACAATCACCATAGACTTAGCAACAATATCAGTACAGAGACGATTTTTATGCAGTTACTATTCAGTAGTTATGTTATGGGTAGTAAGTGCCCCTGGCCTGCACACACAGTTCTGCGAAGAGGTTTGCATAAATTTTCGAAGTATGGCGTATCTGATTTCTACTATTTAATTGCAGTATTCCAGTCTCGATACACATTCGTAGTACGGACTGAAAGATCCTTAGAAAAGAAGTGATTATAGATTCACCTTATGTGCGCACGGTTGCAGGATCGAATCCCAGCTCAATGGATTTATATTTCAGGTCTCAAAAGCGAGAGATACGTGTCAGAAATTTACTAGTACGTACGAGAACCTCTTTCAAGTCTGAACACAGACACTTGGGTGTCTCTTAAACCAGTGAGTAATTGAAGGATCATTACACATTTTGTTATCATCATCATCATCATCATCATCATCATCATCATCATCATCATGTACGTTGCGATTTTATCACCCATATCATCATCATCATCATCATCATGTACCTCGCGAATGTTCTGATTTGTTTCCTAAACCGAAACCAATGTGACGGTCGCTCATCAATGCCCTCAATAATAATAATAATAATAATAATAATAATAATAATAATAATAATAATAATAATAATGACAGAAATTAAGAAGTAATAAAGAAATATACCAGAACGTAGAAAATATAACAGAAACAATAAGAAAAATGAAATTGTGGGAGAGAAAGTCAACAACGAACGGGATTTAAGTCAAGAAATATTTAGAAAGAAATAAAACGGGAGTAGAGGAAACTATGGAAATAGAGATTTACACAAAAGTTTTATGAATGGAAGGATTCCAAGTAAGAATGGAAGAGTGGTCTTAGGAGAGAAGAATAAAGCATAGTGCAACGATGAAGGAATACTGGTGGGAACGGAAGAGAAAACAAGGAAGAATGAATTGAAATTGGCATGTGGTCCTTAGCAGGCCTCATCGTAAATAATAATAATAATAATAATAATAATAATAATAATAATAATAATAATAATAATAATAATCCTATAACTTCCTTTAAATTGCTATAAATTTTAAGGAACGCCCAAGAGTCGGACTTTATTCCGCAGTAGTTCATTCACCTGCAGGAAGTCAACGACACAGAGTTATCTTGCATTTAGGAGCTCTCTCTGTGGACCAGTGGCAGTGTCACAGGCTCCGGATCTCAAGACCACGGGTTCGAACGTGGCAGACATAGTTGGATTTTTGAAGGGCGGGTAAAAATACATTCGTACGACCTCGACATGTGCATGATCTCTGATGACACATTCGGTGTTTACCCAACAAAATTAATTAAAATTCAACAATAGAGCGCTCACCGGAGAGAGCTGGTTTACTCTGCCATCCGATTGAGCGAAAAACGGAACGTCTAAATTGACGCGTAGGCAGGCTAAATAGTGTCAAATTAAAATATCTGCAAACGGTAGCCGAGGCTATACGATACACCCCGAAAAGTCACCACCTTCAGCCAGGATTGACGGAGTTATCTTGGGTAAGAACACCAATGATAAACCGTCTGCAGCGGTGAGGTTCATTTCAGTATCCATAATTGCTGGAAATAATGACCAAAACCTTCAGATAGGTACTTAATGTTTTATTTATTTTATTTATTTATTTATTTATTTATTTATTTATTTATTTATTTATTTATCCGTTTACACTCCAGGGTTGGTTCCTTCCTTCGGACTCAGTGAGGGATTCCTCCTCTACCGTCTTAAGGGCAGAGTCCTGGAGCGTGAGACATTGGGTCGGGGGATACAACTGAGGGAGATGACCAGTACCTCGCCCTGGTGGCCTCACCTGCTGTGCTGAACAGCGGCTGTAAACGGAAATGGGAAAATCGGAAGGTACCATCTCGGCATTTGCCTAGAGGAGAAGTGGGAAACCATGGGAAACCACTTCGAGGATGGCTGAGGTGGGAATCGAACCCCTCTCTTCTAAGTTCATCTCCCGAGGCTGAGTGAACCTCGTTCCAGCTCTCGTACCACTTTTCAAAGTTCGCTGAAGAGCCGGGAATCGAACCTGGGCTTCCGGGGGTGGGAGCTAATCACACTAACCACTACAACACAGAGGCGGACTATTTATTTATTTATTTATTTATTTATTTAATCCACTTTTACCTTTAGTTCTGAAATTGCTAATTATTTTGGCTCGGCTGCGTTCTTGATCGGAAGTTCTGATTTAGCTGACCTTAATATCGCCAAGTAATGTATCCATTAAATACCTCTCCCTAAGTTGCAAGATTTCGACTTAGGATATTCGGTTTGGAACGCCCGCGTTCCGTCCTTTCCTCTTGCATATGCTGTGAGTGATATCACATTAATTTCACTACTATTATGAATTTAAAGTTCTTCCCAAGCTAGTTCACAATAACATACACTGATGAACAGAGAGGACACAAGCGCATACTAGCGACAAATACTGTCCGTTTGGAAGGGCACACTGAAAGAAGGAAAAAATGCTTAGCTAATTGTCTGTCTAGAAAGTCCGAGCACAACGGATCGTGTCATTATATTAAGCGTTGCCGCAAGATGAATGAAAACACCCACGTACAGATTTGGAAAGCCTGCATATCGAGTTACACAACCGACAAAAGATTTATAGCTGTCAACTTGCTGAGTTACTAAACACCACAACACACACATGGGAAGTTCACTGAACACGGCCCACAATATTAATCAGAAAATTCTCTTGCGTGAAGGTCTGGTTAGTTTGAGATAGATATCTAACACTACCTGGTGTACTACGAATGCCTGAAGCTGTCTGAAAGAAACGGATTCTAGAAAGAAGTTTAGCTCAGTGTTTACACAAATAATAATGAGAAGCAACGGTAAATCACTGGCCTTCTGACGCCATAGCAGCGGATTCGATTCTGTCTCAATCCGGCGGTATTTTAAGGTACTCAAATACGTAAGCCTCGTGTTAGTGACACGCAAAAAGGCATGCGGCCCAAAATTTGGGTATTTTGGCTTCTCGGAAAACCGTAAAAATGTATTAATTAGAAAAAACCAATAACATGAATATTTTAAGGGGGGACACCTAGCTTAACACGGGGAAAATAGGCCAATATTCATTCGATTGTTATATATGCTGCAAACGTTGTTGACAAATGCTGCACATATCCCAGTATTGGCGTGCTTCAGAAAAAATCAGAAGCAACTTCAATAATGTCAAAATTCTAACACTTAAAAATAAAATTTTCAAAATTTCCCGCCTTTTTAACAATATATCACGGTTTCCTTCGTAACTCTCTTACTGATTCACGGATAATTATGATTTTTTCAGAGTTTCCTCCCATAGTGTTGTACTACAATCTGTACCTCATTAAGATCAATAGGATTTAGATTTTATATAACATTTTTTATTTAAAAACTATTAATATTTCCTGGTGCACGGAATAAAAACGCGACAAAAAATCCAAATCACAGTCTATGTTAATGATTGAGGTTTATTTTGTAGCTGGAGTTTTGATACACACTTTAAAAAAGGAAAAGTACAAAGATTCTTATAAACTTGGTATTTATAAGGGAAACAGTGATATATTGTTAAAAAGGCTGGAAATTTTGAACATTTTATTTTAAAATATTAAAATTAGAGTTTTGATATTACTGAAGTTGCTTCTGTTTGCCAGGAAGAATGCCAATACTGTGATATGTGCAGCAATTGTCAACAACAATTGTAGCATATTTAACAATCGAAAGAATATCAACCTATTTCTTTTCTTTGTTAAGCTGGGTCTCCCCCCCCCCCCCCTTAAATCGTTTACGCACTTTAGAAAACACGTTAAGTAACTGATTCACATTTCATAGAACATTCCATGCAGCCCATAGCCGCTGAATTCTTTTCCTGGCAACCTACCTCCTTTCCTCCGTTCATCCGTTCTTCGTGGAAGCCCTTGTAGTTATTGATGTGTATGATGAGGACGGTTACAGTTCTATGGGCACTTGTTGAGGATGGACAGTAACAGACTATCAAACAAAATCTTAGAATTCTTCAGGACTAGGAAGACAGAGACGAAATGGTTTCGATAAGTGAGATTGGACTTGAAGAAGATGGGGGTTCCGGAAGAATCATGGACAAATACAGATTTAGACATCTCGTCAAAAAGTTCCGTGGTTTCCAGAAGACTGAGGAAACACTAGTGAGAAAAGGGAGAGCCTATACGTAAGAAGCAAGTAGGGGAAAGAATGAAAAGATACTGGCAGAGAAGGCAAAGATTGTCAAACGTGGTTCACAGACGGCACGAAGGAGAAAAGAAAGGGGCAAGATCAAGAGGACAGCAAAGTTCTAATACCTAGGCGACTGGATGGAGCCCAACAAGTCTGAAAATGAAGCCTTCGCATCACGGATGAGAAAAAAGGAAACAGCATATCACTTAATCAAGGGCATCTACAACAACGAAGCAATATCCCTAAACGCCAAGCTTAGACACCACTGCGCAGTCATCCAACCGGAAGCCTCATACGCTGCAGGGCGCCTTGTAATGATACTGGAAGTCAAAGAAAGAAAAATTCTCAGAAAGGTCTCGGGGCCTGTAAATGAAGTGATGCGGAAAATAATTCTATCTTATAGTCACATACAAGAATGAACCCAATGAGATTGACAAGTAAATATTTTTACCTATTTTCTGGAAAAGAAAACCAAAGGTTCACGGAGTTGAAAAGAGTTTAGAAAGAAGGGGGGATTGCGTATTAACATATACGGGAGCGGAGATAACGAAATGTCCTTCCATTAGAACTAAACTGATCTTTATAGAGGAGGTAATGTTGCTTTCCTTTTCAGTGGTGTTCTTGCAGATGTTTCTTGTTTTTTATAAGGTTAAACTCAAAGAACATAAGAGCTTCCAAGAAAAGCCTAAGCTTAAAACACGCAAGATATGGACTAAAGGAAGAAAACAACAACAATAATAATAATAATAGTAATAATAATAATAATAATAATAATAATAATAATAATAATAATAATAATAATAATAATGATAATAATAATCATCATCGTCGCATGGCTTCATGCAGGCATTTTGATGTGGCGCCATCCAGGCCGCCATTCGACATTCCGTTTCACTCTCTTAGACGGCAGAGAAAATCAGATATTTCTTCCACGATCTATGTTTTTTTTTAAATTAATGTTGTCGGGTAAACACCAAATGTGTCACCAGAGATCTTTTACATGCCGACACTGGCTGATTTGATTTTTCCCAACTTTAAATAATCCGACTACCTCAGTCGGGTTTGAACCACCGATTTTAGAATACTGAGGCCGCCACCCTACCACTGATCAACAGAAGGAGCTATATAATTTCCTTCCTCATCCCTACAGATCATCCTGCCTGTATCACTCCATATGGTACAAGCACTATAACAGATATCATGCCCGTCGTGACTAGGGATCAGTGAATGAATAGAACCCCACACAAGCAGACGGCACGCTTTTCCTGTTTCAATTAACCCTCGCTGGGACCCGACAAAGAATCGGATATGCAAGGAGCTTTAGGGGTCAAATCTCTGCTGCTACACAAGTAGATATCTTTTTACCCCTGAGTCCCATTGAAAGAGCTGTTACTTTCTTCAGATGGCTCGTGCATGCGGGGCCGGAAGGGGAGAAGAAAAAAGGGGTTGAAGGAAGCAAAAAGCCAAATGAACAAGTGATGCTTGTTCCTCTAACCAGATGTGTCTTGTTTTTGTTGACTGAGCACATAACTCATAACTTGAATAGGTTAATTCGTCTCAGAGTAGGCTGTCAGCACTCCAAGACGCATTTCGAGACATTTGTTTTCATTTTGACTTATCTTGTCCTTTTTCAACCAGTCCAGTCTCCTTTACGAATTCCTCTCCCCATCTTCTCTCATACTGTTTCGTTTCAGCCTCATCACAGAGACTTCCTTTAGTTTGGTTACAAAAGAAACACTATTTTCTTCGTCTCATTGTGAATTCAGCCAAAGCACTGGCAAGTTGTATGACAAAATTAAGACGTCCAAGGCAGTGTTGCCAGTCATAACATAATTTGGCCAGAGTACATTAATGTAAGGTCACATGATTGTCGTACAAATGGTGTATAGTACTCGTTACATAAGTCTAAACAGTAAAAGGCAAATATCGCCACCCTGTTCTCTTTTCTAATGGTTCATCCCTGCTGCCAACTTGACTATTTTAGTTACATACTGAAATCACGAGACATAACCATCAACACACTAACCTCTATGTAACTAACAATAAATGATCTATCAAGATATTCATAATTAATCGGTTTTCAAGCTTAATGAAGAATTAAGGAAATGTTCTCTCTCTCTCTCTCTCTCTCACTCACTCAATTTAATGTTGTATATTTCTACCTAGTCCGCCTCTGTGGTGTAGTGGTTAGCGTGATTAGCTGCCACCCCCGGAGGCCCGGGTTCGATTCCCCGCTCTGCCACGAAATTTGAAAAGTGGTACGAGGGCTGGAACGGGGTCCACTCAGCTTCGGGAGGTCAACTGAGTAGAGGTGGGTTCGATTCCCACCTCAGCCATCTTGGAAGTGGTTTTCCGTGGTTTCCCACTTCTCCAGGCGAATGCCGAGATGGTACCTAACTTAAGGCCACGGCCGCTTCCTTCCCTCTTCCTTGCCTATTCCTTCCAATCTTCCCATCCCTCCACAAGGCCCCTGTTCAGCATAGCAGGTGAGGCCATCTGGGCGAGGTACTGGTCGTACTCCCCAGTTGTATCCCCCGACCAAGAGTCTGAAGCTCCAGGACACTGCACTTGAGGCGGTAGAGGTGGGATCCCTCGCTAAGTCCGAGGGAAAAACCGAACCTGGAGGGTAAACAGATGATGATGATGATGATGATATTTCTACCTATATTTTGATATAAGCATTGCTACTGTATAACCGTATGCTTCGGTGTTTGCCTGGTAAAAAATAATTCAGGGGAGCCTCCGTGGCTCAGACGGCAGCGCGTCGGCCTCTCACCGCTGGATACCGTGGTTCAAATCCCGGTCACTCCATGCGAGATTTGTGCTGGACAAAGCGGAGGCGGGACAGGTTTTTCTCCGGGTACTCCGGTTTTCCCTGTCATATTTCATTCCAGCAACACTCTCCATTATCATTTCATAGCATTTATCACTCATTAACAAATCACCTTGGGAGTGGCGACCCCATTGTAATAACAGCCTATATCTGTTTCATTCATGTCCGCCTCTGTGGTGTAGTGGTTAGCGTGATTAGCTGTCACCCCCGGAGGCCCGGGTTCGATTCCCGGCTCTGCCACGAAATTTGAAAAGTGGTACGAGGGCTGGAACGGGGTCCACTCAGCCTCGGGAGGTCAACTGAGTAGAGGTGGGTTCGATTCCCACCTCAGCCATCCTGGAAGTGGTTTTCCGTGGTTTCCCACTTCTCCTCCAGGCGAACGCCGGGATGGTACCTAACTTAAGGCCACGGCCGCTTCCTTCCCTCTTCCTTGCCTATCCCTTCCAATCTTCCCATCCCTCCACGAGGCCCCTGTTCAGCATAGCAGGTGAGGCCGCCTGGGCGAGGTACTGGTCATACTCCCCAGTTGTATCCCCCGACCACGAGTCTGAAGCTCCAGGACACTGCCCTTGAGGCGGTGGAGGTGGGATTCCGCGCTAAGTCCGAGGGAAAAACCGAACCTGGAGGGTAAACAGATGATGATGATGATGATGATGATCTGTTTCATTCATTACATCCCTGACCCGGTCAATGACTGGAAAACAGGTTGTAGGTTTTTTTTTTTCCAAATAATTCAGAACCCTTCTTGATATTTGCTATTGCTTGTTGGACTGAAGTGAAACCACGCTGTAATAATACACAAAAGCAAATATATTTCATGTACATATACCATAAGTCAATAAGAATACACAAAGGCTAAGTCTGCAAACTATACCAAAGTTGTCACAAGACAAGGTTAGGTTAATTTAAGTTGATAACGAACTCCTTCCATTTGAACTAAAGTGATCTTTATAGAGGAGGTAATGTCGCTTTCCTTTTCGGAGTAGTTCTTGCAGATGTTTCTTGCTTTTTAGACATCCTAATCGAATTCTGTACGTAACTATTGGACGAAATGAACCCGTAATTAATAAAATGCTGCGTTCGTCATTTCACACCAACCTGCCACAATTCTACTTACCTGGTATTGCCCAAACATTTAAATCCCACAGAAAAAGAAAATATGTTTTAATTATACCCTCAACTGTAAAACTAGTCATTCTAACAACACGGCAGTGGCAATACTTAATTCTAGCAAATCACGAAATATCTTTGAAGTCAGTTTCTGTGCCATAATTAAATTATAGAAACGTTTCTCTAATATCCACTCATTTTACTGAATCGTGGTGCATCGGTAGTAGGGCTTCTCAGAAATACATACCGATGGAATTAGATGTTAGCAGTGAAATTAGTAAGCACTTGTCTGTTCCGCAATACTGGATATCTTGGATGTTGAAACTCAATATTTAAAATGTCTAAGAAGAAATTTCCTATTCTTAAGAAAAAGAATTGGGCACCTTTGTACGGTAACAGGATTTTTGTTTCTCGCTTCATCCTATCATGGCATTTGACCTTTAAGGCATTGCCAAGGTGCTACATTAGTATTATAATGAAAGCTTGTGCGATGGTTCTTATAACATGACAGATTATCCTGGCTATTAGGGAACCTCGTTATTACAACACCTCGCTAATCTATTTCGCGCCGATTATACTCTCACTGCCAGAGGAAAAGAAAACTAAATAAGCTAGTTAATTAACAAGATAGATATCCACCGATGTATATAACCCCAACAATATTAGAATGACATATTCGTACCTTTATTGAATTGGTCGCTGTTTTTGCTGGATGGTTGTTAATTGAATACAGCGAAAGGATGAGGTGTGTTCGAACAGCTGCACGGTGATTATCCTGTTCTTCAGACCAGCCTTGCAGAGCACGGGGGACACACTTCCACTTCGTAGCTTATTTAAAAAACAGTGAACGGTGAAATTTTCATTGCTGGAGGTCTTAAGTAAGACAGTTGCCGTTCTATCACTTTGCGGTGGTATCACGGGATTTCAACGCCACTCTGTTACCAACAGTAACTCATCCACTACAAATTACACTGATTTACAAGGGGTAGATATCTGACATAATTTTTACTGTTTCTAGTGTACCTTTTCATGCTGATCTCAAATCTGAAATCCGCATCACGTCAGATTTTGAAGATGTTGACAAAGTTTTATTTTTCATGGAACAGAGTTGATCGAGCATTGTTTTGATTGTTTTTCGTTATTTATCATGCAAATCCGAATATTTTCATTTGCTTATTTTTTTACTGTCAATGACAACAGACATTATGGCGTCCAAAAGTAGCATAAATTCACCAGATCTCTTTTGCTACATGTACGGCTGTGTAACAAACAAATCCAATACGTGCCATATGTTGTATCTGTACGAATCTTAACTAAAGCCATGTTAATTAGTACTTCATGTATCAATCAATGCTCTAGTGACACTTTTCTCTGGGAGTTGTTTTCCTTGATACAATGTTAAACATAATGTAAATGGTTGATGTATATCTCAAGACCGGTGGGTGATATAGACAAATGGTTTGCATATTTTGAAACACCATATTTCAGTTAGAATGCGTGTTGGATACCAAGATATCCACCAAAAGTCATTTTTGTTGATCAGTATTATAAGACCAGTCTGTGGCTGTACATTACTAGCTTAGGGCGATCCACATGAAAAGGATGAAAAGGGGTCATACGTGTTTTCGGTCTAATCACGAGACTTCTTGCAACATGTAGGTAGAACAGCCCCTATGGCAGGTAACAAAATCGGTGCGGGAAGAGAGTCCGGATGTCCGTGACCACCTTTCAAGGCTCCTGGAGATGTGAAAATGATGTACATAACAGGAAATATATTTGATATTCGCATCGTTACTTAAATAGTTTCGAATGTTCTTGCGACTGGGGGAGGGAGGTAGAGATGATCTTAGCTTATCTAGGCCGAGCATGGGTACTGCATCCCGCCAGGACAAAGACAGATTTTCACACAAACGAGACCTCCACTTCTGAGAAGTAAGTTACATGATCCTGGAGGTCAGTTAGATTTAAAAGGAATTAAGTACAATGTAATTTCTTGGAAGGGTAAAGACGATTAAGCTAATAAATATTTTCCGATGAGTGGCCAGGTTGCGAATAGTGGAAGCTTCTTCCAGGTCTTCCACGGTCCACAACGGAGTTGATTAGTCGTTCCTGTTCGGTAAAATGTAAGACAATGCCTTCATAGAATGTGATGTCCGGTCCATAAGACCACAGTTGCTTTATATATACATATATATATAATGTGTGTATAGGGGGGAGGGGTGCAATAATCAAGCTACTTTACTCCCCCGAGTGCCCCACGCACAAGAACTCGACGGCGTCGCAGCTCACCGTGTGCTAACTTCAACCTCCTGCTCCACCTCTCGGTTATATGGAGATAGGTGTCGATGAAAACACCCGACTGTGTTGGGTTTAAGAGGCCTAGAGGATTTTTCATTGTTAATGATTCACGGCTCTTCCCTTTCTCTATCCGATAACCTCGTCCTTCGAAGTTCAGAACTCTCCCTTATCATCCTTCAATTTATACAATACACAATTGATTTTTTTATTTTGTCCCTTAAACATTATTCATCACACACATAGTAAATAATTATACTGTCAATGAGAAATGAATTGAATTATTTAACTTCCTGCAGCTTAGTTGAGGTATTTCGGGGGTTGTTGGAGCAACTCTGGTCCAATTTGAGTTCTGACCGGAGGTCTAAGGCCAGGTACACTTTCTAACGTTACGCACAATTTGAGGTGGAAATTGCAACCTTGGATCGATCGAAATTCGAACCCGAAGAAAGCAAGTAAACCACACTGAGCAGAGTAGTCTGAAATGTATTTATTTAACCACCTCATTGGTTGAATACCAACCTATCAGCCTTCAGCTTAGAAGGTCCCGGGTACGATTCATTGCCGAGCTGGGGATTTTATGCCACGTCCGGTGAATACCTCTAGCGCGAGGACTGAGTGTTTGCGTTTTCTTTACGCATACCTTTATTTATATACATGTCGAACTGTCAGTCACCTTAGAAACATCCAATAGTGAATCGACAGAAGAGATAGAATTATAGGACACATCGTAATGTGTGGGCGGTAGGAACAATAATAGTACGTGCACATCAAGCCCAATTCGGTGTGATTTCCTCACAATGATATTAATTTTAATACGTATCCTAGAATCATATGTATTTAGATTGATGCTAGTTTATTAGAACAGTTTGCTGAGTCACCTAAAGCTATTCTTCTGGCGTGGGCTACCTGTTTCGTGTTCTTCAGCAGCTGTAATGAATGGCTCAGCGTGATGTAAGCAAAACACTTTCCTACTGCCCAGTCTTCACCTATATGGCATGACAACTTTGACACGCGTACTTTTTATTTTTTTGTATTGTGCTGTTGAGAAGTACACCGAAGATCATGTTGAAATGCAGTCAATCTTTTAACGATAAGAGGATCGGTGTGATGGCGGAGTAATGTAGTTACTGGCTGCGGTATGAACCCATATAATTAGGGAAATTACTTTTAGGTACTAGTACTTCATCTTCTTCCACCGCTTTTCCCATACCTGTGGGGTCGCAGGTGCGAACTTCGTCGCCCATGCGGATTTGGCCCTGTTTTACAGAGGGATGCCTTTCCTGACGCGAACCCGATATGGAGAGATGTAATCGCTATTGCGTGTTTTTGTGGTAGCTGGTAGTGTGGTGTGTAGTCTGAGTATAGAGAGGAGAGTGCTGGGACAGACACAACCCCCCAGTCACCGAGTCAGAACGATTAATCAACAGCGATTAAAATCCTCGACCCGGCCGGGAATCGAACCCGGAACCTTTTAAACCGAAGGGCAGTACACTGACCATTCAGACAACGAGTCATATTTCAAGGCACTACTACTTTAGAATGCAAAGGCGCAAGTATCATCTAGCCGTTCTACACGTATGTATGTATGGTTGGATACATTTTAGGGGTTCTGATAGTTCAGATCGCTGAAAATCATTTCCCTACATATAATGTATTGCCTGCTGCCATTTCTTCATGGATACAGTACTTTTGTATCCATCTCTTGGCACAGGCCAGAGTAAAGTGTAGCTTTCACCGAAGTCCCAGACTCATCCATGGCTGTGACATTATGGAAGCTGCTGGGGTATGGGTGGTACTGAGTAATGGCATTCAGAGCACGACTAGTGCATCTGAGTGTTATGAAAGGTGCTGCTCATAGGGTCAGTCATGCTGCAATAGCACTTTCTGACCCAGTGAGGAAAGCAATGGCAAACTACCTCACTCCTCGTCTTGCCTAGTACGCCTCATTTTGGTGCTGCCATTGGTTTTTGCGGTTTCCTTATAACCGCATAACCTTTGGTAGTGCTATTTGAGGATCCAACCAGCCTCTGGGCTGATGACCTAACAGACTCACAATGTATCTGGTCCGCCTCTGTGGTGTAGTGGTTAGTGTGATTAACTGCCACCCCCGGAAGCCCGGGTTCGATTCCCGGCTTTGCCACAAAAGGTGAAAAGTGGTACGAGGGCTGGAACTGGGTAGAGTAGAGGTGGGTTCGATTCCCACCTCAGCCATCCTGGAAGTAGTTTTCCGTGGTTTCCCACTTCTCCTCCAGGTAAATGCCGGTATGGCACCTAACTTAAGGCCACAGCCGCTTCCTTCCCTCTTCCTTGTCTATCCCTTCCAATCATCTTATCCCCCGGCAAGGCCCCTGTTCAGCATAGCAGGTGAGGCTGCCTGGGTGAGGTACTGGTCATCCTCCTAAGTTGTATCCCCCGACCCAGAGTCTGAAGCTCCATATAGAGGTGGGATCCCTCGCTGAGTCCGAGGGAAAAACCGACCCTGGAGGGTAAACAGATAAAGAAGAAGAAGATAATGTATCTGAGGAATAGCTGCAAGCTTCACACCCGGAAAGCTCAAATCGCGGTCGACACTAGGTTGAGATTTTTTCTCAAAAATCACACCGTGTCACGACGCCCGGCCAAAACAGGCTGACTCCAGTGACCCCAGAAGTAAAGGGGATAAGCTGAGACTGGATGTACTCAAATGTCGAAGGAGGTACAATTGGATGGTTAAGGGTGAAAATCATTATTTGTATTATTAGTGGAGCATGTCCAGCAATCATTATAGTTTTCCATGAAAGAAAAACTGGATCGTTCCAGAGATGCCAACATTTAAACAGTGTTGTCCGTAGTAGCTTGATCTTCTGCAGATAAGAGAAGGTTATGTTAAACCAAAAAATGTATGAAAAACATTCAGTCCGTATAATACTATTAATGTCAGATTTTGTCGTTTAAAGAGACGAGAGCATCTTGCACTGCCCTTCGATGTATCCGTACTCTTGATGGGTTTTCTTTTTTTTCCTTTTTTTTTTCGTAGCGTGGACAGTCATCGCGTTCTTCATGCTTAATTGGAAAACCACATTTGTATGTTCCACAGAAATGCGTGTTTCTGTGAAATGTTTGATGGTCTTAGGCATGAAAATTCTTCTGTGTGCTGCTTTCGGTAATACTGATTCGCAGCAGATCATCTTTATCCACTATCTCTCGGCTCTTCATTGTTCTTATGTTTACACAACTTGTGATTATTTTACTTTCTATCGTTCTTAACTTTACTAAAATCAATGTTTGTACTACACGACATAACTTTGTAGCAAATACATGCAATGGAAGTAAGAATCAGTGCAGGCAACTCATTATTATATCGCAGATAAACAGAAACCGAGTTCATAAGCTGGGAATTTACAAGATGTTACGCCGGTTTTTAAAAATGCAAATGTCGCCATTTCGTCATTTTTTCACGAATTGATTTCTAATACCTAGTCTTCAACGTTTGAATTTTTTAATGTTCGCAGGAAAAATGGGAGCATTTCTAAAGAGCATTTCGATTTTGTGAAATCCGTAATAATCAGTACATCTTCCATATTGCCGTAGTACAGGGTGACCCAAAAGTCCGTTAACATATGACGAGGCAATATTACACGAAATATTGGAAGTAGAGAGGTAATAATTTACACACATGATTGGCATGACATGGGGTTTTATTGACACCAGAATAAAGTAAATAAAGCTTCACTAACAGTGGTTACGTCAACATGCCGCGATTGCAGGCGCATCTGACGCCCTCTAACACGACAGCTCCTTTTATACCGTACACGGTCTCATGCGGCATTACTGATGTGTTGCTATCCAGCGCCATCTGTTGGCCTGCTTGTGGGATCGTTGCTGGTGGCAATAAAACCCCATGCCATATCAGCATGTGTTGCCATTTGTACACGACGTGTTGCTGTCCAGCGCCATCTGTTGGCCATATTGTGTACTTTATTTTGTATCAATAAAATCACATATCATGCCAATCATGTGTGTGTGTCAATTATTACCTCTCTAACACCAATATTCTGTGAAGTACTGCCTCGTCAAATGTTAATGAACCCTGTAGGCCTATATGAGACAAAATCGTAGAAACTACGGAAAATCCGTAGTACATGGCAACTATGCATATCAAAGGAAAGGTGCGACTGGCACCCTTAAGAGAGAACAAATTGCCTAATCTGTAAGAAGTACAGGTTCAGGAAAAAAATATGCTTCCCGACTTCGACCGTGGACTGATGTAGAGACCGAGGGTAGAGATCAAATTTGACAGGAATGAATCTTCACTATTATTATCACCAGTGTCCGCCCGCCTAGAGGCCATGATCGTGAAGGCGTCGAGTCTATATGATCTAGCACCGTGATTAGCCGGTTCGAGTCCCGTTGGTGAAAAACAAATCACCATCACAATATTGGCCGGGAAAATTGAAGAAGTGTTGGTATACAATTTCCAATCACTAGATTACGTCCAAACCATTCCCCAGTGTTCATACGCAGTCAGGGCATATGACGTTGATTGTGATTCGTCCGTCGGATGGGGACGTTAAGCCTTGAGAAGACCCCTCGGTCTTATTTGACAGGAGTATGCCATGTGCGGACACCGGGGTTCACCTTCACCTTGTCCGTCTCCTTGGCTAAATGGTTAGTGTAGTAACTTTCGGTCCGGGGGGCCCGGGTTCGATTCCCGGCCGGGTCGGGGATTTTGACTTCGTCTGGTTAATTTCTCTGCCTCGGGAGCTGGGTGTTTGTGTTCGTATTAAATGTATAAGTTCTATTCATCAAGTCAGTTCATAATTAATATTACGAAATATACAAAATTGTTTTTTTGCTATTGTTTTTACGTCGCACCTTCACAGATATGTCTTATGGCGACGATGGGATAGGAAAGGCCTAGGAATGGGAAGGAAGTGGCCGTGGCCTTAATTAAGGTACATCCCCAGCATTTACCCGGTGTGAAAATAGGAAACCACGGAAAACCATCTTCAGGGCTACCGACAGTGGGGTTCGAACCCACTATCTCCCGATTACTGGATACTGGCCGCACTTAAGCGACTGCAGCTATCGAGCTCGGTACAAAATTGTAGCTGGCTAATTGGTCGATAGGACCGAAAGCCAAAATTATTTAAAAAAATAATCATCATTCCACATCTAGATGCAGATCGCAGCAGGCGAGCCTAACATGCTCTCGGTCACTCTCGGCGTTAAAATTCATACGACAAATAAATAAATAAATAAATAAATAAATAAATAAATAAATAAATAAATAAATAAATAAATAAATAAATAAATAAATAATGTTCCAATTTCATTAATTTTGCAATGTGAGCGAAGCCGCGGAAAATTTTAATTATTTATTTAATTTAATCATGTCTGGAAGCTGCTATTCTTTTCTGCTTCGTTATTCAGCAAATCACAAAGTATGGTACTACGCTACCAAATGCAGAGGATAATGGGCACTGGACCTAAAAGGCTTAAGAAACTGTCTGAGGCTCAACAGTTGTGAGACCCTCAAACAGAATGTGTTCAGATTTTCTTTTTTGAACACAGGTTCTTTCACTAGCGAGACGTGACGAGGGTACGAGTAACATCGCTATAATTGCGAGCCGTAACAACTGGCTGTGATCTCTTTCCTGCCGACATTCATTACTTGAAGAGCAATTACTAATTAGCGCTGTATCATGACTGGCAGAAGTAGTAGTAGTAGTACGACATTCCACCAGGGTAACTGGAAGTGGCATACTCTTTCCAAAATAGGAGTGAGTAGTCTGGTCTTGGGCTTCCGTGATCAGGGCAATGGGCATTATCTAGGTTAATATGAGTGAACCTCCATTGTTTGAGAGAGCAGAGGTCAGACGTGAGAGCCTGCGGACACATCTGTTGTCTAACATTAGGTAATTCACCTCGACACATCACACACTCAGAACAATTTATTATAGTCTTTTATTTAATATGATGTATTTATTAGCTTACGCTGTTTTCAATGAGGAGTGAGTAGATTTTTTCTTCCTCTTATTCTTCTCTTTGTTGCTATGTTGGAGGACTAGCTACAAGTAACGGAGCAATGAACAATAGTCAGTTGATATAATAATTTTGTTTTAGGGACTTTGGGCATTGTAAACCATTATTCCTGTGTATTTGAGTGTATCGACGTGTTTAATAACCGATGTTAGTGTTGTGGCGGTAGTGGCTGCCTCGAAAAATGGCACTGTCCCGGCATATTTCTGTAAGGTGATGGATAACTTGGGAGATTAGATACATCATTAAATATTATTATTTTCAGCTGGCATATCTATAATGGATCGTCCTGTCAGAAAATGCATTGAAAAAAAAGTGTTCATTTTTCTTCGAACTTTTTATATGCACTTTTTCTTTCCAAAAATTAATTATTGTGCATATACTTGCAGGATTCCTCAGGAGCTCCCTCCCAACCCCACTTCAACACAGGAATATTGTAATAATTCCCAGCCTAGTCTGCCTTCCCCTCAAATACCCCTGCTAATCACTCCAGTAGATGTCCAGCTCCATGGCTAACTAACCAGCATGCTGCCATTTGGTCTACGGGGTCCCGGGTTCGATTCTCGGTCGGGTTGGGAATGACCCCTCATTGTTTGTTTGTGTGTGTCGTCAACGTTATATTCCATTCCACGTACGGCATCGTTCTCACAGAATCGCAGGTCATCCATGGGCGTCAACTACAACGACCTGCACCAGGCCTCTAGTTGATAAAAGCGCATTAGCTGAAAATTCGCAATATACAGTCAGAAATATACAATTATTATTATTATTATTATTATTATTATTATTATTATTATTATTATTATTATTATTATTATTGAGAGTAGTGTACTTGCCTCATGGGTGGAGGCCCCGAGTCCTATTCTCGACTCGTTGGAATGTTGTAATCCTGGACTGAGAATTGGAATGCGGTTCACTCGGCCCCGTGAGATTTATGGAGTTGTCTGATACGAGGGACAACGAACCCGGTCGTGAAAGCCAAAGAATGGACTGAGGATATCATCTCGCTGACCACAGTCTGAAGTTATATGACTGGGCAGCAGTCGTCTAGGCAGGTCAGTGTTCTTAATAGGCTGCATGATTTGTTGTCTAATTTACTGTACGCGCATGCATTGCTCCTTTGCTTTTGACTGTAATTCATATTAATTTTCAAAGAAATCTTGTTAATTAGTTTGTACTGATTTAAATATGGCAATTCAAATATCTTCAGTCTACCTGACAACCTACAAAATGATATACACAGAAAAACATATTATTTACAGCCCACAAAGAGAAGACTTTAATAAGACAACTTCTTCGTGAAAAGTCACTTCACTTCTAGAATGAAGAGAAATAGACCCAATTACAGCATATTACATGTCCAATAGAGGTTTAGCACAAGGAAAATACGACGAGGACAAGTTAATAGGTACCGGTTTGTCACGTACGTCGCGTATTCGGTATAATTACATGCCATAGATATTGAATGCGTATTAATTATACAGTAAAACCAAAGTTGACGAAAAAATGTAACTTACACTTCAACTACCAAGAATAGTTCAGCTGAGCTTATTTATATTACCCAGCGGGAATAACGACAAGATTTTTTGTAAGTAGGCTACTACTGAGTTCAGGACTAGTTTTGGTTAGGATTTGACAAACAGGTTTATTCTGAATATACTTTATTCCGCTGTCTCCTATACTCACGGTTGCCTAGATTGACAAATCTTAGAACAGAATTAGCTGAAGATATGAAATGATATTAAAATTACAGTAAATGCCATTAAATGTTATTTTTGGACTATAAAGCTCATGGTTGCTACATCAGCTTAATATGGGGTCGTAAGAATAATTAGAAAACACTTCACAGTGTTGTTTGTCATCATCCCATACACTGGTTTGATGCAGCACTCCATACCACCTTGCCCTGTGCTAACCTTATAACTTCTACGAAAATACTACATCCTACATCTGCTGCAATCTGTTTGTTATATTCATACCTTGGTCGACCCCTGCCTTTTTTTATCGCATATACACTTCCCTCAAAAACCAACTGAAAAAGACCTGGATATATTTGGATGTGTCTTATCATTCTGTCTCTTCTTCTCGTCAAATTTTGGCAAATCGTCCTCCTCTTACCAAGCCGATTCAGTATCCCTTCATTCGTGATTCTACATATCCATCTCACCTTCTGCATTCTTCTGTAACACCACATTTCAAAAGCTTCTATTCTCTTTCTTCCCGAGCTCGTTAATGTCGATGTTTCACTTCCATACAATGCCACGCCCCAGACGAAAGTCTTTAAAAACGCCTTTCTAATTCCTATATCAAATCTTCGAATTCAGCAAATTTCTTTTCTTAAGAAAGATCTTCCTTGCATGTGCTAAACTGCATTTTATGTCCTCCTTACTTCTGCCATCATTCTACTACCCGAGTAACAATATTCATCTACTTCATTTAAGACGTGATTTCCTAATGTAATATTTCGTCGTTGCCGGGACAAAACCTCCTATGTGACAATTTTTTTGGAGATATACTGAGCCGCAGCACACACATTATGAAGAGCGAAAATGCCTTGACAGTATTCACGCAATATTGCACCTTCGATGACAGAACCTTACCGGCCAAAGTTCTAAGCTAAAATATTTCACATAGGAGGTTTTGTCCCGGCAGCGACCATTTCCTGTATCACCTGACTTCCTTCGACTGCACTCCATTACTTTTGTTTTGGATTTATTTATTTTTCATCTTGTACCAAGACTGTATCCATACCATTCAGCAATTTCTCCAGATCGTCTGCAGAGTCAGATAAAATAACAATATCGTCAGCAAATCTCAGAGTTTTGATTTTCTTTCCTTGGATTGTGATTCCTTTTCCAAATTTGTCTTTTATTTCCTTTATAGCCTGTTCTATGTAAACAATGAAAGGGAGAGGGGACAATCTGCAGCCTTGCCTGGCTCCTTTCTGGATTACTGCTGCTTTTTCATAGCCTTCGATTCTTATCACTGCAGACTAATTTTTGCACATATTGTAGATATTTCTTCTTTCTCGGAATCTGATCCCGATCACCTTTAGAATTTCAAATATCTCACAGCATACAGACACACAGAATTATAGAGTATTTGCTCGACTAAGCGATATGTTTCGAGCTGTCCGTAGAGAAATGTCATAATACGAAGATAAAATTGGATTTCAAGGGGACAAATCGGAGCAAATATTCGTTCATAGGAAACAAACATTATTTAACACTGGTAGATGGGCTATTATTATCAATTATGTCTCAGAAAGCATGACTCACAACCATATTGTAATACTTACTTGTCACTACAAACTATTTTGAAAGTCAACCTGTGGGGCAGTCTTTTAGGTTTCCTGCTGTTCCCAATGAAACGAGTTTGATCGTAGGTGAAGTCTAGAAGGTGTTTAAATGCGACAATTCCATTTCCTTGATTTCAGATTCGCTAAAGGACTTCCTTAGGGTGAAATAAAGATATTCCGGTGTTTCTTAATAAAACTATAGTAATTGAAGCGATGTCAAGCATTATTATTATTATTATTATTATTATTATTATTATTATTATTATTATTATTATTATTATGTTCGAGTTTAGCCACTATGGACCACGGAGTAACAACTACGGCATCCTCAATCATATTTTCCCTCCACTGGCTTTGATCTTCTACCAATACAGCTTCATTCGTTGGCTTATCTCTTTCCTCCTAAAAGATCACTTCTGAAGATGTATTTTCTACTTCTTCTCGGAAGCCTCAGAAGTCTGAAACTAATTGTTGAAAGTGGTTCCTCTTCTGACCCTCTTCCCGACTAACGCTCATTCTCTCCATATCGGTATGTATCTCCATAAACCACCCAGGAACAACCTTTTTCCCTTCGAAATGTGTAAGGATCTTTGGAATCAATCTTTCCTGATTTATACGCAGGAGATGATCATAAAGTTGTATTAGTATCTTCTTCTTCTTCGACTCTATAATTCCTTCAATCTCTTTGTTAGGTCTCAATCTCCGTTGTCCACCTCCATATCCAGGTCCCAGAATCTTTCTTTCTTTCTTCTCAAGTTGTCCCAGCAATCCTCTACTTGTTAAAACCAAGGTATCAGAAGCGCATAATCCGTCTGGCTTAGTCATAGTGCCCTAGTTTTGTGATAGTGGCACTCGGAAAAGGGGGATAAAGATACCATGTTGAACGCAATAAATGAAGAAAATAAATAATTAATTAAACTGTAGGCTATACGGTTTCAATAAGGCTGCCAGCTGTCTCCAGCCGTTCGCACATACGATACTCCAGAGCGTAGAACAAACGTTTCTTTTCTGTTTAATTTCTCATTTCAAGAATGAATATTTGGGGAGGGGGGATGGTCGGGGAGGGAAAGAACAACGTGGTACAATACTAATCTACATGGGAAAGAAAGCGACTGCAAATGCATTTAATACCATCATTATTTGACATACAACCTAAGTAGAAGTTCGAAAGGGGTCTTAATGAGTCGTGATGATTCCTGCTCAACCAATGACGACATTCTCCACTGTATAACTTGGCTTTCTCGACCAGGTTCGCAACCCGAATGAATCAAGAATCAAAAATGCTTAAACAAATCGGGGCTCGAACTCGTTTTCTCCGGGTAAGAGGTAAACATGGTTCCCTTACATCGCAGACCGGCTTACAATAGCTTGAGTACACCTTCTTCTTTGCATGCATATCTATACGCATCATCAGATGCTCTAATGTACGGCATAGTTATTATTTTCCCTCCATCCTAGTCTTTCACCAACCAGTTTTGAATTCAGAGTAGAGCGCAGTATAGGACCATGACCAACCACATTACGTTAATCTCGACTCGGGTTGGTTATCATATTTTGTACTTGGTTATATGGATGCGTTACCAGTGGCGTGAGATCAGAATTAAACAGATACCAGCAGTTGAATGACAGCCGTAATATAAAGGGCCAGGCTCACATCCAACTATATCAATAGAAGAATATAAGCTTTAGATTCCAGCAAAGAAAATTAGCGACAATTTACATGTCGGCGTGTGGCTTCACAGTGTTCATCATTCGCCAGATGACACGATAACCGACCGTATCGTGTTTTTTGTAGGATGCTCGACGCCTCCCTGAATTATTTTCTCTGTGGTTCTGCACTGCGTGTGCGAACCTGTCAGTAGCTTGTCAAAAGAAAAAGAAAAATACATAACCACGACAGACACCTCCAAGTTACGTGCCGACCACTCCAAACACAACATTATTATGCAGTGATGTAAAGCAATGATTTATGCCTTTCATATGTTTCTGACCCGTTACTAATGAAGATATTAAATGCTGAGCGTAAAATTGCTATGAATGTTGTTGATATTATTGAATTGCTTTCCAGAGCAAGTGTTTATATGCACGCTGTAAAAGTTATAGCTTATCCTAGTAATTAGGATATTCCTCTGAAATGAAATTGCCTCTCGAATAATAATAATAATAATAATAATAATAATAATAATAATAATACACAGTCATAAAACCAACAGTCCTTTTGCCGGGCTGAGTGGCTCAGATGGTTAAGGCGCTGGCCTTCTGACGCCAACTTGGCAGGTTCGATCCTGGCTCAGACCGGTGGTATTTGAAAGTGCTCAAATACGTCTGCCTCGCGTCGGTAGATTTACTGGCACGTAAAAGAACTCCTGTGGGACTAAATTCCGGCACCTCGGCGTCTCCGAAAACCGTAAAAGAGTAGTTAGTGGGACGTAAAACAAATAACATTCTTGGTATTAACGATAAACGCGAAATGTGTTATAATCATAATTTGCTCATAGAAAATTCAAGTGTATTCATAAAAAGGTGGAATTATTCTTAGAAAGCATATCAAAAGCACTTCATAAGTTTGCAAAAGAATGAAATGAATGAAAAGCCACAGTCTGTTTCCAGTCATTTGACCGGGTCAGGAATGAAATGAATGAAGCCCCCATTTAGCGGCGAGGATAGGAATTGTGCCGGCTGCCGAAGCCTGTCGCACTCCTCTGGTGCAATGATTAATGGCAATGATTAATGATTAATTAATGAAAGAATGTGTAGGATAAATGTTGATAGCGACTGCGTGAACAACAGCGGCGAGGATAGGAATTGTGCCGGCTGCCGAAGCCTGTCGCACTCCTCTAGTGCAATGATTAATGGCAATGATTAATGATTAATTAATGAAAGAATGTGTAGGATAAATGTTGATAGCGACTGCGTGAACAACATTCTGACGGACATGCTTAAATATCACCATAGTTTTTCTTCATGGTCTTTGCTGCTCCAGTGGCAAATATAGACACTGAAATAACATTGTATGCACAGAAATAAGTTACATTTCATCTGATCATCGGACATCTTCATCTTCATCATGACTTGCCTAATCATCTAAACCATTCTTAACCTGTATGTAGATGGAAACGAGAAGCACGTATTTAATGTTCTTTATTAGCTCTTGGAAACCTACAGAAAAACATTTTTAATGCTTGGACTTAATTGATATTTTTACACAAATTTCACTGTAATGGATCCAGATTTACGCCTCTATTGTGTGCATACACCTCTGACTGCTTCCTCAGGTTCCTGTGTTGATGCTTGTGTCTACCAGGTATCGTTTTCAACAATCATTTAAACTGCACAGACTACATAACAAAAATTTTCTAGCAAGTTTTCTTTCCCCTGCATTCCCTTACGTAATCTCCTTTCATTAAATACTAGAAAGTTGCTTGTACAGAGTTTAA
Source organism: Anabrus simplex (assembly GCF_040414725.1). Taxonomy (NCBI): domain Eukaryota; kingdom Metazoa; phylum Arthropoda; class Insecta; order Orthoptera; family Tettigoniidae; genus Anabrus; species Anabrus simplex. Next base: position 17,144,766 of record NC_090269.1, on the reverse strand, counting down.
TTCTGCCCATCTTCGACTATAGTGATGTAATATACAACAGTCTAAGCAGCACACATAGTGCTAAACTTCAGGGAGCTAATAATACCTGAGTTAGTTTTATACTTAATAAGTCCAGGTGTTGTAATCACCCCGCTTTGAACAAATGTCGTGGTTATATTTAACAGAGAGAAAAACCTCCACTAGTCTCGCCTTTCTAACATTCTCCGTACAGGTACAGCAAGTCATTCGAAAACAGATATTAAATTCTTGTTCTTCCCATATAGCAACCCCACAAGGTCAGAAACCTCTTCCCTGCTGCGTTTCCAAATCTATCGCACGGCAAGTTATACATACATGCCTGCAACCGTGCGCTGCTGGAATTCCCTTCCGGCTGTAATTAGAGTAGAGATGTATTTAAAAAAGAGGTGTTATAAATGGTACACAGACTTAAGAAATGAGTACAAAATTTAACCCGTGGTAATGTTATACTATCTACAAAGAATATACTGTATATTTCGCTTAGAATTAACATTTTAGCGACAGTTTAATTTCCCTAATTAAATGTAAAATTAAGAATATTTAAGACTCTGTAGTTGTACAATTTAGTGTCTGTGTAACGTGACTTGGGATAACAGCAGGCTTCATTGCCTGAGCCACGCCATGTAAGAAAAGGTTAATAATAATAATAATAATAATAATAATAATAATAATAATAATAATAATAATAATAATAATAATAATAATGCAATACATGACATATCTGTGTCGGTGCGACGTAAAGCAAATAGCAAAAAAAGATGCAATATAACATATGTTGTATGTCCGGCGCTCCCGTCTCGCTCCACCAGCCAGCTGCACGCGCGCCTGTGTATCATTCTGCTAGCTTCGACGCGCAGCCCTCAGTGCGCGTGCCTGACCATCGAGTGTACTATAAATAGGAGCTCCCGGCCTACTCACTTGCCCACTTGCCCGGTGTCCAGCTCCAGAATACACCCTACGTCGAGCACGGAGGCTACTCCTCTTGAAAATGTGCTTCGACCAGGTGGACTGAATTTCTGGCAGTACGAGGTTTCACCTCTGGTCACCGCTCCTTTACCTGTTTCCGCTGCCTATGTTCCGTAATTCTTTTACAAGCCATTTTCATTCCCTAATTTACGCAAGCTCCCTTAGTTTCGCTAGGTGGAATTTCTTCAATCAATTGAACTTGCTTTTTAGGAATTCAGGCACTTCAACAAACAAGGACTCTCATGAACATTTATGTTAGTGTGCCAGATAGTTCTCGACTATCAAAGTGTCAATTCACAAAGACTATCTTTTCAAGATAGAAGTGTATATAAAGACTGCAAACCTGTACATATTGTATAAAGACAGACTTTTTTCAAGATTCAATATTCCTTTTTGCTTCAAAATAAATTTCAGTTATTTGTGTAAATATTATAAAGTGAAGCAAATAAAAGTTGTGTTCTGTAAACTTCAACCTTGGTTACAACACAACTCTATGGCGACGAGGTAAAAAAGCGACACTACAATTCATCGGCCCCAGTCGCCAACTCTATGGCGACGAGGTAAACAAGCAACAAACTACAATTCTTCAGCCCCAGTTGCCAACTCTATAGCGACGAGGTACACACGAAACCAACACTACAATTCAACGGGCCCAGTCGTCAACTCTACGGCGACGTGCTAAACAACAACGACACTCCCACCAGTTCTGACACACAGCTTACCTTACTATTTCTTGCACGCATCTCGCAATGGCTACTGCGGAACAACTAGCTACGATCTTCCAAGCCTTACAGCAGCAACAACAACAGTTTATGCGACAACAACAGGCAGTATTAATTCAGGCTATTCAAGCTATTTCTGTCTCTACACAGCCATCAGCTATTCCTCCGTTCTCTGCTTTTGATCCAGCTAAGGAAGAATGGTCAGTTTATTTAGCCCGCTTGCAACAGCATTTCATCTGCCATTCTGTCACAGATGATCAACGCCGCCGCGCACTATTTCTTAGTTCGGTTGGCAATGCTACGTGTGAATTACTACGTAAATTAAGTCCAGAAGAACACTTATCTGAGGTACCCTTCACGCAGCTCTTGGCCCGTCTCACGGAACACTATGCCAAAGCTCCTCACATAGTGGCTGCTCGCTATAAATTTTTTCAGAGCAGAAAGCAACCCCATCAGACCCATATTGAATGGATAACTGAATTGCGTGGTCTAGCTAAACCCTGCCAGTTCATCTGCTCCAAGGACGGTTGTGGTTCATCCTACACTGATTCTCTCATTCGGGACATGATAATTTTACATACTCCTGAAGACAAAATACGTTTTGACGCTGTCAAGCAGAGTAACCCTTCTTTAGAAGACGTCCAGCGTATTGCTACGGTTTATGAGCTTACTACCCAGACTGCCGCAGCCATAGCTTCTCCACACGAAGTTGCACAAGTCTCGCCTCAGGCCCGCAAGTCCTCTGCTACAGTGCACCGTACGGATAAGGCGCTCTCCACCAAGCATTCTCGCCCGGTTCCCTCTCGTAATGCTACACGGAAGCCCACTTCTAAAAGCACCTCGAAACTCCTGCCTTCCTGCCGAGGTTGTTTCAAGCATCATGAACGTCGTCACTGTCGTTTTTTCAAAGCTACTTGTGAACGATGTAATAAACTTGGACACATTAAGACTGTCTGTCAAAGTTCGCTACGCCCTGCTAAGACTACTGCAGCACGCCGGAAGCATATACAGCCCCGCCAAGACATGGAAGTTGATCAGATCAATCTTATTCTTCCCACAAAGGATTCTCACAAAATCATCATTCCTCTCTCATTCTCTGATCGATCTGTCGATTTTCAATTAGACACTGGATCACCTGTCTCTATTATTAACCTGACTACCTACCACGACTTAGGTTCACCTTCATGCTCTCCAGCTGACATCCAGCTCGTGACATTTAACAAGAAGAAAATTGACATCAAAGGTCAAATTAAGCTTCAGGCTAGTTATAAAGGAATTCAGAAGGCCATTCCTCTTCTCGTGGTTAACAACTACACTGCATCAAACATTATGGGCATGGATCTATTTAACTTATTTGGTTTCCAGATACATGACAACATTAACGTCGTATCTACATTGCATCCTACTTCTGACGTTACCGCTCTCCTAGCGCAGTTTCCTGAAGTCTTCGACTCTCAGCTCGGAACAGCAAAAGACTATACAGCTCACATACAGCTGAAATCCGGAGCTAAGCCTCGCTTCCTCAAAACACGTCCAGTACCCCTAGCACTTCAAGACCAGGTCACGAAAGAATTAGAAAGATGGATACAAACTGGAATTGTAGTACCAGTTACTTCTAGTCAATGGGCTACTCCACTCGTGGTAATCAAGAAACCTGATGGTAATGTTCGACTTTGTGGCGATTTTCGATCTACAGTCAACGCACAACTCGAAACCGATATCTTTCCTATTCCACGTCCAGAAGACTTATTCCGTCGTCTCTCTGGTGGACAATTCTTCTCTCGAGTTGATCTTAAAGAAGCATATCTCCAGCTACTTTTAGACGAAGAATCTAAGAAATTTCTCACACTCAACACTCCTCTCGGACTGCTCCAGCTCCAGCGGCTCCCATTCGGTGTTTCATCCTCAGCAGCTATTTTTCAGCGCTATTTGGCTCAACTCACCGCCTCAATTCCCGGTTGTGCTAACTACCTGGATGATATTATTGTTACTGGAAAAGATCATCAGGAACATCTAACCAATCTCCGCCTTCTTCTCCAGAACTTGAAGGACAATGGCCTACGAGCGAATCTCGCTAAATGTACCTTCTTTCAGCCTCAAGTTCACTACCTCGGACATATACTTGATAAGAATGGAATTCGTCCTAGTATGCAGAATGTCTCCGCGATAGTAAACATGCCAGCACCTCAGAACCTCAAGCAGCTTCAGTCCTTCATAGGCAAAGCGAACTATTATAATAAGTTCATTCCACGCTTCGCTACAGTAGCAGCTCCATTAAACGCTCTACGTAAAAAAGGTGTTAAATTTCAGTGGACTCCGCAATGCCAACAGGCATGGAAAACAATCAACAACGCCTTAATTCAAGCTATACAACTCACTCATTTTCAGCCCGACAAGATCATCACGCTAGCTACTGACGCTTCAGACTACGGTGTCGGTGCCGTTCTCTCCCAGAAGGATCGTCATGGACAAGAACGCCCCATCGCCTTCGCTTCGAAAACACTGAATGACCATCAACGTCGATACTCACAGATAGAGAAAGAAGCTTTAGCCATCATCTTTGGTATTCGCCGTTTCAATGAATATCTCTATGGCAACCATTTCCTGATCATTACCGATCATAAGCCTCTCGTACACTTATTCCATCCTGGTAATAAGATCCCAGAGAATTCCCTCAGAAAGCTTCAAAGATGGTCCATGTTCCTTTCTGATTATTCCTATCAGATTGTCTATCGAGCCACATCCCAGCATTGTAATGCTGATGCCCTCTCCCGCTTACCCGTTGGTCCTGATACTGCCTTCGATTCTCAAGAATCTGAATGTCTTCAGTTGGACATAGAACTTGAAGATACTGTATCCAGTTTTCCTATTGATGCTACCTGCATAGCTAAAGCTACGGATAAGGACAGTACACTTGCTACTGTACGTTCTTACATCCGCAACGGTTGGCCTCTTCAGAGCACACTTCCTGCCCACCTGGCACCTTATCATCGTATGCAGCATCGTCTCACGACTCGTGCCGGAGTTGTATTACTAGAAGCAGGCACCATCTTCCGAGTGGTTATCCCACTTAGCCTACAGAAACAAGTTCTCGAATTATTACACCAAAGCCATTGGGGTATCTCCAGAACAAAGCAACTCGCCCGTCAACACTGCTACTGGCCCGGTATTGATGCCGCCATCGAAAAGCTAATACGTCATTGTGAGCAATGTCAAACGAATCAGAACGCCCCGTCTTCTGATCTTGCTTCATGGCCTCCTGCTACTACCCCATGGGAACGAGTTCACATCGATTTCGCAGGTCCTTTCCTCAATTCCATGTGGTTAATAGTCATCGATTCACTGTCAAACTTTCCATATGTAGTGGATATGCATTCGACTACTACAACCGAAGCTACCATTCGTGCTCTCCAGAAAATCTTTACTACAGAAGGTTTACCGCAAGTACTCATTTCGGACAACGGACCTCAATTTACAGCTACTGCTTTTCAGAACTTTTGTACACATAATGGCATTCGTCATATCCTAGCACCACCTTTTCACCCTCAATCTAATGGTGAAGCTGAACGCTTCGTACAAACATTTAAAAGAAGTATGAAGAAAGCTGTCTCTTCAGGCTTAACTAAAGACCAAGCCTTGCTCCAACTCTTAAACAACTACAGAACTCTACCCGGCGCTGATAATATCACTCCTGCACAGAAGCTCCATGGACGACCTCACAGAACTTTACTTTCTCTGTTACAGCCTCTTCCGGCCCAGCATAAGTCCTCACCAACGAAGTTCTCCCTCAACGACAAGGTCTACACCAGGACATTCAAATCCAACCCACTCTGGATACCGGGAGTCATCTGCAGCTCTTTGGGTCATCGTCTCTACGAGATACAGACTACGGAGAAACGTATCTGCCGCCATCAAGATCAGATACGTCTGCGCTACCGCCCCTGTCCAGCTATTGATGCTATTGCTAAACCTGATAAATCTATTGCTGAAAGAGCTTTAGATCATTTAATAACAATGGGTTCCTTTCAGGACGAGACAGCGCCACTCCGCCCAGTTCCAGCTCCGGACAATACAACAGAGACACCAGCAGCTCCGCCCCAGCATCGCAGTCGCCGCCAGCGCCGCCGCCGTTTCACGCCGTACCGGCGCATTTAGGAGGGGAGGGTGTTGTATGTCCGGCGCTCCCGTCTCGCTCCACCAGCCAGCTGCACGCGCGCCTGTGTATCATTCTGCTAGCTTCGACGCGCAGCCCTCAGTGCGCGTGCCTGACCATCGAGTGTACTATAAATAGGAGCTCCCGGCCTACTCACTTGCCCACTTGCCCGGTGTCCAGCTCCAGAATACACCCTACGTCGAGCACGGAGGCTACTCCTCTTGAAAATGTGCTTCGACCAGGTGGACTGAATTTCTGGCAGTACGAGGTTTCACCTCTGGTCACCGCTCCTTTACCTGTTTCCGCTGCCTATGTTCCGTAATTCTTTTACAAGCCATTTTCATTCCCTAATTTACGCAAGCTCCCTTAGTTTCGCTAGGTGGAATTTCTTCAATCAATTGAACTTGCTTTTTAGGAATTCAGGCACTTCAACAAACAAGGACTCTCATGAACATTTATGTTAGTGTGCCAGATAGTTCTCGACTATCAAAGTGTCAATTCACAAAGACTATCTTTTCAAGATAGAAGTGTATATAAAGACTGCAAACCTGTACATATTGTATAAAGACAGACTTTTTTCAAGATTCAATATTCCTTTTTGCTTCAAAATAAATTTCAGTTATTTGTGTAAATATTATAAAGTGAAGCAAATAAAAGTTGTGTTCTGTAAACTTCAACCTGGGTTACAACAACATAACCTCTGCAAATGATGTTATGACAGTAGATATATTGAAAATATTATGTTGAAGATAACCACATTACTATTTTCTCCATGTATTTATTGCGCGTTTCTCTTCATTTTTAAGGAATTTATCACACTGCTAGTCCAACAACCACAACTGCTGTTTGCCTTTCCTCCATGTTAAAACAAAATGATATCAAAGCTTGCCAAATCTTGTCAATCCTTCACGCCAGACAGTAATCATAACAAACCCGACAAGGCCGGATACAGAGAAAGAGATGAAAAGTGGTACAACATTTAATGCGGTCGGTGACTGCTACAGTTTCCTAATGCAAAACCATTTAAAGTAAATAGAGATGCAGTATGGAAGCTAATTAATTACATGTCTGAGCCAGTAGCGGGTTGCAATCGCGGCAAACAGAAAACAACAAAAAAGTCTCGAGACGTTTCAGTGCAAGAAAACAACGACACTATGTTGCTAGTTTTTGTGCTACCTAGCAGCAAGCAAGTTTTATTGCGCCGAAAGACCGCAGATATCCTCTCACGTCACTTTGCGTCAGGCAGGAAGAGATCCCGATTACTGGCCTCAGGCCAGACCGGCCGCTCGCTAGACCATCGTTTTACGGTTAGGTTCTGTAACAGGCTACTTACACTACTTCGTATGTGGAACCTTGTCTCTGTTACAGATAGCGTAGCGTGGGTACATTTGACGATAGTCGTTTTGGGCATGAGTTTTGGGACATTAAACTCGATCCCTAGTCATTTTATTCCAGTTATATTCACCTCTCACCCTACACCACATTTTAAAAACCTAGTAGTACCGCTAAACCGCTACGCGATTGTTTAATCGCAAAGGGTATTAAGAAAATGGTTGAATGAAAAATACGTATTGCTAATGGGATGGACCGTGCTACATCACGTTATTAATAAACTGGTGAACGAGGCCCACCCTGTTCTTCAAATTAAAGGGCCAAAATACAGGGTTACCCATAAGTCAGTTAACATTTGACGGGGCAATACTTCACGGAATGCTGGAGGTAGAGAGGCAATAAGTGACACAGATGATTGGCATGACATGGGGTTTTATTGACACCAAAAGAAGGTAAATAAAGCTTCGCTAAGAGTTTCTTTTCTGGTAACGTCAACATGCCGCGATTGCAGGTGCATTTGACCCCTGTCTTACGACAGCTCCTTTGATACCGTGTTGCTATCTAGCGCCATCTGTTGGTCTGTTTGTGCACTCATTGTTGGTGTCAATAAAACTCCATGTCATGTCAAGCATGTATGGCCATTTTTGCCTGGCGTGTTGCTGTCCATCGCCATCTGTTGGTCATTTTGTGTGTTTTACTTTTGGTGTCAATAAAACCCCCATGTCATGTCAATCATGTGTGTCACTTGTTACCTCTCTACCTCCAATATTCCGTGAAGTACTGCCTCGTCAAATGTTAACGAAATTTTAGGTCACCCTGTACATTCAGTAGCCGGCCCCATGGTGTAGGGGTAGCGTGTCTGCCTCTTACCCGGAGGTCCCGGTTCGATTCCGCCCAGGTCACGGATTTTTACCTAGACCTGAGGGCTGGTTCGAGGTCCACTCAGCCTACGTGATTAGAATTGAGGAGCTATCTGACGGTGAGATAGCGGCCCCGGTCTAGAAAGCCAAGAATAACGGTTGAGAGGATTCGTCGTGCTGACCACACGACACCTCGTAATCTACAGGCCTTCGGACTGAGCAGCGGTCGCTTGATAGGCCAAGGCCCTTCAAGGGCTGTAGTGCCATAGGGTTTGGTTTGGTTTTGTTTGGTTTGGTTTTGTACATTCAGTAAGATGTGGTATGTAAATAAAATGTTTCGTTCCTACAGATTGATTTAACTTAAGTATACTTTTAAAAGTCCAATTAGGCCTATTTGTATTGTTTCCTAGCACACGTAAGTTACGGTTATACATACGGAAAAAGGATTTTCCACTTGGTGAAGAGAATTCTTACGTTGCGTACTAAAGCTAATCAGCTTTCGGAATTCCCACATCGAAACCCACTATCCCACCTCCCAAAGCTTGGCCCCTCATTGTAATTTACGACTTTCTTAGGGATCTCGGTGGATATCAAGTCCTCTGGTAGGCTACCATGTTTTAATATTTTAGGGTGCCTGGAAGCGCTTGTTTATTTTATAACTCTTCTCATTATTATACGTACCTTTACGGATCATCTTGCATCGATTTCGATTCTTTATAAAAGATTTAAAATACGCAGCCTGCATTTCAACTATCTTAATGGAACATACTGTATCATACAAGGTGCCATGAAATTGCTTCGCATGGGAATAAGAAGCAAGAAACGAAGAAACACCAAAGGAAATATTGCACACGTTTGCAACAAAAATCATAAGCATTTATCCATATACCAACACTGAGACAATGGTCGTCCAATGAGGAAAACTTCACGTGGCAAATTTGCAATACCTTCGAAGCTATTCCATCTGGAGATGACGTCGCAAGAGCTATGCCTCATACTGCTACATATGTAGGTTACAAGGCATGTGGAATATATATCTCTGACAATCCCTTACCAAGATATACATGTTATCGAGATACATGCGATTACAATCTATGCCATGGTCACTTTATCATTATCGTGCAAGAGAACTACATTTGTGAACCTCGAAAGACTCCATGAACAGAGGATATATTGAGATAAATTCATTATCGAAATAAACTTTCAACTTATTAGATTGTGTTCAGTTTTTAATGCCGCAGACTATATAGAGTGTTATTAGTTTTTTATCACATGATTTTTAATATCATAATTACGTTCAAATTTAATTTTTCCTTTGATGAAGGCAAGTTGTCCTCGTGGAGACCCGGAATATCTGTAAAGTATTTCCTCTATAAATGTATAGTACATACTGAAGAGATGTTGATGCTCGCTGATGCTTGTTGTTTGCAGGGGCCTAACATCTAGGTCATTGGCCCCGAAGAGATGTTTAGATACAGAACAAAACTGGCCAGCCGGGAACGAGTAGGATTCGAACATACTATCAGCAGACTTACCTTTCTGGGAAGATAAAGGCTTCCACTACCCGTCACCCCGGCACTTAGCGCGGTAGAGTGGTTAGCTCTACGCCCGGCCGGCTTTGCCCCAAGGAATTAACTTGGTACTCACTTTTGGTGTAGGCTAAGTGAACCTCAGGGTAAAGTGCACCTCCGGAAGTGGAAATCTCGTTTATTAAATTTTTTGACGTCCTTCCGGATGGACAGAGCATCCCTTTACTGCCTTTGCCAGGTTGGCCCCAAAACAAAAGAAAATGAAGTCACAATTACAAATGTGCTACTAAAAAGAGGCATGTTTTATATGCCAGAATATAGCTATCATTCAATCACTCTTTTCTTCAAATAATGAATTCTGATGAGGTGATCTTCATTGGGAATCGTACTCTCTGGTTCTATGGCTGAGTCGTCAGCATCTGCAGGTCCTCAGGTTCGACTCCCGGTCAGGTTGAGGGATTTTTATCTAACAGCTAACGTGATAATTTACGAAGAATATACACCTAATTCCATAACTAATCAATACCAATGAGACCGATGGTTGAATAGGTTAAGCAGAGGGCATTGACACCATTCGCTTATCAAATAGTTCATTTGATACGAAACAGCAACTTATAAATCTCACATAACGGGGCCGACCGGGAGGTAGTCTGAGTATTTGATTGTTTTTCACACAGCACTGCTACTTATTCACGAGATTCATTACTCCCTTTTATTACATTTTATTTCATTTCATTGCAGACTCCCACCAACATCTCTATATTTTTAACCAGGAATTATAACTAACTAACGCTGTAATCTTATTGAGTTTTCCCCTGTTGTTATAGTTTAAAATTCAAAACTCAGTACATATTACTAGTTGATGAAATGTACATTGTATTAAACCAAAAACATTTTTATATTTAGAAGAAAGAAGAACATCTTCCCTTTAACTTTTGCATTACCAAGCGGGATTATTCTGACTATCCCAGGTAATTTTTCCCCTGTAATAATTGTATCTGAAGAGCTACATACCTGTGGTTTCATTACTTTGTCCTAAAATGACTGAAATTTAATTTACACTCGTGACTAACCCAATTTTGTTTGTGTTTTAGTTATTAAATGACGGGACATATTAGCGGGGTTGTGAGAATACCCCACTTTGTATGAAATGTATTATTTTCCTATTTATAAAAAATGAAGGATTCGTTAAATATTCCTCTTCGTTATTTAATGTTTACATTGTTGAATTTTACTCTACATCTTTTATTTAGCTCAAATACAAACATTGTTATCTATTGTTTCAGTTAGTATGGTTGAGTTGAATTAAACATTCACTGTTGTGCTGAAATTGCATGATTATAATAGATTTCATATGCAGGTAAGGATGTCCAAAACCCTCTTCAGACACTGGAGAACTGTTATACCAGCATCTGAAATCACAAAAGTCAACGTGGCACAGTGCAAACAGAGTTGCATGAAACCTAGATTTTCTGATGTGCGTTCACTTAGACCCGATCGAGCTGACCTCGACGGCAATGAACTGAAGAAGTCACCCTTCACCTTTCGTAATGACAATATTTATCACCAGCGAAATGAAATGCACTACTCTTTGCATACGTTGGAGGGTAGGCCTATATCTACACCTGATTAAGTCAAAACCATCACTAGGCATTGGAAACAGCCATTTGTTCTATGAGATTGCCTGTAACTGAGGGCAAAACATTGTAGGCTGATGCTGTCAATTACGTTGATTGAAGACATACGTTTGTGTGAGGATGTCCTAGTTTACAAGTTACGGTACTTTAAAGAAAAGCGATGAGGGTGGACGGCATCTGCCATGTGTAGGGAACTGCGTGTTATTGTGATGGAGGATAGTGTCATGTGTGGTGTGCGAGTTGCAGGGATGTTGCGGACATCACAAATACCCAGCCCCCGAGCCACTGGAATTAACCAATGAAGGTTAAAATCCCCGACCCGTCCGGGAATCGAACCGGGGACACGCTGACCATTCAGCCAATGAGTCGGACAGTGTTATTAGTGCTTGGCAGTGATTAAGTGGGGCAAGAAATAAAACAAAAATTGGTAAATAAATGAAATGTCGTATGGCTTTTAGTGCCGGGATATCCCAGGACAGGCTCGACTCACCAGGTGCAGGTCTTTCTATTTGACACCCGTAGACGACCTGCGCGTCGTGATGAGGATGAAATGATGATGAAGAAAACACATACACCCAGCCCCCGTGCCATTGGAATTAACCAATTAAGGTTAAAATCCCCGACCCGGCCGGGAATCGAACCCGGGACCCTTTGAACCGAAGGCCAGTACGCTGACCGTTCAGCCAACGAGTCGAACAACAAAAATTGGTCACAAAATATTAGTGAAAGACGCTGCTTTCGAGCAACGTTTCTTCTCACTATTCTCAGAACATAGCCAGGCTGAGTATCGCTTAACTTCTGAGCTCATGTTGATGGGTTCGATGCCGGCTCAGGCCAGTAATATTTGTATCTCACTATAAAACGATAAAGCTATAAAGAAAACCTCGATACTCATTGTCAGCATTTATAGGATTTCCGTTTAAAAACCGGGTTAAGGGGCCCAATTGATAGCACACTGCGAGGGCTCCTGTCTCAGGTTACAGGTGACACTGTTCAACGACTCCAAAATTCAAAGAGAGAAGGAATCCCCAACGGTGGAGGAGGCTGGAAAACGAAACAAATGCTGCCATACAGGCGCAGGCTAGGGGAGAAGCACCGAGTTGCTCTTGGTCCTTAAAAGTTACCACTCGAAATCAACAAAAACACGTAAAATGTGTTACATGGTACAATGGTCCATGTTCTTTCTTTCTTAATCTGCTTACCCTCCAGGGTTGGTTTTTCTCGAGGACTCAGCGAGGGATCCCACCTCTACCGCCTCAAGGGCAGTGTCCTGGAGCGTGAGACATTGGGTCGGGAGATACAACTGGGGAGAATGAACAGTACCTCGCCCAGGCGGTCTCACCTGCTATGCTGAACAGGGGCTTTTAGGAGGATGGGAAGATTGGAAGGGATAGACAAGCAAGATGGAAGGAAGCGGCCGTGGCCTTATGTTCGGTATCATCCCGGCATTTGCCTGGAGGAGAAGTGGGAACCCACGGAAAACCACTTCCAGGATGGCTCAGTTGACCTCCCAAGGCTGAATGGACCCCGTTCCACCCCTCGTACCACTTTTCAAATTTCGTGACAGAGCCGGGAATGGAACCCGGGCCTCGGGGGTGGCAGCTAATCACACTAACCACTACACCACAGAGGCGGAATTGTCCATGTTATCCTCATCAATTACCTTGATCCGCACAGTAGATTTCCAATCACTACACTACATCAATTTATATGTTTAAACGTAATACTTGTCACAGCTCAGAGCCAAGAATGGAGTTGAACCATTTTTAAAGAAATTCTGCCGTCTTGAAGGAAATATGCATAGAATTATTTGGTAAAAGTAACCAGTATTGTAATAACTGGTCAAGCATAAGGAAAAGTACTTGACACACTGTATGCGTAACAGGATAACGATATAAAGTTTTGAAATCATTACGAGAGAACGCTGACAGGAAACCCACGTACAGATCTTAAACACTTTCTATTCATGTTGTTAAGAGAACTTGAGACACATTTCATTGAGTAATATTACTTCCTGGCTAGACGAGATCGAGATGAAAACATTAAGAACCATTTGGAGTGCGTGTGAAGTCTTGGAATTGACTACTTCAAGCCTAGACACTCGTACCCTGAAGCTAACGCCGCTTTCTACAATAGGCATAAAGAAGTATTTTGAATCAGCAAACCGGATGTATATATTCCTTCTAAACTGTCAATGAAACGGATACAGCGTTTCGTGTTGTAGTCGAGTCTCCCTCTAAAATCTTAGTACACTTGCATCTCAGGTGAGATATCCTGTTTACAGTGCGCTATATCTCTACAATTTATTCCGATTAGAATATCAACCATGGCAAAAATCACAGACACACAAAATCTACACTTCTGATTCCTTCCTCTACACAACATCACGGCTGTTCAATACTCTGAGTCTTCACAGATTTACGAATTCTGCCAACACTGCGTCCCTCAAAAACACACTTAACGACCTTCTTCCTGGATGAATACAACAACAGGCATTAATTAATGAAGAATTCCTAAATCATCTCGTTCTCAAAGAACCACTCTAATTCCTCATATTTCCTTTTTTCTTAAATGTCAGAAGTTTGTTTCCGTTGCAAAATGGATTCCTTACTTTTGGCAGCATTTATGATAGCTACACTAACTCCTCCTTATCAATCATTAGTAGAGGTATGATTTTTTCGTATTAAGGATAAACGCGATTAAGAAATATCTTAATGAATCATATGATTCTGGTTAAGAAATTAGTGATTTTGTTTTCGCGCATTACAGTGAATTAAAGCGACAAGGCCAGTTTAAAACGAAATCAATATTGTTTCTCTTTATGTATCTATCTTTCACACAAATAATTCACAAATCTCACGAATTAAACTTTTTATGAATAGGAGAGAAATTAAAGCGATGGGGTCAGCCTTATTTCGTGAAATAACGCGATTTTTTTTCCCTTTCTCGAAATCGAACACAAATTTATGCGAAAAATTCATACCTTTAATCATTAACATAACTCCTTACTCCAAACAACAGAGCGAACTGGCTGTGCGGGAGACAGTGGGTTCGAACCGAACTGTCGGTAACCCTGAAGATGGTTTTTCGCAGTTTTCCATTTTCGCACCGGGCAAATGCTGGGGTTGTACCTTAATTAAGGCCACGGCCGCTACTTTTCCAATCCCAGCCCTTTCCCATCCTTTTGTAGCCAAAAACCCTTGTTGTGTTAATGCGACGTTAAACCACCGAAAAAAAATAAGAAAGTTGTACCGCAGGTAAACAATTGAGGACAGCGGAAGACTGCCAGTTTGAAGAATGAGGGACATTACTCATAAGACCAAGTGACCTCTAGTTACTAGAAGCCTGATCCTGCTAAATGTTGCTCGCGCCATTTTTATTGCCATATAAACGCGCCCTGTCACAATGCAGTAAGTTGGGCGAACAGCGCTCTAAACCTACATCGGCTCTTTTGTCAGTCGATCCTCTAACAGGTTGTTGCGGTGAGCAGCTTCTTCTCGGCGAGAATATATTAAAAGAAGTAGGTCGGCCAACACATGGCGAGAACGGGCTTCTCTGCTGCAGTATTTTCATTTTCACTGCATGTGGGTAGTAATTCGTACCAACACCTACTGAACTCGCAGAGTAAATTGGTCATGCCACTACCATAAATCGCAAAATGGCCTTCTGGGTAACGGATTGAACGAACATCATAGGGATTAAGCAGACTGACTTTATGGAGCTATGATTTGCCTTTGTTATGCGTTCAGTCCAGCGATCATATTGTAAAAAAAATATAGGGCTGGAAGGCAAAGGTCGTCCATGCCAACGCCCTGCATTTGAGAGTTAATGGTTTACATTTCCGGGTCAAGCACTTCGAGGAGGTGGACACTGCGAGATTGTTCGAGGTGAATGGCGCTCTGTTCGCAGCGAACAACTGTTATATCGATATTTTTTCCTCTTATTCTACTTTTTCTTCCTCCTCTTCTTCAGCGCTAATCCCAGTTTATTGGATTTGAAATGTTATAAGGATTTGGTCCAGTTTTACAGTTGGACAATGCAACGTAGAAAAAGTAAAAAATAATAAGTAGCAAGTTCTTTGGTTGGCATTTGCTATACAGATATTTGATTTTATAATTTAGAATTTAAGACGACTTGGAACTGCGCTTTTCTACACAATCGCGAAAATTATTATCCTAAGAATATTTCCTATTTTCAACATAAAATATGTATTAGTAAAAAATGCTTACTTATGAGAAATAACATAAAAAATATAGGAAAATATTTCGTGCCTATCACCGTGCTGAGAACCAGCGGCTGAGAAACACTGCATTAAACTATTAGCAAAGAGAAACAATAAAAACGGTTCTTTCCTTTTTGCCTCTTATAACGTTTTATTTCTTAACGCTACTTTATAAATTCTTCATGGTTTGAGAGTTCTCCTTTCGTCCTTAAACGTGACTGATGACCTCTTTGTTAAAGCTCGTGTACATACATCTATACATGCACAGACCTCCCCAAGCCAAGCAGCCACTTAGCACCGACGGCAGCCCGTAAAAGATTGCCGTCTGACAGTTACCGCCGAAGTCATGAGCAGTTCATCAATACGTGGCAGGTAGTTTTGACAGCGTGAAGGAGAACTCGAGACAAGTTGCGCTCGCGAAGGTTGCAGAGACATATAACTGTGACGTATTCCATGCTGGAGGTCTTGCCATCATGATTGTAAGGATTGCAGACACTTACGTTTCGCTACATTGTAGTCCACTTTGAGTAGACATATCCATTCTCGAGACATCTAAGTAATTTATCTACGGCGACGTGCATGCTAAGACGAAAAGGGCAAGCCAAGGTTGAAGACTTTCGACGCTCAACCCTGACAGTATTTTTTTAAATATTTCCTTGCTTTAAACACATTCACTCTATCAATTACATGGATACTTTCATGTTTTCTTTCCAAGGATGATGATTATAATGTTTCTCTTCTTCCCCCTGCTGAATACAGGACTATTCCGCTTATTTTAATCGAGCACTTGATACCATCGTGTTCCAGCTACCTAATTGATGGCATCCAGCCATTTCTTTCTGATCTCATGTCTACTTAATTCCAATTTACCAAACAGGACACATTTCTAGGTTCAGTCTCAGAATTATGGAAATGAAAATGAAATGTCGTATGGCTTTTAGTGCCGGGAGTGTCCGAGGACAAGGTCGGCTCGCCAGATGCAGGTATTTTGATTTGACTCCCGTCGGTGACCTGCGCGTCGTGGTGAGGATGATATGGTGATGAAGACGACACATACACCCAGTCCCCGTGCCAGCGAAATTAACCAATGATGGTTAAAATTCCCGACCCTGCAAACCACTGACGAGACAACAAAGAAAACAAACATTTGATTATCTAAAACGACTCAATTGTTTTGGCTACACAGCGGGATGAGCATCAAAGCACGTCAGAACAAATGAGGCGAGACAGATCAAAATAAACAAGCGCTCTTGTTAAAAATGATGACACATAGTTTGCACAGTTACAACGAGAAAGATGTGTATATGTCATCGCAGCTTATGTCGTAACTACTGTGTGACTCACTACATTAGGAAACCCCGTCCACCATATTCTTTTTATAAAGAGAGGTTCATTAGGAACGACGATTATTGTCGTCTATGGTAGGTCGGCATCCGCCTGCTTCATGTATCAACACTACGGAGAAATGCAAAGCCTTATAGCTTTCATTGCCAGCAGTTTTAATGAGAGGCTTTCTACATACTGTATTTCATGTAACAAACACCCTCAGAAGAGACAGCCGGCCAAAATTCAAAACTTCAGCGAACCCAGAAGTACAAGTGAAGATTGAAAAAAAAAAAAAAAAAATGCAGGACATCCGCCTAATCAATATGAGTTGGGCAATCTAACAGTACAAATCGAGATATTTCGGTAGTTTCCTTTTTCTTATTCTTTTTTTACAATTATTTGCTTTACGTCGCACCGACACAGATAGGTCTTATGGCAACGATGGGATAGGAAAGGCCTAGGAATAAGAAGGAAGCGGCCGTGGCCTTAACTAAGGTACAGCCCCAGCATTTGCCTAGTGAAAATGTGAAACCACGGAAAGCCATCTTCAGGGCTGCCGACGTCGTGATTCGAACGAACCCACCATCTCCCAAATGCAAACTCACAGCTGCTCGACCCTAACCGCACGGCCAACTCGCTCGGTGAAGACGAGACGTGAAGGCTTGCAAAATGAAGGACATACAGAAGTACCGTTCAGTGCCAGCGTGAAGGTCGGGAAAGAGCAAGAGTTCAGGAATGGGCTATTGGAGAAAGGATCCTGATAAAAAATGAAAGCAACGTCACGCTAAGCATTCCTCCGTCAACACGATCAATGAAAACCCCACACGTACACTTATATATTCAGGTCTTCAAATTACTTCTCGGGTGGATTGTGTCACCAGGAATCACTTTTTTGATTTTGGAATTTAAGACTAGATGCCTTACTGACACTCCGTGATTTGTTTTATGACTTACTGTCAAAAACATTGAAATATTGTGTACAAGCCAATATAACAAGCGTATTCATTATTAGAACCGAGTAAACGGAATAAGGAAAGTTCACGTAGCGTAACTGTGTTAAACATTAATAACGTGATAACACCTTTTTGTATGTATTTTCAGAACATTTTACCCCCCTTTTCTGAGCATATTTTTAACCTTAAAATCCTTTCCCTAAATATTAGCCTATTGTCACTGGGATTACGTCCCACAAACTACTTTGACGGTTTTAGGAGACTCCGAGATGCCGGGATTTCGTCCCTCAGAAGTTCTTTAACGTGCTAGTAAATCTACCGACATGAGGCTGACATATTTGAGCACCTTCAATTAACACCGGAGTGAACCGCGATCGAACCTGTCAAGTTGGGCTCAGAAGGCCAGTGCTCTACCGTCCGAGTTACTCAGTCCGGCTATTATTTTTATTATTGTTCAGAGTACTTGTAGAAAGACTCACTTACTGGTAAAAGGATCAGCAAGAACTCGTACTCACCTGAAAACAAAGGAAATAAGAGTTAAAATAGTGACATTTGAACATAAAATGTAGACAAAATACATGACTCCAAATTTTGAACTACGGTATTTGAATATTGTCATATACAGAGTGGTCGGAAACAACATGAAACTGGTATATGAACCTCTCCAGGGGAGGGTCTTTAACTAGGACCTCCCTGCTGATAGACTCGGCCCACAGCAAGCACGCTACAGTGGCATTGGCTGAAACACACGGTGTGATAGTGTTTGATGCCCATTTCTCGGCATGGCTCTCAAGCCCGAGGAAGCCACGTGCAGATTTAACACCGCCTAGTAAAGCCCATTTGAATTCGCCCGCGAAGCGATCTGATTGGCTAATTGAGCACGTGATAAAAAGGCAACGGCGCGAGATATCGACGTGATTTCTTAAATTACCTATCAGTTTGATCAACGCATTAACACTCATATTGTTTCAGACCACCCAGTACATAGTCCACTGATTCAAACGTTGCGTATTAGGTGGAGTTCCTCTATTACATGGCTTTGAGACAAGTATCTTTGATTAACAAGGATGTTATAACTCTCTAACAAGTGCAGAGATGGTGTATTCTAATTCAGGCTGATCCAATACGCAATGAAGACACATAGAAGAATACTGGTAATCTATCACGAAACTTTAAAAGTGGAACGGGGTCCATTCAGCTTCGGGAGGTCAAATTAGTAGAGGGGGCTTCGATTCCCAACTCAGTCATCCGTTGTTTCGCACTTCTCCAGGCAAATGCCGGGATGGTACCTAACTTAAAGATACGGCCGCTTCCTTCCCTCTTTCTTGCCTACCCCTTCCAATCTCCCCATCCCCCACAAGGCCCTTGTTCAGCATAGCAGGTGAGGTCGCCTGGGCAAGGTACTGTCCTCCCAGTTGTCTTCTTCTTTTTCTGCCGCTTT
This sequence comes from Anabrus simplex, assembly GCF_040414725.1. Taxonomy (NCBI): domain Eukaryota; kingdom Metazoa; phylum Arthropoda; class Insecta; order Orthoptera; family Tettigoniidae; genus Anabrus; species Anabrus simplex. Next base: position 17,125,607 of record NC_090269.1, on the reverse strand, counting down.
TCCCACACATGTGTGGTCGGGGACGCGAACTGTGTCGCACATGTGGATTTGGCCCTGTTTTACGTCCAGATGCCCTTCCTGACGCCAATCCCCGACCCAGCCGGAAATCGAACCCGGGACCCTCTGAACCGAAGGCCTCAACGCTGAACATTCAGCCAAGGAGTCGGACATATAGAGTAAAAATCAAAGTGACTGCAATTCGAATCCTGGCTGATGAATCTGAACCTGCAAACCGAATGTCTCATCCTAATATCTCAAATTTCATGTAGAAATGTAGATTCCATTGTGTATCTTCAGGAAATAGAAGTAACACGAAACTAGAAGCTTGTTTGCTACTTTTAGCTTAGTTGGTATGCCTCAAGAGCACGGCGAAGATTAATAAGCTATCATGAGAGCACGCACAGAAAAGTGCACTTGACATGCTGGTGGTAGAAGCCGTTGTAAGATGAGACCGCAGAAACCACATAGCCCCTACACTAGCAGCCTTGACTTTTAAACCGCTAACAAACCCCACACGCGTGGTTCCGTCACATCCTGGACTTCCCGAGGTATCGTGGCTACAAATCAACCTGATCATAGAATCGTAAACCATTCTTCCTATAGCTCTCAAAAGGCTTCCAAGACGACTGTTGCCCAGTCAAAAGGAATAGGGGATATCTAGAGAGAGTTCAACGCCGAGCAGAACGACTAATTACTCAACACGGTCATTTAAATACAGCCAGGTCACTGTCCCCCATAACATCCCTCTGTAAACATATAGATATTGCTTTCCTGAGAAAATCCCTCGCAGGTAACATTCATATAAACCCTTTCAACCGCTTACAGCTGAACTATCGTTCCGCTCAAAGAGGTCGAGGTGTATCTCTTTTCCCTCCATTTGAAAGAACAGTATCATATCAAAGTGGCTTCTTTAATCGTTCTGCTCGGCTGTGGAATGAACTCCCACCACAGATGAAAGAACTACCTCCAGAGAAATTTTGTAAAGAGGTAGAAAGGATGTATATATAATGAATCCTTCCGTGTACACTTTCGTGTATATGGGGCTATTCCCTTTCTCCATTCACCATCCATAAATTGTACGTACAATTGGTGGAAAATAAATAAATAAATAAATAAATAAATAAATAAATAAATAAATAATAATAAAGCCAGGGGTAAAGCATGATAGTCAGATACTGGATCTTCCAGAACAATAAACGTGTGGAGTAGAGGAACCCTCCGCATGTGTTGACCGAGTGAGCTGGCCGTGTAGTTAGAATCTCGCAGCCGCGAGCTTGCATTCGGGAGATAGTGGGTTCGAACCCCACTGTCGGCAGCTCTGAAGATGGTTCTCCGTAATTTTCCATTTTCACAACAGGCAAATGCCGGGGCTGTGATTTAATTAAGGCCACGGACGCTTCCTTCCCACTCCTAGCCCTTTCCTATCCCATCGTCGCCATAAGACGTATCTGTATCAGGGCGACGAAAAGCAGAAAGTAAAAACAACTCTCTATGTGTTGTTTCGATTCTCCGTTTCAGTTCTCCAAGTCATCCTACCTTGAGTTCATCTCTCTTCTAAATAACTATTGGGCCCCTTTTAGCATGCAGTGATTCCCTTTCCACGGACCTTGGTAGAGTTGCGGATAAAAATATAGAACCGGATAAAAATATAGAACTATTTTTTACAATTTGTTTTACGTCGCAGCGACACAAACAGGTGTTATGGCGATAGGAAAGGGCTATTAGTGGAAAGGCAGCGGCCGTGGCCTTAATTAAGGTACAGCCCCTACATTTGCCTGGCGTGAAAATGCGAAACGACGGGAAACCTTCTTCAGGGCTGCCAACAACGGGGTTTGAACCCGCTATCTCTCGAATGCAAGTTCACAGCTACGCGGCCGTAACCGCGCACCCAAGTCACTCGGTGAAGAATTAAAACAAAATTAGTAAACTCGTGCCCTCATCCCGTGGTGGTGCAGTTCTTTGTAGGCACACCCCCAATGGAGGTGAGCCGCACGTACCATTTCAACGCCTTCCCTTCCCTTCTTAAATTTCTGGCAGTACCGGGAATCGAACCCGGGCCCCCGAGGACGGCATCCAATAGTTCTAACCGTTACACTACGGAGGCAGACATAAAATAAGTTATAACCATATCATTTACCAAAGTTATATTTTGGCATGTTATCCAATGAGATTTCTTTGAAAAATTCGTAAATTCACCTACGTCCTACCGCCTTTGTAGTGTAGTGGTTAGTGTGATTAGCTGCCACCCACTGGAGGCCCGGGATCGATTCCCGGCACTGCCAGAAAAAATTTAAGTGGTACGAGGGCTGGGACGGGGTCCACTCAGCCTCGGGAGATCAACTGAGTAGAGGTAGGCTCGATTCCCACCTCAGCCATCCTCGAAGTGGTTTTCAATGGTTTCCCACTTCTCCTCCAGGCAAATGCCGGGATAATACCTAACTGAAGACCACGGCTGCTTCCTTCTCTCTTCCTTATCTATCCCTTCCAATCTTCACATCCACCCACAAAGTCCCTGTTTAGCATAGGAGGTGAGGCCGCCCGAGCGAGGTCTGGTCATTCTCCCCAGTTGTATCCCCCGATCTAATGTCTCATGCTCCAGGACACTGCCCTTGAGGCGATAGAGGTGGGATCCTTCGCTGAGTCCGAGGGAGAAACCATCCCTGGAGGGTAAGCAGATTGAGAGAGAGAGAGAGAGAGTTTTTTCTTACCGTAAAAAAAGAAAAAGAAAAGAGATATGCACAGCGAAACCATTAGTAACATTAGTAATCCCCCAAACATTTCGACAGCTTATAAGAGTTGCTTAATCTTACGTTTACAATTATTACCTCGTATGACTGTCATCAGTTTCATATATAGGTATATATATTGCCTACATGATCTGTTCCAGAATGTGAATTGTCACATTCAATGTATATTTTTTTGGTCCAATGAAGTAACCAAACTTGTTCCATGAGACACAACAAGGTTAATCATGGATAACAAGTATTACGAAATGATTTCTATCTTACGTAAGATCTACATTAATGCATCTCGAGTGATTAACAAAACAAAACTAGGCTTCAAGTGCTCAACATTTAAAAGTACAACTGTTTTCAAAAGATATGTCTCAATCTTGTAATGGCATAAATGATTTCTTTATATCTACTGTACATACTGATCCACAAGTAATATACATGTCTTGCCCTCGTATGAAGTGGGCGGTGATATGCAACTTTCTCAGTTTCTAAAAGTTAAATGAGTTACACCTGGCTAGTGAACAATTATTTGTAGTTGTGACAGTTTCAGTATCCATCACCATGTACATAGATCATAAAATATATGTTCGTGGGTTACCTGCAGGATCGTTCCGAGATACTGAATCATACGTTGCGCAAACACAACAATCCTGTAGTTGTGAGCAAGTATCAAGGTACTACAAGCGATTTTTTCCTGCCGCTGCTTCTTATGTAAGAGGCTCAGATATCCTGGTCATGTTGTCATCCCTACCCTATCGAAATACTGTGTTGCGTCTAACCTCTCTAATGAACACCAGTACTAGAAATTCACTTACAGCATATCCTAAAGGCATAGCCTTCGCGATGAACAACTAGGCCGTCCTCTTGCATTCTTCCCCAATATTTTCCTTTCAGGAATGTTTTATTATGGAATTGTTATGTCAGATTATACATCACCGAGCTCGATAGCTGCAGTCGCTTAAGTGCGGCCAGTATCCAGTATTCGGGAGATAGTAGGTTCGAACCCCACTGTCGGCAGACCTGAAGATGGTTTTCCATGGTTTCCCATTTTCACACCAGGCAAATGCTGGGGCTGTACCTTAATTAAAGCCACGGCCGCTTCCTTCCCACTCCTAGCCCTCTCCTGTCCCATCGTTGCCTTAAGACCTATCTGTGTCGGTGCGACGTAAAGCAACTTGCAAGAAAAAAAAAGGTTATACATCAAATTCTCCTTTACATTTTATGTAATGAACTTCTCCCATCATGGAATTCCCTTAAAACTTCCAGGTTGCTTTTCACTTAAATACACTGACTGACAGAGCAAATGCAAAACCAAGAAGGAGTGGTCAGAACTTTATGCCAATTGCAGGGTAGACTGACGTCACTGAGGTATGCTCATGATGTGAAATGCGCCGCTGTGCTGCGCACGTAGCGAACGATAAATGGGACACGGCGTTGGCGAATGGCCCACTTCGTACCGTGATTTCTCAGCCGACAGTCATTGTAGAACGTGTTGTCGTGTGCCACAGGACACGTGTATAGCTAAGAATGCCAGGCCGCCGTCAACGGAGGCATTTCCAGCAGACAGACGACTTTACGAGGGGTATGGTGATCGGGCTGAGAAGGGCAGGTTGGTCGCTTCGTCAAATCGCTGCCGATACCCATAAGGATGTGTCCACGGTGCAGCGCCTGTGGCGAAGATGGTTGGCGCAGGGACATGTGGCACGTGCGAGGGGTCCAGGCGCAGCCCGAGTGACGTCAGCACGTGAGGATCGGCGCATCCGCCGCCAAGCGGTGGCAGCCCCGCACGCCACGTCAACCGCCATTCTTCAGCATGTGCAAGACACCCTGGCTGTTCCAATATCGACCAGAACAATTTCCCGTCGATTGGTTGAAGGAGGCCTGCACTCCCGGCGTCCGCTCAGAAGACTACCATTGACTCCACAGCATAGACGTGCACGCCTGGCATGGTGTCGGGCTAGAGCGACTTGGATGAGGGAATGGTGGAACGTCGTGTTCTCCGATGAGTCACGCTTCTGTTCTGTCAGTGATAGTCACCGCAGACGAGTGTGGCGTCGGCGTGGAGAAAGGTCAAATCCGGCAGTAACTGTGGAGCACCCTACCGCTAGACAATGCGGCATCATGGTTCGGGGCGCTATTGCGTATGATTCCACGTCACCTCTAGTGCGTATTCAAGGCACGTTAAATGCCCACCGCAACGTGCAGCATGTGCTGCGGCCGGTGGCACTCCCGTACCTTCAGGGGCTGCCCAATGCTCTGTTTCAGCAGGATAATGCCCGCCCACACACTGCTCGCATCTCCCAACAGGCTCTACGAGGTGTACAGATGCTCCCGTGGCCAGCGTACTCTCCGGATCTCTCACCAATCGAACACGTGTGGGATCTCATTGGACGCCGTTTGCAAACTCTGCCCCAGCCTCGTACGGACGACCAACTGTGGCAAATGGTTGACAGAGAATGGAGAACCATCCCTCAGGACACCATCCGCACTCTTATTGACTCTGTATCTCGACGTGTTTCTGCGTGCATCGCCGCTCGCGGTGGTCCTACATCCTACTGAGTCGATGCCGTGCGCATTGTGTAACCTGCATATCGGTTTGAAATAAACATCAATTATTCGTCCGTGCCGTCTCTGTTTTTACCCCAACTTTCATCCCTTTCGAACCACTCCTCCTTGGTGTTGCATTGTCACTGTCAGTCAGTGTATGTCTTATGGCTGGTGTTCATCCAAAAATTTGTGTAACGTACGCGACAAAATAAGTGACGGAAGTGTAACCATAGCAACCATGCAGGCAGTGGTGTAAGGTTAGACAATGTTACCTAGCAACCGTGCACGGTATGTCTTATGGCTGATTGTCATCTGAAATTAGCAGCCATTTATGGATGGCCATGACCGGGAGACAAAGGGAACAGTGGTTTGTTTTTCTTTCCAACCAGCTCGTACTTAAAAGTTTGCGCTATATTCTCTTTTCCGGAGTTTCAAAGCGGTTCTTCTCCAGTTTACCCAGAGTCCAACTTACACTTCCACAGAGCAACGTACTCCATACAAATGACTTTCTGATATCTATGTATGCATGTATTCTTGATACGGGGTCGGGGATGAGCTGATATGAATTTGCATGGCATGTTTTACGGCAGGATGCCCTTCCTGACGCAAACCTCAGGTTAGGAGCGAATGAAGATCAAATGAATAACGGTAAATGAAACTGGGCAAGGAAATGGAAGGAATCGGCTATGGCCGCCATTTGCCAGGAAGTGAAAATAGGAACAACAGAAAATCCATTCTCAGAACAGCCGACGGAGAGGTTTGAATCCACAGGTCTCTTGAATACAGAGCTTGGTTCCATAGCCGTAGCGCCTTAACACTCGGTACTTTCAGAAAACGTTGAACCAATTGAATGAATATTTGTTGGGAGTATCCACAGCTATAGCCGCTATATAACAGGTGAAAGATATCTTGAAAATAAGTAAAATACTGATCACAAAAAAAATATTAAGTACTGTACAGAAATGACCAAAACATGTTTATGACCAAGTTGTTAATAATATTAATATAATATCTCGCCCAGTATGTACAATCTACGTCCATAAATCATACATATGAAGTTTAGTTGTCCGCCTCGGTGCTGTTGGATGATGTTGCCTACGTCCCACAAACTACTTTTACGGTTTTCGGAATCTCTGTGGTGTAGTGGTTAGTGTGATTAGCTGCCACATCCGGAGGAGCGGGTTTGATTCCCGGCACTGCCACGAAATTTGCTAAGTGGTACGAGGGCTCGGGAGGTCAACTGAGTAGAAAGAGTTCGATTACTACCTCAGCCATTCTCGAAGTGGTTTTCTGTGGTTTTCTACTTCTCCTCCAGGCAAATGCAAGCGTTCGTAGTGGTACTCAAGTGACTGAAATGAAATAGCGTATGGCTTTTAGTGCCGGGAGTGTCCGAGGACAAGTTCAGCTCGCCAGATGCAGGTCTTTTGATTTGAACCCGTAGGCGACCTGCGCGTCGTGATGAGGATGAAATGATGATGAAGACGACACATACACCCAGCCCCAGTGCCAGCGAAATTAACCAATTAAGGTTTAATCGCCGACCCTGCCGGGAATCGAACGCGGGACCCCTGTGACCAAAGGCCAGCACGCTAACCATTTAGCCATGGAGCCGGACACTTAAGTGAAACAATGCACTAAACCACATTAGCGCTCGCAGTGGTAGAAAAAGGCAAACTGCTAATCTTATCGACCGGATAAGGATGATTAAGGAAAGGAAGCCAACGGCCGTAGCCGTACTGAAACACCGGATCCCGTGAGATCTCCGAAGTTAAGCAACATTGGGCGTGGTCACGAGTTGGATGGGTTGCCACGCGCTGTTGGTGGGGCGTAAGGGAATGGAGGAGCGGAAAGGAACTGGCCACCCTACCGCACGTAAACTCCCGGTCAGGAACACCTCTGCGGTGGTTCGGACCTGCCTTCGGGCAGTATAACCCTTACCTACCTACAAGGAAAGGAATATATAACGAATATTTTCTCATACTTCATTACATTTTATTTACCTGAAATTCGTAGCTCATATTTCTAAGTTTTCAACATTGACTTGCTTGCCTGAAGGGCTACTAGAACTTGGATATTTTACTAGGCCGGAAAATTGACTACATATCCTTACTGTAGCACCTTCCTGCTTCCACTGCCAGGGTTGAAGTCGAAGTACTGCTCTCCGAATGTGTTCTTATAAATAATACACCAAATTGTCTTCTCAGGGTACTCCATAGTAACAAGAGTAGTGGGTGGAAATGAGATATGCTGGAATCAGGTTTCTCGCGTTTAGAATGGTGTTTCTTTTTTTCAACAGGAAAATGCTCCTAAGATTCATAATACTGTACCTTACGGCGACACTGCATGTGCAAAGGTCAGCAATATGATACATGCCAGAAGAAAATAGCTGCATTTACATGAGCTGATTAGCGATCATTCTTAGATAAATAATTGCAGGCTGTCATTTCTGAAGACATTTACCATAATATGGCGTTTCAAATGAATGTTCACCGAGCGAACAATTTTCTACTACGTTGTGTTACGGTTGATACCGAAGAGAAGAATAGTTCTGCTGGACATTTGTAATATGAAACGTAATAGTACACAAGGGCCGCCTCTGTGGTGTAGTGGTTAGCGTGATTAGCTGCCACCCCCGGAGGTCCGGGTTCGATTCCCGACTCTGCCACGAAATTTGAAAAAGTGGTACGAGGGCTGGAACGGGGTCCACTCAGCCTCGGGAGGTCAACTGAGTAGAGGTGGGTTCGATTCCCACCTCAGCCATCCTGGAAGTGGTTTTCCGTGGTTTCCCACTTCTCCTCCAGGCAAATGCCGGGATGGTACCTAACTTAAGGCCACGGCCGCTTCCTTCCCTCTTCCTTGCCTGTCCCATCCAATCGCCCCATCCCTCCACAAGGCCCCTGTTCAGCATAGCAGGTGAGGCCGCCTGGGCGAGGTACTGGTCATTCTCCCCAGTTGTATCCCCCGACCCAAGGTCTGAAATTCCAGGACACTGCCCTTGAGGTGGTAGAGGTGGGATCCCTCGCTTAGTCCGAGGGAAAAGCCGACCCTGGAGGATAAACAGATTAAGAAGAAGAAGAAGAATAGTACACAAACGACATGTAGCCTCCTCTTGTTTGTCTTATTCTGAAGTCTTAGAGTTGGCGTTGGACGTCGTGGTGGTGATTATTATTTTCAGAGGAAGTGAAACTGTCCGTCCGACTCAGTGGTTGAATGGTCAGCGTTGAGGCCTTCGGTTCAGAGGGTCCTGGGTTCGATTCTCGGGAATTTTAATCGCATTTGATTAATTCTTCTGGCTCGAGGACTGGTTGTTTGTGTTTTTCCCAACACTGTCCTCTTCATATTCATACAACACACCACACTACCAACGACACAGGAACACGCAACAGTGATTACATCCCCCACATAGGGTTGGCGACAGGAAGGTCATCCGGTCGTAAAAACAGTGACAAATCTACATGCGCTTCGCAGTACGCACCCGCGAACCCACAAGGTGTGGAAAAAGCTGTAGAAGAAGAAGAAGAATTACAACTGTCCAGTCTAACAACAATAGCCTCTAGGGAGGATATGTCACACCATATTTTTTACTCTGATTTCGAACTTAATACGTGATTTATTAAATATGTTAGTGCTACTCAGACTCCAAATTACTTTGGATGTAAGGGTATATTTTGGTGGTCCACCATCACAATGTCTCTACTATTTGGAACACCTGCTAAATTATTTAGCACTGGGTGTAAATAAAAAAGGAGAGATTCACTGGTCAGATAGATGCTTGCCCTCGTTTCTTAGTAGCTGGAAATGTGAGCCGTTTAACTCCAGCACGAGGACTTGTAGGGCCAACCGGAACAGAGTCTGTGGAACCCATTAGCCAGTGCACGCGTCACAGGGTTACAAGAAACACTTGTGTGGAGAGCAGCTGTTCAGTGCGGCCACTCGCACAATACTCCTACTGGCAGTGTCATTTTCTAAATATGAACTAAAATACTATAAATACAAGAGTTATGTCTTAGTTCAATTTTCACTGATGTGCTTCTGGTTCAAATCCCGGTATCAAGAATATTCATACCGGGTGTAAACTGTTCTCCGCGTTTACACCCATCTGTTGCGGGAAATAGCGATGATATATACAGAGTGAACAACATGAACAGGGTGTAAGTGTTTTGGAGGGTTGCTCATACTGATAAATAATTTGAAATAAATAATTCGATATCTTGCGCCGCTGTCAGCTGATGAAGTCAGCCAATCAGATCGCTTCGCGGGCGAACTCAAATGGGCTCTGCTAGGCGGTGTTGCTAAATCTGCACGTGCATTAAGGCCGGCTTGAGAGCACCAATGCAAGAAAAACAACGTTGCTAGGGGAGTGATTTGAACAAGGACCTCCGAGTTGATAGGATCGCGCTACAGCTATAACACCGGCTGAAACCCACGACGTGTTTGTGTTTGATGCTGATGTATCGGCCTGGTGTGAAAATGGGAAACCACGGAAACCATCTTCAGGGTTGCCGACAGTGGGATTCGAACCTACTGTCTCACAGCCGCGCGCCTCTAACCGCACGGTCAACTCGTCCGGTAAATTAAGCAACTGATAAAATGACAACGGTGTGAGATATCAATTTTTTAAAATTATTCTTCCGTATGACCAACACTTTAAACCCCATATACCCAGTTCATGTTATTTCCGACCAGCCAGTATATATACTTTCGGATTCCAAGCCTCTTCCTCCAATTTCCAACTGTGAAATCCACTCTTAAAAACTGTCATCAAAATTATATAACTTAGAACGAGATTTGCAGATAATCAAATTTATTCTGGCACCCCATAACCTGAACCATGCAAACGTAAAGTTAGATGCCGGTAACGTATATGTAAGGACAGAATAATAGACAAGGAATCACAATTTTCACACAGTAGAGGACACAACGCAAATTTTAAATTAACGTGAATAACGTAGGTTTTTTTTAATGCTATTGATTCGGGACGTCGACCTAAGAAGATCATGCCCGTACTTTGCACCGTATGTTGCGAAACTGCGTGTATTTGGAAATGGCGGAAGTGTAAAGTGTTGAATGTGGGGAAAGGAACATTAAGGGCGACACAAACACCCAGTCCCCAGGCCAGGGATATTAGTTATTTCTATCTTCTCTATCTATTTTAATCTGTTTACCCTCCAGGGTTTTCTTTTCCCTCGGACTTAGCGAGGGATCCCACCTCTACCGCCTCAAGGGCAGTGTGCTGGAGTTTCAGACTTTGGGTCGGGGATACAACTGGGGAGAATGACCAGTACCTCGCCCAGGCGGCCTCACCTGCTATGCTGAACAGGGGCCTTGTGGAGAGATGGGGAGATTGGAAGGGATAGGCAAGGAAGGGGGAAGGAAGCGGCCGTGGCCTTAAGTTAGGTACCATCCCGGCATTCACCTGGAGGAAAAGTGGGAAACCACGGAAAACCACTTCCAGGATGGCTGAGGTGGGAATCGAACCCACCTCTACTCAGTTGACCTCCCGAGGCTGAGTGGACCCCGTTCCAGCCCTCGTACCACTTTTCAAATTTCATGGCAGAGCCGGGAATTGAACCCGGGCCTCCGGAGGTGGCAGCTAATCACGCTAACCACTACACCACAGAAGCGGACAACGTAAATTGTAAATAGTAATAATAATTTCTTGAGGTCGGCATTTAGTGTCGATTTGACTCAGTGTTATACACCCAGATGCCCTTCCTGTCGCCAACCCCACAAGGAGGAATATATTCACGGTTGCAAGTTTCCAGGTTGGCTGGTAGTGTGGTGACGTCACACACATGCACTACAGTTCATATCCATTATCCGACCGGGTTTCGGAAAAGTGGCGGCGGAATAATAATAATAATAATAATAATAATAATAATAATAATAATAATAATAATAATAATTAGTCCGCCTCTGTGGTGTAGTGGTTAGCGTGATTAGCTGCCACCCCCGGAGGTCCGGGTTCGATTCTCGGCTCTGCCACGAAATTTGAAAAGTGGTACGAGGGCTGCAACGGGGTCCACTCAGCCTCGGGAAGTCAACTGAGTAGAGGTGGGTTCGATTCCCACCTCAGCCATCCTGGAAGTGGTTTTCCGTGGTTTCCCACTTCTCCTCCAGGAAAATGCCGGGATGGTACCTAACTTAAGGCCACGGCCGGTTCCTTCCCTCTTCCTTGTCTATCCCTTCCAATCTTCCCCATCCCCCGCAAGGCCCCTGTTCAGCATAGCAGGTGAGGTCGTCTGGGCGAGGTACTGGTCATTCAACCCAGTTGTATCCCCCGACCAAGAGTTTGAAGCTCCAGGACGCTGCCCTTGAGGCGGTAGAGGTGGGATCCCTCGCTGAGTCCGAGGGAAAAACCGAACCTGGAGGGTAAACAGATGATGATGATGATGATAATAACTAACGAACCGGTGCGAGAAATCTCGCATGTTTATAAAATATGTGGTGGAGTAGCCTCCTGGTGAACTAAGGAATACACAAATCAGTACAATATCAGACAGTCTTACTTATCACTTAATGGAATCTTTGATTGTTTTATCATTCATGGTATCAACTGGAACGGAAGCAAATACAAGTGCATTATTATACTGACGAATGTTCCGGAAGTAATTTTTGGTTTTACTATCATTCTATTCTTAACTGATAATTACAGCATATTATAATTACATAAAACAGGCGTCCCAGCAACCAAAATGTGGAGTGGACAGCAATTATGGCGCGTATTTTCCGACAGCAACAGTATTTGCAAATCGCACACTTCCTGCAATTTTTAAGACAGATTTTTTAAAACGAAAAATGAAATGGCGTATGGCTTTTAGTGACTGGGTGTGTCCCAGGACTTCGACTCGCCAGATGCAGGTCTTTTGATTTGACTCCCGTAGGCGACCTGCGCGTCGTGATAAGGATGAAGACGACACATACACCCAATTCCCGTGCCAGGGGAAGTAAGCTATTAGATTTTTTAAAGAATTAATCGATATTTATGAAACGAGAGTGCAATTCGTCACTGCTAATGTCAATTCTCTTTCTTTTTAATTCCATTTGTCACGATCGGTTAACTTGTGAGCGCCGCAAAAGGGTCTATACTACTGAAATAATAATAATAATACGTTGATGTTACTTCTTTAAAATTTCTTGCAGAATGATTATAATGTGAATAAAAAAAGAACAGAAAAAAAATACTTTTCAATTTTTTCTTTCTGTCTTTCTTCTTCCTGTGCGTTCTTCAGAATGTCTTCTGCTCAGATTTAGACTAATATTACAAATAGCGGAGAACCACTCCGGTTAATAGCACTGATCAGTATCGCGTACCTGTACTTCATTTATAAGTGAAGTTATGTTTAAGGAGAAAAATCGGATCTCAATTATGTCAGATTTATTCATGTGCTGGGTTTCCCAAAGAGACAAGTGCGGGAACAGCGAAGGTCTACTGGATAGTAACTGTATCGGGTTAAACATTTTAACATCATTAGCAGTGACCAAGGGTTAAGTAATAGTTGCAGCGCTTGTGCTCTAGACTTCGCCGCCGCACGATCCACTAATTGCTCACCAGATGGTGCTCGTTACTGTAAAATCGATAGGACGTTCAATAATGAGGGACTTCAAAAGTAATAGTCCAGCACCAGATCTACCTCGCTCCCTAACCCACAATCATCATCCTCTTAATGCACCAATAATAGTCCAATGGCATCCGGCTCCATGGCTAATTGGTTAACTTGCTGGTCTTTGGTCCGAAGAGTCTCGAGTTCGATTCCCGGCCAGGTCCGGGATTTTAAACTTCATTGGTTAATTCCAATTCTTCGAATGCTAGGTGTGCGTCGTCTACAGCATTAGATTTCATCAAAGTAGGGCCCCATTCTCCCTAACGCGCAGGTCGCCTACTAGTTGTCAACTAGAAAGACCTGCACCGGACATCTCCAGAGGCCACACGCAGATATAATTGGTCCTAAATATTATTATTATTATTATTATTATTATTATTATTATTATTATTATTATTATTATTATTAAGATTTAATTTCCTAATTAAATACTTCCTGCATCAGCGTACTTCTTTCAACCGCACTCCTCTACTTTTGTTTTGGACCTTTGTTTTCATCTGATTTTATTTATTATTAATGCAGCTTCCCCCATGAGGAGGCTGCCACAAGGACAAAGTACAATATATCAACTACAAAATAATTATGTCTTCCAAGTCATTGGTGAATTTGCTAGAATGTGCCAGATAGAAATAACAGCAATCATAAGGATCGGAAATAATTTCGAACATAGTGCGATGTACAGCTCGTTAGGTGCTATATAGATAATTGCAGATTATGGTTATTGAACTTCGTATTGCGGCTACTCCTTCTCCAAGACTGTGAGAAATGTAGCTCCGAATAAAATGCAAAAAAAAAAAAAAAAAAAAAAAAAAAAAAAAAAAAAAAAAGATACACTACAAACCACAACAGAAACAAGTAACCGAGCGAGCTGGCCGTGCGGTTAGGGTCACATAGCTGTGAGTTTGCATTCAGGTTCGTACCACTTTGTCGGTAGTTCTGAAGATGGTTATCCCTTGTTTCCCATTTTCACACCGACAAAATTCTGGGGCTGTACCTTAATTAAGGCCACGGCCGCTTCCTTCCCACTTCCTGCCTTTTCCTATCCCATGGTCCCCATAAGAACTATCTCCGGTAGTTAATACATTCCTTCACATAGGGTTGTTATAGAAAGGGCACCCAAGCGTAAAATTTAGCCCAACAGGGTCCAAAACTTGTATTTCCTGGTATGGGTCCCTTCTTGAAAAATACAGTAATGATAAGTTTAACGTCCCGCACAACACAGGCGAACTAAGAGCTTTCGGTGGTATTCTGAGTCACCCTGCATAATTACAAACGATCCAGTTGCGAAGGCTGCCACCCTTACCAGCCTAGTCAAGTCTTGGATGTTTCAGCCTATACTGTTTTCGCGTGTGATTAAATTAATCCGGAAAAAAACATTCGGATTAGAATCCCAACGAAGCAACTTAACAGAAAAGTTACAAATAAATAAGCACGTGAGAAATAGAGCTTGAAGTCTTCGTGACTTGCAAACCAGTTCATAAATCTTGATGCTGTTTTGTGTATATACGAGGAAGATGGATGATTAATTAAAGATTACAGTTTCTCTGTTATGCTCTAGGCACATGAGGCGTGGCGATGCACGTTATAAGACACGTAAAACATTTCTCTTCGACACTATAACGGAAATTTGTTCGCAGGAGGTTTTTTTCAGTGCCAGGTTATGATACCAACAGTGAGTCAACATCACAGTTTTATGAACAAAAATGTCTTCAGAAAAGTGTAACTATTATGGAAGCTCCCTCTGCAGATCAGTGGTCGAGTGTCGACCAACGGATCCCAGGACAGCGGGTTCAAAACCGGTAGTGGTAGTAGGACTTTATAGAAGGGAGAAGGGAGTCCATTCGGCCTTTTATGTGTATGATGGCAAAGCAGTCATCTCCGTACAGCCCATGACGATCCTAGAAGGGCAGAGTGGTTAGTTGTCAGCCCGGCCCGGCCGCCTTTGCCCCGCCGGAATTAACCCGGTACTTTTTTTGGTGTTGGCTGAGTGGGCCTCAGTGTCATGTGCACTTCCGGAAGTGGATATCTTCTTTCTTAAAATTGTCGACTTCCTGACAGGAATCGAACCCACGTCCTTTCGGAAGAAAACCGAGCACGCCTTTACCACCTTGGCCAGGCAGCACCTGGTGTGTAACGGCAGCGTATGAACAAAAAATTCTGGTAGGGAGTGTTTGAGGACAAGTTCGGCTCACCAGATGCAAGTCTTTTGATTTGACTCCCGTGGGCGACCTTCGCGTCGTGATGAGGATGAAATGATAATGAAGATTATTTTATTATTTATTAAATAAATAAATATTATTCTTTTAAGGGAATGATCGGAGGGGAAGCTGTAGGAAAAGGAATCATTTAAAGCGATCTTTCCGACATACACTACATTTCATTGGTAAACTGCATTAATTATTTAGATACAAGAGTAGCAAACTACTATCATCTCGGAATTCGATTCCTGGATCTATTACAAATATAATAGTGGTTTGAATTCTGGGACGAGGTTCACGCGGTCAGATGAAAAAAATGAAATGTCGTATGGCTTTTAGTGCCGGGACATCCCAGGACGGGTTCGGCTCGCCAGGTGCAGGTCTTTCTATTTGACTCCCGTAGGCGACCTGCGCGTCGTGATGAGGATGAAATAATGATGAAGACAACACATAAACCAATTAAGGGTAAAATCCCATACCCGGCCGGAAATCGAACCCGGGACCCTCTGAACCGAAGGCCAGTACGCTGACCGTTCAGCCAACGAGTCGGACACGCGGTCAGATGAGAACGGAGGAGCCTAGTCACTTAAATGCAGCTTCGTGATCGGAAAATCAATTCTTGTTCCTAGCGGACAGACATCGAAAGAAAACCAAGAATTCATGAAGGCTGTGGGGATTATTTTATTCTATTGATATCATAATGGTGAGGAGCAATTAATCTGAATTATTGTTCGATTTCTAGATTATTCATGAAATGTATGATCTTGTAGATATCGTCACAACTGATCGACATGTTTATCTTGCATGTTAGGAAAAGGCGTAAATAACTTCACAGTCCATTTCTACACGACACCTGTCATGACAGCTCAATAAGTATGGGTGAGTGTATTCGGACGTAATAACATGTAAAGCAGGGTACATAATATTCTCGCTTGACAAATACTGTATATATCTGATGTCTGACAGTACATAATCAGGGAGCGGACTACCTGGCCGGCAGTAAATGCACTATTAGTCGTCATTTCTCTTTTAACTCCCTCGAAGAAGGAAAGAGCCAAGTTCACTGGAGAACAGGCTGAGTATAATGCGGGAGATAGGCACATCACTCACCAAAGTAGGATACGGTAGCCGTAGCAGCCATCACTCTGGTTATGTATTTGAAAACAATCTTTTTCTGCACTTCGAATACATTAACCAAGCCGAACAATTTGAACAGAGTTAAAATCTTTGGCCATTTTGTTTATGTACTTGGACAACACTGACTCGCGGAAGTAAGGAAACAATGACATAGTTGTCTTGCCAACCTGAGGACCTAGGGTTCAACAGGAACAGTGAATGATACTGGGGAGGTATCCCACCTCAAATTTCTAGCAAAGTCGCAGACGGGAGACAGTGGGTTCGAACCATACTGTTGGCAGCCAGGAAGAAAAACATGATGAAAACGCAACGGCAGATAATACTCAAACGGGGCTCACTAGATTGAATTTTGTTCTTTATGAGATGCTAGTATATAAGTGCTTGGTAGATGGTTGGCCCATTACTTAATTACAAAGTTTTAAAGTTTTATGGTTTTGCGTGGTTTCCCCTTTTTACACCAGGAAAATGCTAGGGCTGTATATCGATTAAGACAAGGGTCGGTTCCTCTCCGCTCCTAGCCCTCTCCTAGCCCACGGCCGCCGTAGGACCTGTCTGGATTGGTGGGACGTAAAGCAAATTGTAGAATGTAAGTCGCACACGAAGACTCAGAGTGACTGATTACGTTGCAGGCAGAATTGCCTGTACAAATTATATAAATACCCTAAATATGAGCCTATTTTAATTGATATTTGAATGGGGCGTTAACATTTCGGAAATTATTATTATTATTATTATTATTATTATTATTATTATTATTATTATTATTATTATTATTATTATTATTATTATTATTATTATTTAATCCGTTTGCTCTCCAGGGTTGGTTTCTTCCCCAGACTCAGCGAGGGATCCCACATCTACCGCCTCAAGGGCAGAGTCCTGGAGCGTGAAACATTTCGTCGGGGATACAACTGTGGAGAATGACTAGTACCTCGCCAAGGCGGCCTCACCTGCTATGCTGAACAACCCCTTGTGGGGGATGGGAAGGTCTGAAGAGACAGGTATGGAAGAGGGAAGGAGCGGCCGTGGCCTTACGTTAGTTATTATAACAGCATTTGCCTGGAGAAGAAGTGCGGGGGGGGGGGGGGGCGCACGGAAAACCACTTCGGGAATGGCTGAGTTGGGAATTGTACCACCTCTACTCAGCTGACCTCCCGATGCTGAGTAGACTCAGTTCTAGCCCTCGTACCACTTTTCAAATTTCGTGACAGAGCCGGAAAACGAACCCGTGCCTCCGGGGATGGCAGCTAATCACACTAACCAGTACACAATAGAGCCAGACGGAAATCAATGTTACCAGAGGAAATAACAAGATACGGTTCGTCCAAGAATTACCGATATACGTAAAGTAAGTAAGTAATTCGTCTTTATTCGTGGCGAAGTTAGGGCTCAAGGCCCTCTCTTACACTTAACCACAATATTTAAAATAATTAACATACATATAATATTTAAATACTACAAATCTTTTTAAAATAATACAGTACTAATAGAAAATGTGGAGATTGTAATAAAAAACGATTATAGAATGCGCAACATGACAATCTAAATGTACATGATAATAAATATAAAACTAACACTAGTGATAATAAGAGACGGAAACACCGTAAAAACCTATAACTAGCAAATATATTTCTAATTTTTATGAAAATATGCTCATTCACGCACTCATTCACACTAAACACATCGAAAAGTCAGCTAGAAGTATTCAGAAAGTGATTTCGGCAATATACGCAGTATGATATAGTTATGATAATCACTGTATAAGGGACAGTCAAATGAAAACAGAGCACCTGACAAAAAGTATAGTCGAATATCTCGTACGTAAAAACTAATCACCAGAACAGTGTAATTCCTCAATCATGGTGCCACAATCAATGCACGCTATGAAGACACGTTGTAGAAACTGAGGCGCGCCATAAAGTCAAAATGCCCGGACATACTATCGAAAGACATTATCATTTTTAATGCCCGTGCCCACACTGCCAACTCTGTGATATTTGGGTGGGGAAACTCTTGAACAACCTCCCTGTAGTCCAGTTATCTCCCACTCAGATGATCACATCTTTGGGGAGTTGAAGAAAAACAATCCTGGACATCGGACGACCACGAGTGTGACTGGATACAGGGAAGAAATAAAGCGAAATGTCAAGAAGAAAGTGAAATTAAAAGACTCCTTTTTACCTGAAAAAAACCTTATACCGTCTGGGTCGGAAGACAACAACGGGCGGTTCCTCCTAGCCCACGGCCGCCGTAAGAGAACGAAGGGCAGAAAATCAAATGACCATAAATATGTGATCACTAAATGTGTGACGCAATGCCACCTAGCAAGGCTGTGATGTGAAGTACTGGGCAGCTCTCACGGTACTGTTGCTAGGTAACAACTCGTCACACATTCTGTTACCTACATGACATTATTTCGCTGCACAAATTTTCGGATGACCCCTAGTTCTAACACATATTTATGTCAAAAATGAAAATGAGGTGGTTGATGCAAGTGGAAATAATGTTAGACTCAGGTCGGAGCCCCGTCGTCGCAAAGCCTCGATTCCAAATTGAGAGCTTCTGGGGGTTAAACCTTTTAGTCACCTCTCACGACAGGCAGGGGATATCATGGATCTATCCTGTGCCCCCTACCCACAGGGAATTACACGACATAAGGAAGCAGAAAACACCCGAATACGAAATCTGGTCGAACAGGGTAGATAATCAAGAAGACCCAGTCATGATTAAATAGAATCGATGTTTATTCATCCAAAATTCTGTGGTTGCCATACAATCTCATTATCTGCCGGCGAGTACTAAAATCATCAGGGTATGAGGTAGAATCTGATGTTATAAAGTGGTGTATCTTTATTTAAACATGAGAAATATTTTGTATTCAGTAAGTAGTGTAGCTCACCACGTGTTCCTTGACCCGGTGATCTATTCTAGACCAATCTTAGCAGAGCTTCACAAGGACATCTGGATTTGTAATTACTTTTTATCTTCCCCAGCAGCGGAAGTCGAACCGATGCCTACATCTCGTTCGAGCTCAGCTGTCATAAAAGGAGTACCATCAAGTTTCTCCACTGTAGGATACTGGTTTATATCCTGCTGTAAGAACAAGACGTGATAGCCATTAACAATGAGCTCAATGGCCACGATATTAGAGAAGCCGGTTAGTTACAGCTAGTACATACTCCAGGGGCACTTTTTGTTAGAACCCAGGGTTGCTTCCTACATCCAAATCGAGGTAAAACAGAGCATGGTCTACTACACAGAAGTATTTCAAATGGTCATATTCTGATCTTGGACATCCTGCGTATCACGCTATTCGTTGAAAAACACCAGATATTCCTGCTTCTCAGGAAGATAAAGGAAGGAGAAGCCTTTATCTTCCATTCTTCCGCGATTCAACAGGGCCTATCTAGGACAGCCTACATAAACACCTTTGCTTTGCTTCTATGAGAATTCGTAGAAGAGAGGAAAGCTGTAACAGTCTTGATCTTCCAAAACTAGATCATAGAGTTTAATTGAATATATCATATGCGGTTCTTACTTTATTTTACTTTGTTTTGTACTTTATTTTAAGTTTAAAATAGAGGGCTCCGCCCGCCTACAGTTCTCCCCTACGCTGACTTCGCTCGTTACTGCAGTAGTCACCTATAGGAACAGTCAACTCCATAGACATGGCACTAAAAATAAAAATAAAATTGTTGGTTGTTAAGATTATGATCGCTAACCGTTGGGGAAAAGTACATCTTTGCACTTCCTGAAAAGACACGCTGGAGAGGCAGTTAAAGAAATACCTGTGTTAAATTTTAAGAACAGTGATGGTATAAATATGATGTCTTTGAAAGTACTGGGGAGGGAAGAGAGTACCTCATCACCACTGGTGAAGCTACTGGTCCTGTTGTAGTAGACTGGAAACGTTATCTTCATCATCATCATCATCATCTGTTTACCCTCCAGGGTCGGCTTTTCCCTCGGACACAGCGAGGGATCCCACCTCTACCGCCTCAAGGGCAGTGTCCTGGAGCTTCAGACTCTTGGTCGGGGATACAACTGGGGAGAATGACCAGTACCTCGCCCAGGCGGCCTCACCTGCTATGCTGAACAGGGGCCTTGTGGAGGGATGGGAAGAGTGGAAGGGATAGGCAAGGAAGAGGGAAGGAAGCGGCCCTGGCCTTATGTTAGGTACCATCCCGGCATTCGCCTGGAGGAGAAGTGGGAAACCACGGAAAACCACTTCCAGGATGGCTGAGGTGGGAATCGAACCCACCTCTACTCAGTTGACCTCCCGAGTGGACCCCGTTCCAGCCCTCATACCACTTTTCAAATTTCGTGGCAGAGCCGGGAATCGAACCCGGGCCTCCGGGGGTGGCAGCTAATCACGCTAACCACTACACCACAGAGGCGGACCGTTATCTTCATAATCATTCATTTTTCCCCGTTTCTGCTTCCGTGCGATGTGTATCAATTACTATAGTCTTAATACTGAAAGATGAGTTCTGACAGTTTTTAGAGGGAGGTCCGTTTTCTGCCTGCCTGGGTGGGAAGAAGGAAGTAGGAGTTATGGCTGCCATGGAAACGTGGGTGGACCCACTGCTGTTGCCATGGAGATAAGCTTGATGGCCAGCTCGTGTTGCCTGGAGATGCCAAACCTCAACGAACGAACAAGTGAACCGAAAGCGGAGGGAAGGAGAAAGGAATACAGGAATGTGGCAACACCGTGCAACGCTCCTCCCTTCAGCTCTAACTGTCAAAACGCTTCCTGCAATATTGCGGGTATAGAATGTAATGATTACAAATTTATTTCAAGAAGGAAATTACAAGTAAAAGTTTCATTTTGTAGAAAGTAACGATTACAAGTAAAAATTACTAAGAAGTTTGCCGTTACAAGTAATTCTATTAGGCCTACCTTTCTCAATTATTTCCGAACTCTGTTGGTTCATAAACTATTGTGTACTCATGTGTTTAAATTTCGTTTCAATGCTACCTCCGCACATTTCTGAAGATTTGTCAAGTACTCAGGCTCAATTATTTAGGTACTGAGTAGTTTCTTTTGGGCGGATGCCCTTTTTAATACCACATTCAGATCTTCCCGAAAATTGCATCCGACGTTTCCAGGTGGAACACTTGGGTTAGGTGATGAGTTCCCAGATCATTGTATCAGTACATTCCCTTTTTTCATTTTTTATTTAACGGTATAAATAGAGAGAAGATACGTAGGCACTAGTAGATTAGAATGCAAACTTATTTAACCAAGGCGCAAGTGTATACCAGCCCGCACGACTGTTCTGCAGTGAGATTTGCATAACTGCTAGCGATCTGAACTATCAGAACCCCTAAAATTTATGCAGCTCATCTACATAACTCTAGAGCGGCTAGATGATACTTGCACGTTGTTCAAATACGTTTGCATTCTAACCTATTAGTGCCAAAAAATTATTTCCCCATTTATAAATAATTAAGAATCAATGTTAAATAATGAACGTGTTCATGGTCAGAATTCTTAAAAGCAAGTCATTCCAGATTTGATACTTTTTTAATACCAGTACGATGGTATGTACAAATGGGGTTTGAATTATGATAATATTCACTTCGCGTAATCCTTAAATCCACTGACACACTATACCTCAAAGTTATGGATCTTCTACATTAAAATATCAGGCAACCCAATGAACATTTTTTTTTATCCCCTCGTCTTCAATTGGCTCCATGAGTCACAAATTCATCATGGCCCGAGTTCAGAGATCAAGCTGTCTTCACTTTGTGCATTAATCATGACTTCCTTTTAAGAAGGAAAGAGGCAGATTATCATCTAGCGTGACGTACCATAAACTACTTCATACAGCTGCTCTAGTATATATAATATCAAGATTTAATCTGGTGTTTGTTAAGTAATGAATTGAGGGATCCTTCCAGTAGCTTACTCGCTATCGCTAGTATTTAATATATGGTCTTGTTTACTAATACCAGCTAGTACACTCTGCCGGCAAGAATAACAACCATGTCCTATTATATAAAAAGCTATGAACATTCCCTTCCTCTCTCTCAGTTCGGAAGGCTCCTCCCATATAAAGAGAATATTGTACATCATCTACCGATACGTTTTGGCTGCAGGAGCCGTTCGTTGAAGAATAGTAGTCAAGTTGTATAGAACATAGGTCATCAGCTCCTTGCTCTAGGGCAGCACTTCCCAAACTGGGGTCCGCGATGATAATCCAAGGGCTCCGCAATAATACTGTAAATTGTAAGTATTTGAAGAGTGAAATTTTATTGTGCATATACAATTTGTAGATCATTATACTAAATTTAGGGACTATGTCCTCACTGTTGTATAACATACAGTCTACATAACTCTTAACTTGCCCGATAACAGCAGAAAAAGAAGAAATACTACAAGGCGGTGTAAGTGATGTAATGCCGAGACACTTGGAATTGTTAGTATCCACACTCAGACTCTATTTTCCACCTCTGCTTGAGAAAATCTCAAATCCCTTCTTTGAAACCCAACATGAACCGCCCTCCCTTGAGGAAGATCAACAAGCTGAAGTATATTGGTAGAAAGTAAAAAGTAAATTGAAGTATGATATGGGTAGAGAATCAGAGGGAATGGTATGTTTCCCTCCAGGAATTTCTAGAATTTCTAGAAAGGAAGTATTGCGTTTAATGCCTTTCATAACAATGTACCTGTGTGAGTGTACCTTTCCTGCTCTGAAACAAATGAAAACGAAGTACAGAAACAGAGCTAATACAGGCGCTGATCTTCGGTTCGAGTGACTACGCTTGTAAAACAGCACCTTCCGTCCAATTGGTCCAACAACCGCAACATGTGATATTTTAAAGTTTCCAGATCCATACTGTTGTAATTATTATCCAAATTCTATCACTTCTCTTCATGTATAAAGCAACTTTATGTAAATTAAGTTAAATTAAACTTTCAAAGAAAGTAAATAGTAGCCCTAAATTATACAAATACCGGGCGAGTTGGCCGTGCGGTTAGAGGCGCGCGACTGTGAGTTTGCATTCGGGAGATAGTAGGTTTGAATCCCACTGTCGGCAGCCCTGAAGATGGTTTTCAGTGGTTTCCCATTTGACCCCAGGCAAATGCTGGGGATGTACCTTAATTAAGGCCACGGCCCCTTCCTTCCAACTCCTAGGCCTTTCCTATCCCATCGTCGCCATAAGACCTATCTGTGTCGGTGCGACGTAAAGCCACTAGCAAAAAAATCATACCAAATAAAATCAAACGTGGTATCATTACAAAAGTCTGTTTTTGTTTACTGAATGCAGCATTATGTTCAGTGACTAAGGGGTCCTGGGATATGCATGCGATATGCTCAGGGGGCGTCAGGGACAACAAGTTTGGGAAACTCTGCTCCAGGGTGTAGGCTCTACTTGCTCCGCTCGTGACGGGTGGCTATCGAGGAAGTAGGAAGCACCAGACAGGCTTCACGCATACAGTGGTGGTACGGGAAGATACAGGTCCTGTCAAAAGTTTAAGGACACCTGCATATTTCATGAACATGAGTTCTGTCCTTAAACTTTTGCTCTCAGGCATACGAATTGTTAGGGGTAACTAGAACATATTCAGAGGAATATTTCCTGAAATTTTCATTAAAATATCACTCTTTGTTTTGAAGTTACTCTAAGTTTTTTGTTTATAATAATTGGAAAGAAAATACTTATTTTTCAATACTTGAGGAGATCTGGAAAGTGAAAGTATTGGGATTATATTAATCATTTTTGCTATGAATGAAAAGAGATACCTGCAGAATATTTATCATTGCAATAGAGCAACAGAATATTTTATCCATTCTTAAAAACCCCCTGTTTGATAGATCCCAATAGAACCACAGAAAAAGGATCATATAACAAACATTACTTGACCTTGGCCGAAGAGGAGACCCTTCAACCTACCGAGATCATTTGTGTGTTACGTACGGAGAACGGATAAGCCGCAACATCAGGAGTTTCCTGTCCAAACCGAAAGCGTTTCAACCAGACGTAAAGATATCGCATGCGTGCCTGTCGCCGTTTTTCCCTATTAGTAACAAAGCTTGATGTTTATCCGTTGCTCCATTGCACTATGACACAAGTCCTCACTCGCTCTACGCTCGACTGGCTGCAGTGGACTTGCTTCAGCTCCTTGTGTTCAACGCTACGTGGGCTTCTCGAGATGTCTCTCTATTCACACGCGCATGCACGCAGTGTTACCTCACGTTCTCATCACGAT
The DNA here is from genome assembly GCF_040414725.1 of Anabrus simplex. Taxonomy (NCBI): domain Eukaryota; kingdom Metazoa; phylum Arthropoda; class Insecta; order Orthoptera; family Tettigoniidae; genus Anabrus; species Anabrus simplex. The sequence goes on along the minus strand of NC_090269.1, from coordinate 17,101,165 downwards.
ATCGGCCCATTCATCGTACTTTTCGGACACACCTTGTAGTTTGCTCAGAGTTGAAGAGGTCAAGATTTCGCAGATTCCAAACTTCCCACACATTACGAGCACATCGATCTAATGAGTGATCTAACCAGAGGTCGGTATGGAAAAAAATGTCATATGGCTTTTAGTGCCGGGAGTGTCCGAGGACATGTTTTTAATGAAAATTTCAGGAAATATTCCTCTGAATATGTTCTAGTTACCCCTAACAATTCGTATGCCTGAGAGGAAAAGGTTTTTTTGCTATATGTTTTGCGTCGCACCGACACAGATAGGTCTCACGGCGACGATGGGACAGGAAAGGGCTAGGAGTGGGAAGGAAGCGGCCGTGGCCTTAATTAAGGTACAGCCCCAGCATTTGCCTGGTGTGAAAATGGGAAACCACGGAAAACCATTTTCAGGGCTGCCGACAGTGGTGTTCGAACCTACTATCTCCCGAATACTGGATACTGGCCGCACTTAAGCGACTGCAGCTATCGAGCTCGGTAGCAAAAGTTTAAGGACAGGACTCATGTTCATGAAATATGCAGGTGTCCTTAAACTTTTGACAGGACCTGTATCTTCCCGTACCACCACTGCATGCGTGAAGCCTGTCTGGTGCTTCCTACTTCCTCGACAGCCACCCGTCACGAGCGGAGCAAGTAGAAGATGGTTTTCCGTGGTTTCCCATTTTGACCCCAGGCATATGCTGGGGATGTACCTTAATTAAGGCCACGGCCCCTTCCTTCCAACTCCTAGGCCTTTCCTATCCCATCGTCGCCATAAGTCCTATCTGTGTTCGGTGCGACGTAAAGCCACTAGCAAAAAAAAAAATCATACCAAATAAAATCAAACAAAATAATGATGAATATGGCCCTCAAGGCAGCGAAATTAATCATCGATGGTTAAAATCCCCGACCCTGCCAGGAATCGAACGTGGGACCCCTGTGAGCAAAGACCAGCACGCTAACCATTTAGCTATGGAGTCGCACAGCAGTGGGTGGTGAAACAACGTCATGGTAAGGGCAAAAACTATGAGCTCTAGGCTGTTCTGCAAAACGGAAATGATAATGTTGCGTTAGTTAACGTTAAATATGACATAAGGAGGTATGTCACAACCCTCTCAAATGTTAAACCGATTTGCGGTTTTTGCGAACTAGGGTAATTACAGACCAGTACAAGGCTGTGGTTTGCTGGCGTGTATTCCGTTACAAGCGCTCTATACGTGACGAGAGAAAAAGAAGTGGAAGTGTATTGCAGTCGTTACTTGTCAGGCTTCAGATGGGGTTCGGACCCGACTGAGGTCGGTGGCGTTTGAAGGTGCTTAAATGTGACAACTACTGGGCGAGTTGGCCGTGCGCGTAAAGGCGCGCGGCTGTGAGCTTGCATCCGGGAGATAGTAGGTTCGAATCCCACTACCGGCAGCCCTGAAAATGGTTTTCCGTGGTTTCTCATTTTCACACCAGGTAAATGCTGGGGCTGTAACTTAATTAAGGCCACGGCCGCTTCCTTCCAACTCCTAAGCCTATCCTATCGTCGCCATAAGACCTATCTGTGTCGGTGCGACGTAAAGCCCCTAGCAAAAAAAAAAAAAAAATGTGACAACTCCATACCACTGGCCTCTACAATGTTAAAGAAAATCCTTTGGTATTTTTTTTTTCTTTTCCTACCTCTGTTGACTACTTCATATTCCCCTTCAAGGCCGAAGTTTCTGATATTCTGGCGGGAACATTTCTTGCATTTGGCCCACCCTTAGTCTACTATTTTACATACTTCATACATTTTCTCTTTTCTATATATTTTTTGCTACCTCAGACAGGTTTCTGGCGACGATGAGATAGCTACATGGGAATAAATCAGCCGTACCCTCGATTAAGATCCAGCCCGAACATTTACCTGGTGTAAGAACGAGAAAGCACGGAAAATCATCTTCAGAGCTTCCAGCGGTGAGGTTCGAACTTACCATCTCTGGAACGCAAACTTACAGCCACACGATCCTTAGCACGCAGCCCACTTGCTCGGTTTAATATCATCTGGACGGCTCCATGGCTGAAATTTTTACCGTTTGCTTTACGTCGCACCGACACAGATATGTCTTATGGCGGCAATGATAATGAAAGAGCTAGGAACGGGAAGGAAGCGGCCGTGGCCTTAATTAAGGTTCAGCCCCAGCATTTGTGAAGTGTGAAAATGGGAACCCAAGGAAAACCATCTTCAGGATACTTTAATATCTTCTGTCTTTGAATGAGTCATAGCGTTCATATTATCCCTGAGCCTTTTGGTGGTTATTTCCATCTGGCACACTAGCAAACTCACCAGTAACTTAGAAAACAAAATACTGTGTAGTCGACATACTTTGTCCTTGTGGCAGCCTCCTCATGGGAGAAGTTGCATTAATAAAAATTAAGTAAAAATATTTATTGTATGGCTTTTAGTGCTGGGAGTGCCTCGCTTGCTGCAGGTCTTTCCATTTGACTCCCATGGGCGACCTGGACGTTTGAATATGGGATTATTATAATGAGGTAAAGAGAGGGTGAAACCCGGTATCGGTACGTCGCCTACTCCTGTCGAGTAACACCAAAGAGTCTGTTCAAAGCTTTACATCCCTATCCAATGACGAATCAGCATCAATAGCGCCACAAGCCCTCACTTCATGCGGACACTGCGGAGAGGTTTGGAATTGAATCCAGGCTTTAGGCACGCAATCTTGTGATTAGAAATAGCGTACAACCACCTCTCCACTAACAGTGATTGTCCGAATGTGATTCTGTTCTTCTTCTTCTTCTTCTTCTTAATCTGTTTATCCTCCAGGGTCGGTTTTTCCCTCGGACTAAGCGAGGGATCCCACCTCTACCGCCTCAAGGGCAGTGTCCTGGAGTTTCAGACTTTGGGTCGGGGGATACAACTGGGGAGAATGACCAGTAACTCGCCCTGGTGGCCTCACCTGCTATGCTGAACAGGGGCCTTGTGGAGGGATGGGGCGATTGGATGGGACAGGCAAGGAAGAGGAAAGGAAGCGGCCGTGGCCTTAAGTTAGGTACCATCCCGGCATTTGCCTGGAGGAGAAGTGGGAAACCACGGAAAACCACTTCCAGGATGGCTGAGATGGGAATCGAACCCACCTCTACTCAGTTGACCTCCCGAGGCTGAGTGGACCCCGTTCCAGCCCTCGTACCACTTTTCAAATTTCGTTGCAGAGCCGGGAATCGAACCCGGACCTCCGGGGGTGGCAGCTAATCACGCTAACCACTACACCACAGAGGCGGACGATTCTGTTATTCAAAGTACTAAAATACTGACATGAGGACACTTGTAACTGCTTTGGTGAGAGGTGGCATTGCATTTGAGATGTTTAAATGTGACAACTCCATATCATTGCGGCACATTGAAAAACTCCTGCGGGACAAAATGTTATATATGAATCCAATGGATCTTAAAATAAATAACATTATTAGAAACTGAACTACAAAATATTTACTGGCATTTACAATACAAAGCAAACCCTTGCATTCCGCCGTCTCTTCACGCCATCCCAAAATCAAAAGGACAGTAAACGTTCAGCGTCAGATGTTTGAAAAGCAGGCTGTCGGCTTATGGACGTGGAAAACTTGTCAGGCAGGCATCGGGATACGAGTAAGCATGCCTGGAGAATTATAAACATGAGTGACCTTTATCACAAGATAATTAAGAAAATTGTACAGACGGCATCGTTTTATGATGTGAAGCAAGTCGTTAAGTTAAACACTAAACCTTCCGGGATTAGGTCAGACAGTAAGTATAACCTTGATAACTTTCCACGAGCGGCATTTCTATTGTAGTTTAATCCGTTAGTCTTTGATTTGCTGATGCATAATGAATCGCTGCAGGGCATCGCTTAACACTTCCGTGACAGACAGTTAAGACAGGCCAACACCAGAACTTTCTTATCCTGACAGTCTCCCTTGATTACAGAAAAAGTAATATTTATCTTGGTAATTAAATATTGTTTGTTAAGAAGGCAAAATATTTTTGTAGGTTGCGTGCTTGCGTGCTCTGTGAGTAATGAGGTTTTCCCTCCTGACTTGAATGTGCTCTTTCACCTGTCAGCGGCATCTTTTGAGTTGAAGAGAAAGTAAGTCATTAATTATCTTGGCCAATGACTGGTCCACACTGTTCGTTGGTGTGCTCTGATTCGTAATTCATGTCCTGCATTCGACCGCAATTGTGTCTCCTTTGATTACACCATGAGTCATACAGAGGAAACAAGTGACGAAAATTGATGTCCCGCTCAGAGACAAATAACATAGGGAAATTTAACCCACCATAATAAATTCTGCTACAAAATTAGAAGTGAATTTATCTGGGGTAACTGATGCTTCAGGAATGACACTTAACACCTAGGTCATCGGCCGTGGAGAAGAAAGAGGACAAAGCATCATAGCTGAGGTATATCATCAATAGATTCTCACTAAGGCGGCCAGGGTTCTAATCCCAACCTATGTGGGATATTTGGGAATGAAAAGTTACATCCCTGCTGTTCGAATTCCACGCATAATTGATCTAATGGGTATTAAGTCCACCTCTGTAGCGAACAGTTAGCTCTATTAGCTGTCGTATTTGGAGACCCGAGCTCGATTCGCGGTTCCACCAGATATTTAAGAATGGTGGAAGTACTGGTATGTGGTTGAAAAGGACACGAGTTTACTTCACAATAGCTATGATCACGATATTAAATTTCTGGTAAAACTGCAAGTTCATAAGGAATGCACGAATGAAACACGCACACAGGCGCTCTCCAGCAGAAGGATGCGTCAGACCAGGAATTTATTCCACGCTAGCCGGCTCTAGTTGTAGCGCAGTGACGGCCGAACCGACGACAAGGTTGCGTGTTTAATACAGAGTTAAAGCGAGAAGATTAATCCAGGTGAAATGGCAGGCGCACTCTGGTATGAGTAAGCGGAAGCAATCTTGAGACATTTCATGCACTAGATTAGCTGAAATTATGGAATGGGAAGTTTCCTTTTATGTAACAGTATTATTAACAAATGGGGCCTGCTTTTATTTTCTTGCCTATATTGCTACAATCTTCTTTTTTTTGCTAAGGGCTTTACGTCGCACCGACACAGATAGGTCTTATGGCGACGATGGGATAGGAAAGGCCTAGGAGTTGGAAGGAAGCGGCCGTGGCCTTAATTAAGGTACAGTCCCAGCATTTGCGTGGTGTGAAAATGGGAAACCACGGGAAACAATTTTCAGGGCTGCCGATAGTGGGATTCGAACCTACTATCTCCCGGATGCAAGCTCACAGTCGCGCGCCTCTGCGCGCACGGCCAACTCGCCCGGTTACAATCTTCTAATTCGGCAACGAAACATTGCATATTCTATATACTATGTGCAATGTTCATCTAATTCACCTTTCGCCCATCTCGCTATAGTCGGAATATTGAAAGATGCATTCTGACCATTCTTAGAGGGAGGTCCCACCTGACTGGGTCGGGAGAAGGGATGAGGAGGTATGGTTTCCATGGAAACGAGGGCGGACCCACTTCTGTTGCCATGAAGATGAGCCTGCTGCTCGGCTCGCTTTACTTGGAGTTGCCAAATGTCTCACTTCAGAGTTACGTACAACAGAACACAGCGTTCTCAACGAATGAACAAGCGAGCCGGAAGCGAAGAGAAGGACAAAGGAATGCAGGAATGCAGTGCAATGCTCCTCCCTCCAATCTTCTCTGCCAGAAACACTTATTTTAATATTACCGGTATAGTCGTAATAATTTATATTCTGATATTTCGGTCTTTGAAAAGTTACCTTTACTAAAATATATTTTCCTTCCTAATTATTTGGAGCCGGCAGTTTTACGACCGGATGCCTTTTCCATGTGGAAGAATGTACTCACTTCTATCGTGGTTTGTCGTGGGATGAGTTATATGTAAATGATGACGTGTATGAAGCCGTCCACAAGCAGCCAGCCTCCGAGCAAAAGGAATTTAAAAGACGAGGTTAAAATCCCCGCCCGACCGGGAATCGAACTCGGGGCCCTCTAAACCGAACACCACTGCGCTGACAATTTAGCGAAGGTGCCGCAAACTTTTACGACGTTGGTAATAGAATCGAATTATGCAATTCAAACATGAACAGTAAGACTAATGAGTGCTTTAGTGAGAGGTGACACTATCTCCTGTAGAAAGTAAGGGTTATTCTGCCCGAAGGCAGGTCCGAACCTCCGCACAGGTGTTCCTGAGCCGGAGTTTACGTGCGGTAGGGTGGCCAGTTCCTTTCCGCTCCTCCATTCCCTTACCCCCCACCAGCAGCGCGTGGCAACCCATCCAACTCCTGATCACGCCCAATGTTGCTTAACTTCGAAGATCTCACGGGATCCGGTGTTTCAATACGGCTACGGCCGTTGGCTGTAGAAAGTAGAGCTGCTCTAATTATACCAGGCTGCATACGAGTGTCATAGGTTGTTTCATATCAGTTATAATTCAATGTAATGTAATGTAGTAACTGGTTAGTTGTGAATTACTCTTCACAAGTTGAGCTCAGTGTTCACGTTCTTTTACCTGAGGGATGTCCTTGTTCTTGTGACGTGCAAAAGTGCGAGATTACGGAGGACTAGTAGCAATATCAAAACGCTAATGGTTTTTGCCCTGTTTCACATGCTCGGTATAAAATAAATTTCGTGTGGCTATTTCTAGCCGGGTGCAGCCCTTGTACGGCAGACCCTTCGATGAGGGTGGGCGGCATCTGCCATGTGTAGGTAGCTGCGTGTTATTGTGGTGGAGGATAGTGTTATGAGTGGTGTGTGAGTTGCATGGATGTTGGGGACAGCACAAACACCCAACCCCCGATCCACTGGAATTAACCAATGAAGGTTAAAATCCCCGACCCGACCGGGAATCGAACCCGGGACCCTGACATAGGCCAGTACGTTGACCATTCAGCCAACGAGTCGGATACATGCTCGGTGAATGGTCCTTTTCTTGTTGTTTGTTTTCAGAGGACTAAAATGTACTGTCTTTTCTCTCTCTCTCTCTCTCTCTCTCTCTCTCTCTCTCTCTCTCTCTCTCTCACACACACACACACACACACACACGCACTCTCTAGGGTTTCATTGCTCGTGAGACTGATAATTTCAAATATTAAGAACACCAATTTAATTTATTTTTTTGTAATTTACTTCCAAAATGTCAGCTGATTGATCAATTTCTAGCCAATCTCAGGTCTGAATCGGGTTTGGTTTCTCCTTTGATCAAGCCAGTCCAGGTTTTGTAATATAGGTCCAAACAAACCTGTCTTTCAATTTCTATGAGATGCTTTGAAGAATAATGTTGTGGAAGGTACGTTACTAATCCTTTTCTTCACCTCACAATTGAAGGCGATATCTCGGTATACTGTAGAAATGTACATATTTTCTAAACTTTCTCTTAAGTAGTAGTTATAGTACTCATTATTCATATATTTTTAATGTACTCTACGTACATTGTGTATTATATAGATGATATGATTTGTTTTTACGTGTGATTACTTTTATTAATACTATTACTGTCCGACTCGTTGGTTGAACGGTCAGAGTCCTGGCCTTCGGTTCAGAGGGTCCCGGGTTCGATTCCCGGCCGGGTCGGGGATATTAACCTTAATTGGTTAATTCCAATGGCACGGGGGCTGGGTGTATGTGTTGTCTTCATCATCATTTCATCCTCATCATGACGCGCAGGTCGTCTACGGGAGTCAAATAGAAAGACCTGCACCTGGCGAGCCGAACCCGTTCTGGGATATCCCGGCACTAAAAGCCATACGACATTTCATTTCAATACTATTACTGTTAATATTGTTTTCATATTGTCATCAGTAGTTATTATTAACAGTGTTCTAGGTTAAGACTGGTTAAGTGTAAGGAAGGGAGCACATCCCTAACTTTGCCAGAATAAATAAAACGCATTATTATTATTATTATTATTATTATTATTATTATTATTATTATTATTATTATTATTATTATTATTATTATTATTATTGCTACTGATAAAAGACACAGGCTTGTTAGTTGAAATACTTACGTATAGCCCACTGACAACAAAGAAGAAATCGTAAAAACGGAAATAAAGTGGATGTTGTTAATTATCTGGAGTTAACAACCTGTTCAGATATAGACAGCTGCACTCTTCTCAGCGATCGCATTACAGAACTGACAGAAACATCTGGGCTACTTTCAAGAGTTGCACAAGCTGATGAAATATGTGCCACTCATGTCACCTCTGTTTAGCTTAAGACTGCTTTCCCTTAATGATACTTCTTGGGAAGGAACTGCATTTGCATTTTCTGTAGTGATTTCCTCATGCTGCATCATATCGCGTAGGTGTAGGCCTATCTAGAGAATTACGAACTATTTTGGGTAGCAAAGGCGAAAATATGAGCACGACCTGTAGCCGTTCTTGTGTGGTTCTGTCTCTCTATTAATAATAATAATAATAATAATAATAATAATAGACCACCTAATAGGTCAATATCAGGCAGGGTTTAGAAAAGGAACATCATGTGTAGCAGTGGTGGCCGGCCCATAAGTCACAGGATCACGTGCCCTCCCAATAAACTTCAATATGTTTTAATTTTTACTTCTCCGTACATTACATACTGGACACAAGTGTTAAGCTCAACTAGTGCTTCTAAACTGCGAAATCTGGCGGCAGGATAGAGTGTAAAATCGAATATATCAGCTACAAAGTATATGGTATCCAAACATTGACCCTGGCTATCATTCGTGGAGAAGGGGCCTGCTATAATGAGGGAGCCTCGGTCACAAGCAAATTGTGACCGACAAGAGTAGAATAGCAGTTAGTTCTCTGGAGAACACTGACTTGTAATTCCGAATGTGCTATTGTTGAAATTAATACGGCAATGATACCAATGACTACTGTAGAAAGATAAATGTGTTTCTCGACATTAAATAAAGTAAAGACATTCCTGTGAATTGCAATGGCAACTGAGAGATATGCGCTGGCTGTGATCCGGAGATTTGCTACAGCTAAAAAAAGAAGGGTGGATCTGACGTAGGTATTAGTGATCAGGTAAATCTAGGTGAGTTAGTGTTTATACTTGCATGTGTAAATACGTGTAAAAATATATGTGTGTGGTTTAGACTTACATTATCCATGTCTATATTTAAACCACAACGTAACCCTCCTATATAAAACTTCACGAGCCGGCACTGATGTGTAGAACACTTTTCTTATTTCAAAATCACCTTGCAAATACGTAAAACTAGGAAAACTGTGATAGTCAACAGACTTCATCGATGCTAAGCGCCTAAGTCTTACCACTCGAGCTGACCAAGAGGTGAAGAAGTACCTACACACTAGAGCAGGGTTCCCAAACTCTTTGTCTCTGAGGCCCCCTGAGCATATTGCATGCATGTCCAAGGACTCCTTAGCCACAGCACATAATACTGCATTCAATAAACAAAAAACTAATATAGTAATGATACTATGTTTGATTTTATTCGTATAATTTAGGACTAACTTAATTTCTTTGAAAGTTTAATTTAACTTCATTTACATAAAGATAATGTATAAATATGAAGATCAGTCTCTACATTGGCTTTGTTTCTGTACTTCGTTCTCATTTGTGTGAAAGCAGAAAATGTACACTCACTCTGGTATGTTGTCATGAAAGGCGTTAAACTAAGTATTTCCTTTCTAAAAACTGTCGGGTACAGGGGATGCCCCACCCGCACCCCATGGCCCTTGAAGGGCCTTGGCCTACCAAGCGACCGCTGCTCAGCCCGAAGGCCTGCAGATTACGAGGTGTCGTGTGGTTAGCACGACGACTCCTCTAGGCCGTTATTCTTGGCTTTCTGGACCGGGGCCGCAAACTCATCGTCAGATAGCTCCTCAATTCTAATCACGTAGGCTGAGTGGACCTCGAACCAGCCCTCAGGTCCAGGTAAAAGTCCCTGACCTGTCCGGGAATCGAACCCGGGCCCTCCGGGTAAAAGGCAGACACGGTACCCCTACACCACGCGGCCATCATAAGGGATGTCATGGACCCAGAAGTCGACCAAAGGCGCGGAGAGTGAAACATTCATGGAACCTCCTGCAGCTAAGCATATCACTCCATCAGATTCTCAACCCGTATCACACTTAAATTATTTTTCATTTTCTCTCTGCCAAGATACTTCGGTTAGTTGATCTTCGCAGTACATGTTCAGTTTCAAAGAAGGGATTTCTGATCCATGAGATTTTATCAACCAGAGGCGGAAAATATGGTCTAAGTGTGGATACTAGCAATTCCAAGTGTCTCGCAATTACGTTACTTACACTGCCTTGTCGAATTTCTTCTCTTCCCGCTGCCAAATTCTACCATCTATCGGCCAAGTTAAGAGTTACATATACTATGTGCTGTGAGTTATACAACAGTGAAGCCATAGTTACTAAATTTAGTATAATGATGTACGAATTGTGTGTGTACAATAAAATTTCACTCTTCAAATACTTACAACTTACATTATTACAGCCCCCCCCCCCAGCGGACTACAGTTTGGAATTTGCTGCACTAGAGTATGACTGCGTTCTCAAGAACGTCTCTACTCAGATCTAATACTAAGTGATAGAGCTATTAAGCTCCTCCACCACATGGTTTAACCACTGTCAGAGGACGTCAGAACGTTGTAAATAATACCTCGCCGAGTAACCACAACGGGCCAGGGTCGGAAAGCTTACAGAGAGATCACCTTAGACAAGATGTTGTATGGTTTCAGTAAACTTGTTCTTAAGGAGCTGGTACGTGCGAAGCTCAGGCTAGTATGACACTGCATACTGCGGTCATTTTGTCTCCAGTGCACAAAGCAGGTTTTCCTCGTCTGTTGGACTTGTCATTGGATCCGATCCAACACTTGTGTACAGCAACAGCTAATAAATATTTCAAACAGAGCAAGATGGTGTCTTCATTTCATGGGTGATGTTGAGTACGGACACACAATATTCTAGACCGCAGATGGTCAGTCGTAGTTTAAAGTTACGGTGTTCAATGCCTTCAGGCGTCACCAGTCACAACGAACATTCAGTGTTTAGCATGAATCACCAATACCATCAGTCTAGCCCGGCTCCACGGCTAAATGGTTAGCGTGCTGGCCTTTGGCCACAGGAGTACCGGGTTCGATTCCCCGGCGGGGTCGGGAATTTTAACCATAATTGGGGGCTGGGTGGCTGTGTCGTCTTTATCATCATTTCATCCTCATCACGACGCGCAGGTCGCCTACGGGAGTCAAATTCAAAGACCTGCATCTAGCGAGCCGAACTTGTCCTCGGACACTCCTGGCACTAAAAGCCATACGCCATTTCATTTACCATTAATCTAACCTGTTGAAAACTGGATTTAATTTACACGACATCTTGTCTCAGTTCTGTTTCTGTTTCTCTAGTTTAACTGACAAATGAATCGTGCTCCAAGGAAATCGGAAATCTCTGTCTTTATTAGACAGGATATTAACAGGGGTGCTGCTTATGTTTGTAATGATAAGCTTGAAATATGCCTTTAAGATGCACCAAGAAATATGTGTACCGAGCAAGAGGCTGTTTGGTTTGGGTCACGTAGCTATCAATCCCAGGGGCTCTGAACTTTGGAGCGTGGGTTGGCGACCACGGGGCCCTTAGCTGAGTCCTGGCATTGCTTCCACTTACTTGTGCCCGGCTCCTCACTTTCATCTATCCTATTCGACCTCTCTTGGTCAACTCTTGTTCTTTACCGACCCAGACGCTATTAGGTTTGCGAGGGCTAGGGAGTCTTTCATTTTCATGCCTGTCGTGGCCCTTGTCTTCCTTTGGCCGATACCTTCATTTTTCGAAGTGTCGGACCCCTTCCTTCCATCTTTTCTCTCTGATTAGTGTTATATAGAGGATGGTTACCTCTTAAAACAATAATCACCACTACCACCACCATCACGTAGCTATCAGCTTGCATTAGGGAGATAGTGGGTTCGAACTGTCGGCAGCCCTGAAGATGGTTTTCTGTGGTGTCCTATTTTCAGACCAGGCAAGTGCTGGGGTTGTACGTTAATTAAGGCCATGGTTGCTTCCCTTTCCTATCCCATCGTCTCCATTAGACCTATATGTGTCAGTGCGACGCAAAGCAGAATGCATAAGAACATTTAAATAGAAGTATGTGCAACTTTTACCACACATATGACCGAAATGCAACAGCACTACCTTCACAAAAATGTTCGCCGAAATTGGCTGTTTCCCCTTTACATTTGTGAGGTAAAAATGGAAAAAAAGGCGTTCGTAAACTGGGACCCGGATAAAGACTAATTACTGGGGAAAGTAGCCATAGGGAAAATATTGTACCATGTCTATTCTACTCCTACCACTTTTCCCTCACTGTGCGAGCTATGTTGCAAATGGGGATTTGAACCTGTTCTACAGCCGGGTGCCCTTCCTGACGCCAACCCTATACGGAGGGATGTAATCAGTATTGCGTATTTATGTGGCGGTGGGTAGTGTAGTGTGTTGTCTGAATATGAAGACGAAAGTGTTGGGACAAACATAAACAGTCAGTCCCCGAACCAGAAGAATTAATCATACGCAATTAAAATCCCTGACCCGGTCGGGAATCGAACCCGGGACCCTCTGAACCAAAGGCCTCAACGCTGACCATTCAGTCAAAGAGTCGGACGTTTGTAACAAATGCCTGATGACTGAAAATAAATAATATGAGGTTCATTTTATTTTTTAAATCTTGCTTTTATATAATAAAAAAACTACGAAATTGACGCAGACGGTAAAGGTATTAAGTCAACACTTTTATTTCACACTGAATATTGAAAATGTCCGCCTCTGTGGTGTACTGGTTAGTGTGATTAGCTGCCAGCCCCGGAGGCCCGGGTTCGATTCCCGGCTCTGCCACGAAATTTGCTCCAGGACACTGCCCTTGAGGCGATAGAGGTGGGATCCCTCGCTGAGTCCGAGGGAAAAACCAATCCTGGAGGATAAACAGATTAAGAAAGAAAAAAGAAAGAAATAAAGTAACAAAGGGAGAATACTGAAAATACCATACATATAGGGCCTTAGCTTGCATATAAAATTACCAGCTCATTTTTAACCATAGGCGCTTCATTTTCCCCATTTTTCACCAGAAATTAGAATCATTTTCAGCAGAAAACACTGTCCTGATTATTATTATTATTATTATTATTATTATTATTATTATTATTATTATTATTATTATTATTATTATTATTATTATTATTATTATTATTATGCCTTTGCTGGCAAGATGTAGTGTTTACAGTGCACTATGTCTTCTGGTATGGGCTATATCAAATTTGTTACTTTCATTGACCTGTCTCAGTCTCATCCTTGGCTTTGACAATATGAAAGTGACTGAATTATGAGTGATGCCAGTAATACCATTCCTTATGCAGCCAGTCCCTGTTATGAATGGTGTGAAAATATCGCTCATAGGGTCGGTTGGTGCATGCATTTCAGTGGGCTTGGCAGACTGATATGTAATAGCAACGGCTGGCTCGGTGAGGAAAGCAACGGGAAACTACCTCACTCCTCATTTCCCTAGTACGCCTCTTCAGTGACGCCTAGGCTATTTATGACAGCTGTTGGCGGAGCTGCAGAGGATCAAACCAGCCTTCGGGCTGAATACCCAACATACATACATACATACATACATACATATTATTATTATACTTCTTTCTAGAACTTTACCCAAATATATCGGGTTGGCATTGCTGAGAATTAGACCCGGTTTTACGATCGAATTCCCTTCCTGACAGTCTTGTGTGTATTCGTCTTTGCGTGTTTCCGTGGTGATCTGCAGTCTGATGTGTTGAATGCAGGTGAATATCTGTTTTAGGACGACCCCAAACACCTAGCCCCGAGCTACAGAAATTACCCAGACGTAGTCAAGTCCCCATCCAGGGCAGAATCGAACCCGGAGCCCTATGATACGAAGGCCACTACGCTGACCATTAAGCCAATAAGCCAGACTATTATTATTCTTACAATAGTATCACTCAATCGATCAATGTTTATCTGCTCCGCAGTTCACATTTCTCTTGTTCAGCAACCTCCAACGCCTTTCCTCATCACACTCCACGTTGTGTGTTCCTGTCAACTGTGGAAACATGCGTTAATAAGTCTTGACGTGAATGAGTCGCTGACTACAAAACGCTGATCATGTTGCATCATTGTCGATAATTAACAACGAGAGATGAAGCGAACCATTAACACGTATAATCGTGATTATGCCAGTCCGTTCACGGGTGAAAGAACTTCAGTCCTTGATGCACTCCCATCTATCGACGAACCCAAGCCTCACAGAAATAATGAGATTATTGCTAAGTTGAGTAGCTCAGATAGCTGAGCATTGCCCTATGCTCAAGTTCGCGGGTTCGATCCCGGCTCAGTTCTATGGTATTTGAAGGTGCTGAAATGCAAGTGCCCTCGTCCAATGGAAGCGGAAACCTGCGAAAATTTGCGATGAGGACGCACACACGAAAACGGCCGAACGATCCAATCCGCTTGAGTCAATTAGAACCGGCAATCTTCGTCAGTCCGCCAGGCTGAGTGGTTCAGACGGTTGAAGGCGCTGGTCTTCTGACCCCAACTTGGCAGGTTCGATCCCGGTTCAGTCCGGTGGTATTTGAAGATTTACTGGCTCGTAAAAGAACTCCTGCTTGACTAAATTCCAGCACTTCCAAAAACCAAAAAAGGCGTGTGGCTTTTAGTGCCGGGAGTGTCCGAGGACAAGTTCGGCTCGCCAGATGCAGGTCTTTTTGATTTGTCTCCCGTAGGCGACTTGCGCGTCATAATGAGTCTGAAAAGATGATGAAGACGACACATATACCCAGCCCAGTTATGGTTAAAATTTCCGACCCTGTCAGAAATCGAACGCGGGACCCCTGTGACCAAATGCCAACACGCTAACCCTTTTGCCATGGAGCCGGACCTAAAAGTAGTTAGTGGAACGTAAAGCAAATAGCATTATTAATAAGTTCGTCAGTCAACGCGCGAATACCAGCGAACTACGATTAGTTTGAATTTTGCGGACGAAGAGGTACGTTTTGCCATGGATGTTGAGGAGCTGGCACTCTTGATACAGATAAGAAGTATTTATCCGACCAACGAGAAAGTAATTTTCACATGTGGAATGTGTAGAATAAGTTATGGAGTTAGATGGCGAGGGAAATGGATGAACTTGGTAAATTTCGTTTTCTCTATTTTATTCTATTCGTCAGAAGATGTTTTACAAAACAAATTCTTAGGGTCATTTGCACCACGAACTCGCAGTATTTCTGTTTCCCCACCCGGTTACTTCAGGCTTACATTTAGAGGTTGTTAAAAATTAAATTGCAAAACTTTCTCCTACATCATAGACTGTAGCACAGTAAGAAATTATTATATTAATAAAAACCACATTTCCAATACCCAATGTCTTTTTTATTTAGGATAAAACCATTTAATTACAAGTAGGACATGTTTCACTCAATCATAGTGAGCATCATCAGCTATAGATAACATAAACCATGGTGGGTCAGGGCCCTGATCCTGGTACATATAACGAAAAAATGTCTAATATACATTGATAAAATATGAATTTTAACAATTTAAAAATAATCAGTAAGATTATATTATGTCTATTAAAACTGATCATTAAAATTGCTTAAAATGTAAACTGGAATGAATGACTTAAAATGTTATTGTAGTATGTAGTGATTAGATGTTCGTATAAATCGTTGACCATTATATCTTCGATCAATTGCATTAGGCTGTTTATGGTAAAAATAGTTATTCAGATAAGGGTGAGCTCTTGTAATAAACTATGATGTTGTTTTTTAAATATAAACATGATGATGAATACTAAAATCGCATATAATGGTTGAAAAACGAACACTGATGATAGAACGTCGTCTGGATCGGCGTAAATTAACATTTATGGGACTTCCTCGCGTTGTGTTTCAAACATTATTTTGTGTAGTAATGTGTTAATATTGGTCTCCTAATGGAGAACTACTGATCTCGTAGGTGAAATTTAAATCAGGTATATCCCGTGTGTGATTGAGGGGAGATTAGTCCCTTGGTTGTTTACTGAGGTTTGATGGCCACTGACTTGCTGCTACGTGTGTTGTACTTTGTACATTGAGTATTGGAATGGTGGTTTTTATTAATATAATAATTTCTTATTCTGAAATCCAATACGATTGTAAAATGAGATTTATAACTTGTACTGTAGCACAGTACCATAAGATACGGTGGAAGTGACTGAATCGACTTTTAGTCGTAACAGTGCTGAAACGTAATACGTATATTTATGTAGCCTATACTGAATACCTAACAACACTGAAAATACAGATAGGCCTCTGTTGAAACACACTTCTTTTCTGAACATTTAGGTTAAATCATTGCCTCCAGCATTCGAATCAAAGAAAATTAAGATTCACAAGAAATATTGTAATTCTGCGACCTGATAACAAAACTTCACACCATCAATTTAATTGTGGACACAAATCCACAGCCACAGCATCTTTGGCGACCAACGCCTACGGTAGCGACTAATGTGACGTCACTTCCGTTAGGCATTTTGTCGCGTCACGTTACACAATTTTTTGGATGACCCCAGCCATAGCCAGAGCCGTACGCGTAGGATACAAAATATTATCCACATCCGCACTTGTCTGTTAACGTATTGAAGATAACCATGATAGGCAAAAAATAAATGAAATTGTGGACATTTATTTTACATATCATGTATTGCTTTTGCGTACATTTGTAACCTGCATTCTATAATTTGGCTACTTCACATTCATTTTTCCTTAATATCATTCTCAGTAATAGACGGAAGTTCACGACTATTCCTAATCTAGATAAAAATAATGTTTAATTCTTCATGATTTCCATGCAATGCTTCAATCAAATGATGTGATTCACCATGAATTATTGTCCTTCCAATTTCACGCATACAGAATCTTCTGTTTGTTCCCTTCTCTCTCTTCATCTTTCCACGATAGCGGACAATAAAAGTGGGTCCTCTTCAATTAATCCGCATAGCATACTTAGCATAGCTTTTTTATTCGTGACATAGCACAACATAGCTTGTGATTACTTAGCATAGCGGAGCTTAGCTTTCTGCGTGTGGTGACCTTTATTCCCGCATCTGTGAATACGCTCTTCCAACCAGCAACCTCACGCAGTACTCGTTGTGCCATCATTACACGTTGTAGTGATATCGGAAACAAGAGTCTTGTGGTGTTCGAGGGAAGTACGGAGCGACCGTGAAGTGGAGTGTCGCTATGGAAATGAGGCCTGTCATTGGCAAGGCTAGTGTAGAGAGCACCAGGATTCCTGGAATACCGAGACGTGACCTGCACGCTGGCAGTGTGGCGGAAGTCGCGATCTCATCAAGTCTTGCTACCTCACACGACTACGTCTCAAGCGAACCAATACAGAGCCATAGTTCCTTGGTGGGCCATAGCACGGATCTGGAAAGAATATTCATACTGAAAGGCACTAGCACAGGGTAGCCAGTGCATTCAGTAACGAAGCCTAGGGGGAGGGGGTTTGGTTAGAAAATTATGATAGAAAATAATAAAGGTGCTTGTGCGTGTGTGTTGCGCACATGAATGAGTGTCATTATAACGATACTGATATCAATGAATTATTCTGATATTCAGATTTCAGTATCGGTACACTACAAAATCTTACGTTAAAATACAGATAAAAACAATATAATAAATGTCAACAGTGCTACAGCGAATGGTATGTTCAGATTAAAATCTAAAATCCAACTTTCGAGGCTTCTTAGAAAATAGATTCAGGGTCTGTTGGTTTTACAACTATGGCTCTATGAATGTTCAAAAGAGCCTACCCATTCAGTCGACTCGTTTATTGCCAATCTCTGCTTAATTTCTTTTGTAAAAATTCCATGGGGGGAGGGGCTGTTCTAACCATCAGCAAGGAGGTAAGATGCTCTGTTTACGCCCCTAGAAATAGCAACCCCCAATATTTTTGCAGTAGAAGAGAGCATAGAAACAAGTAACAACGTGTATTAAGAGCAAGAGCCAAGCAAGTTGGCTGTGCGGTTAAGGGCGCGCAGCTATGAGCTTGCATTCGGAAGATAGTGGGTTTGAATCCCACTGTTGGCAGCCCTGAAGATAGTTGTCCATCCTTTCCCATTTTCTCACCAGGAAAATGCTGGGGCTGTACCTAAATTGAGGCGACGGCCGCTTCCTTCCCACACCTAGCCCTCCTAAGGGCGTGATAGCCGAGTGGTACCTTCTTGCCAGGGCAGCTGCCATTCGAATCCCGGCCAATGCACATGGAAGCTTGGAAATAACTCACGTCCCTACAATTTGGATACCGCATAAAACTGGGGGTCCCGAGGCTATAATCACAATATCAAATATCACGTACAAACTGGTTTGATTTTTCTTGATACAAGCTTGTTTTATTTAAACTTGATCATCCCAGCACATGCATAAAGGCTAAGATATAACTGATACGATCTTAAGATAACACATTTTCTTGGTTGAATTAACTCTGAATTGTAACATAAACAAAGCATTCAAATATATCGCAATATTTTCTTTACTTCAGTTCTTCCTCCACTGTTAAATAATAATTCCTTTAATTTAATTGTCCAACATGAAAAACTCCAACAAGATACTGGGTCTTGGGAATTCCAAATGACAGCCTTGCTACATTCTGCCTGTACGAGAGAACAAATCATGAGGACTTGCAATTATTTATCTGCTCTAGATTCAAACCAGTGACTGCCAGAACTCTCAGCTGTGCGCTCGTGTGTTGCAAGATGCTGTCGGAATCGACTTTTCTTCTTACATTGCATCAGAACCTGCCAGTAAGCGCTGAGATCAAGAAGTCAGTAAACACGTTACAAATTGAATCCGTGACCCGTCGGAGAGGAAACTGCAGGATACGGTGCCAGAGGTGCACACTAGTTGCAACATACTTGAGAAGGTATTTTACAAGATATCATCTGGATTTATCTAACACCAGAATTAAAACTGTGTGAAGGAAAACTTGTGAGAGAAAGGCCTATATCGTCTTCCCTCTTTATTTAAAAAAAATCTGTTTGCCCTCAGGGTTGGATTTTCTCTCGGACTCAGCGAGGGTCCCACCTCTACCGCTTCAAGGGCAGTATCCTGGAGCTTGGAGATTTAGGTGGGGAGATATAACTGGGGAGGAGGACCAGTACCTCGCCCAGGCGGCCTCATCTGCTATTCAGAACAAGCAGCCTTGTGGGGGGGGGGGGAAATTGGAAGGAATAGACAAGGAAGAGGGAAGGAAGCGGCCGTGGCCTTAAGTTAGTTACCATTCCGACACTCGCCTGGGTAGAAGCGGGAAACCACGGAAAACCACTTCGAGGATGGCTGAGGTGGACACCGAGGCTGAGTGGACCCTGTTCCAGCCCTCGTACCACTTTTCAAATTTCGTGGCAGAGCAGGGAATTGAACCCGGGTCTTCGGGCATAACAGCTAATCATGCTGACCACTACACCACAGAGCCGGTTAGTACGCATTTATATGATAAATAATGTTATTGTTTTTACGTCCCACTAACTACTTTTGGTTACCGAGGTCGATAGCTGCAGTGGTTTAAGTGTGGCCAGTACCTAGTATTCGGGAGATAGTGGGTTCGAACCCCACTGTCGGCAGCTCTGAAAACGGTATTCCGTGGTTTCCCATTTTCACAACAGGCAAATGTTGGGATGTACCTTAATTAAGGCTACGGCCACTCCCTTACCAACTCTTAGCCCTTTCCTGCCCCACCGTCAACATAAGACGTCGGTGCGACTTAAACAACTTGTAAAAAAGACTGATTTTGGCGGTGTTCGCAGACGCCGAGGTGCCGAAATTTAGTCCCGTAGGAATTATTTTACGTGCTACCGATACGAGGCTGACGTATCTGAGAACCTTCAATTACCACCGGACTGAACCAGGATCGAACCTGCTAAGTTGGAGTGGGAAGGCCAGCGCCTCAACCGTCTGAGCCGCTCAGCCCGGCTCTTCATTCATTTGAATTCATCTTAGGACCCAATCCTCACTGTCGCGCAGGTCGCTTTCACGCCGTCAACTCAAAAAACACCTGCACCAGGCCTCTACAGAGGCCATACAACAACATTATTATTATTATTATTATTATTATTATTATTATTATTATTATTATTATTATTATTTACAAGATGCTATAAAACACTTCATCATCATCATCATCTGTTTACCCTCCAGGTTCGGTTTTTCCCTCGGACTTAGCGAGGGATCCCACCTCTACCGCCTCAAGGGCAGTGTCCTGGAGCTTCAGACTCTTGGTCGGGGGATACAACTGGGGAGTATGACCAGTACCTCGCCCAGGCGGCCTCACCTGCTATGCTGAACAGGGACCTTGTGGAGGGATGGGAAGATTGGAAGGGATAGGCAAGGAAGAGGGAAGGAAGCGGCCGTGGCCTTAAGTTAGGTACCATCCCGGCATTCGCCTGGAGGAGAAGTGGGAAACCACGGAAAACCACTTCCAGGATGGCTGAGGTGGGAATCGAACCCACCTCTACTCAGTTGACCTCCCGAGGCTGAGTGGACCAGCCCTCGTACCACTTTTCAAATTTCGTGGCAGAGCCGGGAATCGAACCCGGGCCTCCGGGGGTGGCAGCTAATCACGCTAACCACTACACCACATAGGCGGACTTATAAAACACTTAACTATATTAAAGCTACGAAATGCTAAATTTAAAAAACAAGATGTTATATTTCTGATTTGAAAACTCTAAAAATCACCACCCCTAAGGTCGAGGATTTCACTTTCAAATCGTAGTTTTCTCCCCTTGCATTTTCTCCACTATTATTGTAACTGTATGGAAAGTACCGTGAATTAATGCTGCAGTGTGTGTGTGCGCGCGCGCGCGCGTGTGTGTGTGTGTGTGTGTGTGTGTGTGTACCAGGAACCTTGCTGTGTGTAACGGTACGGTGTAAAGCCGGCTGACCCTGATGCGGGTCGAGCTAGTCCGCCACTTGGACTTGATCCAAATTACAATCGACTTTAATGCATGGGGATATTTCAGGTGAGTCATTTTCTGCCTAAACATAACCGTTAGAAAACGTCGACGATATTTAAGAGACCAATGAACGTGAGTGTATATATGCTGAGTGTTAAGACACAAGAGATTATAACAGAAAGGCCAGAAACAAAATAATTTATAATCAACTGAAAAGATAGGGGGAGAACAACTACGAGCATGCGTATTTATATTCTTTGTGTCACGAATGAAATAAAATAAAGTTGTTTAGATTACCTAAACAGGCTTTTTAATGACTAAAAAAGAAACAGTTACAAATGGTTTCCTTAACAAGTGGGCGGTACTGTGTGATTTATTTACCGAGTTTGTTGAATGCAAAAGGATGAGTCTGAACATCTGTTTCCAAATGCACACTGAAAATTACTTGGATGCACCTTGTAACGCGTACGATAATAATAATAATAATAATAATAATAATAATAATAATAATAATAATAATAATAATAATAATAATAATAATAATAGTAAAGTCATATAACCAACAGTCCTTTATACAAGTGTAACATTGGCACTCAACACAAACCAAGAACTTGAAAAAAAAAAAGAAGAGAGGAGGATCATTAGGAAAATCTTAGGAGCAAGATACACCCAAGGCGGTTACAGGTTACAATCAATCAAAACAACAGAAAAGTTCTCAAACCTCGATAGTGACATTAGGAAAAGACGAAAATTCTTCGGCCATCTGACTAGATTACCAGAAAATCCGGAAACATAAGTTCAACAGACATCCTAAAAAGAGATATCTTTAGGCACAAAGTAAACAACTCGGAAGCTACATCAGAGCAACAATAACAAGAATACAGACCAAAGTGGTCGTCACAACGTAAACAAAGCCTTGTCGAAAGAATGAAAACTTATTGGAAAAACAAGAAGAACCCACAGAAGAAATGATTGAGTTGTTTGGTTAACGTCTTCCAATACTGGGAGAATTCGCTACTACTACTAATCCCGGGCAAGTTGGCCGTGCAGTTAGGGGCGCGCAGTTGTGAGCTTGCATCCGGGAGATAGTGGGTTCGAACCCCACTGTCGGCAGCCCTGAATATGGTTTTCCGTGGTTTCCCATGTTCACACCAGGCAAATGCTGGGGCTGGGGCCGCTACCTTCCCAATCTCCCACCCTTCCGTCGCCGAAAACCTTAAGTGTGTTAGTGCGACGTTAAACAAATAGCAAAAAAAAAAAAAGACTAGCTCATGCCACGTCGTGTTTCACGTAGAATACACACCGTACAATCTACTCTCCGGGAGTTGAACCTCGTCTGCCGGAATGAAAGACGATCGACTAAGCCCCTCTTCTTCCAGTGCAGCTTATATATCAATAAAATTCAGTCAGCAGACTCAATTATTCTTATGAACTAAAATCATGTTGAGTGTTTTACGGTCGAACCTCGATATCTCGAACCTCGATAACTCGAACCTCCGTTACTTGAATTTTCAGTATCTCGACGTAACTTATATTTTCAGGCCTTTTGACCTATTCTTCACGTGTATTTATTTCTCTATTACTCGAAGCAAACATTTCATTTCATCCCTTGAAGCGAAAATAATCTGTAACTCGAAATTTGTGCAACATCAACTGTGTAATACGGCATCTTTGGTTTGTGAGGAACAGCTAACAAGTAAAGAAAGGGTTACAGTGATACTGAAAGCTAATGTGATAGGAACCGAAAAACTAAAACTTCTAGTGATCGGAAAATCGGCGAGACCTCGTTGTTTCTCCGGTGTGAATTAATTTCGGGTCAAGTACGAAAGCAACCCCGAAGTTGCGGACGACAAACTCCATTTACGAATCTCGGCTGCGTGATCTTGACGAAAAGTTTCAACTTGAAGGGAGGAGAGTTTAACAATGACAAACAGAAGAGACTAACGTATTTTTTCCCGAAGGTGTTAACGGAGGTAAGTTTCTTGTTGCAATGCTGTATGTACTGTATCCTACTAGTTTGCTTTGCGTCGCACCGACACAGATAGGTCTTATGGCGACGATGGGACAGGAAAAACTTGGGAATGGGAGGGAAGCGGCCATGGCCTTGATTAAGGTACTGCCCCAGCATTTGTCTGGTGTGAAAATGGGAAACCACGGAAAACCATCTTCATGGCTGCCGACAGTGGGATTCGAACCCACTATCTCCCGGATGCAAGCTCACAGCTGCGCGGCCCTAACCGCACGACCAACATGCCCGGTCGTGTACTGTATCCTGTCTTCTAAAAAGTTACTATAATGAGTTATAAACCCTAGATAAAGTAATCCGTGAATTTAGAGTTAAAACTAAATTGGCAAACCTAATTCGTGAAACACTTACAGACACTATCTCGAAAGTAAAATTTATGGGTGAAGTATCTCGACCTTTCAAAATAAATACAGGTGTCAGGCAGGGCGATAGTCTATCTCCACTCCTTTTTAATTGTGTCATGGAGAAAATTGTAAAAATTTGGAATGAAAAACTGAGAGAATATAAAATATTGCCACTCATGCTGGGGAAGAAGAACAATGGTGTTGCAATAAATTGCCTAGCATTTGCAGATGACTTTGCCATACTTTCAGAAAGCCTTACAGATGCAGCAATGCAAGTCAATCTCCTTGAAAAGACAGCCAACATGACAGGCTTGAGAATCTCTGCCGAGAAAACAAAATTTTTGACGAATATAAAGAGTGCCCCAAAGTTTTTAGTAACGGATATTGGTCAAATAGAAAAGGTAAAGAAATTCAAATATTTGGGCGAGACAATTCAAGAAAATGGTTTAGAAAAATCTGGTATAGAGGAGAGGATACAAAATATGGAAAGAGCATACGGTATAACTAAGAATACTTACAACAAAAAGTGCTTATCAAGAAAACTTAAAATAAAGCACTACAACACAGTAGTGAAACCAGAATGCCTTTATGCCAGCAAATGTCTAGCAGTGAACTACAAGCTTGATAAATTAGAAATATTAGAAAGAAGAATTATAAGGAAAATATTAGGTCCTCTAAGAATTGCAGAGTTTCGGAAATTAAGAAGTAACAATGAAATTTACCAGAATGTAGAAAACATATCAGAAACAATAATAAAAAGGAGATTGCTATTTCTTGGACACATTTACAGAATGGATGACAATAGACTAACTAAACGAATCTTCAAGTACCTTTGGGAAAAGAAATCAACTACCACCTGGATTCAAGAAGTCAAGAAAGACCTGTAAAGGAAAAACATACGAGAAGAAGAATTATTGGAAAGAAAGATTTTTAGGAAGAAAGTCTTACAAATGGAAGGATTCCAAGGGAGGAAGAAAAGGAAAACAGGCACAAAGTGGACAGAAGACAGGAAAAAGAAACACAGTGAAACAATGAAAGAATACTGGAAGAAAAGGAAAGAACAACTAAGGAGGAACAATTGAAATTGTAACGTGGTCCTTAGAAGGCCGGAACGCAAGAAGAAGAAGAAGAAGAAGAAGAGTTATAATTAAAGTGATGCCGTAAAATAGAGTTTGTTTGTATATTTTAAAATACTGTAAAACATGATGTATTCACTACAAGCCCGTAGATACATTTGATTCAATTATGTGAAAATTTCGATAACTCGAAATAACACTTAGCTCCCGAGGTGATTCGATATATCGAGATTCCTATTTAAGAAAAAGAAGTGTGGTTGCCTTCAGACGGTGTGTTGTGGTGTCTCATCGGTGGAGTGGATCTTCATTAAATGTTCGTTACCGCAAGCCGTAGTCTCATACCGTGTTCTGTGGCTTCCGCAAAGCTTCGGTGCGTTCTCTTCAGTCTTGTTCCACTTTTCCTTTTAGTTTAATATACCTCAAAGTATGTCTTTTTTTTTTCACACACTGCTACTGGGAATATCATCCCTGCCTCTTAACCACAGGCCTAGGGTCGGCCAGTGCAGGGATTTTAATTCTGAGTTGAGGGCTGGAACGGGATTCGTTCAGCCTCGTAAGACGAACTGAGGACCTATCTCATACGAGAGGCGGCGGCCCGATAAAGAAAACAAAGTAATACGGCTGAAACGTCGTTACGCTGACCACGTGGCGCTCCAAAATCCGACGGCCATCTTTCTAGGCAGCACACCCAGAACAAATCGCGCTGCTTTCCTTTGAATGTTTTCCAGCTCTCGTATCAAGTAGTCCTGGTGAGGTTCCCATAAACTGGAGCCATACTTTAACTGCGGCGTTATCAAAGACTTATATGCCCTCTTCTTTATATTCTTATCACAACCCCTAAATACTCTCATAGCCATGTATACATGCCGACATCTGTCGCTATGACATAGGAGTATCGAACAGACAACTTCCGACTACCTCGGCCAGATTAGAAATCGCTATCTTACAGTTCGGAGGCCGATACGTTCCTACAAAAGGAGTATTAGTCTTCTGTTCTATCAAATACAGAAAATGTTCTTCATGAGAAAATAGAGTTGCTTGGAGAGCTCCACGACCACGAACATGTAGAACAATGCTACAGCTTTAGCGTTGTAGTTTTATTAGAACCGTGAGTTTTGTTGAGGATAATTTATTATTATTACCTCTTTAGGCCCATTCTTTAGAGCCGGAGGAGAATCGTGGCTGTCAGCCATCCACAGGCGATTTAGCCATTCCCATAAATGTCTTCCGCTCTCTTAATGATGTCATAGTTGTTAGCAGCCTCTCAATTCTCAATACTGAACGAGTGCATCAATAGGATTCCACACAACATCCTGCCTCAGAGACCTTCACCTTTCAACCTAGTGCAGTGAAGCGTTTTAACCTGCAGGCATGTTAATTTGTGAGGGAGATGGGGCCTGTGTTAAAAAACCAGCTTTCAGTTGATTGTCTTTTGCAGTCCGGTATTTTATTTCCACTCAACCTTTCTTAAAGGTTTCACACTGAAAGCGTACTAACTTACAGTGATCGTATACGGCTATATAGTAGATGACATATCTTAAGTTTGGATATTTCAAATGGTGTAATATTTTGAAGAGTGCACGACGAAAAGCCTCGAATGCTAACGTTGTGATATTCGAAGCCGAGCTACAGCGACTTAATAGCATGTTAAATTCGTGTTTTCCATTATCTAGCTGTGTTTCTGAGAAGAGAAATAACCAGGGAATTTTTCCTCTGTTCATGAATACTTAACCACGGTTGTCGAAACTACATTACGTTGTATCAATACAGTTGAAATAAAGTTAAAAATATCTATCAAGCACGAGCAATACAGTTTCCCAAAAGTGTAAGATACTTCAAGAACAGGCTCCAGCTATTCCGTAAATTGAGTGTAAATTTCTATGTGATGGTGTCATAATTTAATGTAACGCGAAGTCACTGTAAAAAGTAGGTATTAAGGCATCTGAATTATTTAAGGTATGTATTTCATCATCATCATCATCATCATCATCTGTTTACCCTCCAGGTTCGGTTTTTCCCTCGGACTTAGCGAGGGATCCCACCTCTACCGCCTCAAGGGCAGTGTCCTGGAGCTTCAGACTCTTGGTCGGGGGATACAACTGGGGAGTATGCCCAGTACCTCGCCCAGGCAGCCTCACCTGCTATGCTGAACAGGGGCCTTGTGGAGGGATGGGAAGATTGGAAGGGATAGGCAAGGAAGAGGGAAGGAAGCGGCCTTGGCCTTAAGTTAGGTACCATCCCGGCATTCGCCTGGAGGAGAAGTGGGAAACCACGGAAAACCACTTCGAGGATGGCTGAGGTGGGAATCGAACCCACCTCTACTCAGTTGACCTCCCGAGGCTGAGTGGACCCCGTTCCAGCCCTCGTACCACTTTTCAAATTTCGTGGCAGAGCCGGGAATCGAACCCGGGCCTCCGGGGGTGGCAGCTAATCACGCTAACCACTACACCACAGAGGCGGACGTATGTATTTCAACGTGTTGTATTTACAATGGTAAGATCATAGTTAGTGTAAAAATGTTGAAATACTTAGGTACGTGTGAAATTGTATATGGCGGAGTTGTAATGTTAAGCTGGTTATAAGTTTACTTCATTATCACAGTACTGTAAGTGATCATTGACACAGGGATATTTCCCAACTGTGATGTATCTGTTAATAATAATAATAATAATAATAATAATAATAATAATAATAATAATAATATGACGAATTGCTTAAGGCAACCCTCATATGGTACAGGCTGCCTGGCCGAGGCGGTAAAGGCGTGCTCGGTTCGCCCGGAAGGACGTGGGTTCGTATCCCCGTCAGGAAGTCGTAAAATTTAAGAAACGAGATTTCCAAACCCGGAGGTGCATATGACCCTGAGGTCCACTCAGCCTACACCTAAAATGAGTACCAGGTTAATTCCTGGGGGCAAAGGTGGCCGGGCGTTAAGCTAACCACTCTATCCCATCACGTGCCGAGGTTAACAATGGTGAAAGCCTTTACCTTCCACTCCCCCAAGCGCCTTCATGGCCTGTACGGAGGTGACTTTGCTTTGCTTTGCCAACCCTCATACGCTGGTATTGTATATTTACGATACAATCTTGATCCATGTCGTCCGTACCACAGGTGAGCTAAAACATTCTGTGCAGACGTGTTGATGATGATGATTTTGTGTGGCTATTTCTAGCCTGGTGTAGCCATTGTAAAACAGACCCTCCATAGGAAACTGAATGTTATTTTAGTGGAGAATATTGTTGTGTGTGGTGTATGAGGTGCAGTATTGTTGGGAATTGCACAAACACCGTATTGTTGTGTGTGGTGTATGAGGTGCAGTATTGTTGGGAATTGCACAAACACCCTATTGTTGTGTGTGGTGTATGAGGTGCAGTATTGTTGGGAATTGCACAAACACCCTATTGTTGTGTGTGGTGTATGAGGTGCAGTATTGTTGGGAATTGCACAAACACCCTATTGTTGTGTGTGGTGTATGAGGTGCAGTATTGTTGGGAATTGCACAAACACCCTATTGTTGTGTGTGGTGTATGAGGTGCAGTATTGTTGGGAATTGCACAAACACCCTATTGTTGTGTGTGGTGTATGAGGTGCAGTATTGTTGGGAATTGCACAAACACCCTATTGTTGTGTGTGGTGTATGAGGTGCAGTATTGTTGGAAATTGCACAAACACCCTGTGTCCGAACCAGGGCAATTAACTATTTAAGTTTAAAATCTCCAACCTGGACAGGAATCGAAGCCGGGGCTCTCTGTACCATACTGAAGGCCAGTGTGCTGACCATTCATCCAAACAGCCGGAAATGATGACGCTGATGATGATGGTGATTGTTGTTTTAAGGGGCTTAACATCTAGGTAGACTCCAAACATGAAAAATACCTACAAACAACAAGTTTATAATATTCGTGCTGCCCACACAGTCTAGGCGAAGCGTGCCTGCTTCTCACCCGGGTTCGATTCCCGCCAAGGTCAGGGATTTTAACCTGGACTGAGGCCCACTCAACCAACGTGATTATAACTGAGGAGCTATCTGACGATGAGATGGTGACCCCAGTCTAGAAAACCAAAAGCAACGGCCAAGAGTATTCGTCACTCTGACCATGCGTCACCTTGTAAACTGCAGGTGTCTGGCTGATCAGCGGTCGCTTGGTAGGCCAAGGCCCATCAGAGGTGTAGCGCAATGGAGTTTGTTTGTTTCTTTGCTTGCTTTTTGTTGTTTGTTTGATTGTTTGTTTATATTCGTATATACAGTATTTCTTTTTTTTTTTGCTAGGGCTTTACGTCGCACCGACACAGATAGGTCTTATGGCGACGATGGGATAGGAAAGGCCTAGGAGTTGGAAGGAAGCGGCCGTGGCCTTAATTAAGGTACAGCCCCAGCATTTGCCTGGTGTGAAAATGGGAAACCACGGAAAACCATCTTCAGGGCTGCCGATAGTGGGATTCGAACCTACTATCTCCCGGATGCAAGCTCACAGCCCCGCGCCTCTACGCGCACGGCCAACTCGCCCGGTAACAGTATTTCTAAGATAATGTTATTTTGATTTGATGTGGCTTAAGGAACCTGAAGATGTTCGCTTGATTGGACGAAACATGTACAATAAAAGCTCTACGCAATGGAATCTCATGGACCACGTTTCTTTTCCGCTGCGCACAGGTTTCCGTTGAGAACAGGTACACTGATATAAGGTACACTACACTCACGTATTGTGTACTGGGATTCTGCACAGTAGTCGGAGATGTTTTCTAGTCACTTTACTGCACTGTGGGCCTCTTGCGATAAACAACAGACTACTGTATGTTATAACACTGTCTATTAATAGTTTCACAAGAGAGACACTACAGTATATTTCCTTTTAATTGCTTATCATATTCTCAAGGAATATACGTCTCTCGCAACAACTACAATTTACAAAAATTGATTTCTGTACATAATCTGTAGGACTGCCAACATCCTTGTGTTTCTTAAAAGATTCAAAGAAATTGAAAAACCTGTAAAACTTGTAAACAATTCCGCTCTCATCGTGAATGAAAAAGTACACAGATAGAATTATATTTTCCACTGTACACTGAGAAACTGTATTCTTTCCCGCGTTGGGCAAGTTCTGCTAAATACAGGTACATGATTAAGTTTAGTATTAATTCATGGAACCATGGAATATTTCCGTTAACACCAGGTCTCCGCTGTAAACAGGATTCACTGTAATTCTGTGTTCAGGACCGTTTGTTGTTTAGCTTTTCTGACGTCATTTTCGTTTATATTGCCGAATAAATTAAGTTTGAAACTCTCACCCCATTTTTAGGCTCAAACAGTACAGATATAGAGGAGTGAGAGTCACGATGTGTTAACTCCCTAAAATTAAACAAGAGCAAACTCACAGACAACAGTCCCCTAGACATACATACTTTACTTCAAGTATGAAGGTGGTGGTGGGTCCAAGAATAGCGTAAAGGACTGACATTTCATTACCTGTTCATCTTCAAACTCGTCCGTAAAACTGTAAAAATAATAATGGCGTATGGCCTCCGGAGAGGCCTGGTGCAGGTCGTCTTCTCGTAGACGGCCTATTAGGCGACCTGCGTGTCTGTGAAGATGAGGGCCCTACCTAGGATGATTTCTAATGCTGAATACGCCACACACACCCAGCCCCCAAGCCATTGGAATTAACCAATTAAGGTTAAAATCCCCGACCCGGCCGGGAATCGAAGCCGGGACCCTCTGAACCAAAGGCAAGCACGCTAACCATTTAGCTATGGAGCCGGACCGTAAAACTGTGAATGGCATAGTTATTCCTGAACCGGAATGTCCGGCACGACGCTCCGAACAGGATATGGAACTGGGGAACCATAGCACGAGCTATACATCGCGTGCCTCACACACTTGTTCTCTCACTGAAATTACAACTCTCAGTCTGGCGATTACATGTCATAATAATCTCCTGGCTAACTTAACTGAGTCCACTCCTCGACTCAAAGCAGCACTATGCGCCATATTCAACACGAAATAGGCCTCCCTTAATCGAAGCTGAACGTCTATTGTAAGAGGATTAATTACGCGGAAGAACTTAGATAATTTTGATCTCATGCCCTTAACGGATAGAACATGTAGGAATAATGTGAAATTTCGGCACTTCTTCTTTCGCCCGACGTAAAAGTTGTGACTACGTGAATTTCTTGAAATGGCATTTCGCTTAATTCATTTAGAGGTGCATCACAACAGCACATGTATCGAAATGGTCAGCATCGTGGTCTTCGGATCGAGGGGTTCAGGGATCGAGTCTCGGCCGAGTCATGGGATTTTACCCAAGTATGTTAATTTCCTGTGCCCCGGGAGCTGAGTGTTGATTCTGTCTCCAAGATTCCATACCACGCAATATACTTTCCAACACTACACTACTCTACACTATACTGACACGCAGTGTACTTCTCACGGCAGACGCTGCCCACCCTGCATTGCATGACCTACACCAGACAGTAATAACCACATGAAATTATTAATTATTACTGTATTTTCATTATTATTTTAATGTGTTGAAAGTTAGAACAGTTACACTACTGCGATATGCTGATTTCGAATGAAGCGGAAACTCTCGGAAATATGGCAAACTTATGCTACACCTGAACAGCTTTAAATGCCCTGGATCATGACCAAAATCACAAGGATTTGATTTAAATCAAATAACCTGGTCTGCTCTCAATGTGACAAGGACCAACTGTGGTAACTGTGCTGACGCATTCCATAAATGGAGCAGAAGATACTCTCCAAGCTGTGATTCTGGAGCAGAAGAACAAACAGTCCGACTCATAGTTCAAAAATGCCCCTTAGATCTTTTTCTGCTCACCTAGCTGACCACATGTTGGTAACTAGGAGAGTAACTGACTATAGGACTATTCAAAATTTAGACGTTAGCCTATGACCACTTTCTGTACAAAATGTAGCTTCATTGTAAATATCCCTACTATTAGTTAAGAAACTACATATCTTGTCTACGATGGTTATCTATTGTATTAGTTAAGGAACAATGTTCTTCTTTTTCCTTTGATGATTATAGCATTAAGGAACTTATTTATCTATATACTAAAAGAGTTTACTAAGAACAGATTTGGCAAATCCGTCCATCCGTTCTACTGGACCGATCTGCTTCATGTTTGTTTTATTCTCTCCGGAATCACGTGCCGGTGAATCATGATACATTGATAGGTCTCTAACTTCAGCCAACTTGGAATAATCATATTAAATGATCACTTCAATAATTACAGGCGAAGGCTTACCCTAACCCGGAATACATTCTGTACTTAGCAGGTTGCCAAGCGACTAACACTTTTATTAGTATTCTGATCTGATATATGTGATTTTCATCCTCAGAAATGTCATTGCATGCAGCCATGTTTGATACCTGTCAAGCCAGAGAGAACACAATTCCCTGCTCGTTACTCCTTGATTCTCTAATCTTTCTCAGCTTCCAAATATATTCAACAGATGGCAGAGCGTTCCTAATAACTTACATGTTATTAAAAGAGAAAAGTCCACGTACAAACAGACCCCATCATCACATACGCCTTAGACCCAGCTACACTAGAAAGAGTGAAGGCCATGTATCTTAAAAAAGTTCTCTGACTGGCAAAAAACGCTCTTCTGAGACTAACCTACGAGCTCACAAAACAACCGTTCTATATAGAACAACTGCGATTAAAATGCCATTGCCTTCTATGACCAAGCTTTACGTCAAGAACTGCAGGATAAGAAAGCGAATATATGGATCGAGTTTTATCAACCAGACGGCATGATGACGTCAGAATGGATGAATTCTGACTACGAACTGCGGCATACCATAATGAACTTCTTATTAAAGGTACATAAAACGACTGAAAAGGGCAATCAAAACAATATGACTAAGGCAGGACGAGTTATCCGACCTGTTTGTAACGAATGCTGCGAAGTAGCACGGGTGCTCTAGTTTATTTTTACCGGACGAGTTGACCGTGCGGTTAGGAGCGCGCAGCTGTGAGCTCGCATCCGGGAGACAGTGGGTTCGAATCCCACTATCGGCAACTCTGAAGATGGTTTTCCGTGGTTTCCCATTTTCACACCAGGTAAATGCTGGGGCTATACCTTAATTAAGGCCACGGCCTCTTCCTATTCCTAGGCCTTTCCCGTCCCATCGTCGCCATAAGACCTATCTGTGTCTGTACGACGTAAAGCAAAATAACAAAAAAAATTATCTTTGATTAATATTGTATTATTCCTGTTTAATTGTGATGTAATATTAGCCAGATGCTAAATAAATAAAACATGGACTGCTAATGTTATAATGATGCCTTTACGGCTGAAGATTCATCTCACCATGTAAGAAAAATGGAAGTGTCCCCATAACAATAGTTCTTGATTTACAAATTTAAATATATTTTAGAATTCTTGTCGTCACAATATTTTGGCACCTCCTGATAATGATAGGTAGGATGGAGGAAAGAGACGTGAGTGTGTTCTGGAGGTTCATAGCTGCGATATCCTACTCATAGGTTTTTTTTTATGACAATGAACTCAATACAATTAATTGAAATTCACGTATCTCACAGTCGAGTAGCAGAACCACTGTTTTCTCACGGTCAATTCGTATGGAGGTTTTGAAATGAAAAGTCATGTGTGAGTGGTTCGGATTCTACAAAAACTGGAGGTAATAACCAGAATGACAACAGTCTCTCGATTCTTAAAGGAAGACTGAGTAAGGTATGTGGTTTTATGAAGAATACAGGATATTTTGGGATCACTAAATTACAAAAGTTTCCTGGTGTTTTTCATTTGTATATAAACAGAGATTGGCGAGAATACATTGATCGCATCGGTAAGGATCTTTGCGCACCGTGAACTTCAGCCGATTGTTTGCAGCATGACATCAGCTATGAATCACGAGTCCTGCGTAATGAGTCGTCTGCATTCTGCGCGACGTCTTGCGGCGTACGGTCATCACAGAACAAGGACATTCAGCTCTCTTTCGTCACCGGCACAAATAAAACAAGGAACAGGTAGCAAACATGTAAGTGTACACACCAGGAAGAAACATCTCCACTTATTACAGTAAATTAGTTATTATGACATCAATAACCGCATTTAAGGACACTCGTGATGAAGGAAAGGACTTTAGATAAAGTAATTAACTGGTGGACCTTCGCTCATCAAGAAAAATATGTACATTCTCGAAAAGTTTGTGAGGGGAAGTCACAATTGTACACATCAGTTGAAACTTCACCAAAATGCCTCATCTTCGCCATGGTGAATAGCACTGATAGCCAGTTACACATCTTCTCAGCTCAGTGTTCCGGGATCAGATCCGAGTGAATTCGACACAACCAGAAGCCTGTATCTATGGATTTTCTGGCATTTAAAAATCCCCTTTTCAGAACGGAACTAAGGTTCTCTGGCGTATATTCTTCTTCCTGTATTTTCTCAATTTCCTGAAATAGGTTGGCACTTTGTGTGAATTTAGCCCATTTTTACGGCCGGATACCCTTTCTGACGCCAACCCTATGTGGAGGGATGTATTCACTATTCCGTGTTTATGTGGTGGTTTGTGGTGTGATGTGTTGGCGATAAATTATGATGCGTTAAAAGATGAACACAAGCGCCCAACCGCCGAAATAGAGAAATTAAACAGACGTCAAAATCACCAATCCGGCAGGG
Source organism: Anabrus simplex (assembly GCF_040414725.1). NCBI lineage: Eukaryota > Metazoa > Arthropoda > Insecta > Orthoptera > Tettigoniidae > Anabrus > Anabrus simplex. The sequence goes on along the minus strand of NC_090269.1, from coordinate 17,067,045 downwards.
AATCGAACCCGCAACCCTCCGAGCCGAAGGTTGATCCTTCAGCCTAGAAGCCGGACTCTCTGGCATTTCTTATGATCAATTGAAATTTTAGACCATTATTATATTTTTTCGGTAGGATTTTGTCGAATTCCTTACTCTTTTTTCGCCAGGTCGATTTAACCCTTAAATTCGAAATGTATTATTTCTTTTAAATATAATTTATTTTAATACATTATTATCAGAAAAATATCTAAAAAATATTTGTAAATTTTTATTTTATTTACATCAGTGAAAATGTTAAGAAGTTTGAATGTTTTACGTACCGGTACATGCAAAGCTGTACGATTACAGTAGCTACTGCCACACTTCAATCTTAGGGATGTCCTTGCTCACGAATTCTCTGAGGTAAACATTTTATTTGTTTTATCTTAACTGCTTAAAGTTTAACTTCACTCTAGCTAATTAGCAAGAAAAATCATAACATAAAAGACTCTTCATTTTCTAATACACTAGCAACCCCTGGCGAGTTCGTCTGCAAGGCAAAAGTAAATTGACACTTGTAAAATCGTAAAGCAGATATAACAAGCAAGTAAATTCTCAATTGCATATATTTAATGCTGTGCATTTAAGGGTTAAACTCTATTTATGATCAGGTTTAACCGTTTGCACACAGACGACCAAGTCCGCTGCTACGCGAAAACACCAAGGGCAGCTATTGCACTATCCGTGAGAGATGTTATGTTATCATATCAGTGTACTTTTCTCGCTTATTTGACATAAATACGTTAGGCGTCATCCGAAAGTTTGTGTAACGAAATAGTGTCATATAACATACTGTGTGACGCAATATTACTTAGCAACAGTGCATTGAGAACTGCACAGCACGTGGATCTGCATGTCATGGCCATCCATCAATAATTCTCATCACAGCCTGCACGGTTGCTAGCTAACATCGCGCCACACATTTTAATGAAACACATATTTACGTTCATTTGATTTTTCCCAAAGGAAACGGTTTGATTTCTTCTGTGAAAGGCGTAAAAACTATTCCTATTAAAAACAACAACTTCATAACCTAAATATTTCAGTAGAGATAGGGACAAATCGGCCCCGTACTTCATTTTATAGATTGAAGTTTCAAATGATAACTCACGGATTGCAGAAACTCTTCGTCAACCAAAATTCGGAGAGCACCAACACTCACCTAAAAAAAAGGGAGAAAAATAATTAATACTGTATATTAAAATCATTTTTGCAATGAACTGACATCAGTTTCCTCTTTCTAAACAATACATCAAGTTGAATATATTTAACTCACTCAGAACACGCTATTAATGTGGCAGAACAAAACATATAAATTTATGTCAAGAATGGGTCACCAACAATAACAAAAGATAGGATGGAAAAGATTAAACAAGCTACATCGGCTCGTAAACGGAATTGTGTTGTACTAATTTTTATCACAAACGACCGCTGTCTAGGATTTAGGAAATATGTTATGAAAAAAAGAAAACGAGGGAAGTTGAGCTTGAGTTAAACTTCTTCAGCCCATTGTGTTTGAAAAACGAAAACACAAGCGTACATCCTAAATTTTAAATGAATAAGAAAAGTTCAAAATTACTTAAACTAGAGAAAATGTGAGAACTGAGCAATGTTTTAATAAAGTTAGACTCAGTAATATAAGGCTGTTTCTTTTTATATTCTTAATAGCACAGAATTTAAATTCCCAAATCATTAATGAAAATCTTTCATCACTGGCTCTTATTATAGTATACGTGTATAGGCAAATGTTGGGGCTGCACTTTAATTAAGGCTGCGACGTAAAGCAAAATGTTAAAATAGTCTGTCGAAACTCATACAAGATTAAGAAATATTAGAAAATACCTGTAAAAGAAAGCACTTAATTAATAACAGAATATGTTTCGTCCCTGAAAGAACATCATCGGATTCTATCAAACTACATTTATTATGTGCGTATATATATAAAGTTATGATCACCTTGTATGAATTCTATTTATTTTCTCCTTCATCACTAATTCCATTAGTAAATAGTACCAATAATACAATAACTTGGGAAATCAGTCCAGTAGAATTTTCACATTCAATCAAAACGATTTTGCAGGTATATTCAAGTATTTACTGTATTAGTTTCAGCAAACTTAGAAGTTACATATCATTTTTGGAATAATTCATGGACTGACCCCACAATTTTGACATGCACTTAATAAAATCCCTGAATACGACTGACCGACTGACTATTCTGTTTTCCCTCCAAATTTTAGTATGCAGTGTACTTCATTCTCGTTCTGCACTTCATGACGAGAAAAATGATGTTTCATTGAGTTGAAGCGTCTTTGTTGGACCAGGCTGGTTGGGAGCATGCAGAGGATGGACACTTGGTGGCGTGTCACAACTTGCTCCCTAGCGCGATAACAGAGAGCGCGGGACTTTATAGCGTTGTGTAGCTATCTCAGTGAATGTGCTGACAGCAGTTCCTACTACCTGGCTGTACAAACAACAGCCATGCAGGCGATAATCCCCGGGTATTTATTAAACAAGCAACCTTGGGAGGTGTTTTATCTGCAATGGCTCAGCAGCGCGCTGTACAAAACGTGAAAACGAATAAAAAAGAAAAATGAAAGCTCTGCTAGCTGTATTTTTTAGGTTAGTCATCATTTTCACCTGAGTTAAGTGTCCAAAATAATACAATAACTTGGGAAATCAGTCCAGTACAATTTTCACACTCAATCAAAACGATTACTGCTACCCTTTTCTCGCCAAGCTGGCTGTTGTTTATATCCCGGCCAGTTTCTGAGAAATTTTTACAGCGAAATGTAAAAAATCACATCGGATTCATTATTAAAAGCAAGGATATTGTGGCCGTGATCACGCGATCTTACACTTCCCGAATACCTTTTTAAATTTGTTTTAGTTAGGAAACCGAAACAGCGAGATACCGAATTACAGAGTTCCCGGTGAGAAAAACATTTACAACAGAGTAGCACAATGCAAAAATAAAAAAATAAATGAAAAAGCAACGAAAACTCAATTCATAACAAAAGTAGCGGGAGAAAATTAAAAACTAATAAGGCAACTGTAGGGAAACGACTATTAGTAATAAAAATAATGGTAAATGAAAAGAGCGAGGAAAATTATTGAATGTGAAACCATGAGAAGAACTTATAGCAAGGTACAGTGAGATAAATACAGATATGGCACATACATAACGGTATAGAACAGTCAAAATTACATTATGTAGGCCTGCAATAGAGGGAACAGCAATGAGAAGAGAAAACATGGAATAAGAATATGAAGAATGCGGATAAATAAAGTTATTTGAACAAGAAAGAGGCGGGGATACGGAATACTATGGGGCGGATTTATCCTGGTTTTGCGCGTTGGGACATGTAAGGAAAAGAAGGATACAGGTTCAGGAGAACGAAATAAACCGTTAACAGCGTTATTTACAAAGACCGTGAACACTATAGTAGATTACTGTTAGGTGCTACCTCAAGTTAAAATGGAGCACCCATGTCGCAGGCTCAAAATATCTTGGTAAAGAGATAACAAAAATATATAGGTCAATAAATTCTGAGGAAGTTGGTTATAGATGTAGCGAGCTGGTGATTTGGAGCCGCATGGTCGGCAACCCTGAAGATGGTTTTCTTTGGCGGCGGGGGTGGTGGTGGTGGTGGTGATTATTGTTGATTATTATTGTTTTAAGAGGAAGTACAACTAGGTAACCAACCTCTATTAACACTAATCAGAGAGAAAAACTGAAGGGATCTGACACTCTGAAAAAAAATAAGGTGTCGACCAATGAAAGACAAGGGCCACGAAGGGCGCAAAAATGAAAGATTCCCTAGGTCTCGATACCTAAAACCGCCGGGGTCTGAAAAGAACAAGAGGTGACCAAGGGAGGTCGGACAGAATAGATAAAAGTGAGGAGCCTGGCACAGTAAGTGGAAGCAATGCCAAGACTCAGCTAAAGGCCCCGTGGTCACCAACCCACTCTCCCAAGTTGAGAGCCCTTGGGGACCCTTGTAGTCGCCTCTTACGACAGGCATGGGGATAGGTGGGTGTTATTCTACCAGGCCCACCCACAGGGATGGTTTTCTTTGGTTACACACCAGGCAATTACTAGAGCGATACACTAATCAATGACACGCAAGTCTTACCTACTTGCAGCGTCGCCGGATACCTACAGTATCTACTTTAGTGATACGTTAAGACACTGCCAAAATAAAATAAAAAGATCGCCACTGAACCTCGACAGGCATTTACACGCAGAGGAGTCCCACTGAGGCAGGCCCTGCTGTCTAGGAGTAGAAAGTTGCCTCGGGTTCGATTTTCGGCCAGATCAGGAATTTTCACCTGGATCGGAGGGCTGGTTCAAGGTCACCTCACCCTACGTGAAGCTATCTGATGGTAAGATACCGGCCTCACTAGAAAGCCGAGAATAATGGTCGAGAGCATTCGTTGCGTTGACCATGCGTCACTTCGTAATTTGCAAGCCTTCGAGCGGAGTAGTATTCGCATGGTGCGCGAAGGCCAATAATGGCTGCAGCACCGTGATCGAGGCAATACAGTCGAAACCGATTATAACGACCGGCAATTAACAGTCGTTACAGGCGATAGTCGCACAAACTGGTCTCTTCTAGTTGTTGTTGTTGTTGCTGTTGCTAAAAACCATATCTGAAAGTTTTAGTTTGCACACTTACATGGCTATTTAACAAAATAAGTTAAAATTCAAAAAATCATACTGTAAGTACGCTGTATTTGTGGAGTGGGACTGAGAAGAATTTGTCTTCTAATGTTTAAACAGTACGTACAGCAATAATATGACAGCAACATATAAAATAATAAGTGAGAAAAGAAGTAGCAACAGTGTAAATTGATCAATAATGTCGCACAGGGTCTTGGTTAATAAATCAGATGTTCTCTCTGTCCCTCCATGTTATAGAAATCGTTGAGTGTGATACACCTAATTCCTTCCATTTTTTAATCCCCATATTATGTGTGGTTTTCCTTCAATATTAAACACTTTCCCTTATTTTGCGACATCTTCACAGCGATTTAACTGATAGACTGATTTGAAATCTACAATCAACTACAAACAAGAGTTTGAATTTAAGCTTTACATTATTATCAGCCATCACCAATGCGTAACAAACAAAAATCAATATTGGACGTTATAGCCGATATAAGTCTCCTAAATGCGAACAAAATACGTCGTTTTATGCGATGTGTCGTAATAAGCAATGTCGTACTAAGCGAGCTTTTAAATACATTGTTTATATAGGATTTAGACGGGAGCGCGTTATATCCAATACGTCGTTAAAAGCGATGTCGCAATAATCGGTTTCGACTGTACTGGAAGAGCCTGTTTGGTTGATACAAAGCTGACTATTCAATGATTAAAACGAAGCAAACTTGAAAACGAAGGACCAAGGCTGATGATCTTGTCATTTTTATCCTCAAAAAGACACTCATAATGATCATCACTATAGAGTACAGGACAGTCGCTGCCTTGCCGGGTTCAGTTCCGCAGACTGTAGCCTACAGCTCAGGCTTTCTCAACTAAAATGGGTGGATTCGAATCCCACTCAGTCTGGTGGTTTTTGAAATTTGATGGGGCTCGTATACGCCAGCCTCATGAGAGTAAATTTGCTGGCATATGAAAGAACTTCTGCGAGGCAAGATTCCGGCACCTCGGCGTCTCCGAAAACCGTACAAGTGGTTAGTGGAACTATGTCGGAAGTCACTGTGTTAACCCCTACACCACAATGGTGGATATGCCCGTCTGGCATTCTCTAGACAAGAAAACAGCAGGTAAAAGAAAATTGCTCTACTTCAGAAGTGAAGAGGCAAGGGGCATTTCATTGATTACCGCCGTGCTGATGTAATTAATGACATAAAAGAATGTCATTCGGCATGACCGGTCGGGCGTGTTTCAAGAACCTCATCCTGTTTTGATTTAAAGTGCTATACCTGTTTTTCTACTCCAGCCAGTGAAAGTGCCCACCGCAAGAATATTATTTTTGCACAGGAGTCTTCCTTTCCCGATTCTGTTTCATTCTAACAGTAGGAAGATTTGTGGGTCGCGTGCATCAAAAGGAAACTAGCCGATACTGAAATTTGTATGAAGGCTACCGGCTAACATGTTGCGACATGACCAAATATAGATATTATTATTATTATTATTATTATTATTATTATTATTATTATTATTATTATTATTTCGCTTGGCTTTTACCAGCCAGGTGTAGCCAAAGACGCTAGTCAGTCTGATACAGATGAAACAAATGTCTGGGCAATGAGGATTTGGTGTTTACGTTCCGAAATCTGTGTATTTTTTTTTTTCAACTTAGGCCTATTTGCATTAGGATGTGAAGAATTTTTATCAGAGAATTAGAAAGAAAAGTGGTTCATGCTATGTTCAATTCCTCCCGCTATTTGTCGTAGAGATAGCGAGTTCGAAACTCAGGTTTAGGCCTCATGAAGTCAGAGAGCGATTCTCTTTGAAGAAGAGTTAACTATTTCCATGGGCATGCAGATCCGCATTCTTTCTAGCTTCAATCAAAGCATGTGCCAAACTTAGTTAGCGTAAACGATAATATGCATGCAACTCTCAATAAAGTTATGTCACTGGCGCCGGCTATGGTGATGGATGGATAGTGTTATAAGTACTGAGGTCTGGCGTATTTCCGGTCTTTCTTCAAGACTCCTACAACACAGGAACACTTAGTACAGGAGGAATGGTAGTGGAGAGAAATTGAACAAAAAATCTGAAGGAGAACCAATACTAAGTAATATATTATACCTTGAGGCTGGCGCTAAGAACGGTACGGGACGTTATATTGATTTTGTGTCGTTGCTAATTCATTTATGTGTTTGGATGATCAATCCCTCCTTATGTGGGAAAGTGTGGGAGGAAATAAGGAATTAAGTCAACTTAATACTGATTTAGGCTGGCTGTTCGAGGTGGTAAAGATTTCAGAGGTGGGTACGTACGATCGCCTGGCGAAAATTTGGTGTATTCAGTTCTAGAGAGAAAAATGATCCAGGAAATCACTCTGTCTATAAAAGAAATGAGTAGGCCTACTAGTTTATATGCTGGCGGAGAATTTGGCCGGGAATAGAGTTATGGATGTATTTCCTTTCACTTCTCTAAGAGCCTCCACAGCCTTTACGGAGATGATGTTGCTTTACCTTTGCTACTACCACTACTATATATTTACTTTCCTCCCCTGAAGGGGGAGGCGGGCCTCCTAGACGGTGACGCCGTCTCTCAGGCCAGGAGATTTGTACCGGAGAAAGAGATGTGTGGAGGAGGCGAGAGGGTTGGCAGACGTAGCCTATGTTAGGAACTGTCCCAGCATTCGCCTTAGTGAAGGATAACGGAAAACCACGGAAAACCATAATCAGTACAGCCGACGGTGGGGACCAGCCCCTCTCCGTCTCCCGAATATAGAGGTGTTTGATACCGAAGATATAAAACTTTACTACTAATATTGCAGAGAGTGTTGTATACTAGACTTAACTAAAGTTGGCGTCTGACAGGTAAGGTTGGAGGGAGGAGCACTGCACGTGCCATTTCACGATGTTGCCACATTCAAGCATTCTTTTGTACATGCTCTTGCCCCTCGCTTCCGGCTCACTTGTTCCCTCTTTCATTCTGACTGCTGTGATCTGCTGTAGACTACCTGGCCAGGTGGTGTCGTCCCATTTGCGATCACTCTTATACAAACAATCAGGTTCTTATCAGTGACAATGACAGGTTTGGCAACTCCCAGAAAGACGAGCTGCCCTGAAGTTTTATCTCCATGGCAACCGCAGTCGCCCCTCCCTCGTTTCCATGGCAATCACACAGCCACTCCCTTTATCCCGCCCCGGCAGGCAGTAAACGGACCTCCCTCTAAGAAATGTCACACACCAACTCTTATTATTAGCAGTATAGAGTAAATCATTAATTAGTTGTTTTTACTGTTGCTGATAGATCATATTAAGGAACATTATCAATATGATCAGAAGGAATGTGAAGATTTCTAATCCATAGGAAATTAAAGAAAATGATAGAAGGGAAAAATAAAGACTCCGTAGACCTTGCAAACCTCGAGTAATCTACGTCAGAAATGTGAAATAATTGAGCAATATTGAACTACTGTTCAAAAATGTAGAAGATTATATCATGTTATTTGGGAAATGCTCAATGTGTACAATCCAGAACTTGACTGTCGTTAGAGAATTATTCTGCTTCGAACTTCGGGCAATATATAATGTCCGTAACCTAGTCTTGGTCAAAAGAAACAGCTAATAGCCCGCTCAAACCTAACATGCTATATATTTCCTGCTCTAAGTTATGTTGCTGAGATAACACTTCACTTGTTTTGAGACTGTTCATTGGTTGGAGTACAGTTCAGTCTTATGTTCAATAGAAATAAATGATCTAGCAGAACAGGTCGTAATCGAGCGGGTGGAAGGGAAGATATACTCGCTTAGTAACAAGGATACAAGGACTATATTGTAATGCATTATATTACATCATAGTGGTATCCTTCAATGTGTAATAAACACCGACCGCGGCACCTATTGTAACATTTATGGCACTGTTTCTTAACAACCAAGCGAGATGGATACAGGATCACCTTCAAGGCGAACGCATCTGTCATAAACGAGAATCACCGTATTCCTATTCTCTCCTTACATCTTTCTGTTAGTTCACACTTTTCATAAATGAGAATAATGATGTTACTTATCTAGAACTTTTTTTTTTTCCTTTTCTCGTTTATCATTAAGAACTATGAAAGACCATTTGGCATCTAGATAACAATCTCCAATAGTAGGTCCCTGAAGTCAGATTTTGCAATACTTTCAACTTCTGAAAGAAATAATGAATGCCGGACCGAGTGGATAAGATGGTAGAGTCTTGACATCCTAAGTTCAATTGTTAGGTTCGATTCCAGTTTATTCGGCACGTAAATGAATTCCTGTAAGAAAGCAGGGGTTTTCATTCCTGATTCTGTTGCGAACTTAAATGTTAAGGCAGGTTTGGATGTTTGCAACAGGGTGGTGGCGGTAGAAGTGATGGTGGTGGTGGTGGTAGTAGTAGTAGTAGTAGTAGTGGTGGTGGTGGTGGGAATTCCTCCGTCAAATGGAGGCGTTAAGCCTTGAGTAGACCCCTAGGTGCTATTCGACAGAAGAACCCAACATGCCGGCACAGGGTTTCACCCTCTCTTTTCCTACTACTGTATCTTTCATCACGTCATTCATTTCATCTCATTAACGCGTCTGATAAGGTTGACGTCATGAAGGGCACCCGGTCGTAAAAGGTGGTGATTACTATTTTAAGAGAAAGTACAACTAGGCAACCATCCTCTTTATAGCACTAATCAGAGGGGGAAAAGAAAGCATCAGCGAAGGAAAGACAAGGGCCACGAAGGGCGTGAAAATAACTCCCTAGGATCCGCAAACCTAATACCGTCGTGGTCGGAAAAGAACAAGAGTTGACGAAGGGAGGTCGGATAGGATAGATGGAAGTGAGGAGCCTGACACAAGTAAGTGGAAGGAATTCCAGGACTCAGCTAAAGGCCCCGTGGTCACCAACAGAGGCTACCAAGTTAGGAGCCCCTGAGGCCCCATTTAGTCGCCTCTTACAACAGGCTGGGGTACCGTGGGTGCTAATTCTACCGCCCCCACCCACAGGAGGACTGGTCGTAAAAACTCGCTACGAATATTCATCTCAATTCACACTCGACAACGTTGAACAACAACATTGGTTATTTCTTTACGGGACGAGTTGGCCGTGCGGTTAGGGTCGCGCAGCTGTGAGCTTGCATCCGGGAGATAGTGGGTTCGAACCCCAATGTCGGCAGGCCTGAAGATGGTTTTCCGTGGTTTCCCATTTTCATACCAGGCAAATGCTGGTGCTGTACCGTAATTAAGGCCAAGGCCGCTTCCTTCCCATTCCTAGGCCTTTCCTGTCCCATCGTCGCCATAAGACCTATCTGTGTCGGTGCGACGTAAAGCAAATGGCAGAAAAAAAGAAGGTAATTTCCTCCAACTCGGGGAGGGGATATTTGTGTGATGTCTTCAACATTAGATTTCATCATAGAGAGGGCCCCCATACGCCCAGAAGTGCAGGTCACCCCCGGTTCTCAACTTGAACGATCTGCAACAGGCCGCTTCGATTATTATTTTTTATTACTGGTTGGGGGAGAGGGGGGCGTAATTAGTTCAATGGCTTAGCTGCTGGCTTCCTACCCAGTCCCAAAACCCGGTCAAATAAAAATGAGCCTGAGAGGCTCCACCGACCCAAGAAATAACTGGGGTAAGCTGAAGAAAGTAAGTTTATTATTATTATTATTATTATTATTATTATTATTATTATTATTATTATTATTATTATTATTATTTTGCTTCGTTGTGCCCAACTGTGGAGCGCGTTTGAACTTATTTTGCACAATGTTTCTTCTCCTTTTCTTCCCAATATCTCTTCATTTTTTCACTGTGTTCCTTTCTGCGTGTTTCTGTACAGCCTGTATTTTTTCTTGTTGGTTTCTCTGCAAATTTATGTTTGTTTACTAAGCTTCTAAATTTCATTCTATCTTGAATGGTTTCGTCCTCAATACCCATTTCTTGTAGATCTTCATGAATTTCTGCTAACCAATTGTTGCGGATTTTCAGGGTTAGAGCTAGATTTAGAATTTTCTTTATCAGCCTGTTGTTATCCATTCTGTGTAGGTGTCCGTAGAATTTTAGTCGTCTCTTTCTGGTGGTATCTGTGATTTTTTCTGTGAATTGAAAAATTTCGTGTGGTTTCTTTTTCATCCAAATTCCATTTTCGAACGTTGGTCCTAGGATTTTTCTGAGAATTCTCCTCTCTTGTTTCTCAATACTTTTCATTATTATTATTATTATTATTATTATTATTATTATTATTATTATTATTATTATTATTATTATTGTTATTATTCAATCTTATCTCGGGCCCCATCCTCAAAGACGCGTAGGTGGCCTATACGTCGTCAACTCGAAAGACCTGCTCCACAGCTCTTCGGAAGCCATCCGCAATTTAAAAAAGTAACCTTTAATTTTATTTTTTCTTATGCATCCGCGTGCTGGGGCAAATATCGGAACTCCGGCGGATAAGGGGGTTTGTCCACTTTTGATCGAAAATGAGTTTTTGCTTTGCCTCAACTCATTAAGTCAGTCTTCATAACTGACAGAAGGATTGTTATCTATTTCCCACTATTATGATTTTAGAAAGGTGCGTAATAGCTAATATCCTCTGTTCGCCCGGAAGGAGAAAGTCTCAAGGCTCAAGTAACATGAGGAATGCTGGACTGATTAGTTCAGTGGGAGATCGCGAGTTGTGGAGGTCCCAGCATAGTCAATATCTGCAAGTGCTCATATATATCAGCTTTGTGTCCGTGGATTTACCGGCATGAAAAGGAACTCCTGCGGGAGAAAGTGCTAACAACTCAGCGTCTCCGAAATCAGTAAAACTAGTTGCTGGGCATAAAACCTATTACATTATATTACACTCCAGCTACCCGTGGAGGACATTCATGAAATAGTTACGATAGCTCTCCGAGGCTGCATTATTAGGCTTCTGAGGCACCTCAAATTCGGAGCATAATGTCGTTACCAAGAAAAAATTCGAAAGTTTATAATTTCTTTGTTTCATTCCATTCTAACGTCTCCAACACATGTGATCTGTATTACCTTGTCTTTCATGGCAGCCTGTTAATACAAGAGGTTGGTTTCTGTTTTCAAATAATAAACCTATATATTCATACTTTAAAAAAAATATAAATTATATTTGCTCGTGGCGTCGACCTATGGAGATCTTTTGCCACTACTTGCACCGTTTGAGAAGAACCTGCGTGTAAGTGGAATTGCGGAAGTGTGGAGTGTCGAGTGTGAGGCAAGGAATGTTAAGGCCGACACAAACACCCAGTCCCCAGGCCAGGGATATTAATCAATTACAATTTAAAACCCCTGACCTGGCCGGGAATCGAACGCAGGGCCTATGGGTGACAGGCGGACGCGTTGCCCCCTACAGCGCGGGGCGGACTATTCATATGTGAATGTGGTCCCTGAAATATACATTTACATTTGGCTTTACGTCGCACCGACACAGGTAGTATGGCGACGATAGGATAAGGAAAAGGCTAGGAGTGGGAAGGATGCGACCGTGGCCTTAATTACGGTACAGCCCCAGCATTTGCCTGGCATTGTTACTTTATTGATATCACCATTATAATTACAACTATTCATTTTATTATTATTTTTATTATTATTATTATTATTATTATTACTATTATTATTATTACGAAAACAAAGTGGTTTAATGTAGTATAATTCCGAATTTACGAAGTTAATTGGTTAATAGGTTCCTTGCAGTTATCGTTAGCAAAATTATTATTGGAAATATCTTTAATATCAGTTTCATACAAGGGCCCATCACCATTATAACGTTTATCTTCGTTTGGCATCCAGAATCAGTATAGTTTAGTGTATTCATTTCATTTTACTGTGTACTTTTCGGTATTGTGTATTTTATGCTGCCACCGGTTTAAGCCACTTGTAGCAGAAAAGTACATACGTAACCCGACGGTGTTAAAATGGGAAACCACGGAAAACGATCTGCAGGGCTGCGGAGAGTCGGGTTCGAACCCATTAATACCAGAAGGCAAGCTGATAGCTACGTGACGCCACTTGCTCTGTCTGAAAAATTTCACAACAGCCAAAATTACAATTTTTTTCATTGTTTTAAATTGTCTCTGGGGTTTTGGTGGCAATGTTGTTTTAATGAGAGGTACAACTGCGAACCATCTCATCGTAACACTGACCAGAGGAAATCATGGAAGAGTTTTGACTCATCCCCGAACCTATCGAAGGACGAGGACATAGACAAAGAGCCGCCAAGGCCGCAGAAGGGGAAAGACTCCGTCGGTCATGTTAACCTACTACTGCTGGGGTCGTAAGTGAAAAGGAATTGGCCAAAGTAGGTCGGGTGGGGAATACAAAAGTGGGAAGTCCAGCACGAGTAAAGTGAAAAGTTCCAGACTCAGTTCAGGGTCACGTGATCGACAGTTCAGGCTCTCAAGTTGAGAGACCCTGATTACCCATTTATGACAGACAGAGGATACCGTGGAAGTATTCTACCTCCCCGCCCACACGAGGGACACCGTAAATTTGTCTCCTGGACAAGAAATACTCTCAAGTTCCTGCACGGCTAACCATCTCGAGAATTGAACCCACGCTCCCCACACATATTACGACTGTGATAAATGGCGGTGCAAAGACTGATTTCGGGACAGGCTAGTATGTTTTATTGTCAATTAGTGAAGCTGTAGCTTGCAACCTTCGGACAAGTAATTATTTTAGTCCCTGGAAATAAAGTAAGGTCGTTCACTTCAATAAATGGAAAATTACTTGCTTCCTGAATTTCTGCACGTGTGTAGTATTAAAATTTCACAGCTGTTTTGCCGCTACGTAAGTATTCGCGAAGAAAGCACTGAAAAGTATTCGACGATTGTCACATTGAAACCTTAACAGTTTGCGGCTTCATAGGGAGCAAAGAACATTTTGGTTCGTTTCATTGTCACAGCACTACTTACGGTTATAATAATAATAATAATAATAATAATAATAATAATAATAATAATAATAATAATAATAATATTGTCCGCTTCTGTGGTGTAGTGGTTAGTGTGATTAGCTGCCACCTCCGAAGACCCGGGTTGGATTCCCCGCTCTGCCACGAAATTTGAAAAGTAGTACGAGGACTGGAACAGGGTCCACTTAGCCTCAGAAGGTCAACTGAGTAGAGGGGGTTCGATTCCCACCTCAGCCATCCTCGAAGTGGTTTCCCGTGGTTTCCTACTTCTCCTCCCAACAAATGCCGGAATGGTACCTAACTTAAGGCCACGGACTCATCCCTGCCTATCCCTTCCAATCCACCCATACCCCACAAGGCCCCTGTTCGGCATAGAAGGCGAGGCCACCTGAGCGGGGCACTGGTACTCCTACCCAGTTGTATCCCCGATCAAATGTCGGTAAGGTCCCTCGCTGAGTCCGAGGGAAAAACCAACCCTGGACAGTAAACGGATTAAATACTACTACTATTACTAATAATAATAAGGTCCATGGATGTCTTCTCCTTAGTCCCGGTTTCTGATACGGGATCGGGGATGAGGTGAGATGACACGGTATGACATGTTTTTACTGTCGGATGCTCTCTTTTTTTACGCCAACCCTATGTGGAGGATGCCTTTGCTGGCGAGATGTAGTGTTTACAGTTCACTATGTCTTCTGGTATGAGCTATATCACATTTGTTACTTTCATTGACCTGTCTCAGTCTCATCCTTGGCTTTGACAATATGAAAGTGGCTGAGGAATGAGTGATGCTAGTAATACCATTCCTTTTGCAGCCAGTCCCTGTTATGAATGGTGTGAAAATATCGCTCATAGGGTCGGTTGGTACATGCATTTCAGTGGGCTTGGCAGACTGATATGTAATAGCAGCGGCTGGTTCGGTGAGGAGAGCAACGGGATACTACCTCACTCCTCATCTCCCTAGTACGCCTCTTCAGTGACGCCTAGGCTATTTATGACAGCTGTTGGCGGAGTTGCAGAGGATCAAACCAGCCTTCGGGCTGAATACCCAACATACATATGTGGAGGGATGTAATCACTATTGCAGGTTTCTGTGGTGGTTGATGGTGTAGTGTATTGTCTGAATACAACCGTTCCCCAAGCCAGAATAATTAATCACACGTTTAAAATCCCCGACCTGGCCGGGAATCGAACCCGGGACCCTCTGAACCGAAGGCCTCAACGCTGACCATTCAGCCAAGAAATCGGACATACAAGTTATTAATTAATTAATTATCATTTAATTAACATTTCAGTTTCAACAGCGGTACTACGTACAGATTTTAACATCTGAGGGGGGCCATGACAGCAAAAGTCTGAAAACCCATGAGCTATGTAATTAGACTCGTGTGTGCAATTCCTCCTTTCTGTCGTGTCTCAAGGATACATCTACATGCTGTACGTCATCGTGGATTGCCCTAAGGCTCTATAAGATGGGTATGCTTAGCCGCCATTTTGGTTCATACATGCTCAATGGGCCATGTCATCAAACTCTAGTTTCTCCTACGAGCATTCGCTTCGTCACATTGAACATATTGCTTTAATCACCGCGTGCAGGGACGGAATAGTGCTATATTTGTGTGGATATTTATTACATAATGGTGGGTTGTTCTGCACCTAATTGTAGTAATGTCTCTACTGCGGGATACAGGTTGTTTAGATTCCCTTCTGGTCTGCGTTATGCATCCACTCCCTCTGCTACACCTTCTA
The DNA here is from genome assembly GCF_040414725.1 of Anabrus simplex. Classification (NCBI taxonomy): domain Eukaryota; kingdom Metazoa; phylum Arthropoda; class Insecta; order Orthoptera; family Tettigoniidae; genus Anabrus; species Anabrus simplex. The sequence goes on along the minus strand of NC_090269.1, from coordinate 17,051,690 downwards.
CTTCAACTGCTGACTTAAACCTGCATCCAGCTCCCACTGACAAAACTACATCCCTTAAATCAGTCACATCGATCATTCAATATTCAGTTCTTCCCCCAAACTCCGGGAACAGGAGTTCAACATCCAAACACCACAGTTATGATATTTGTCAAAACTAACTTCGTCTGACAGAAATAATTTGTTTAACGTTGGTGGTAGTACAACAGGGGCTGCCTGTCCGAGGCGGTAAAGGCGTGCTCGGTTCGCCCGGAAGGACGTGGGTTCGAATCCCTGTCAGGAAGTCGTAAAATTTAATAAACGAGATTTCCACTTCCGGAAGTGCATATGGCCCTGAGGTTCACTCAGTACCAGGTTAATTCCTGGGGGCAAAGGCGGCCGGGCGTAGAGCTAACCACTCTACCCCATCACGTGCCGAGGTTAACAATGGTGGAAGCCTTTACCTTCCACTCCTCCAAGGGCCTTCATGCTTTGTTTGGCAGTTCAACAAATGCATTTTTGTGGTAGGCCTATATGCAAACAGGTTTTAAGCTATGATCTTTCTGACTCAAGCTCTGAAATATTAAAATTGGGGTGGTTTAAAGAAACCAAATTTTGAAGTTATGAAATTAATTTGTAACTGTGAGGTCGTATATAGGAATTATAAGCATTATATAATGCAAAATTGTGCAAATCTTGTAACGGAGAAAAGTTTGAATGATAAATGCACCAGTATATGTTCTCCAACATTTAAAAGAAAAAATTGTTACACACTTCTTCAAAATTCAATCCTATACCGTTGTGGACTTTTTAAAAAAATGTACGAAAACGAAGTGAAATGTATGGAACTGCTTCGGAAAAGAAGAGAAAAATGTAAGCAAGGAATGGAATGTTATTGTTTTGTAAATACTGTACGGTAATAAAAGGAGACAATAAGTTTGTAAAAATTACCTAAATATCTTTTTTTTAATATGCTGCCTGAGCAAGTTAACCAATGTTGCAAACCTTTGAAGTTTAATAAGGTGAGTCGTGTTGAGAAATCATACTACTTCTCCTCAAAGCAGAGGAATATCTGTAAAAAAGAAGTACTGTTAACATCGCCAAAGTAAAAAATTGTCAATATTCTCCACACCTCGTGGATCACTCCCCTCACAAGTCACTGGTAACTGATTATCAGTGCAATACTTCAGGTTGGGAGAGAAGATTCAGCTATAGAAGTAGTTACTCTAGAGTGGATCGGGGGGAGATGCCTATCTGGGGGAGATGCCTATAGCTTCGTAGTTCCGTCGGGAACCACCAGTTCGCAACACCAACTTGTCTCGCGCTTGTTGGCCTCAGTTAGCCGTTGAATCCAATACGTATGACTCTGTGTGAACTGTTTTCCCGCTCTGTTATCAAGAAATTCAAGGTAAGAACTTAAGGCGGTGCCTTGTTAATAACGCACAGTTGTTTTAAAGTGCTTATCAGCCTATATAATAAGGAGGATTTGCAAATATTAGTATATGTTGGGCAAGGTACATACTTTGCAGTGTACGTTTTTAATTTCACTAGCTCCGAAGCTGCCATACTGTGCACGTTGCGGGAAGTGGCATCTCACCCCGACTCTCGGTAGAGATGCCACTTTTCCTTCGGGGTAAGATGCCGAAGTTGATTCTTCAGATATAACCGTTTCTTTTCGTAGGAACATGCCAAGAACGTATATCAGGACATCAAACAGGGGTCAGTGGTCCGAAGAGAGCCTGCAAATGGCCATGGAACACGTCCGAACCGGGGGGATGAATTGTTTTAGAGCTTCCCAAGATTATGGAATCCCATACAGAACACTTAAACGACGTCTGGAGAAGAACGACGAAAAGAAGCATGCCATGGGCCCACAAAGTAAGTATTTACTGATTAATTTTGATGTTTTCTCTCCTTCGGGAGTAAAATGACAACTGGTTCCTAACCGTGAAATTTAATTTAAATTTAAAAAATGCTCTTCTCAGGTAAACTTATACCATATTAAGTATCCATAGTCTGGATTTGAAGCATGCGGTTTGTACCCATACAACCCGGAAAGAATTCCAGATGAGGCGTTTCAACTGTTCGATTTGGTTTCGACAAATGAGGCTGACAGGAATGAAAGGGATTATTCAGATTGCAGAGGATGTGCTCCTCCCTCAGAGAAAGACAGCAACAGACTTGAAGATCGAATGGAATCAGCAATTGCAAATGAAACCATGCCAGGAACATCCTTTGAAGCAATTTCTCCTATACCTATCTTGGATCCGTTACCTAAGCGCAGAAAGAAATCAGCTGCAGTTCTCACAGAACAACATCGAATTGAAGATGCAAGAGCTCGACGAGGGAAAAGTAAGACAAAGAAATTCACTACGAGTCAATCTGTTAGACTAAGCAGGTCAGAGAATGACAGTGACTTTTGTGCTGAGTGTGCCCTCAATTATTATGACAAAAATGGACCACAGGTAGACTGGATTCGGTGCATCGTTTGTGATAAATGGTTACATGAAACCTGTACAGATTCAGAAAACATGTGCAATAACTGTGCTAAAGAACTCTGATACAAGAGTCATCCTTACAGCTGATTTAATGTGGTTACACTATAATTTTGTGTGTTTATTTTTGATAATCATAATAAATATGCTTTAAGACTTGAATTTAGACGATTTTTCTCCAGAATGCCATAAAACTAGTAGTCGAAACTCATCCAGATTTAATTGCCATCTTACCCCGATGCTCGGGGTGAGATGACTAAATACATGTCTTCATAAATAAATGTTTAAAACGTACAATTACTAATGATTGGCATAGCTAACTGGCCTATATATAGAAAAAACTCGGCAAAATATTACTGTTTTATGTCTAATTCGAACTCTCAATTTTTATGTACATTTTTGTCCTCAAAACACTAAGTATGGCATCTTCCCCCGATCTACTCTATTCCTATTTTCTTCCCGAGTGTAGTTTATAATAACATAACATCTGTTTCATGAACGTTCGGTTGAACAAACTAAAATCCTCTGTCCATTACAACTGCACAAGCTGACGAGATTCATAACACTCACCAAAACCGAGCTCGATAGCTGCAGTCACTTAAGTGCGGCCAGTATCCGGTATCCGGGAGATAGAGAGTTCGAACCCTACTGTCGGCAGCCCTGAAGATGGTTTAACGTGGTTTCCCATTTTCACAACAGGCAAATACTGGGGCTGTACCTTAATTAAGGCCACGGCTGCTTCCTTCCCTCTGTTAGGCCTTCCCTGTCCCATCGTCGCCATAAGACCCATCTGTGTCGGTGCGACGTAAAGCAACTTGTAAAAAAACACTCACCAAAAAGTAAGTTCATTTTGCACAGAGAATGTTTTTTTAAATAGTAGTAAATAATAAAAGGGACTAAATTTTAGAAGAATGAAATACAGTTAAAGAATCCCAGTTACTTGGGTGTGTTCGTCTTCGTACATGACATTTCAGCGTTATTTTTGTTCGAAGAATATTTTTGTTATTATTTTGACAACATTGAAATTAGCGCTGAATCAATTTTACGCAAGTATGAAATACCGACTGAGATCATGTGGTATCAAAATCATCTATCACAATTTATATATCTTCGACACTGACCGATTACCTCGTCAAATTCCACGATTTAAGAATGACAGTAGCCTATATCAATACCACGGTGTCCCTCATTTCGTTAGACGGTACCGCGGCGCATAGCTTACGAACAACCTATCTACTTATCAATAATATAATAGTAAAATACGATTTATTAGTAAGCTATTTTTTCTAATATTTCTCCAGTCAGAGTACATGCCTAGTTTGTTTGTTTATTATAAGGTAAATTATCAACGACCTTGCTTTTACCATCACCGTTTCGAGTAAAATTACACAATAATGTACGAAATACACTAATATTTATGTTGAGCAACCGTTTGAGTAATACTGAAAATGAGTATTTTTACAGTATGTTAGGTTAGCATTATTTTCTAGCGTCGAGAACAGTAAAAAAGAGTAATATATTAGGCTGGGGCGGGCAACTGCCTTACCAACGTAGTGCAGGAATGAACCATAATGGCGGGCAAGCATACCTAGTCTTTAGAGAGCCCTAGATTGCCCAAGTGATTCTTTACTCGAGTGTAGACGGCGAAAGGAAATGCTTACTCTTATCCATGCAGAGGGGAAAACCCAATCTCTCTTATTCTATAAAAGAAATGAATCAGCTTACATGCATGCAAGACACACGCATTCCCGGCTGGTCGATTGTTGTATTCGCCGCTGGAGAAAGTGCGGTGGCTGGAAAGCCATTGGTCGATCCGGCGATGGCTGATCCCGTTACACTTAGCATGGGTTCTCAAATCCGGGACGGTCGAAGCTGTGAATGCGTCTGACCTAGTTCTTTGCCGTGGCGCGCATCAACGCGCACACACACACACACACACACACACACACACACACACACACACACACACACACACACACACACACACACACACACACACACTTGTTGCTATCATACTCGCGTATTTTTTTACACTAGGATTCCCGACATCTCTTGAGCGAGATCTTTAACAGAAATTGTATATAACAACATGCCTCGAAAAATATGTAATTTCATCAGGAAAATAATAAGCATCATCTTTAGCGTGATGTAATAACCATTCACAGGATTACGTCTTAAATATTCAACAGCTCAAACTTTTCAGAAAAAGTGTTCTAGTATTCTGCTGGATTTGTTTATAAGGCGTTGTCCATAAATTAATTGGGCTTTTCATTATCTTAATATATGATAAAAGTTCAAAATAAGTTAAATAATAGTAAAAAACCATCTGTGAGGTAGGAGATTATTATTATTATTATTATTATTATTATTATTATTATTATTATTATTATTATTATTATTATTATTATACACTGCTTTACCTTTCAGTGGTCAATCTCAAATCTTCTGTGGATGAAGTTAACGCATCGACAGCCCTCTATTTGCAACTACTAGCACTAGGTTTATTCTACTCCTGCACATCTAACCTTGAATTTATTAAGAACTGAGTTTACCACTATTTACTAGGTATCCCCCCTGGAAAATAATCGACAGATCTTAGGTAAGTTCTCTCATAATAAATATAGTGCAAGTTACGTGCCAATTAGTGATTGCAAAGAATTTCAACTTCACTTTGAGAGGAGAAATCCCAACAGGAAACAGTAGTAAGGACGTTTTGCTGACTCATTAACTTAATGCAGTGAAGAACAAGTGAAATCTTGCAGGTATTACACCGACGGCTTGGCGGTACTCTCGAAAGCCTTTTGGTCGCTTGTGCAAGTCCGACACATGTGGAAGAGGAAATTATTACCATTCACAAGCCAGCCAACTAAATTATATTACCATTCGCATATACCCTCAATGTTAAAGGATTAAATCTCAAATCATCTCCTTGAAGTGTTCAGCTGATAAGGAGAGTAGGACAGGCAGTCTCATTCTCGGTTCAATATCGTGGGATCGAATCCCACACCGTAGGATGACATTTGAAGTGCTGAAATACGATAGATTCATATCAGTGAATACATAAAACCAAGTTCAGCCCAAAGACCTGTGAATTACGAGTTGTAGGGTAGTCGGCACGACGAATCATATCGGTCATTAATCTTGGCTTTCTAGACCGTGACCGCTAACTCCGTCAGATAGGTCCTCAATTGTAATCACATAGGTTGAGCGGACCTCGAACTAGCCCTCAGATCCAGGTAAAAATTTCTGACCTAGCCGGGAATCGAACCCGGGGCCTCCGGGTAAGAGGCACGCTCGCTACTCCTAAACCAAGTGAACAGGCTACCACGTTAAAAAATCCCAACATTCCGACACCATGGCATCTTTAAATGTTCGTCACAGTATTATAATTACTGACTCACATGTCTTTCAGCGTTCAATCCGGAAAATTCTCTATATTTCAAAGATCTTAAGTTCGACAGCGTTTTCCGTTGTGTGAAGCTTACAATACCTCAAATCATTCTTCTCAACAGATCAGGTTTCGCAGTATTTTAGTGAAATCTTACTTTTAAGGTAGTGAACTCAATGGCACAATCTATGGAAACAATGAAGATGCGTTCAGCGAGCAAGAACAAAGAAGAGAACGACTGAAGGGCAATACAAAACGTGACAGAAACTAATATAGAGAGTAATTGGATCATATCACTGCGAGCAGACCATCCGTGATGTATTGGCAATTGGAAGGCCACTAGTTCGATCAGCGACAGGTTATTCATCACATATTCTTTCCACGAAGAAGTTAGAACTGATTCTACAAAAAGTAAATGAAGTATAGAATCGCTCAAATCTTATTCTTCAGTGGAATGGAATGGCGTATGGCTTTTAGTGCCGGGAGTATCCGAGATTTAGTTCGGCTCTCCAGATACAGGTCTTTTGATTTGACACCCTTAGGCGACCTGCGCGTCGTAATGAGGATGAAATGATGAGGATGACGACACATACACCCAGCCCCCGTGGCAACGAAATTAACCAGTTATGGTTAAAATTCCCGACCCTGCCGGGAATCGAACCCGGACCCTGTGACCAAAGGTCAGCACGCTAACCATTTAGCCATGGAGCCGGACTATTCTTCAGTACTGACTTGCTAAGAGAGGAGCAGACGTATATGTTTCGGATATCTAGATAAGGCATATGATAGAGTAACGAGGGAAAATATGTCAGCCGTACTGGGGGCATTATGGGATTAAGGGTATATTATGAAAAGCAAACACAACCATTTATTTCAAAAAAGGCTTTCACAGCCGCAGATCTTAAAATCACAGGAATAGAACCAGCTTTTGGGTGGTTAGGCCGTGTGCATTATGCAGAGTTTCGTCCAGACGTGCCATTTGGACTCATCAGCTGGAATGGCACGCCCCTCCAGGACTCTGCTTAGCAGTGGCAGACCAAACTGTGTGGCCCCGCCGTGTTAGCAAATCAAGTTTGCTAACCTGCTAAAGGAGAAATGACTTCTCCGTTTAAAAAATGCTCCCCCATTGGAGATACAATTTCAAAAAAGGCTTTCACAGCCGCAGATCTTAAAATCTATTCCTGTGATTTTAACAACCATTTATGTTGACAAACAGGCTGCAGTGAGAATTCACGGTAGAATAAGTTCTTGGTTCGAGGTACTTACAGGAGTTACACAAGGCTGTATTCTTTCACCTTTCTTGTTCATAGCTGTGAGAATGGAGCCGTACTAATGACGAATTCTAAGGATGAAGACGGCACACACACCCAGCTACTGAAACATTAGAATTAACCAATGAAGTTCAACGTCCCAGAACCGGCTAGAAATCGAACCCGGGACCTCTTGAACAAAAGGGCATCACGCTAAACATTTAGGCGGGCAGAGTGCTCAGATGGTTGAGCGCTGGCCTTCTGACCCCAAATTGGTAGGTTCGATCCTGGATCAGTTCGGTGGTATTTGAAGGTGCTCAAATACGTCAATCTCGTGTCAGTAGAATTACTGGAACGTAACTGAACTACTGCGGGACAAAATTCTGGCATCTTAGTGTCTCCGAAAACCGTTAGTGGAATGTAAAACATTTATCATTATTACTAGCCATTTAGCCTCGGAGTCAGACGATCATCTATTGAAAGGTGGCCTATAAAGTGGCAGGGAGGTATTCAGTTAGGTGAAAATGTAGTAAGCAGTGCGGTCTATGCCGACGAGTTCGTTTTAATGGCAGGCTGTGCTGAAAGCCTGCAATCTAATATCTTGGAATTTGAAAATAGGTGCAATGAGTATGAGGAATTAGCTATGAAGAGTTAAAATCCTCAGCCATCCATGAATCGAACTCAGGGCCCTCTAAAACGAGGGTCACTACGCTGATCATTCAGCCAAGAAGTCAGATGGATTCGGAAACAATATGTTTTTTCGTTCTTCACGATTCTCAGGCTTGTTATTTTAGACACAGCAATAGTATATAGGATTCTGAATGTCCAAATAGTTTCTTTTAGAGAAAAAGAAACGGAATCAAAAGAAAACAACTAAACAGAAGCTGCTAAAATGTGTAATTAGCTCTCAAGTTCTTTAAAAGTTAACGATACTGAATAAAAGAAATCACCCACTCATAAAAACTCAGCACGCTCTACATAAGCAGGACATCTCGTAGATTGCATTTCGGCATCAGTCTACTTTAGTCCTTTCAACAAATGATTTTCTTCTTTGTTGAGGGCAAGTAAATGAAAACTATGCCCTTTTACTCATTTGTTTCCGAGAATACCCGATGAGACGGAAAAATCTCTGTTTACTGCACTGGTGGGGAAAAATCGATCTGACTGAGAAGCGGTATTTGGTCTCCCGTCAGAGTAGAAACCCCTTCATAGCTTGATTTTGATTTTAAAATTTTGTAGCTGGAGTATTGGAGTGTGGGTGGAGGGAAAACATCCCTTAACAACCGGCCCATTTTCAAGGTTTAATTTCGAGGTTTTATTGATGAGAAATTTTAAAATTCGGAAAATGCCGAAATATTGTTTTTCTATTCAAAACTGGTCGTAAGAAAAGGAAGACTATGTTTGAAACGTGCATTCCGCTTCTTGGTCCTTACGACCCGTTTTAGAAGTAGGATACCATGGTCGGTTGAGTTGCTAGGAATGGGAAGGAAGGGGCCATGGCCTTAATTAAGGTACAGTCCTGGTGTGAAAATGGGAAACCACGGAAAACCGTCTTCAGGGCTGCCGGCAGTGGGGTTCGAACCGGATGCAAGCTCACAGCTGCGCGCCCCTAACCGCTGGGCCAACTCGCCCGATCTTTACTATTTTGTTAATCAGATCTAATAAGCGGAATACGAAGTTCGGTTCGTTAGATTTCAGGCTAGGGACTCTGGTCATCATTCTTGAATTAGTACTGTTGTTTAAGCTAGTATGAATGGTACTTTATTAGAAAAATGAATTATTATCCACTACCATTTCAGTGACGTAAAAGAAAAGCCGAAATGATGTGCGACTTTTAAGTCAATCAATTTACACTCTATACGTTTCTTATCTCGTTGAAGGATTAACACGCTTGTTATTGTAATGTTGAACGATTCGTGATGTTGGGTTTAGACCTCAACGGTGAGGTTAGGACTTAAGTACATACTCAAAACTCGTTCATTTAAATCGCCTTGTGATGCATTTTGAAGGCAATATTTATATCTCAAGCCATTCTTATGGCTTGGTTCATCATTTCCTATGCCCCGTGACACGTGCAGCCCATCTTGAACCTAGATTTACCAAGAAGATTGCCGATCAGCTAGACAGGTAGCAGATATTGGAGAGCTTTATGGTCGGCTTCGGACGATATTAAGCCCTATTATTTGAATTTCACTGTATCCTCAGTTGTCTCGAGTGAATCTCGTTCCAGCCCTCGGTCCACAATTAAAATCCCTGGACTGGCCGATATTCGAGCCCATGTTATCCGAGTGAGAGTTGGGCATAGGCCTGCTACTCGTGTACCACACCCCTTCACCGCTTCTGGACGGACGTTAAGTTCTAACATTACTTTGTTTAATGTAATTCTATTAATATGCATTTTATTATGTATATATATATATATATATTATGTAGTTACAACAACTCTTTCTTCCTTGTGTAACACCATACACTAATTAAATAAATAAATATCGCTTCTTATCGTCTCTAACCAAAATAGTGTATGGCCTTATGAACGACTTAAATTAGTTTAGTAGTAGTCTATGACTGGTTATATTATACAACCGACTTTACACATTGTTGGCTTCCAGAACGTTACGTTAGGACCTTTAAAGAACTCCCTACAAACAAAATTTCGACACGTTGGAGTTGTTTTATTTAATTTATTTTCAATTTGCTTTAAGTCGCATCCCAGTATCTTTCATTGTATCCTTGTTTCTATGTTAACCCAATCTATATAAATAAAATTGTTTCTGTTTGTCTGTTTGTCTGTCTGTTTGTCTGTTCCACCATCACGTCGAAACGGCTGGATAGATCTCAACCAAACTTCATATTTAGAGTATACTGACCCCGGGGAAGGTTTCGATATGCATATCATTTTAAAATCTTTGAAAAGACGGGGGTTTTATAGGAAAAACGGTTTTCCTCCATTTTCTCTTATACTATTATAGGCAAAATATCGAATTTGTCGTATAAGGACGAGACAAAGCTCAATTTAATCCTCTTGACGCAAAGAACAAAACTCGGTAAGCCCTACGGGCCCGAAAACCATGTTTTAAGGGCCTAAAACCAACCGTTACGGAGATATTGGCACCACACTACCCCTGCTCTAGGAATCGGATAAAGAAATGAACTGCCGTAACCATGGCAACGTCAGCTCCAGGATTCTAGAGCAGTGAGATTATGCATGTACGTTTGGGCATAGCTGTCAACCAAAATAGGTACAAATAAGACTTAATATCTGGGAAAAAAATATACTGTTGTGTAAGGCACTCATAGGACTCCTTTGGGCGGGGATGGAAAGGGGGTGAAGAACGAGTGTAAAAATCTATATAAATAAAATTGTTTCTGTTTGTCTGTCTGTTTGTCTGTTCCACCATCACGTCGAAACGGCTGGATAGATCTCAACCAAACTTCATATTTAGGGTATACTCATCCCGGAGAAGGTTTTGATATGCATATCATTTTAAAATCCTTGAATAGACAGGGGGTTTATAGGGAAACCAGAATGGTTTTTCCACCATCACGTCGAAACGGCTGGATAGATCTCAACCAAACTTCATATTTAGAGGATACTCATCGCGGGGAAGTTTTCCATATGCATATCATTTTAAAATATTTGAATATATGGGGGGTTTATAGGAAAATCAGAATGGTTTTTCCACCATCACGTCGAAACGGCTGGATGGATCTCAACCAAACATTGTATTTAGAGTATACTAATCCCGGGGAAGGTTTAGATATGCATATCATTTTATAATCCTTGAATAGACGGGGGGTTTATAGGAAAACCAGAGTGGTTTTCCCACCATCACGTCGAAACGGCTGGATAGATCTCAACCAAACTTCATATTTAGAGGATACTCATCGCGGGGAAGTTTTCCATATGCATATCATTTTAAAATATTTGAATATGTGGGGGGTTTATAGGAAAATCAGAATGGTTTTTCCACCATCACGTCGAAACGGCTGGATGGATCTCAACCAAACATTGTATTTAGAGTATACTAATCCCGGGGAAGGTTTAGATATGCATATCATTTTAAAATCCTTGAATAGACGGGGGGTTTATAGGAAAACCAGAGTGGTTTTCCCACCATCACGTCGAAACGGCTGGATAGATCTCAGCCAAACTTCATATTTAGAGTATACTCATCCCAGGAAAGGTTCCGATATGCATATAATTTTAAAATCTTTGAATAGACGGGGTGTTTATAGGAAAACCACAGTGGTTTTCCTCTATTTTCTCTTATACTATTGATTTTCTGTAAACTTCGTTTACCGTACGTGAAACGTCTCTTCATTATAAACAACTTTCGTTATGTTCATAATTTACCTTACTCTTCACATGACGGAGGAATTTACAATTTTCTGCTGGTATCATGCTCTGCATTTAGTGACCGACAGACCGACAACGAACCTACAGGTTACCATGGCAACGTCTCTGACTGCATGCCAGTAGGGAAGTAACGTATTGCCATTTTCCTCATCATGCTTTTAAATTCGTGGTTGTTCCTTGGGTAGATGGCAAGAGAGGCATCAATCGGCTCATCTGCGGGATATTGGCGGAATATCGTTGGAGGTTATAACCGCCCTCGAATAGATTAAGTAATAACACCATTAGTCATCTTCATATTTGTTTACCTAAGAATCACTGAACCTAAATTTCTCCTCTGTTAGCGCTTTATTATATCCATAACTCACGGCATTTATTTATTTGTCGTTATCCGGCTGTCCTCAGTTATAATCCATTTTCTATTAGTTTCAACATTCTTAACTGTATTATTTTCTTCCTTAATTACGCCGTATGTACGTGAATGCTAGAAACTACTGGATGCATTTCCACCAAGATTCGTATTTAGAATACACCTGTCCTTGATAGGTTTCAGGGCAAATATTGTTTCTAAATCCCTGAACTAACTGGGGGTTTATACGAAACCGAAACAGTGATTTTGCACTTCCAAAAAATATACACAACAAAAGTTTATGGAAGTCTACCTACCTTGGTAGAAATTAATGTCTAAACCTTTTTTTCTCATGTGCATCATTTCGATACGAGGATCAATAAGGGAGATATCATTAAAGGACCGTTTTTCTGTACAAGTCCCATCGGACTTAACTCACGAGCGGGTGCGTGTAAAGCGTATTCCTTACAACTTGAAAACTACTGAAGACATTCGAAACAAAATTTATATTTAGCATCCACCTGTCCAAAGGTAGGTTTTAAACGTAAATAACATTTCATGTTCCGGAATGGACTGGCGGTTTATAAGGAACCGAAATGGTGATTTTACTCTTCCACAATATATACAGAACAAGACCAACCTGACTGGAAATCGACCAAACCTGATGGAATTCCACACTCTAAACCTTTTTTTTTCATGTGCATTTTTTCGTCAGGAGGATTAATAAGGGAGATATCATGAATGGTCACTTTTGCAGGTTAAGTCCAGCGGACATAGCCCAAAAGGTGTTTTACATGGAGCAGATTCCTTATCTATATAAATCAAATCGTAACGACTGTGTACCTCTACACTGACTATTTTGGCGAAATTTTCGTACAGCTTTCCGTTTAAGGGGTAATAATAACAATCTCCATAATTTTTGATTTCCTGAAAGTCCTAATTTTTACCCGCCTCACCCAAAATCCACATTGTGGCATAATCTGCCAGAAGAATAAGAAGATAATTGAAATTTGACAAAATTATACGTTTTAGCCTGTAACGAATGAAAAATCCTATATCATTAAATTTTTCATTTTTTATCCCCGAAGAATATCGAAATATGCAGGCAATTTTAATGATGGTGCAGACCTTCGGAAATTCCTATCACGTAACGGATTGCACAATCTCCGTTCAATTTGGAATGATCTACAACCTTGGTCTTATGACTTTATGCCGTATCTGTATCCCTTTTACGTTTGATTTTTCTCTATTAATCGATGTTAAGTCAATTTGGAATTTTCACATGCATTATTCATACTTTCAATTACTTATATGAAATACAGAATCATCAAACTCTTCACGAAAATTGGCCCACTCAGTAGCCATATGTGAGCCAAATGCTACGTATGTAGCTGTCACATTATTATCCGAAAAGTAATGTAATGTGAGATGATCTTACAAAACCTTTACCCTGTTCCACGTTTCTAAATCTGACCCAAGAATAGATGACATATCATTGGACCAGCCATTTAGGCCACTAAATCCGGCGTGTCTTATGGTATAATCCTTTGTCGATATGACGTACGTTTAGTAGCAGTTAATCTGTAAATGAAGGTCTTCAATATTGTAAACACGCATATACTTTCGTATGTCGATCTATATATATTCACTGATGTCGATTTAGCGATCGAGAAAGGGTCGGTCTGCTATTGTAATCAATACTCCCCACACCGACTTTGACTGGCAGTAGGAAAGGGTTCCTTCTCCAACTCCTGTGTAACTGTCATTAGTAAGGAAGGCCTACAATTGTAATGAATAGTTCCCTTCTCGATTTGACTTGCAGAAGGTAAGTGAGCATGCAGTTTTGTTTAAAACTCCCCTACCCGATTGTGTTTGGCAGTAGGCAAGGGTGCCCGCCATTATAAAGAAATGTACTCATCTAAAATGTGACTGGCATTAGGCATAGTGGCCTGCTATTTTGATGGAAACTCACCAACTTGGTGTGACTGGCAGTACGCTGGCTGGCAGTAGGAAAAGGGGCCTGTCATTATAATGATAACTGCACAACTCAATTTCGAGTGATAGTAGGGTAATTGCCTGCCATTATAATAAAAACTGTAATCTGTCTGGAGGTAGGAAAGGGGGGCTGCCATTTTAACGAAAACTCCCCAAATCGATTCTGTCCGCATAGTAGGCAATGGGGCCTGCAATTATAATGTAAACTTCCCAACCTGATTGTGAATGCCAGTAGGCAAGTGAGCCTGCCGTTATATCACAAATCCGTAACAAACACTTTACATTGGAAACGTACGGGGACCTCCCCATGCTCTTTCTCGGATAACGCTAAGAGACATGCAATTTTAAAACTATCTTATTTACTGCATGTACACTATTTACTTCGATATTCGAATACAATGTAGAATACCGTAGCGAAGCACGGGTACATTCGCTAGTAAATAAATAAATAAATAAATAAATAAATAAATAAATAAATAAATAAATAAATAAATAAATAAATAAATAAATAACATACATACATCTTCATTATAGACTATTATGCCTTTCAGCGTTCAGTCTGCAAGCCTCTGTGAATGCGCTAATCGCCGCCACAATCCTCTATTTCTACCTAGTTCCGTGGCTTCGTTTAGTTCCATACCTCTTATCTTTAAATCGTTAGAAACTGAGTCTAACTTTGGTCGTCTTGGTCTCCCTCTACTCCTTTTACCTCCTATAACAGAGTCCATTATTTTCCTAGGTAACCTCATTCTCCCATTCGTCTCGCCGGCTTATGCGTACAGCTTCATCCATCGAGTTCATTCCTAACTTAGTCTTTATCTCCTCATTCCGAGTACCATCCTGCTGTTGTTCCCACCTGTTTGTACCAGCAATCATTCTCCCTACTTTCATGTCTGGTACTTTTGGCTTATGAATAAGATATCCTGAGTCTACCCAACTTTCACTCCCATTAAGCAAAAATGGTCTGAAAACTGACGGATGTAAAGAGTTTCGTCCGGGAGCTGATTTCCTTCTTACAGAATACTGTTGATCGCAACTGCGAACTCACTGCATTATCTTTACTGAACCTTGATTCAATCTCACTTACTGTACTACCATACTGGGAGAAAACACATCGTAATTACTTGAAATTATGTACCTGTTCCAGCTTTGTATTCCCAATCCGAAATAAATAAATACAAATATAAATAATTTATTAATAAAACTTGATGAGATTGTGGATGTAACAATGGCCGTTCGTTGATGAGTTGACTCTACTGCAACTGGATATGTTCAGTGAAGAATTCGACTTGCCTAGAAAGCCATAATCAGTGTTCCTAGTCACAAACCTGGTACATACATGATCTATGACATAAGATGATGTGTGGACAATTAACGCTAAATGGAAGCAGGTTATGAACGACGAACATTGTAGATGCACTGTACCTGTATTCTGTGTGGTCCATGTATTGTAGAGTGAACTAATAAACAAGTCTTCATTAACTTATGGCGTGAGTGCTCCCTGTTCACCGAGATAGCCAGGTAAATGGAGGCGGTTCCTAACTGTCCACTAGATATAGTAAGTAATTATTCTGATGGCAAATTGTAACTCTGCCTCATATGATACTTCATCATAAGGCATTAGACACTAGTCACTACAGTGAACTGAAGATCATTAAAATGTCGTTACAAGTGCCGAATAAATTTCAAGGAAGAAATTCACGACAGTTCACGGCATCTTAACCTAGAAACTGATGAAGAGCTCAAAGTAAAAAAAAAAATAACAAAGAAACTTCGCGATCAGGAATATGAAACGTGCAAAAGCCTAGACTGTAGTGCTTTATTCCCTGAATTTACGTACCTATCTCCATGAAATTCTCTTCACTTGTTTTCTCCTGGCTCGGCACTGATATGGACGTGACAACAAAAATTGAATTTCAAGAATATTTCTCTTATCATAGCCGGTACGGTAAAAATGTAAAAATGTATATTAGGAAATGTATTTATATATAATTTTAGTTATGTAGTATTTATCGATGGGACCACTAATAACATAGATTTTTGAGAACTGAATGTTAGGACTTCCCCTAAACTACCATTTTATTAAATGTGAATAAAATTATTTATAGCCTAGATTGTATTGCCTTACTCCCCAAATTTATATACCGATTTTTATTAAATTCCCTTCAGCCATTTTCTTGTGATGCGCGTACATACATACATACATACACACAGACAGACAGACAGACAGACAGACAGACAGACAGACAGACAGACAGACAGACAGACAGACAGACAGACAGACAGACAGACAGACAGACAGACATAGACAACGGAAAATTAAAAAGTGCATTTTTACGTTACTGTGAACATGACCGATACAGAAATACCATTCTTTTTAAAATTCTGAGCAATGTACAGACAACATTCTTAGGTAATTTATCCTCTACAGTAGTTATATATAGAGATATAGATTATTTACATAAACAAAATTGATGATTTATACGAATACGAAAATGTAAAACCAAATATAAATTTTTGTGTGCCCTCAGCTTTCAGAACTGCTTCTGCTTCTGCTTTTTTTTTTTTTTTTCCGATGTTTAAACATTGGAAAGCACGTGTATTAATCATTCAGGATGGGAGAAAATGTCACCCACACCCTCTGTCCATCCCAAATTCAACAAACAAGGACCATAATCTGAAGCTCCGGAGAAGAGGTGAACAACTTCAATCAAAGAAAAGCCTACGATAAAGAAATTAACCAAAAGCATGAGCTGCCAGAAGTGATTTAGAGATATGAAACTCTGCGAAATAAAGTCTTACTTTACAGATACTGAACACACCAGTACAGTGGCCTAGGGCTGTACCTTGCTAAACACAGGGTTAAGTTATATTTTTTATAATAATTATTCATGGCCTTTTAAGAAAACATGACCTAAATCATCTCTGGAAGTGAACAATAATAAGATAAAATCGATTAGCTCAGTTCTCTATTCCATATTTTGTTTTAATAACATATTTGAAAACTCAATCGTGCTTGTTTATCCTGCAACATTAAAAAAGTGTAATTACAATGTGCGAGAGAAAAACACTACAATCGTTAGGGCAGTTAAGTTATTAATGAGGCATTCGATTCATATTTAGTTCCATTATCGAGACGAAGAGCAGCATTACATCACTAAAATGATAAGCTGAAGAAAAACAGAAACTGGTATTGATGTTAGTCTTACATTAGCCGAAATTGCGTAGGATATTATAGCAGGCATAATGACGGAGTTGGCTGTAACGCGTGTGCGTCGATGAGTGCCTTTAGTAATAGAAAAACGAAACGAAGCAAAGCAGGTGATAATACCAGGATACTCGTATGTGTGGACGTATTTGGAATCTCAATATATCCGAAGAAGGCATGGACTGGAAGCCTCTAAGGGGAACTATCTACAAAGAAAAACATATTTCAAACTCATTAAATCATTTGATCATAAAATGAAATTCGTATCAAACCCTGATTTACTTCCGAAATCCTTCTTATATGCCAGTGAATAAGGGATGTAATTAGCGCAGTGGCTTCGCTATTGCGTTTCCACGCCAAAGGACGAGTTTCGATTCACTGTCGTTCCCGCATTGGAAAATTGGAAAAACACAGCTCTGGGATGGACATCCGACCAAACCCCAACAATCAACAATCCGATAAGGCGATAAATACCCGAGATAAGCTGATGACGACCAAGGCAGTCCTCTCTAAGAACAGTAGCCACCAGAACTAAAGCAAACTGCTGAAGACAGAACTCTGTGGTCAAGCCAAGGTGTTATCAGTTTCATCGGTCGCGAGGTCTAGCGGTTTCAGTAATCCGAATGAGGCTAATTCATGGATCATTCCCTTCAGATCTATATCGCATAGAAGTTTTGGATTCACCACGTTGTCGATGTCAGTATACGGAGGATGGTGATTTCAAACATTCTGTTTAAATGTGGTCTTTATGATGCTTCTCGAAGCCGCTTTCTATCTGAACTATGTCATTTACAAGTGCCGTTCCCGACCAGCGTTGCATTAGTTTGGCAAGGTGAAAATAATTCGGTTCTCAGTGCTGTGGTGGAATTTAATGAGAAGCACGGATATCAGATTTTGACTTTGTACTCATCACATTGTTGCCAATGTTTTGTTTGTTCTCCCCCACTCCTCCAGGAAAATATATTCAGTGTGGTTTTATGTACTTGATGAATGTGGACGGTTTGGTTTTTATTATAAGTACTTTCCGCTGACAATTCATATTTTTGCATGTGTGCTGTGAATGTTCATTGTACATGGAGGATGACCAAATGTTGTTACAACAAAGGTCAATAAAATAAGTAAAATAAAGAGAACTCTGGGGTCGTAACGGTAACACTTAGCCTTTAGAACAGGGCCTTTCAAGGTGCATGCACCGCTGCTTTGCGCGGCGCAAGGTGCATAAGACGACTTCGCTATTTTGACCAGAGTGCAAATCGCCCACTCCTCGATTTTGAGCAATAGTTCTGTCTCTCTCTTTCCTTATGCCTGTCTCTCTCGCTCCGTCTGTTTCCCCCTTCCTCACTCGCTCTGCACCGTTCGACCACCCGAACCGAGCTTAGCTGAGTTGCCCCGAGACAAAGCGCTGGTTTTAACCGAGCCGAGTCGGGCCGATGCACTGTGCACAGAACCTCTGTGCTTCGTTTTGCACGCGTGAGGAGTTGGGCGTTTGAGAGGTCCTGCTTTAGAAGATGAAGGTTATGGCTTGGACATGTAGCTAGACGAGAGCCCACCGAATGAATCCCTATGGTTGTCTGTCTACTGAAAACCTTGGAAACATACCAAAAACGGCGCAAAACCTCAGAAGAGACAGCTGAGTGATGTCAAGAAACCAGACAGTAACACGAAGTTACCAGGTAACTCAATACGGGAGGAACTGGAGAAAACTGGAAAGGTGGATAATAGCAGCTAACAATGAGAAATTACATTATTTATTCATATTATAAACTGTAAAAGCAAAAGCAAAGTTATTTCCTCACAGGCTCTTGGAGGGGTGTAAGGTAAAGGGCTTCCACTACTCGTAACCTCGGCACTTGACAGGTTAGAGAGTTTAGCTCTACATCCGGCCACCTTTGCTCCCAGGAACTCATTTTTGGTGTAAGCTAAGTGAACCTCGGGACCATACACACCTCCGTGAGTGGAAATCTCGTTTCTTAAATTTTTCGTTTACCTCACAGGGAATCGAACGCATGTCCTTCCGGATGAACCGAGCACGCTTTTACCACCTCGGCCAGACAACCCCTCATATTATACACTGTACATCATGCATATTTATAAATATGTTTTATTTAGATACCTAATTCTAACTTTCTTTCGCCTACTCAGTAATTCGTTAATCTTATAATATGTTATCAAAATTTGTCCATTCAAAAGGCTGGAGAGCATGATGTGCAGCTCTCCCAAACGCAAAGTAAAGACGATGCGTCGCTCCATTTACAGAGAACAACTTGAAGACCTTTTCAGTTCGAACCTATCGATATGGCGTGGTGGGAACGTGCCACCGAACAGTCGCTTAATGTGCTTTCAGTGTCGTCTTATCGTGAATAAGCAGGCGACAAGAATTCCGAGCGCGTCTAGACTGCGCCGGGAATCGAACCTGGTAGCTTGCCAACAAACATTGCTGCCCGATTCTCGGAACTCTCACACAAAGAAGGCAGAATACAGTTATCGTCAATTTACTTACATACAACGTATCTCATAAAAATCACAACACACCAATCCAGACCTCCCAGGGGAATTCCTCTTCTGCTTCATAAAGCTTGAGGAAACCAAAGGTGTATGAACTCGGTAGCTGCTCATCACGCCATTCTAATGTTAAAGTGATGTCAATTAATTCTGAACAAAGTATGGAAGTGAATCGTGGAGACAATAAATTTAGAGGTATTCTATTAGAACTAAGCGTAAGGAAATATAACTTTTATAGTTACTGCTGTTTCAAGACACTCACTTTCAGCATCCCTGAGTATATACTGGCATATACTACGAAAGAGTAGCTATTATATCTTGAGACAGTGGCCTTAGGCAGTGAATATGAGGAAAAATTTGTCAGAAGTTATGCAGGATTCATCCAAATCAATATTTAGCGTTTACACGTGAGAAACACCTTGAATTTATTCATTTAGCGTACCCTGAAGCCTGTGAAACACTCATTTTATTCA